>NC_050577.1:14545938-15220122 GCF_011100635.1 Trichosurus vulpecula
GAGCCATAGGCTGGGAGGCAGCTACACAGACAGTTTGTCCACTTAGAGTCGATTCAAGCCTGCAAACATTTTAAAGCAGTTATTGTGTGGAAGGCATTCTGTTAGCCATAGGGAATACAAAGGCAAACGTACTCTCCTCCTTCACTCTCCCCCCAAAAAGAACCCATTCCCAGCCTCAGGGAACTTATGTTCTACTGGGAAAATACACATTTACACAGATGAGAAAACAGAAAATGAGAGAAAGAGCACAAGTACAAGAGCGAGAGAGACAGGGAAGGAGAAAGAGAGCAAGAAGAAGGGGGGAAAGAGAGAAGGAGAAAGAAGGGGGAGAGAGAGGGGGGGAGAGAGAGAAGGAGAAAGGGGGGAAGAGGCGGGAGAGAGAGCGAGAGAGATTGAGAGAGAGGGAGCCAGAGAGAGCGCATTGATGATTGGGAGGATCCTCCCTTGGTCTAGGAGGTGGCCATGGATCTATGCTTTGAAGGAAGCTGGGGATTCTTTGTAGCAGAGAGCAGAAGAGAATGCATTCTAGATGTTGGGGGTGGGGGGGACATAACTTATGCATGGGGATGAGGATGTTAAATACTGGGAAAAGCTAGGAGACCAGTTTGATTAAACAAAAAGCATCAAGGGGACTGAGAGGAGTGAAGTTGGTGAAGGCAACATTGTGGTAAGTTTTAACACCAGGATGATAACTTTGTATTTATCTACGTGAGGCTCTTTTTAAAATGAGCTTTAGAGTAAACTTTTTCAAAGGCTAGTTTTAGAAGGCTGGCATTGATAGGGAAGAATGTGGGACATACGATTGCAGAGCTTTGGGGCACTGTCATCATCCAAACCATGGTCCCTATGTCATGTTAGGGGGTCAAAGCTTCCATGCAGTCATGGGTTTGTGTTTCAGCTTGATTAGATGCTGCAATAGAACCTGTCACCAGGGGGGCATAGATAGGCTCTCTGTTAGGATGAGGGACACAAGCAGGGGCATCTAATCTAAGCAGAAATCCCCTCTGCCACATCCACGAAAAGCCATGCATGGTCCATCACGCCTCCAGGGAGAGGGAGCTGCCACGGCCAAAGTTCCGTCTTTCCTGGCTATGAGTCCTCTCCCCCTCATGCATGCCAGCCCCATCCCTCCCATGTCCTTCCTCTTTCTCTGTGCCCTCTGGAATACTGGTGCTACTGTTAACAAACCACCATTCATATTCATCTGTTATTCTCCAGGAATCTGCTTCGTACAGATTTTGTATTTAATTTTCTCTCTATGTGGTATTTACCCCATTAAAATATAAGCTCCTTCATGGCAGACATGGTTTTATTTTCATGCCTTCATATAGGTGGCATATATTGGTGGGATCATAAAAGGAATCACTTCTTGCTAAACTTTCTGAGATGCATGATGATGTCTCTCATACAACCAGTCCTCTGAGAATAGAGGCCCCTGTCTAGGCTGCCATTCAAGGCCTTTTCAGCTTGGCAAATTTGGCAGATGATAGAAGGCAGGGTCACCTGCAGACCACAAAGAGGCCCCGGAAGCCTGCTCTTGGTGGAGAAGCTGGTGGGGATGGAATGAATCTGGGCCCTGTTGTTGGGAGCTATGGATAGGATGGTGAGAAAAGCAGAGAGCAGGGTGAGGCTTCTGACACATGGCAACAACCAAAGCTAAAGGGAGAATGTGTGAGTTGCCAGGAAAAGGATAAAGGCACAAGTCACCAGGACACAGATGACCCATTGGGAGGTTACAGCGGTCAGCGTGTCTCTTTTTCTCTCTCTGATATTTTCCATGGATAAAAACCTTCAGATTTTCAAAATGATTTTTCTTTTTGTTCTCAGGACTGACTAGGAGGTAATGGGGCCATTGGGCTTCCCCTGCCTTCCCCCCACCTCTATTCTCCCATAACTGTGGGAAGCAGACCTACCTGCGGGGAGGCAGACATGCTGAGAGGCCATCTCTGCGCCTGCTCGGGCCCGAACAAGCCATGCCTCCTGCCATGCCAAGTCCAGCAGCTTAGGATTTGTTCCCTTCATTTGAAATGTTGCTGCATTTTCAGAAGACAAAGCTGGCTTGCACATGTTTAGACATTCCGGGAGTTTAAGGATGGGGCGAACGTTCTAACAGCTCATTTTGTTCAGTGTCTCTGGCTTTTTACGAGAGGTACTGGGAAGCTCAGACGTTGCTGTTATTTCTTCCAAACCTCCACTAACATAAGGCTGGCAATTTGGCTGAGATGGCCTTTAGAGCTGGGGGTGGGAGGCGAATGATCATGGGCAGGTTACAGGACAGGAAGGGCCCTCAGAGGCAGCCCTGGGCCTGGAATCAAGAAGACTCGAGTTCAGATTTGGGTTCAGACACTTCCTAGCTGTGAGCAAGTCATGGAGCCACTGTTTGCCTCGGTTTACTCAACTGTAAAATGGGGGTGTTAGCAGCACCCACCCCCCAGGTTTGTTGTGCATGTTTTAAAGTGCTTAGAACAGTGCCTGGCACATAATAGACACACCCAATACAATATTCACACATATATGTGTCTACATGCTATATAACATACATACACACATTATATAACACACATGTAGTTTTATATATATAAACACACTGCAGTTCCAACAGGAACACCTCCTCCTGTTGGCTCCTTCCCTAATTCAGTGGGTTCCTAATCCCCTCCAGGCAGATGCACCTTCCAGTGTGAGAATGGCATCCCCTTCTATCCCAGCCTGGGGCTGATGTTTGCTTTTCAATTTAGGGAGGGAAAGTGACAGAACCCTCTTTCCCCCCATATTTCTTATTTCGTTTGACAACGTTTTCTAAGCTCCTACTTTCTGCAAGGATCCAGGCTGGGTCTTGGGTATGTGGAGATAAAAATGAAAAACAAATCCTTCCCTCGAGGAATTTATGTTCTCCTGGGGCAGACAGAACAACAGGTCCATGGAGAAATAAACAAAGGGCAATGCTAGGGACACCAACCACGAAGCGGGGTGGGGAGGGCAAGGAGGGCTTCCTGGAAGAGGCAGCGTTTTAGCCTTGAAGGAAGCTAGGTGAGGTGAGGGGGAAGGTGTTCTAGGTAAATTGCTTTTTTGTGACTTATAAAAGTTTCTCTCAAGTGTTTTTTGTTTGTTTTAGAAAGTCATTCCTGAGAAGGAAGGAGCGAAGCGTTGAGAGGTGTGAAGGAAAGAAACATGCATTTCTTCAACACTTATCATGTGCAAGGACCCCTGGTCAAGGCCGACTCCCTCATTTTATGGTGGAGGAAGGTGAAGCTCCGAGAGGAAGGAAGTAAAGAAGGCACATGTCAAGCGCGTACCATATGCCAGGTGCCGTGCTCTGCTCTTGACGAGTAGGACCTCATTTGATCCTCACCTTGGGGGTGGAGGCGCTATTATTACTCCCATTTTACAAATGAGGAAACTGAGGCAAAGGTTAAATGATCCACCCAGGGTCACACATAGTGAGGAAGTGTCTGAGGCCAGAACCACGTCACTACCTAACATTTTTGGGAATCTGGGTTATTTCCATAGATACGAGTGAAACGAGGGAAGAGCTGCTTCCCCCCTCCCTGGGCTCCAGAGTGTCATCCCAAGACCAGAAAGCTTTCTCCTCCCCTCAGGGCTTTGAGGCTTTGGGACATAGAAAATCAAGGGCGTATCAATTGGAGAATGGCTGAACACATTGTGGTATATGATTCTGATGGAATATCATGGTGGTAAAAGAAATGATGAATGAAAGGATTTCAGAAAACCTGGGAAGACTTAACATGAACTGATGCAAAGTAAAGTGAGCAGAACCAGGAGAACATTGTACACAATAAGAGCAACATTGTAACAAAGATCAACTGTGAAAGACTTAGCTACTCTGATCAAGACAATGGTCCCAGACAATTCCAAAGGCCTCATGATGAAAAATGCCATCCACCTTCAGATGACTCTGTGCAGGTGGAAGTAAACTTTTTCACTATACTTTTCTTGTTTTGTGTATATGTGTGTGTTTTCTTTTGCAACATGGCTTCTATGAAAATATGTTTGACTTCACATGTATAATTATCATATTGCTTGCCTTCTTAAGGGGTACAGAAGGGAGGAAGAGAATCTGGAACTCAAAATTTTTAAAAAATAAATGTAAAAAATTTTAAATATAATTGGGAAATATTTAATGAAATAAATAAAAATATATTTTAAAAAAGAAAGGCAAAGGTAAACTCATAATGAGGACAGAATCATCAGGTTTTTCACCTAGGGCAACAATATTTAGAGGATGCTGACAGATACTGTTGGCACTGAAATGACTAAGTTTATTACCTAATTATAGAGAATAATTAATTAACATGGGAAGCCATAACTAATATCTGATTGTTTACCATTTCAGGGAAGGAGGGAGGGGTAGAATTTGGAACTCAAAACTTTAAAGAAAAATATTAAAAATTTTTTAAAAACTGGGAAGCCAGCAGGTATCAGTTTCCTTCGTCCCTCTTGCCAACAGTCCAGATCTCCTCTGCAGCCCACTGGACCACCCACTCCTCCCTTGGGCTCTTCCAGCAACATTTACAAGCAAATTCAATGCTCCTTGTTCTTGGTGAGTCTTACGTTGCCTGGTCTGGCTCAGAAATGGCTGGCCCTGGCTCTGGGCAAGGGTTAGGTCCCTGCCTGTGCCAGCTGTGTGATGAGTTGGGAAAAAAAGCAAACTGTCCATGCTTTATTGAATGGTGGAGTGGTAGGTGTCCTATTATTCTTTTTACAATAATACCTGAAATTATGTGGCATTGGATCCCACATCATGATTGTTATTGTAACTTGCTGTGACTTTGTCATCTCTCTGTTCAAATGAAAACTCCTCGAGGACAGATAGTTATTCTTTGCATTCTCAGCATTTTACCCAGTGTCTGGTACACAGTAAGTGCCCACTAAATGCTTATTGATCTATTGATTTCACTACACCCCAATAGAAATTTCAGTTAGACGTTAGTAAAAATATATAGATGTGATTGTTTTCCCCCAACCAAGTTCAGAGATCCCTTAAAGGCTTCCCACAGAATACAGCTTAAGGACCCCTACACTAAAGGATTCTTTGTCATTTTATTCTATCTTCGATTCAACAAGTTTCTTTTCTGCCTCGGATTGTAGAGGATACAAAAGGCTGGCCTTCAAGGAACTTAGAATGCAACTAGAAATTAATTCATCCATCCATCCAACCATCCATCCATCCATCCATCCATCCATCCATCCATCCATCCAACCAGCCAGCCATTTATTCATCTAGCCATCTATCTATCCATCCATCCATCCGTCCGTCCATCTATCCAGGTTCCATTAAGTGCCTGGTAGGTACCAGATACTGTGCTAGGTGACGGGGCTACAGAGAACCGTGAGAAGTCTCTGCTCTCAGGCTTCTTACATTCTACTGGGGCATACACAGCAGTGTAGAAAAGCCTCCTCCCACGTGTGTGCCCCATTCTCTCCTGCCACCCACTGACACTCTGGGTGGAGGCAGCATGTCCCTTGGCCACTTCTAGCCCCACCATCCCTCAGGAACTCAAGGTTGTTCCCTCTTTGAGGTTTGTCCGCTCAGCTGCATGACCCCCTACCCAGTTTCCAGGTGCTGTTATCTGATGAAGGACACCAGGTCCTCCCCAAGACACCACTTGGCCCATAGCCTTCTTCTCTTCTGCATCCTTTGTCCCTGTCCCCTTCACTTTGTTGTTCATTAACCTCCTCAGCTCCCACGATCAAAGCCTTTACTTGTCCTCAGCCACACCCAGGATGGGCATGTTCTTGTCCCTGTTTCAGAAACTGTGTGCCCATTGTGGCCTTGGAGTCCTGGGGAGAAGCAGTCTTAGGAACTCAGTGTCCTTGGCTCTCCCCTGTAGGCTGTTTACCCCAACTGTACAGACCCACTCCCCTTGGACAAATGCCCCAGCACAGAAGAGGACAGGGATCTTTGGGGTGTCTTTTTATCTTTGTTGCAGCATGGTAGAAGGGAAAGAAAACTTGCTAGACATGGGGTCAGGAGGGGCCTGGGTTTGAATTCCTCCCCCAACTTCTAGGAGCTGTGGGGTGCTGAGCCTCAATCTCCTCATCTGCGAAATGGTGATTTTAATGCCCAGAGGCCCACATGGATGAGAGCACAGCTTCAGCTGCCAGTAGAAATGCCTCCTTTACAAGTAGACCTGAAAATGCACCATCAATGCTGGTTATGGTTTCCTTACTGTTAACAACATCCACAGACTGGGGTGTTGGGGTGCCCACAGATACCAACCCTCACCATAGAGGTGCCCTTGCTCCATTGACTGAACAAAGAAATGCTGTGTGACCCAGGAGACCAGTCCAGCTCTCCTTTGCTCGGCTGCCAGCCTCAGTTTCCTCACCAGTGAAATGAGCATAATGATAGCCATAGGTGTCACTTACCTCACAGGGTGGTTCCAAGGAGTAAAAAGAACCATGGATGTTATGTTTGAAAACCTCAAGCCCACCCTGTCAATAGAAGCTATTAGCATCACTGTTACTGTTTGTGTGGACCTATGAGCTGCCACAGGTGAGAGAATGCCCTCTGGCCAATGCAGATGGGCAACTGCTCTTAGAGATCTCAGTTGACTTGCCTAGGGTCACACAACCAAAATGTATCAGAGGCAGGGATTGAACCCAGGGCTTCCTGACTTCAAGGCTGGTCCTTAATCCACCTCTACAAACCTTATTCTGCTGCTTCTTCCTCCTCTTCCTTTTCCTCTTTAGTCAGAAAACTGTAGACTTTTATTGGTTTTATTTTCCTCAAATGAACAAACGAATGGCAGATTACAGTACATCTGCTAATACTGGAAAACCTAATCACTCATAATGGCTTATAGATGGAAGAGACAGTAGGGCATACCAGGAAGGCCCACTGGACTTGGTGTCCTTGACCTGGGTTCAAAATGCTAGTCACGACCCACGCCACCCTGGGCTTTGGTTTTATATTTGTAAAATGGAGGGGTGGATCAGATGCCCTTGGGGGTCCTTGTGACAAGTGCCAAATTCTATGATGCTATGAACATCAGGGGCCTCCTAATTGACATGCTCGATGAACAGTGATTCAAGTAAGAGCAGGCAGTCCCATAGGACCCTGAATTTGGAATTTATTTCCTGCCTTGAGGTCTGGGCCCAAACAATAGATAAGGTGATTTATTTTGACTTTGGAAATCTATTTAGAGAGGGAGAATTTCCAATAGCTGCAGAATGCAGGCTTTGAGGGGATGACTTGACCCTGGTTGGGTTAAGAAACCACAGCTGAGAAGATTTAGTGTTATTTAACTCCATTTCCTGTAAAGCTTGCTCCTTTGGGGATGACTCAGAGCCGCATAAATCCCCAGCAGGGGGGACCAAACTTAGGGACAATTAGCCTGAATCATGTGCCTTCCTCAAACAATTTACTCTGTGGGAAAATCCCGGGCTTGGGCTGGTGGTTCTTATATAGAGCCTGATTTTCTATTCTTTGCCACAGTAGGAGAGATAACTTGGGTGGGGGGGACAGAAAAAGCTAGAAAAACACATTTTGAAAAGCATCCTTGGACAGATGCTAGGGTTTGGGGGTGGATTGGATGGGGTTTTTTTGGCCCTCAAAAAGCCAAGGACCTCATGGGGTGTGTGTATGGATACAGAGGTGTAAGCAGGAAATTGCCAAGGGAGGGATAAACCTGGGGGTTGGCAGGTGTGGTAGGAGTGAGCAGAGAGCCTTCTTCCCAAGGTCAGGGGGCACAGGGGAGGAAGATGGGCAGTTGATGGATGGGAAGGCATGGCTATCACAGCATCCTTTCCAGATTTCCTTCAGGCCACACTTGAGCATGCTGGAGAGCCAACATCATTTAGTTGGGCAAACGTCTTGACATCTATCCCTTGGTTCTGTGTTGCCAAAGATGCCCTGGCTGAGGCCTCTGGAAGGGGGCGGGGAGGCAGAAAACTGCATGCTACTCTTCCCATCTCACGCCCTTCCCCCAATTATTAATTGGCTCCTGGGGAGGCTTCATTTAATTATCATTCTGGCAGCCGCTGCCAACCCTGCCTGTAAGGGATGTCAACAGCATGTTTACATCACAGCTAGGGATCCCTCTGATGGAAACAAGAGCAAATGCTTCCCAGACATGATTCCAGGGCCCAGGGGGAGAATATGAGCAGGGAAGAGGAGGGTGAGCTGATGTTTCTGGTTCTAGAGGGAACCGACATTCCCAGGCTCACAAGAACTGGTCCAAACCCCTCATTTTCAGAGATGAGGAAATGGGGGCCCAGAGACATGAGACTATTTACCCACGGTCACCCTGGAGGGAACACATCTGGGATTTATGTGGCGGCCCTCTGGTCATGAAAATAATTTTTAAAAGAAAAATTATCGATACATTTTGTCATGAAAGAAGAGTTATTTCCCAAACAACATTCAAATGAGGCCCCTTTACCAAGCACATTCCCTGAGAAAACAGATTATTAACAGTTACAGAAAGGAGAGAATTGTCTTTTAATTCTGATGGTTTCTAACACTTCTAACACTAGCGATCGGTTTTGTTAGCTTTTCAGTACTCCAAAGGACTTGGCAGAGGCAACACTCCCTCCAATGATGCAGATTGCAGCCCATTCCCATGCCTACCCATTCTGACCTTATTTAGACCGTTGCAGTCCTTGGATAAGGCACACTCAATGCGATTCAACAAACATTTATTAAATAGCTAATCGTAGTGATGATACTTGACAAATATCTCATTTGGATGGAGGATCCCACGGTTGAATGGAAGACTAACCTTCCCCCTTGTCTCATCCTGTTGGACTCAGAATCAGCAGCACAGAATGTCAGAGCTGGGGGGAACTTGTACTCTAAGCTCTTCATCTTACAGGGCAGGAAACTGGGGCCTAGAAGTCTCCCGACTAAAGTCATACAGTGGGTCAGTAGCTGAAGTGGGACGGAAGCAGCAAAGATGGCCAGGGGGTAGAGCACTGGGCTTAGAGACAGGAAGACCTGAGTTTTAATCCAGCTGTGTGACCTTGGACTAGTCACTGAACTTCTGCTTGCCTCAACTTCCCCGACTGTAAAATGAGGATAATAAAAGCTCCTACCTCCCAGTGTGAGGATTCAATGAGATAATATTTGTAAAATGCTTAACATAATGTCCGGCACATGGTAGGGGCTATATAAAGGCTCCTCCTCCCCCTCCCATTATTATTACTTTTATTATTATATCCAGGTGAGTTCAGGGATCTTTTCCCCTCACCATGCACTGTCTCTTATGTCACTTTATCCACATACAAGAAGTCACTGTTGGCACCATACTCCCATCTCATCATACCTATGTGACTTTCCATTGCCCTGTGGGCCGTTGGTCAGCAGGGAGGGCCAGGGACCACACTTAATAGACTTCCCAGGCTGAGAACATCTGGGATGTTTAAGAAATTAGATTTCACAGGGATGTTAATGTTCATTTCAAACAACCACATGACCTTTATTCTTTGTCCAGTTTTTAATAGAAATTTTATTTCTATTATATGCTATAGTTTCTATAATATTTCTATAATATTCTATATTTCCATAGAAATTATCCAATAGCCACCCAAGATTGATCCTCCCACTCCTGTTCATTGCATATATTCTTAGGTTTTTCCCCCACTCACTTCTCTAGATTTGTTTCATTTACATTATCCTGTTTTTAGGATCATAGAAGGTTATATTTGGAAAGGACCTGAGCATTCATCTGCTTAAACCTCTTTCACATTACTAGGGTTAAATGTCTTGCCTGGTCATTTAAAGAAAAAGTAATTTTCTGAATCAAGTGAAAAAATGCTTTCCTTTCTAGAAACTGACTTTCCTTTTCTACACAGCATTTTTCTTTTCCAAAAGATGCTCCTCATTTTGTTGTTTCTTTATGGGGTTCTCAATGACCATTGCACTTCCCACTCAAAAGGAATACACTCATCCACAATCAATCCACCCCTTGGCCATGTCTGATAACATCATCTCTCTCTGTCCCTTCTGCCTCCAGCATGCTACCAGCCTCTGGCTTCCCAGACTGGAGTAGGGGGCCAGGCCTCCCTTCCATTCTCTAAAGTCGAGATTGCTCACTGCATGGACCAACTTTCAGAAGCCATTCAACGTGGCTTTCCTTTATGTGACTGTAGAATTGATCTCTTGCTTCTGTTCACTTTGAGCTGCTGATGTTCTTATATGTTAGCACCAGAATTCTCTGAATTCTTTCTGTCTTATGAAATAACAATGTTCCATCACAGTTTGCTCAGCTGCTCCCTCAAAGATGGGCCCCCACATTAGCATTCTTCTTCTAATCAAGGAACATTTGGTTCTTGCAATGAGTGGAAAGGCATCGAGAAAGAGAATTAACCACAGATGAAGAACACTTCTAGAAACTGAAAGAATGAGTAAGATGAGGAAAGAAACAACCACATGGAGAAGGGGAGGAACACAAAAGACAATGCGGGAAATGATGTAAAAGTAAGTAGAGGCAGTGTCAGGAAGGAAACAACAGAAAGAGAAAGCTGAGTTAGAACAATGTGCCATGATGGCGGTGGACAAGAAGAGGAGACTCCAACCAGATGGTCAAGTGAGAGGTTTGGTCTCAGACCTGCTCAGTAACTCCAAACAGCAAGAAATGCACCAAAGGGAATAACAGAAACACCAAGAAAAAGGAACAATTCCACACAAAATCACTCCAACGGGAAAACAAAAGCCAAATCCAGAGGGTCACGTTGGTGGCTGGTCATGATGTCCACAATCCTGCCAGTCACAAAACAGCCTCCTAATCGGCCTCCCCGCCTCCTCCCTCCCACTTGTCCTTGACGCAGCTGCCAGAGTGACATCACTACAACACAGGCCAGACCATGGCACTCTCCGATCATGAGTCCCCACCGGCTCCCTATGGGCTCTGGGATTGAATCCACTCTCCTCTTCTTGGCACTGAAAGTCATCCTTCCCGGTCTATCCCCAGCCACCCTTTCTAGGCTCGTCACACATTGCTGTCCTCTGCGCACTTTCTAATCCAAAGTATCCTTCACACGGAGTGTTCTGTCTCCCATCATGGCACCTCTGCACAAGCTGTGCCCCTACCTGGAGCACACTCCCCTCACCTCCGTTTCTTAGTATCCCTAGGTGCCTTCAAAGCTCTGCTGAGGGACCCCCTGTTCCACAAGACCTTGCTGTTTGCATGATATTTTCCCTATTAGATTGCAAGCTTCTTGAGGGCAGGAACTGTCTTTTGCCTCTTTTTCTATCCCTGGTGCTCAGCACGGTGCCTGGCACATAGTAGGTGCTCAATCAATAGTAATTGATTGACAGACCTAATTGTGTCTTTAGCACTAGGTGTCAATCAGAGATTTTTAAATGTGAAACTTAAAAAACAGTCTCTACTTCTCTCAAGAGAGGCCCCCAGCATGTAAATAAGGCTGACCCTCTGCGGAAGTCTCAGGAAAACAAGACCACAGGAATTGTTTTTGTTTTTTGTGAGGTAACTGGGATTAAGTGACTTGCCCAGGGTCACGTGTCTAGTAAGAAGGACTGCCTCTGCCTCCTCTCCATGCTCCGTTTCGACGGCTGAAGGCCGCCTCCCTAACTTGGGGTTTATGGGCTAGATTTCTCTCTCAAAAACCAAGCCTTAAACCCAATTCACTCTGGAGATCATAGATTGGACGATAGGTCCCTTCCATCCTAGCACAGAGTGAATGGAGATATTAAACAGTAACAGTTTCTCTTTTGGCCAGGAACCCTGAGGGTCTTCCCCTCCCAGTTTGATTTTTTTCTTCTTGAGTTTTGATTAAAGGGGTCACCCCTTGATTAACTTCTTAAAGAGACCTATTCACTGAACGGTCAGGTTCAAAGTGGGAACCTGAAAAGACCTTAGCCTGAAAGGGCCAGGGTCTCCCACTGTATCCTGGGCCATCTCCAGTCGTCCTTGTGAATATCAGGTCACTGGATCCAGATGGCTCTGGAGGAGAAAGTGAGGCTGGTGACCTTGCACAGCCCTCCCTCACTCAAATCAAAGTCAACTACAAGTCATTTCCCTGATGTCACGGTCCTCTTTGAGAATGAAGGACAAACAAAAGTGTCTGAGGTCAAATTTGAACTCAGGTCCTCCTGACTCCAGGGCTGGTGCTCTATCCACTGCACCACCTATCTGCCCTGTCCACAGGAATTGTACAGGAAGGGTAGGCACGGATGGGGGTCAATCTGAACCATGGAAGAGAATACCCCAGTGGGGAATATATGGGTCCATCAAATGTTGAATTAGGGAACATTGGTATCATAAGCATATAAATCATGTTGTGTTTGTGTATGTATCTACGCGTATTGTGTGTATCTATGTCTGAGTGTGCTGTGGCGTGGTATGTGACGTGTGTATGTATATCAATTGTGTGGTGTGTATGTATGAGTGTGTATATGGTACATGTGAGGGAGTGTGGTGTGTATGGTGTACGTGGTGTGTGCGTATGTATGTGTGCAGTGTGGTATGTATATATGTGGTGTGTGTTGTGAGGGTGTATGGTATAAGTACATGTGTGGTATGTATGTGTGAGGATGAGTATGTATGAGTGTGCGTGTGTGTATTCCCTTTGCTGCGGCCCCTATGGTACGAAGGCCAATGGGGGGTTTTCCTCTGCTTCCTCGCTGGCTTGATCATGAATCTCACCCAGAATTTTGGGGAAATCTCTAGACAATTCTGCCGACAGTGACCTTGGAAGCCGATTTCAGAGACAGGACAGCTGCCAGTGGCTTCCCTTGTCCCCCTTCCCAGTTTCCTGACTGGTCCCGGCTGGGGGAGGGGTGGGTCCTGGTTTCTAGATCTGCTCTGGGCACTTCAGTGCCTGGGACAAGAGATCTGCGAAAGCTATGGGGGTGGGGCGGCAATAGAAGCCTTGGAACACAAGGCGAGCATCGTGTGGTGGGGTGGGGTGGAGAGAGGGAGGAAGCTCACCCCAACCCCGTTTAAAATCAGCTGGTGGTACAGTAGATAGCATCAGGCAGACCTGAGTTCAGATCCGACCTCGGACACTTACTGTGTGACCCTGGGCTAGTCATATATCTTTTGCTTTAGAAAACAGGATTGTTATAGTACCCACCTCCTAGACTTGCTGTGAGGATCCAATGAGATATTTGTAAAGTCCTTAGCACAGTGCCTGGCACACAGTAGGTACTCTATAAATGCTCATTTCCTTCCCCTCCCTCCTCTTCCCATTAGGTGACTTCCTATTTGAGCTAGTTATTCTGCTAATGAGGTGTCAGCTTCTTTAATAGCACTTGCTGCCTATCGGTCTCACCACAGTCTTTAGCTTGAGGTGGAGTTGGCCAGGAGCTCGATGACCAGAAGATCCCCGACTCCACCTGTTCCCCACCACCCCCCGTCCCTGGCCCCATGGCCCTTCCAAGCTGCCTCACATAGGATGAGACACACATTTCAGACACGGCCGATGATGTGGATTTGTTTGACTTGCAGGTGACAAATTATTCCAACAGTGGAGGTTTTTGGGAGGGAATTAGAAGAGGGCTAGTGATAGCAATGCCAGTCAGACATCAAGTCATTTATTAAGTGCCTACTATGTGCTAAGCACAGTATTGAGGACTGGGGACACAAAGAAAGTCATGATCACAGCCTTTGTCCTCGGGGAGCTTACCTTCCAATGGGAGAGAACACAAAAGTGGCTATGCACAAACAGCACAGCTACAGAGAGGGCAGCTCAAAGGACCAGAAAGGCAGAGGAGAGGACTTCGGAATTACCAGACTATAGGGGATATACAAGGTGGAGGCTCTGAGGAAGGGCAGTGTCGGGGCCAGAACCGCCCAGATCTCTGACAGCGACTGGCTTGGAGGACTCGGGGTCTCCTGGTGGTCTGGCATCTAGGGCTTTGAGATAAAGGGAAAAGTGCTAACCTGTATTGGTGGCAGGAGTTGCAACATTCGGGAGCTACCTCTGTCAATGAAATCACAGTCCCTATCCTTATGGAATGAGATTTATAGTTTCACATACAACCTTTTTTCCTGTTCTTTGGAGAAGGAAATGTTTGTGTCTGCTGGTATTTGTTCAGAATAACAACACATTAAATTAAAAACAAAAACAGCAACACCTAATTTTAGAGACCTGGGACAAAACCCCAGTCACCATGCCATAGTTATACCTGTGCTGGTTACAGCTGAAGCTCTCAGAATTCTGGGCATAATGAAGCTTCTTGTCTGCTGCTCCCAACCCATTCTATGGCTGCTGCTTTTCCTTAGATTCTTTCTCTACTTTGGCAGAAAGGATCATAGATTTGATGAAAGAAGGGATCTTCAAGGTCACCTAGTCCAACCCCCTGAGACCCAGATGAAGTGATTTCTTTAAAGTCATACAGGTAACAAGTGGCAGAAGGAGGATTTGAACCCAGGTCTTTTGACTTCAAATACAACCCCATTTCTTCTTTTCCCATGTCTCTCTTTTCCTAGGTGGGCTGCTGTCACTTGTCTCTCACAGTCCCTACTTCATACCTGATGAACTCCTTGAGACGAGTCATAACCAAAATATGTACAACGGAGAGACCACCCACCACATCTCTAGCTCGTATGGCCCGGAGAGATAATGTTTCTTCTCTACTATTTGCACGGACTTTTTTTCTTCTCTCTGTCAGTGTCTTCTGACTTTAATCAACATTAAATGCATTTCTTCTGAAAACATTTGGGTTTCGGATGAATTAAGTTTTAGCATTTTTCTCATATTTTTCCAAATTTAGCCAAGAGATTAAGTACTGGATGGAGCTTCAGCCCCATTAAGCCTCCACATTGAGGAAGTGCAGGTGTAATGTGGCATGAGGCGTGAAACCCAGGAAATTTTGACCGGCACAATTTAATTGCAATTTAGGTTCTCCTGTGGACAAATGACTTTCTAAATATATGTATGTTTTGGGGAAATATAAAACCAAGTGGAGGGGAGGAGCCAAGATGGTGGAGTAGAGAAAGCACTCAGCTGGGCCCTCCCAACATTCCCCTCCAAACTACTTTAAAATAATGCCTCAAATCCAATTCTGGAATGGCAGAGCTAACAAAAGGTCAGAGTGAGACATTCTTCCAGCTTGAGACACTCTAGGGCATTGAAAGAGAGATCTGTGACCTGGAGGTAGAGGTTGGCCTGGAACCCACGGGGGTGAAATAGTGGTGGTGGGACTTGGTCGTGGCCACAAAAGCAGCAGCCACTTTCCAAGCCAGAGATGATAAGGGGACCTGGGAACTAGTCACAATGAGACTATAAGGGACCCTTGTGCTAGCACTGGGTAAAGGACTAGATGCTATTTGGCAACTCTATTGCCAATACTTACTTCTGAGTCATAGTTCAAAGACAGGGAGGAACACTTTCAGTCAAGAGAGAGTAGAAGCCACGAGAGGCAGTATCAGTTCCCATCCAAAGGGATCAGGGACCCTAAGGAGCAGTATCAATAGCAATTCCAAGGGATCAGGTACCTTTCCTGGGAAAGTACCAGAGTGTAGACCAGGCGATCAGTGACCACACCTCTCCCCAGATCAAACCACCTTGAAAGCACCAAAAACTTCCAAATGCCCAGAAGCAGATCTGAAAACAGTACTGCAGAAAAGCCTGAAGCTTGAAACAGTGTCCCTCCAGCAATCATGCCAGGAATATAGCCCAGCACTAACATAAAGTTTCAAATCAAGAAACAGGGTGGAAAAAATGAGAAAACAACACAAAAAGAACCTGACCATAAAAAGCTTCTATGGGGACAGGGAAGATCAAAACACAAACTCAGAAGAAGACAATGAAGTCAAAACAGCTACAAGCAAAGCCTTAAAGAAAAAATTGTGAATTGGACAAGAATTCCCAGAAGAGCTAAAAAATGATTTCCAAAATCAAATAAGAGTGGTTGAAGAATCACTAGTCAAAGAAATGGAAGGAAAGAAAGAAAATTATGGAAAGACAATTAGCAGCTTGGTAAATGAGGCACAAGAAATATTGAAAGAAAATAACACCTTAAAAATTGAATTGGCCAAATTGAAAAAGAGGTACATAAATTCATTGATGAAAATAACTCCACAAAAAGCAGAATAGGTCAAATGGCAAAAGTAGTACAAGAGCTCACTGAAGAAATAATTTCTTAAAAATTAAAATTGGACAACTGGAAGCTAATGACTTCACAAGACATTAAGAAACAATTTAAAAAGTGAAAAGAATGAAAAATAGAAGAAAATGGGAAATAGAAGAAAAACAACTGACCTGGAAAATAGATTGAAGAGAGATAATTTAAGAATTGTTGGAATTCTTAAAGGAAAAGAGCAGAGACATATTTCAAGAAATTGCTAAGGTAAACTGACCAGATATTCTCAAACCAGAGAGTTAAATAGAAATTGAAAGAATCTACCAATCACCACCTGAAAAAAAGATCCAAAAATGAGAACCCCCAGAAATGTTATAGCCAAATTCCAAAACTCCCAGGTCAAAGGGAAAATATTTCAAGCTCCCAGAAGGAAACCATTAAAATATTGTGGAGCCACAGTCAGGACCACACAAGATTTAGCAGCTACCATATTAAAGGCACGGAGGGCTTGGAATATGTGATTCTGGAAGGCAAAAGAGCTGAGATTACAACCAAGAATAAACTGTCTAGCAAAATTAAGTACAATCCTTCAAGGCAGGAGGGAACTGAATATTTAATGAAATAGAGGACTTTCAAGAATTCCTGATGAGAAGACCAGATCTGAATAGAAATTTTGACTTTCAAATACAAGACTCAAGAGAAGCATAAAAAGGTAATCATGAAAGAGAAATCATAATGCACTCAATAAAGTTAAACTATTTACCTATGTGAGAAAATGATGTTATAATATATATGTAAATATATATAATATGCATATATTATATATACTTTATAGAAATAAATATATAAAAATAAATATACTTTTAAGAAGTATATCATTTTTAGAGCAGTTAGGATTTAACATAGAAAGATAGTGTGGAAATGAGTTAATTATGTTGAGATGATGTAAGAAAACAATGGCTAGGTGAGAAAGAGGAATCCCTTAGGAGAAGGGAGAAGAAGAATGCAGAAAATTATCTCACATAAAAGTTTGCAAGGAAGAGATTTTTCAGTGGAGGAGAAAATGGTATGTGTGGGGTTAGGCAATGCTGAAACCTCCCACCTAAATTGGTTCAAAGAGAGAAAATATATGTACATACTCAATTGGTAATAGAGATCTACCTTTCCCAATGGGGAAGTAGGAGGGGAAGGCGATAAGAGAAAAAAGGTGTGATAAAAAGGAAGGTCAGATAAAAGAAGGCAGTGGTCAGAAATGAAACAGACTTTAGAGGAGGGATAGGATAAAAAGAGAGAGAAAGAAGGATAAACAGAAGAAAATCGGAGAAAAGGAAATGCACAGGTAGCAATTAAGTAGACTACTGTTGATGTGAATGCAATGAACTCACCCATAAAACAGAAGTAGATAGCTCAATGGAATAGAAACCATAATCCAACAATATGTTGCTTATAAGAAACACACTTGAAAGAGAGACACACACAGAGTTAAAATAAATGGCTGGAACAGAATCTACTATGCTTTTGCTAAGGTTAAAAAACAGCAGGAGTAGCAATCATGATCTTGGCTGAAGTAAAAGCAAAAATAGACCTAATTAAAAGGCACAAGCAGTGAAATGACTTGGTAAAAGGAAACATAGACAACAAAGTCATATAAATACTAACCATACATGCACCAAATAACATAGGATCAAAATTCTTAAGGAAAAAATAAATGAATTAAAGGAAGAAATAGACAGTAAAACTATACTAGTGGGAGACCTCAATTTTCTCCTCTCAAAATAGGTAAATCTAACTACAAAATACATAAGAAAGAAGTCAAGAAGACAAATCAAATCTTAGGTTAGATACGATAGATGTCTGGAGAAAACTAAATGGGAATAGACAGGGATATGCCTTTTTCTCAGCTTATACATGGCAAATTCACCATGTATTAAGACATAAAAACCTCATAATCAAATGCAGTAAAGCAGAAATATTAAAGGCAGACCATAATGCAATAAAATTACATTTAATAAAGGGCTGTGGAAGCATAGATTAAAAGTTAATTAGAAACTAAAAAATCTAATCCTAAAGAAAGAGTGGGTCAAAGAACAAACCATAGAAACAATTATTTCATTAAAGAGAATGACAATGATGAGATAACATACCGAAATTTGTGGGATACAGCCAAAGCAGTACTTAGGGGAAATTTTATATCTCTTAATATGTACATCAATGAAAGAGGGAAGCAGCAGATCAATGAATTTGGCATGCAACAACAACAACAAAACTAGAAAAAGAACAAATTAAAGACCCCCAATTAAACACCAAAGTAGAAACCCTGAAAATTAAAGGAGACAATAAAATTGAAAGTAAGAAAACCATTGAACTAATACATACAATTAGGAGCTGGTTTATGAAAAAAATGAAAAACTCCTCAGGATCAAATGAATTTACAAGTAAATTCTACCAAAAATTTATGGAACAACTAATGCCAATACCATACAGATATTTGAAAAAATAGGAAAAGGAAAAATAGGTAGAGGAGGAGTCCCACCAAATTCCATTTTTTGACACAACTATAGTATTGATATCTACACTAGGGAGAGCAAAAACAGAGAAAGAAAAGTATAGACCAATTTCTTTAATGGATATTGATACAAAAAATTAAATCAAATACTAGCAAGGAGCAATACATCACAAGAATCACACACTATGAACAAGTAGGGTTTATGCCAGGAAGGCAGGGCTGGTTCAATATTAGGAAAACTACCAACATAAACTATCAGCAAAAATCATAACAAAAGCAACAAAGAATGTGTGATTATATCAATAGATGCAGAAAAACCTTTGACAAAATACAGCTCCCATTCCTATTTAAAACACTAGAAAGCATAAGAATCAATGGAACCTTTCTTAAACTGATAACTAGTATCTATCTAAGACCAAGAGCAAGCATTATCTGTAATGGGGGTGAGGTAGACACCTTCCCTATAAGATCAAGACTGAAGCAAGGATGCCCATTATCACCACTCTTATTCAGTGTTGTACTAGAATTACTAGCTATAGCAAGAAGACAAGAAAAAGAAATTGAAGGAATAAAAATAGGCAATGAGGAAACAAAATTATGACTCTTTGCAGATGAGAAAAGCAACTAAAAACCCTAGAGAATCAACTGAAAAACTAGGTGAAACAAATAGCTCCACTAAAGTTGCAGGATATAAAATGAACCCTTATAAATCATCAGCATTCCTATATACTACCAACAAAACCCAGCAGCAAGAGATAGAAAGAGAAATCCCATTTAAAATAATTGCAGGAAATATAAAATACTTAGGAGTCTACTTGCCAAGACAAACCCAGGATTATTCAAATGCAATTAAAAAACACTTTTCCTACAAATAAAGACAGATCTAAACAACAGGAATACTATTCATTGCTCATGGATAGGTCAAGCCAATGTAATGAAAAAGACAATTCTACCTAAGTTAATTTACTTATTCAGTGTCATACCAACCAAACTACCAAAGAATTATTTTATAGAGTTAAAAAAATAGTAACAAAATTCATCTGGAATGAAAAAATGTCAAGAATATCAAGGGAATCGATGAGAAAAACAATGTTAATGAAGCTGGACTAGCAGTTCCAGATTTTAAACTATATTACAAAGTGTCAATCATCAAAACAATCTGGTACTGGCTAAGAAATAGAGTGGTGGATCAGCAGAATAGATTAGGTACATAATATACAGCAGTGAATGACCAAAGTAACCTAGTATTTGATAAACTCAAAATCCAACCTTTGGGGTAAGAACTCATGATTTGACAAAAATTGCTGTGAAAATTAGAAAACAACATGCCAGAAACTAGGCATAGACCAGTATCTCATCTCATATCTATATACCAAGATAAGGTTAAAATGAATAATAGACATAATAGTCACAAAGGGTGATATTGTAAATAAATTAGGGGAGCATGAGAAAATGTACTTGTCAGATTCATAAGAATAAGGGAAGAGATTATGACCAAATAAGAGATAGGAGGGATTACAGGAAGTGAAATAGACATTTTTGATTGTGTGAAATTAAAAGGCTTTTGCACAAATAATATAGCCAAACTAGAAGGAAAATAGAAACTGGGGGAAAAATTTACAGGAAGTTTCTCTGGTAAAGGCCTAATTTCTTAAATATATAGGGAACTGAGCCAAATTTATAAAAATAAGAGCCATTCCACAGTTGATAAATGGTTAAAGGATATAAACAGATAGTTTTCAGAAGAGGAAGTCAAAGCAATCAATAGTCACATGAAAAAATGCTCTAAGTCACTACTGCTTAAAGAAATGCAAATTAAAACAACTTTGAAATACTATTTCATACCTATCAGATTGGCTAACATGACACCGAAGGACAGTGACAAATTCTGAAAGGGAAAATTGGGACACTAATGAGCTGTTGGTGGAATTGTGAACTAATCCAACCATTCTGGAGAAAAATTTAGAACTATACCCAAAGGGCTATAAAACCATGTACATCCTTTGACCCAGCAATACCACCACTAGATCTGTATGCCAGAGATTTTTTTAAAAAAGGAAAAGAATATGTGTACGAAAATATTTATAACAGCTCTTTCTGTGGAAGCCTATCCTATCCTATACGATACAATGATATAAGACAATCCCAAATGACTAATGATAAAACATACTGTCTACAGAAAAAGAACTGATGTTGATTGAATACAGACTGAAGCATGCTATTTTTCACTTTCTTTTCATTTTTTCTCTTGAGTCTTCTTTTTTTCTATTTCTTTAATATTTTTTAGTTTTCAACATTGATATCCACAAGATTGAGTTACAAACTTTCTCCCCATTTCTACCCCACTCCTCACCCTTATCCCCTTTCCCCTTACTTTTTTGTAGGGCAAGATAGATTTCTATACCCCATTGCTGGTATGTCTTATTTCCCAGTTGCATGTAAAAAAGCAACTTTTTTTGAGCATTTGTTTTTAGAACTTTGAGTTCCAAATTTTTTCCCTGTGGGGTAAGATACCTAATTGAGTGTGTATGGTATTCCCTCCTCAGGCCAAATCCGATGTGAGCAAGATTTACTCATTCCTCTTCACCTGCCCCCTCTTCCCTTCCTACAGAACCGCTTTTTCTTGCCCCTTTTATGCGAGATAATTTCCCCCATTCTATCTCTCCCTTTCTCCCTCTCTCAATATATTCCTCTCTTATCCCTTATCCCTTAATTTGATTTTATTTTTTTAGATATCATCCCTTCATATTCAACTCACCCTGTGCCCTCTGTGTGTGTATATATATATACACATATATATGTACATATATATATATACACACACATACCTACAAGTAAGTAAGGGGAAAGGGGACAAGGGTGGGGAGTGGGGTGACAGAAGGGAGGGCAGACTGAGGAAAAGGGCAAACAGAATATATGCCATCTTGGAGTGGGGGGAGGGTAGAAATGGGGAGAAAATTTGTAACTCAATCTTGTGGATATCAATGTTGAAAACTAAAAATATATATGCATATTCCCTTCAACTACCCTTATACTTAGAAGGGTTTCATGAGTTACAAATATCATCTTTCCATGTAGGAATGTAACCAAAACAGTTCAACTTTAGTAAGTCCCTTATGATTTCTCTTTCCTGTTTACCTTTTCATACTTCTCTTGATTCTTGTATTTGAAAGTCAAATTTTCTCTTCAGCTCTGGTCTTTTCTTTTTCAAGGATGCTTGGAAGTCCTCTATTTTACTGAAAATCCATATTTTGTCCTGAAGTGTTATACTCATTTTAGCTCGGTAGGTGATTCTTGGTTTTAATCCTAGCTTCTTTGACCTCTGGAATATCATATTCTAAGCCCTTTGATCTCTTAATGTAGAAGCTGCCAGATCTTGTATTATCCTGATTGTGTTTCCACAATACTCGAAATATTTCTTTCTGGCTGCTTGCAGTATTTTCTCCTGGACCTGGGAATTCTGTAATTTGGCTATAATATTCCTAGGAGTTTTCTTCTTGGGATCTTTTTCACAAGGTGATTGGTAGATTCTTTCAATTTCTATTTTACCCTCTGGCTTTAGAATATCAGGGCAGTTGTCCTTGATAATTTCTTGAAAGATGATATCTAGGCTCTTTTTTTTGATCATGGCTTTCACGTAGTCCAATAATTTGTAAGTTATCTCTCCTGGACCTATTCTCCAGGTCAGTGGTTTTTCCAATGAAATATTTGACATTGTCTTCCATTTTTTCATTCTTTTGGTTCTGTTTTATAATTTCTTGATTTCTCATAAAGTCACTAGCTTCCACTTGCTCCAATCTCATTTTTAAGGTAGTATTTTCTTCAGTGGTCTTTTGGACCTCCTTTTTCATTTGGCTAATTCTGCCTTTCAAGGCATTCTTCTCCTCATTGGCTTTTTGGAGCTCTTTTGCCATTTGGGTTAGTCTATTTTTTAAGGTGTTATTTTCTTCAGTATTTTTTTGGGTCTCCTTTAGCAAGTCATTGACTTGTTTTTCATGATTTTCTTGCATCACTCTCATTTCTTTTCCCAATTTTTCCTTTACTTCTCTTACTTGCCTTTCCAAATCCTTTTTGAGCATTCTAAAATACTAAAAAAAATGTCCCAACTTAATTAATATTACAAATGTTCATGGGGTATCAATGGAAATGTCTAGAAGGCATCTGGGAATGCCAGACTGGCATATGGGAAAGCTTGGTTAGATGGTTTCTAACGTCTAGTCAGAGAATCTGGGGTTCTGAATGATGACTTAAATTGACCAGGACAGAGAAGTTGTCCCTTTATTCCTTCGATGGTTGTTTCCCTTCATAGGGGAGGTTGGGCTTAGAAACTGTTCTTGTAAACAGGTCAGTCTTTTGAAGTTTATCTTCCACATTTGTAAGGATCCTTCAGTGTTAAGGGAGACCCTAGAAGGGAGAAGGTGAGGCTGAGAGCAACGCTTTGAGGGCCCAGAAAGATGGGGAGGTTTCAGATGCAAGTCAGATGGAAAGATCGTGTGGTCCTTAGGATCCTTATTCATAAAAGGAGAAAGGATGGACTAGGTGACGGTGAAGGTCCCTCTCAGGTCTGGATATCTGGGTTTATTATCTAGCCAGGTCATTAAGACTAAGCTCTTCTTTTCCCCTCATGTTGTCTGTGGAGCCATCCCAAAGTCACTGCATCACCCTCCACACAAGATTCAGATTTTCAGAAGTCAATGGAGTCTGACTGGTGAAATTGGTTTAATGGAAGAATGATTTCTATTTTATTTATGTGATAATTTACTCTTCTCTGGAGATGGTCTTGTATGTTGTGAGGGATGGAGGTAGAATGACTAAATAGAAAATATTTTTACTAAGAGACTATCTTAAATGACTTTAATTTGATTCCTACTAGGTTGAATCACATCCTCTTATTCCTAAGAATTTTACATTAATTGTGTATTTGATAGCTAAAGCTTCTGTGACCTTATCAGCCTTGCTGCCTCCTCTAGGCTCATCTCTGCTTGGTGAAAGGTTTCTTGGACACCAAAGTTCACGTCCCTGTAGCTCTGCTGCTGCTAAGCTTCTTGGGACTAGTCAGGCTGGGCCATATACACTTGATATATGGTCCATCAAAGAAAGCCTTTCCAACTCAGTCAGTAGAGACCTGGCCTTAATTCCGCTGACGTTAGTACTATGGAGCTACAGCTAGAATGACCTTGGAGGCCATATAATGTATAGAGCACCAGGCTCTGTAAGGAATACCTGAGTTCAAATATGGCCTCAGATACTTATTAGCTGTGTGACCCTAGGCAAGTCACTTAACTTCTATTTGCCTCAGTTTCTACTACTATGAAATGAGGATAATAACAACACCTACCTCATAGGTTTATGGTGAGGATTGAATGAGACAATAATTGTAAGGCACTCGGCATGGTGCTTGGCACAGAGACACTAAATAAATGCTTATTTCCTTCCGTTTCCTCTCATTTTACAGTTGAGGAAACTGAGGCCCAGGGAATTTAACTGATTTGCCCATGATCTCACTGCCAGTAAATATCAGAAGCAAGATCTGAACTTGGGTCATTTGACTACAGTGTTAATACCCTGATAATACCTCTAGTGCCTATTGCACAAGGCTCTTGTGAGGGTCAAATAACATGATGTGTTACATAAAAGTTATCTGTTATTAAATCGAATGAGGTAATGTATATGTGTACAAAGTGCTTTGCTAACCTTAAAGTTCTATATAAATGCTAGCTATTTTCATCACCAGCATCAGCATCACCACCATGAGCATCAGCATCACCACCATCATCACTGTCGCCATTACCACTGTCACCATTATCACCATCACTGCGGTCATCTCTTTGAAGGAGAAGCCTTCAAAATAAAGGACGGAATCCATGAAATGTTGGAATGAAGAAGATGAATTGCTTCCCTAATGAAAGCAAGCCCTCCACTGGTGTACTGGAAATGCTAGGAGAAAAGGCAGAAGGCCCCTAGAATGTTGGGGAGACTCCCAGTGATGAACGTGGAGGAGGACATGGACAAGAGTGCTGACCCAAGGAGAAAAGGATTCGCACATTTTAGCACAGTACTAGAAAGTGACTCTGTGATTAAGAAAAAAGAGAAAAGGATCTATTTGTACAAAAATATTGATAGCAGTTCTTTTGTGGTGGCAAAGAATTGGAAATGGAGGGGATGCCCATCAATTGGGGAATGGGCAAACAAATTGTGGCATATGATGGAGCTATAAGAAATGATGAGCAGAGGGTCGTGGGGGCGGAGCCAAGATGGCAGCTTGATAGCAGTGAGTTCCCTGCCGAGTCCCTCCAAAAACCTATAAAAACTGGCTCTGAACCAATTCTAGAACTGCAGAACCCACAAAACAGCAGAGGGAAGCAGGGCTCCAGCTCAGGAGGCCTGGATGGTTTCTGGGTGAGGTCTATCCCACACAGAGCTGGGAGCTGTGAGCTGGGAGTGGCTTGGACCAACCAGACCATGAGCCAGGTAGAGCGGGCCCTAGCGCCCTGAATCAGTGAGCTGCAGCACTTACCAGACTTCTCAACCCACAAACACCAAAGACAGCGGAGAAGGTTAGTGGGAAAAGCTGCGGGAGTGGAAGGAGTTCGTGATTCGGCCACCGCCCCTAGGGCAGCAGAGGTGAGGCAGCTACAGCTGCTGTTGCTTCCGGCCCCAGGCCCCACCTGGTGGGAGGAATGAAGTGGCAGATCAGAGCAGGAGTGAAGAGCCTGCTGAAGATCTAAGCCCAATCCGGGTTGGAGGTTCTTGGGGAAGGAGGAGTGCTGGTGTGGCAGAGCTGGCGTGTCCCCCCCCAAACATGGAACATAGAACTCTTTAGTCTACAAGCAGTCATACCCCGCTGAAAAACTCAAGGGTCAAGTTAGTTGGTTGGAAATGTGGCCAGACAGCGAAAACACACCCAGATTCAGTCTCAGACTTTGGATTCTTTCTTTGGTGACAAAGAAGACCAAAACATACAGCCTAAAGAAGTCAACAAAGTGCAAGAGCCTACACCAAAAGCCTCCAAGAAAAACATGAACTGGTCTCAGGCCATGGAAGAACTCAAAAAGGATTTGGAAAAGCAAGTTAGAGAAGTAGAGGAAAAATTGAGAAGAGAAATGACAAGGATGTGAGAAAACCATGAAAAACAAGTCAATGACTTGCTAAAGGAGACCCCCAAAAATACTGAAAAATACACTTAAAAAACAGACTACCTCAAATGGCAAAAGAGCTCCAAAAAGCCAATGAGGAGAAGAATTCCTTGAAAGGCAGAATTAGCCAAATGGAAAAGGAGGTCCAAAAGACCACTGAAGAAAACACTACCTTAAAAATGAGATTGGAGCAAGTGGAAGCTAATGATTTGATGAGAAATCAAGATATTATAAAACAGAACCAAAGGAATGAAAAAATGGAAGACAATGTGAAATATCTCATTGGAAAAACCACTAAACTGGAAAATAGATTCAGGAGAGATAATTTAAAAATTAATGGACTACTTGAAAGCCATGATCAAAAAAAAGAGCCTAGATATCATCTTTCAAGAAATTATCAAGGACAACTGCCCTGATATTATAGAGCCACAGGGCAAAATAGAAATGGAAAGAATCCACAGATCACCTCCTCAAACACATCCCAAAAAGAAATCTCCTAGGAATATTGTCGCCAAATTCCAGAGCTCCCAGATCAAGGAGAAAATACTGCAAGCAGCCAGAAAGAAACAATTTGAGTATTGTGGAAACACAATCAGAATAACCCAAGACCTGGCAGCTTCTACATTAAGAGATCGAAGGGCTTGGAATGCGATATTCCGGAGGTCAATGGAGCTAGGATTAAAACCTAGAATCACCTACCCAGCAAAACTGAGTATCATGTTCCAAGGCAAAACATGGATTTTCAATAAAATAGAGGACTTTCAAGCTTTCTCAGAGAAAAGACCAGAACTGAATAGAAAATTTGACTTTCAAACACAAGAATCAAGAGAAGCATGAAAAGGTAATCAAGAAACGGAAATTGCAAGGGACTTACTAAAGTTGAACTGTTTTGTTTACATTCCTACATGGAAAGATGATGTGTATGATTCATGAGACCTCAGTATTAGGGTAGTTGAAGGGAATATGCATATATATATATATGTTTATGTATATATATATAAGTGAATGTGTATGTATGTATATATCTATGTGTATATGTATGTATGTGTATGTATGTATATATATGTGTATATATATATATGTGTATATATATATATATATATATATATGTAAAAGAGAGAGAGCAGACACAGGGTGAGTTGAAGATGAAGGGAAGATATCTAAAAGAAATAAAATCAAATTAAGGGATGAGAGAGGAATATATTGACAGAGGGAGATAGGGAGAGATAGAATGGGGTGGATTACCTCGCATAAAGGTGGCAAGAGGAAGCAGTTCTGTGGGAGGAGGGGAGAGGGCAGGTGAGGGGGGAATGAGTGAATCTTGCTCTCATCAAATTTGGCCTGAGGAAGGAATACCATACATACTCAATTGGGTATCTTACCCCACAGGAAAGAAGAGGGAAGAAGATTAAAAAAGGGGGGGATGATGGAGGGGAGGGCAGATGGGGGTGGAGGTAATCAAAAACAAACACTTTGGAAAGGGGACAGGGTCAAGGGAGAAAATTCAATAAAAGGGGATGGGTTGGGAAGGAGCAAAATATAGTTAGTCTTTCACAACATGAGTATTGTGGAAGGGTTATACATAGTGATACACATGTGGCCTATGTTGAAGTGCTTGACTTCTTAGGGAGGGTGGGTGGGAAGGGAAGAGGGGAGAGAATTTGGACCTCAAAGTTTTAAAAACAGATGTTCAAAAACAAAAAAAAGTTTTTGCATGCAACTAGAAAATAAGATACACAGGCAATGGGGCGTAGAAATTTATCTTGCCCTACAAGAAAGGAAAGGAACAGGTGATGTGAGGGGAGTGGGGTGACAGAAGGGAGGGCTGAATGGGGAACAGGGCAACCAGAATATACGTCATCTTGGAGTGGGGGGCAGGGTAGAAATGGGGAGAAAATTTGTAATTCAAACTCTTGTGAAAATCAATGCTGAAAACTAAATATGTTAAATAAATAAATTTAAAAAAAAAGAAATGATGAGCAGGCAGATTTTAGAAAAACCTGGGAGGACTTACATGAACTGATGCAGAGCAGAGTGAGCAGAACCAAAAGAACACTGTATGTAGTAACAGCAATTCTGTATGATGATCAAGAGCAAATGACTTGGCTATTCTTTGTTTTAAATAAATTTATTTTTATTTTTAGTTTACAACATTCAGTTTCACGGGTTTTTGGGTTCCAGATTTTCTCTCCCTCCCTCTCCTTCCCTCCCCACCAAGATGACTTAGCTATTCTGAGCAATAAAATGATCCAAGGCAATTCCAAAGGACTCATGATGAAAAATACCCCCCACCTCTAGAAAGGATCAATGGAATCGAATGCACATCAAAGCATGCTTTTTCCACTTTCTTTCTTTTACAAAATGACAAATATGGAAATATCTTTTATATGAGTGCACATGTATAGCCTATATCAGATTGTTTACCATCTCAGGGAAGGGGAGAAAAGGGAAGGAAGAAGAGAATTCTAGTGTCAGAATTTTAAAAAACAAATACTAAAAGTTGCTTTGAAGTGTAATTGGGAAAAATATTATTCCTTATAAAAAGAAAGTGGCTCTGGGACTTCCTACACAGGAAGACTCGAACTTTGGTCTTCATCTTCATTTCCTCTAGGCAGGGTCTACGGATGTCATAAACCTAGGACAGTCACCAGAGGGTACTGTTTTTCTCTTCCCCACTCCCCCGCCCCAATTGTCAAGGCTGGAGCAAGAATAGAATCTCTCCATCTCCCTTCCTCTCCCTCTCCCCTAGTACTGAGCTTCATGATCTTGAGAAGAGCAGCAAGGAGAACCCTAGTTTTCTTTCCATCCCCTTAGGTTCTCCTCCCTCACCACCACCCCCAAGCTTAGCTGGTTTCATTAACTAAAGAGGGAAGTGCTTAGCTGTCTTCCTTCCTGCCCCCATCAATACTTACACACAAGATAAAGTATTTTGTGATTCAGATAGGCTTTTCTTAAAATACAAACAGATCAACCTTAAATCTCTGGAAGGCAATTAACCAATTTTTGCATTTTATGAGGGAATATAAACCTTTCCCTTTTCCGGAAATCAGTTTACAAGCCTGGTGACTGGAGCCCGAGAAGGAGTGTGACAAATGGGGAGATGCAGAGGGCCACTGTGCAATCTGCTGCCCTGTAGTAAATCCTAGTGATGTGGCAGCCAGACTGGGGACCTAGGGGAGCAAGATTGATCCTCTATGGCTTCATGAGGGGGTCTTCATTGCTGATTGCTGGGAAACTGGAGAAGACATGGGATGAAGTCTCAGCTCAAAGGTGACAGGAGTGGAGGGGACAGATGCAGGGAGAATGAAAATATTATGAGCAAATAAGTAGGTAGGAAGACCAAGTGATTATAGTGGAGGGAAAAAATGGAAGAGATCTGAGCTGAGGGTTTACTTGGGCCAGCTGGTGACAACAAATCTCAGGGACATTGGGGAGGTGGGGATGGAAAGCCGCCCATGGGATAGGGTCAGAATAGGAAAGCATTGGAAGGTGAAGAAGGGCCAAAGAGAACAATGAGAAAGCACAGTCAGGTCTGCTAAGGAGGCTGGCAAAATATACATAGTGGAGAAGAAAGAAGTAGTCCCGGGATCTCTAAATTTGAGTTTGACAGCGAAGAGAAGAATGAAAAAGAGAAATGATGAAAAAAGAAGAAAAAGAATAGAAAGTCCAGAATATTCCATTTATTTTACCCCCTTCCTTTTCCCTTTCATTCTTTGTCCTATAATTTATCCTCTCTTCTTCCTATTCCGTTCCTCCCTCCCCTCTTCCTCTCTCTCCTCTTTCCTTCTTCCTTCCTTTTCTTCTTTCACCTTCCCTTCTCTCTCTCCCTCCCTCCCTCCTTCCCTCACTTCCTCTCCCCTTCCTCCCTAGACCTGGGTTCAAATATCACCTCTGATGCCTACTGGCCAAGTCTCTTAACCTTGTGATGCTTTAGGCAGAGAAGGTGCCAGCCTTCACTGGCAGAGGGTGTTCCCTCATCCAGGGGTTCTTTAATCAGTGAAACTGCAGCTCCACACTCTATCTTAGTCCCCTTTCACATGGGAAGTTATTCCCCAGCGGGTGAACTTCATTTTCTAGAGCCTGAGATGGTGTCAGATTAAGCATGTGCTAGGCTCTGGACCAACAAACAGGGTTGTAGAGTGGAGATGAACACAACACTCCAGGGCATCGCTCACCATCGGTAAAGAAGGGGAAATGAAAAGAGGCCTAATCGTTACCCTCTTTCTCAGGTAATAAATATAGACTCTTTATGATGAAAATAGTATTCAGTAAATGAGTATTTTCCTTCCAAGGAGAGGTTTGCATTAGGCTACCTCCTGGGAGAAGCAAAGTTTCTTCTTTCTCCTAGGATCACAGAATAGTGAACTTGAGGGCCGGCTGGGACCTCAGGGGTCATCCAGATGTGGAACTCAGACAGGGAAGTGACTGGTCCAGAGTAACATGGACCCTCTGCAAGTCATCCACTCTTCCAAGTACAAGTTCCATGGAGCTATTGTAGAGAATTGGTGTTGGGTCATTAAGGCTGTCCTGATTGTCATCTGGGAAGTGGCTTCTGGGAAACCATTCCTAGGAAATTCATAAAGAAGTTATTCTATAGACTGGACGTGTCTTGATTGAAATAGGAGAGACTCTGAAGGCAGTCATGGGTCATGGAAAGGGAAAAGGAAGAACAAAATTTCAGTAAAGCAATGCATCCCACAGGTTGGCTTCAAGACCAGAAGAGATGTGAATGGACATATGTATGACCACCTTTATCTAAAACCAACCTGAATACAACATGGAAACAAAACACAGAAAGGTCATAATATGTGTGTCTCCTAGGACCCACATGCAAGGAGGAAAAGGACAATTCAAAGATTCAATCAACCGCCACGTGCAGGACACTGGAGACAAAGTCAGAAATGAAGCAGCTTTGCCCTCAAGGTGTTCGCATTGCACGTGACAGTCAGAACTTGTTCCTAGCTAAGTAAACACAAGGCATGTATACCCACACATGCACAGAGTGATTCAATGACCTTGAGAGGGCTATGCTTTTGCCTGTGTGTCCCTAGAGGCCATCCATAGGGCCTGGCCCAGAGCTGGAAATTAATCAGTGTTCCCACAATTGACCGGAACCATCAGTGGATGGCCGTTCCCTCTTCCTCCACTGGTCTCAGACAGCCACTGTCAGTGTCCATAGGGGACAATGAAAATTCCCTTTTTTAACTAATGAATGTTAATTGCTTGGATTTCCAGTTTCAAAACTGAATTCTGAAGGTGGGATTTTTAGGTCTCTGGCTATAAGCCACCTGCCTTCTGTTAGAGAATAAAAATTTTTTAAATAATTATTATAAATGACATCTATGTAGTACTTTTAGCTTGGCGACACACTTTATGCACATGATCTCATGTGAGCCTCATAACAACCCTGGGAGGCAGGCCCAAGAGTATTCACAATATCCCAATTTACCGACAAGGAAACCAGCTGAAAGAGATTTACTCCTGGTCTCTAGCCACTAAGTGTCAGAGGTAGGATTTGAATTCAGGTCTTTCTGACTCTAAGCCCAACCTGGGCAAATTCATTTCACACTGACTGTGTGACTCTGGGCAGGTCATTTAACCTCTAAATGCTTTAGGCCACTCTCCAAGCCCGTAGTTTGCAGATTAGTTATAGACCTGCATTATTCAAGAGAGTTTTCTCACCTGGGCATTCCCTATACTAAAAAAAATCAGTTCCTGTTTTGAGCCCCATATAATAAAAATGACATGAGTCAGGTGAGAATTTTTGTGGGGACATGTGGGGAATTCACCCAAGCTGGAAGGGACCTCAGAGGCCCTCTCATCCGGCTTCTTCATTACACAGATAAGGATACCGAGACCTGGGAGATGGGATTTGCCTAGGTCTCTGAGGTGGGATCTAAACTTTGGACTTCTGAAGGAAGAGTCCAGAGTCTTTCCGATCTGGAGGGGTCTCTCTGGGGTCTTGACTGAAGGAATCTGCCTCCCCCCTACAATCTGAGCTGCAGGTTGCAAAGGAGGGGCTGGGGCGGAGGAGAGAGAGAATCAGGGTGTGTGCATAGTGGTGGTGGTGGGGGACCCAATGAGTAAAACAAAATGGATTATGAATTTGAAAATTGCCAATTATGTTGTATCACACAGCTCAGAGCGTTGGCACAAAGATAGGGCACAATCCAGATTTTTCAGCTTAAATGGCTTTACATTCAAGCAAGCAAATTAACCATAAAATAGAGGGGGGGGGGAACACACAAAATATCCCAAGGAAGAATAAACTGCAGATAATAAGCACCAATCTGGTGTTGAATGCAGCCCAAGACACCAATTGTTTTAAGTCACGACAAAGACAGCTGAATGCTCATCTTGTGGCTGCCGAGCACGGATGATTGCCTGCCATGAGTATCTTCCCTCACAAATAACAGTTTTTTCGCTCTTAATTTTCTGCTAAATTGGAAGCTAACTGCTTCGCACATTGTCATTCGAACACCTGCAGCTGGAGGAGATTTCCGCACCCCATTTCTTGGAGGTAAAACAGCTTCCTTGCTCGTCATTATGGGGCTGTCTGCCTTTCATTGCGCCCCGGCGCTAATGATTCAGGCAGGCTGGTCAGTCATTAAGTGTCAGGCAAATGATAGCGTGTGCACCGTGTGACTAATGGGCCCGCACAAGTGAAATCACAGAGGCGCCGTGCCCATCACTCACTTCCCAAACAGCCCCAGTGTGGCGCACGGCGGGGAGTCCAGTTAAAACCAGCCTTGTAAAACACATTTCCTGCTTGATGCTCCGGAGGCACTGAGAAGTCTGTGCCCAGAGAATGAAAGTGAGGCTGGGGTGGAGGGAGAAGGGAGAACGGGGAGGGGGAGCCCAGCCCAGCTCGGCAGAGCCCCCGCCAGGGTGCAGATGTGGCGATGCTTGGAGACCGAGCATCCATTTGGTCCTCTCTCTTGTGGACGGAGCCAGGGCCAAGCAGGGAGCATCACCAGGGCCAGTGAAGGCCCGGGAAGCGAGCTCCCCAAATCCCTATGTAAGATGCAGAAGTCAGATGCCATCGTCCAAACTCACAGGGGCTGATGGGGAGCTCACAGCAGGAGCATTAGCAGGGGGAGGGGAAGGAAGAGCGTCTCTTAGTTGGCAATGGGCGAGCTCCGACGTGAAGTATTGGGGAGAGACAGGCAGACCTGGGCTCAAGTTCACTTCTGACATGTACTGGTTATAGGATCCTGAATAGGTTACTTATCACCAATCACAGAGAAGATGCTGATCGACATTGGAAGAGGAATTCCTCATCGGGAGCTCCCCACCCCCACAAAACTGCAGCGCCGATCCCCACAGAGACCCCATGCTAGGCAATTAAGGTACAGACAGCCCCTGCCCTCAAGAAGCTTCCAGATACCCACTATAGCTCATTCGAATAATTGGGCAACATGCATTTATTATGAACTATGGGCCAGGCACGGGGCCGAGTGCTGGGGATCTAGAGAAAATGCAAGAAGGAGCTTACATTCTAATGGAGGAATCAACAGGTACATATCAGATATATGCAGAGTAGGTGGATGGCACCCTTAGATGGGAAGGATCTAGCAGGTGGGGAAACCAGGAAAGGCCCCCTAGTGGTGACTTTTGAAATGAATCTTGAAAGAAGCCAGAGATTCTAAAAGTCAGGGTGAAGAGGGAGGGCATGCCAGGTACAAAGGGCAGCCAAAGGTGGGAGATGGAGCTTCAAGCGTGAAGCCAGTACAGCTGGACCATAGAATGTGCAGAGAGGAAGAACCTGTAAGAATCCAGGAAGGGTCCAATTTGTGAAGTTCTCTAAATATCAAACAGAGGAGTTGATACCTGACTCTGGAGGAGATTTCCGCACTTCAGTAAGAGGGAGCTAATGGAGTTTTTGAGAGGGGGAGGGATAGCATGGTAATATCTATGCTTTAGGAAGAACTCTAGGTGTGTGATGTCTACTGCATTAAAGAATAAAAGACAAATGAACAATTTTCATAGAGACACCAAAATGGCCCGGGTTGGCCTGAGAGGGAATAAAAGACACGGATGTGTGAAGTTTATGAAAACGCTTTTCTGCCCCAAGCCTTATCGTGAGCCCTGGGCCTAAATCCAGCAGTGACCAGCAATGGTGGTCAGTGGGGAAACTCACGTGCCAACAAGCCCCAACCTCCTCGGCCTTGGCTCCTCAACTGCAAGGTGTGGAGGTTTGTGGATGGCCTTGGTTTCTCAGGTACCAGTTCTATGCGCTCAGGGATCACTGGCAGCTCCCCCACTGTCCACACCCCAGCACTAGAGACCAAGATCTGGCGTCTGGCACCTCTTCTCTTTCTTCTGCTTACCAACCCCCATTCTGGATTCCTACCTGCCAACAGTCACGGTCAGTTGTCCCTTGCTTCCCTTGGTCAGTGCTGTCACGAGTAGAGTGCTCAGATCTCAAGCAGAGGTTCTGTGAGGCCTGGATCCAGGAATCTCTGCAATAACAAATACCATGGTTCTATTCTTGCCCCAAGGGAGCAGCGATCTCATCAGCATGTACACCCCCTCCAATTAAACAGATCACTGCCGTCCATACCCACCCACCCTGTGTCTCTCTCGTCCACATTTTTCCATACATTCCCTACATGCTGGGGGTCTCCCTCAATTTCTCATGACATCATGCTCTCCATTAATTCTCTCTTGCTCTGGTCATGGACTAGCCCTTCATCTTGTCTCTCATGCTTGTCTTTGAGGACTTGCCTTCATTCCCTCCTTTGCAATTCCTCATTTTTAAGCGAGCACAGGCTGTTCACACCCCCCAGTTCCTTTGGGTTGCCCTCTGGGGTCCCTGCTGGAGGACAAAGACAACAGGAGGGGCTTCTGTCTGCTGATTGTCTCCACCCCATCTGTCCGTACTTGTGGGCATGTTGTCTGGCCCATTACATCATGAGCTCCTCGAGGGCAGAGACTGACTTTTTGTCTTTCTTTGTTACTCCAGCAGTTTAGCCCAATGCCTGGTGCATAGTAGGTGCTTAGTAAATATTTGGCTGCAGGGGAGTGTAAAGAGGATAGTATATCATCTGACACCAGAAGGATAAAAAGAGAGATACTCCCACCCCAATACCTGGGAAGGGTCATGTGAACTATGGTAACGGATAGGCAGTCCAGATGGGTTATCCCGGGTGTGGAGTTTTCTTCCCTCGAATGTCAGCATTTAGACTCCTTCCCCACTTACAGGCTCATTGGCTTAGCCTAGTCCAACTCACTCATTTGGAAGTTGGAAACATCAGACCTGAGCCTCAAACCCGGGGCCTCTGATTCCAAATCCTGCCTCTGTCCTTGGTAGGATGCTGCTCTTTTAGCCACTCCCCTGCCTTGCCCCACCCCCCATGAAAACAAAAATGACAGGAATTAAACATAACACAATATGTTGGGCTCATTATTGAGAGAAACCATTTCTGCTAAATGTCTCCTGGGCATGGGGCTGGAACCATTGAAACACATGAGATGAGGAGTTTGTTTGGAGGCCCATGACCACAGGTGGAAGCAGGCTCTGTCCTTAAGCCCAGGGACCTTTGTTCTGTTCAAACTGGTGTCTCCCTCAGAGCCTAGCACAGTGCCTTGTATGGAAGATGTATGTGTATGTTCCCTGCAAAAGGAAGGACTCCCTACAGGAGCCCTCTGGTCCGAGGACAGTGGGCTGGAAGGGCATGACTCCGAAGCCCCAGTTGGCCAGATGAGCAGTAGAACCAGAGTCAGACTGGAGCAGAGAGGAGGGGCGTGGTGGGTGGCAGCCCCACCGCAGGAGCACGGCTCTGCCTTCTGCTTCCTAAAGTCTAGGAGCCCTTGGAAGCAGCAGGCCCTCCATCCACCAGGCAATGAGCTTCATGCTGCTGGCCCTGGGTGTCTATGAACTGGACGGTGGCCCTGGCAAAGTGCTGGCTGCCTCTCGCTCAGCCAGCTTGGAGGATGACTTGCTAACATTTTAAAATGCTTTAAAGGATCCTAACTCAAGTTTGAGACTTTGAGAATAATAATGGGAATCCTGCAACAAACTTCTTTTTTTTTGCAGAAAGTAGATTGCGTCTTTACTAGTCTCAAATACTCAGTTAACATCAAGACACCAGTACGATGATACTTTAAAAACAGATTGATTCTAGAACTAAAGGAAGTGGTTGCTTCAAAGAAAATCCTATATATTCCTTTTATCTTTTGTTCTTTTCAAAAATTCATCTGTCCTTCCCACTACCCTTCCCCTTATCCGTCCTCATCGAGCTAGAAAAAGCATGTGGCTGAACGCAAAATGAATTCCCACATTGGCCGTGCCCATGAACGCCTCTTCCTGCATTTTAAGCCCGTCTTCTCTCTCTCAGGAGGTGAGGCATACATGTCATCTTCATTCTTTTCTATTAGTCATCTATCGTTGCATTGACAGAGTTCTCAAGTCTTTCAGAATTCTTATAGGGAAGGGAAGTGAGTGAGTATTTATACAGGCCTACTATGTGCCAGACACCACACTGCATGCTCTACAAATGTGATCTCATTTGATTCTTATGACAACCTTACAAAATAGGTGCTGTCATTATCCCCCATTTTACAGTTGAGGAAAACAGCTTAGGTGACTTGCCCAGGGTCACACAGCTAGGGAGTATCTGAGGCCAGATTTGAACTCAGGTCTTCCTAACTACACCATCTAGCTGTTATTCCTTATAATATTTTTGTATAAAATTCTCTCACTCTGCTCACTTCATTTCACAATCAACGCACAAGTGAAAAACCATTCATTTCATCATTTCTTATGGCACAGTATTTATTTTATGGCACATTTCAATGATACCACAATTTGTTTGGTCACTCCTAATGGGAAACACCCCTTTCTAATTTTGGGCCACCATGAAAAGAGCTTCTGTAGATGGTTTTGCACACATAGGTCCTTTCTTCTTCCCTTGATTTTTTTTTCAGTTATCTAGACCTAGTAGAGATAGAGCTGGATCAAAGCCTGTGTCCAGCGTAACAGCTTTGGGGGGTGGTTCCAAGTCGCTTTCTAGAATGGCTGGACCAGTTCATAGCCAGACCAGGGCCTCCAGTTTGTGTCATCTTTGCCAATCTGACAGCTGTGAGGGACAACCTCTAAGCTGCTTTAATTTGCATTTTTATAATCATTCATTAATTAATTTCTCCAATCATTGATCATTTGCATTCTCTAATCATTTTCCCTTGGCTGCTGATAGCTTGGATTTCTTCCTTTGAAAACTGTCTGTTCATATCCTTTGACTATTTATCTATTGGGGAATGGCTCTTAGTCTTATGAATTTGAATCCATCAACAAGCATTTATTAAGCACTCACTGTGTGCTTAGCATTGTGCGCACACAACCACACGATACTTCCTGCTCTCAAGCAGTTTACATTCTTTCACAGACGTGTCTAGGTAGGCGCATGTTTTCTGTCTGTCTTTTGGACTGGACTTGCGACTCACTGGTATATGGAACTCCTAGGGGGAGAACTTCCTCTAATGGCAGCTTAGTGTCCTAGAGACTGGCCTGGGATGGTGGCAGGTTAAGTGTTTGCCCAGGATGTGTCAGAGGCAGGACTTGAACCCAGGGCATCCTGACTCCAAGGCTGGCTCTCTAGAATAGATACTCTCTAACTGTGATGTTTTTGAGTTGTTACAGTTGTGTCCAACTCTCTGTGACCCCATTTGGGGTTTTCTTGGCAGAGATACTGGAGGGGTTTGCCATTTCCTTCTCCAGTTCATTTTACAGACGAGGAAATTTAGGCCAACAGGGTAAAGTGACTTGCCCAGGGCCACACAGCTAGTGAGTGTCTGAGGCCAGATTTGAGCTCATGAGGATGAATCTTCCTGACTCCAAGCCCAGGGCTCTGTGCACTATGGTGCTCCCTAGCGGTCCCATATCCTCTCATATATAAGATAAACTCGAGGTCATTTTTTTCCTGGGGGTGGGGCAGGGGAGTGGGAGGATGCCCACCAGCAGCTAGATAAACTAGGATTTTTGCTGTATCTCTTGAAGCATTTGATAGGATCACAGAACTAGAGCTGGAGGAGGACTTGGAGGCCATCCAGTCCAACCCCCTCATTTCACAGATGGAGAAATGGAGGCAAAGGGGGACCCTCAACTTGTCCAGAGTAACTCAACTAGTGAGAAGCTGAGAGAGGATTTAACCTCAGGTCTTCTTGATGCCCCAAGCATCTTCTCTAACTTTGGGACAGCCAGAGCTGCCCCAGAGTGGTATGGCTCCCTCCCCTGGACATGCACCCATCTTTCCTGAAGGTCTTCAAACAGAGCCTGGAAGCCCACTTACCTGGCAGAGTTCCTGCAGGGCAAAAGAAGCGACCTCTCAAGGGGTCTCCTCGGCCACTCAGGCTTGGCTCAGACACCTCTAAAGACCCATGAGAAGCTGTGAATTAAAGAGGTAATTAGAAATCTTCCTTAAGAGTAAATTTGGAGCCTATGATGTCACAGAACACAGGTGTCTGCTCTAGGAGAATTGTGTCTCCCATATTACAATGAAGAGGGGAAATTTTCCAAGACACAAACCCTTTCATGACGCCAGCCCTAGTCCTAAACCTTACTGCATGTGCATCTCGCATTTTTTTGGAGACTCAGTCAACTGGGCACATTGTTATGAAAAGTGAGTTAATGGCACTTTTGGGATTGATGCCAGGGTTGAGCTGGGCATCGCCCTTGCTCCAAGGACTGTGTTAACCCAAGATGTTGTTTTTCTGCTACCCTGAGTGCTGTAAAAGGCAGAACCACCTCCAACATGCTAATTTACTCCCTGGCACTCCATGACATGATGCCCATTTGGTTTCTGTATTTGTGGATGGGATTTTTTCCCCTGGCAGAGCCACTCGGCTAGGATACTGGCCACCAAGGCACTGCCAAGAGGGAACCTGGGACTTCTCTATTCAGTCTCTATTTATTTTCTAAATCTGCTCCAGGGACGCTGAAGATTGATTCGGATGGATCATGAAGATAGGACTGAGATATAGAGATCCCCCAGAGGGAGAGTAAGCGGGGGTCATGAGGAGGCAGAATCTGGGGCTCTGGGGAAACCAGGATCTGGCTGGGTCTGAAGCAGTGAAGAGAGAAGGGAAGTGATTGGCATGGGCCTGGTAGCCTGGTCTTATCACATATGACCCACCATAGTTTAGATCTAACTTCAGCACTCTGGAATCTGTCCATGAAGGCCACCAGTTACCTATGCTCCTAATGAGAGACCAAGACCATTGCAGAGAAATGTGCCCTGGGGAAAATCCTTTCTTTACATATAGCTGAGAGAAGTGAGACCCTGACAGTGAAGAGACTGATCCCAGGTCACACAGGTAGAGAGGAGATTTGAATCCAGTACACAGGGCCACCAAGCAGCTCCATCTCCTTGTCCCTCCTTATCACGCCCCCCCCCCAACTTAGAATTTTCCAAAATCAAGTTTCCCAGAGTTCTTTGACTCATGACTGCCTTGTGGTCGCTCTCTGGGCTTCCCTGACCTTCTGGATGGCCTCGATGGATCCTTCTACCTTCACATTCGACTAACTTTTATTTTACCTTTTATTCTCCGGCACCTCACTCAACACTTTGCACATTTTAAAAAAATTCTAGACCTGTGATTTCATCCACTCCTGGCATGGGAACTCTCTCTGTGTGTGCAGGTCAGCACCTCATTCACTTGGAGGTTTAGAGAGCTGCTTGGGGACAGACTGAGTGACTTGGCCAGGGTCCCACATCCAGTATGGTCTCTGTTCAAGACGGGATCGGACTTGAGCCCAGCTCTTCCTGACTTTAGGGTCTGCTCTCTCTCCTACATCTTACTGGCTCTCGATATAATAATGCCGAGCCTCCCATGGGAGGTACCGGGTGACTCACCTAGGTGCAAGAGGAAAGTGGAAATTGGGTCCCAAGGAAGCAGGCAGAGGGACCCACAAGGAAAGCCCTCTACACTTAGACAAAGTCCATGTAAGTGGTGAAACAGTGAGGTAGATGAGGAGGGGGGTGAGGGTGAGAAGGAGGAGGAAAATAATGATGAAGATGAGGAGGAAGGTGATATAGATCAGGAGGAAGAGGAAGGTGATTAGGAGGAAAAAGATGATGGGGATGGGGAGGAGGAAGATAATGGGGAGGAGGAGGAAGATGAGGGAGGTGAATATGAGGAAGAAGAGGAGGAAAGGAGGAGAAAGAGGAAGATGATGAGGGAGGAGGAAGATGATGAAGATGAGGAGGAGGAGGAAGATGAAACTACCTCACAGAGTTGTTGGGAGGCTCTAATGAAAGGATGCCTGCCAATCTCTATAAACTGTTATGCACCATACTGATGTGAATGACCCTGTGATGCCCACTGCCATTAACATGACCCTTTCAGGTTAGACAGCACTTGACATTAGTTAGGAGTTTGTTCCTTACCAACTCCTCTGGGGGGTCAGCATCAGGGCAGGCATTACTATCTTCATTTTATAGATGAGAAAATCAAGGTTCTTGGGTGACTGAGTACACTTTCCCTGCTCCTCACACTTATCTAATCACTTCATTGCCTACAAATGAGAGCCTGTGCATAAGGCAGATTGCAACCCAAAGGGGCTGCCAAGGATCATTGTTACTGCTGTATCTGCCTTTGCTTATACCATCCCTGGCCTGCTAGGTGGTGCAGCGGTTAGAGCACTGGGCCAGGAGCCGGGAAGACCTGAGTTCACTTACTAGCTGTGTGGCCCTGGCTAAGTCACTTAACTCTCAGTTTCCTCTTCTGTAAAATGAGCAGGAGAAGGAACCGCAAACCACTCCAGTATCTTTGCCAAGAACCATTTCTGGGCCTCCATTAATCGAGCAGCTGAGAAGCAGGGTGAATAAAGCTCCATGTTCGGGGTCTGTTTGAACCCAGCCTCAGTTAGCTACCTAAGGTCTCGTCTAGATAAATCACGTCATGACCTCCTAACTTCCCCCATCTTCGAGGTTGGGCAGTTAGAGCTGGGCCTTAAGGTTCCTTCCTAGCCCTAGAGGCTTCTCATCTCTAACAAATGTTCTCCGTCATGGCTCTGGGGACCGCTTTGTCCTTTGTCAACAAAGGAAGTCACAAAAAATTAAAATAAAATAAAAAAAAGAAGTCATAGCAACACTCTGGCCATAACACCAGCATCCCCATCAAACTCAGAGCAGCGCTTCTGGGTGCACTGCCAGGTCTCAGCTCCTAGAGCCAGAAGCAGCCCCTCACCCTCTGCTCTGGGGGTTCACAAGATGGGACAGCCCTGAAGGAAGGGAGTCTCAATGATGCTGGGACCTGTGAGCCCCTTGGGGGCCAAGTCAACCCCTCGACTGAGCGCAGGCTGCTGCCACTTCCCAAATGCCCCTTTGTTTCATTCTCCTTTAAATCCAACCACGGTGGGGGGGGGAGCACAACAACGGGAAGATGCCCCCCATGGCTTTGAGTCAAACCCTTAATTTTATTTGAATATAGTTTTTTTGTGGTTTAATTACTGCCATCTTTCTTTCTTTCTCTCTCTTTTTTAAAGGCATCCAGATTGCTGGGTAATTTTTATCTCTGCAGATTAGACCAAGAGTCCATGAAGAAGCAGCCACATAATTAAGGACACTTCCAACTCTGCCATCCTGTGTCCATCTTCTCCAACGGGGGAGGTGGGCAGGGGGTCTTTTCTACATCCCAGGCTTCTGGGTTTTCATCTCAGACAAATAGTTTCTGCTCAAAATCAGCTGCCATCAATTTGATGACAATCAGGTTAATCTAGGTGGAGGTGGGAGAGGTGCGGAGGGAGAGGCGGGTGGGAGAGATGGGGTGGAAGAGGCACGGTGGGAGACTTCTTGGGCTTCTCATGGCAGTCTTTCCCACCTCCAGGGAAGGGACCAGCCCCTTCAACTTTCTGGCCTCTGTGAGAGCCTTCCAGCCCATCTGTGTTCTCTAGAGACTCAACTGTGCCAATGGAGCTGTGATTTCGTCAGTATGGATGTTCCCTTTAACGTGTAGATTGCAACCCCTTCATGCATAAGGCTCATTCATGTCTTCTTATACATTTGATATTGGGGCCTTTCTTCCAACATGGTGAAGGTACCAAGGGACCAGAGGGACACCCTTTCCACCAGCCCATCTTCTCTTCTTATATACTATTCTTTGAAGTACTTACATACTATATTTTTGGCAGCTAGATGGCAAAATACAGGATTGGACCTGGAGTCAGTAAGACCCAAGTTCAAAACCTGCCTCAGATACTGACTAGCTGTGTGACCCTGGACCAGTCACTTAACCTCAGTTTCCTCAACTGTAAAATGGGGATAACAGAAACTACCTCCCAGGGTTGTTGTGATGGTCAGATGAGAGAATTTTTGTAAAAAAAAACAACCATTTAGCACAGTGCCTGGTATACAGTAGGTGCTGTATAAATGCTTATTCTCTCCCTCCTTTCCTCCCTTTGATAGGGCAGCTCCAACAGAATATTGGTATCTGTGAGGAGGGCTTAGAAACTTAGGTATCTCTATATAAACTCTACAAAGCCAGACCGGTCCATGTGCTCGGCTGAATAGCCCCACACGGCTCTAACCACACTCACAAACTCTGCAGTGAAGAAGATGCTGTGGCTCACAAACCAGGGAGAAGGCAGAGTTAGCAGCAGTGGGAAAGTCCCTGCCCTCAGGGAGCTTAGATTCTAACAAGGAAGACAACAAGTGTAAATAAAAACAGTGGCCCATTTCTGTCTCCTCCAGCCTGACTGGATCTCAGTGGCACTATGGCTTTTGATGTGCTTAAGAATCCATGTGTCTTTGCAATCATCAAATAAAGATTAAACTCACTTGAATTTGCTTTTTGACTGGTTTTGGGGTTTCATCAGGGTAGGGAACTCCCAGGTGAGGAAACTCCCTCCACCAATGTAAGTGGGCACCTTCTTTCTGACTCCCAGTTCCAGAAATTTGCCTCGAGGAATGAGAGGTTAAGTGACTGGCCCAGGGTCACACAGCTAGGAAGTGTCTGAGGGCAGATTCTCTCTGACTCCAGGCCCAGTGCTCTTTGTACTATGGGGCCACCTAGCTGCTGATAAGGAAGCTTTTTAAGCTTCCTTTTAACAGCAATATTGTACCAATTCCTCAACCATGCTACATGAAATCAAGTTAAAAGCATTTATTGAGCACTTGCTGTGTACCAGGCACTGTACTAAGTGCCAGGAATAAAAACAGTAACAAAAACGAAGACAGTTCTTGTCCTTAAGGAGCTTTTGTTCCAATAGGGGAAGACAGCACCTAAAGGAATGCTGGGCAGCTGGCGTGTCCAGTGTCTCTGCAGAGTCAGGGGGTGGGGGTGGTGGTGGCAGCAGAACTGAGGAGTGAACACGGATGCCCTGGCCCAACCCTTTAAAGGGAGCTTCCAGAAGCAGCCGAGCAGTCAGACTAAGGGCCTGCGAGAGCAGGGCCAGGGGTGGATTTGTGATAGAGACTAGCCCAGTCTGGTGCAGCTGTTTCCAGACTTAAATAAGGTTTTACAAAAAAAAAAAAATCCCACGGGCCAGTGAGTGCTGAGAACAAAAGGGTCCAACAAAAGCTGTTCCCTTCAAAGTAGTCACCATGGAAGTCTTTGCACGCTTAGTGCAAGAATTGCACCAGGATCTTCTATTCCTTGTCCGTGCTAGACAATGGTGATTTTGACGATTGCATCATAAGTCAAATCAAGACAACGAATATCCTGGCTATGTCTCTCCAGATGTACTAAGCAGCAGAAAATCTGTTTTGAATGAGTTCTTTTGGAACTAGCCGAAAGTCACAGGAGCCAAGTGTGATGAAGGAGGTTGATAAGCAAACAGATGTTATAAGAGAGAGGTCAGAACATGAGGGCCAGAGGGCCTTTGGGGGTGATCTAGTCTAGGTGTGGGAATAGGAACAAGACCTATGGTTTCATTGAAACAGGGAACTCCCAGATGAGGAAATTCATTCTACTCGTACAGACTGGGACCTTCTCTGAAACACAGTCTTGGGAGGTGTGTGCCTAGAGCAGTGAGAGGTCAAGTGTTGCCCAGGGTCACGTGGCCAGAAGGTGCCAAAGGCAGGCCTTGACCCCGGGTCTTGCTTGCTTCCAAGGCCTACTGCATGGCAACATGGTACCATAACCACTTACAAAATGAGCTCTGAGTGGCTCCCAGTGGTCAAGAAGGGTTGGACAAAATAAGGCAGCAGGTGCTGGATGCTTTACTGGCCTTAGCCATCTGAGGGCTGAGGATGAAGTATGGGTTCACACGTCCCTTTCTGGGAGGGGTCAGGGCCAAGTATCACTTGGCATCCCCCAGCTTGGATGCTACCAGCCCCCAGCCTCTGATTCTCCCCCTGAATGGCAGAGCACAGGCAAAGCCCCTCCATTCCCATCAGTACAATCCAAAGACAGAAAATTCCCTCCCAAAATAAGAAAACAAGATGGCCCTCCCCCCTCCTTTTACTTTCTGTCTTCTGGGAAAGTTTGGCACTTTCTTCTTTGCCCCCTGCTTTCACTCCCCGAGGCCTGACACCCTTTAATTATGGCACACTCCTCGGCGGCTGGCGCAGGGTGGGCTGTAGGTGGCTGGCGTGACATTGGAGGCCGGCCCCTGCAGTATGTCAGGCGCCCTGCCGAGTGCAAACAAAAAGCCCCACAAAGCCTGACCCCACTATTTTCCTATGAATAGCAGGGCTTTCTTTATCCAGATAAAAGGTGTGTGTGCGTGTCTATTTGTACAGAGCTGAGATACAGAGGCATAAATATAGGGGCAGGGGTGGGGGGTGCTCTCCATGTGAGATCCTTGGTCTATTTCTGAGGGTTCAGGTTCAGAAATATTTCATTTGTGTCCCTGGGCTTCAGAACATGGAGACATTTGTCCTCCAACCACCACGAGGTGGGAGGGGGAAACTTTTCTGGGAGAAGCTGGAGTTAGGAAAACTGTCCACACTTCCTCCTTCATCATCTTCTTCCCGGGCCTCCTGGCCAGATCATCCTTCACATCCCATCGAGCACCTCCCCAGCCCACAAATGTTGCCATCTGATCCTCTGTCCCTTTCCACCGCTTGTACTTAAAAACGAATTGAATTAGTCACCGTATGGCTAGTAGAGAGGGTGTGGCAGTCAACATGTATGTGCACACGCATGTGTGCATGTGTTCGCACACACGTGCACACAGACACACTACACCTGTGTTTCCCCAGACCTCTCGAGAGCTCCCACTCCCTTATATCTGCTATACCCTCTTTGGAGAATGTAACCTGCTTGAAAGCAGGACCCATCCCACATTTCTATCTGTATCCTCAGCTTAGTGAAATGCTTAAAGGTATGCTCATTGAGTAACTGATATGCTTAAAACTGGATGGGGCCCTGAGGATCACCTCTTCCAACCCTCCTAGAGAAGTGATATGATATGGTTGAGGTCATAGAACTATTAATTGGAAAAGCTAGGATCTGAACCCAGCTCTTCTGACTCCAAAGCCTGGCCACAGAGGGGCAAAAGAAAGAGCAGAGACAGAAGAGGCGAATGGATGTTTGATATTAGTGTAATGAGGGTCTGGAGCATGCCCGTCTGACTGAAGATGGTGTCGTCCATGTGGAAGATGCCTGGGGTCTTCTTTCAGGAGTCTGGTGGACTGGCTTACCCATAATGGGGGCCACGGCTTCTTCCACTGATTACAGATGGTTGGTGATTTTTAAAACAGCCTGACTCGGCCCCGGTTCAGCATTTATATATTGAGCCCAGTCTGAAAAATACATTGTTTTTATCACCCTAACTCCTAACTGAGAAATGTTGAGAAATTTTTTTCTATCGCATTTAAACATACCTATGCTGCGAGGCCAATGCATCCTTCAAATGCACAGGGAAAAGTTTCCCTGTGAGCCTGGAAACCCCAGTATTTGACTTTGTTACTTTTCTCAGTGAGTCTATAATTGGGCCTGTATTCCCCTGCAGTGACACGGATCCATTGGGAAGAAATTGCCCTTTGGAATAAGGAGCCAGGAAATTTGTCTGCCTTTAAGAGAATGGCTTGTGGCAGAGGGACCCCTAGAGAAATTTTGGTGTGCCCCATGTAGAAAGGAACACTTTAGATATTTTGTCCAGATCGACTTTGGCCTTCTGAGCTGAGGAAATCGTGGAAGAATTTTCACCCAGGACAGTTTCAGCATCTGAGAATGAAGGGGTAGCCCCTAGTCAACCTCACATCCTAAATCCCTGTGGGGAGAGCTTTAGGTGATCTAGAAAACTCCCACTAGACAGTGTTCGCATCCAAGAAGGAAGCCGGTTGCATTTTCTTCTCTTTTTGCTTTTAAAACCCTTTATAACCTTCTGACCTTTCTGGTCTTCTTATGCTTTCCTCTTACCCCCATATCTGTGATCTGGTTACACTGGTCTCCTGGCTGTTCCTGGCATATGATATTACATCTCCTGAGTCTGGGCATTTTCACTGGTTATCCACCACACCTGGAATCCCTCCCTCCTCATCACCATCTTCAGCCTTCCCCATCCCCTTGGGGCACCTGAGATTCTGATGAAGTCAGGTGTCCTGTGTCTGTCCCTGAAAGAGTGCGGCCAGAATCAGTCATGTGACGTTTGAAAAAAATTCCTAATCCTTAAAGCAGGCCTGTACAACCTGTGGCCCATGGACCACTTATGGCCTGTGGAGACACCAAAGGCTTTTGGGCAGCCCCCCAAAAATGTAGAAGGTGTTTTCCTTCACATTTTCAGGGGTCTCCCAAGATCCTTTGGCAGGCTGCAAGCTGCAGGTTGTGCAGGCCTGCCTTAGAGTAACCCCAAAGTGGATTGGGCTCCCCCTTATTGGACCAGGTCATTAAGCCAAGGCTGAAGATGACTGATCAGTCCTATTTGAAAAGGTCCTTTTTCCCCCTAGTGTAAATTGGACTAGATGGCCACTGAGGTCTCTTCCAATTCTTGAACTTTGGTGATCCCTCCCACTCTACCAGACCTGGACTCCATGTCTTTTCCCATCAGTCCCCTGGGAATTGATCTAAAAATAATCAGTCCACCTCCCAAAACCTGGCCTTTGACTCAGCCTGCCCAGCACAGGGATGGGTCCGTTGCTCACTACCAGTGAGGCTCTTCTCTGTTCCAGGTAACTCATGCCACCCACACAGATTTCTTATTTTCATCATTGTGGTAGATACCAGAGGGAATACACAACTGTAGAGTGTGAGTATTAGAGAGACATCAGCGCCATCTTGTCCAACCTGTACGCCAAAGGAAATCCCGGTGGAACAGACCTGACGAGTCTCTGCTCAAAGAGCTCGAATGAGGGGAAACTCACGACTGCTGAAAACCGTCTGTTGCTCTTTCAGACAGCCTTGCTTCATTCTTTGTACGTAATGACAATAACAGCTAACATACATACATATATACACACACGCACACACACATACACAATACATGTATATACATACACATGCACACACATACACACAGATACACACAAACACAATACACATATGTACACATACATACATACGCATACACATGTATATACATATACATGCACACACAATACACACATACATACACATGTACAGATGTACACACATATGTACATGTGTCCACACAGACATACATATACATGTACACGACATACACACATACACACATATACACAAGTACACATAGGCATGCACATATGCATGCACACATGCAGACGTGTACACACATAGATACATAAACACACACATACATAGTACACACACGTGTGCACACATACACATGTATGTACACACATGTACACAGGCACATAGACATGTACAGAACGCAGATACACACTTACACACATGTACACACACGTGCACGCACACACATACGTACCCACGTACACACACATGCCCACACACACACCACACACGTACACACAGGCATGCACACACATGTACACACATGTGCACACATAGATACACATGCACACCCACGCATACACCCACACGCACACCCACACATACCCACATACATGCAGACACACACATGCATACACTCATGTACACACATACGCGTACACACATACACACATGTACACAACACACACATAGCACTTACTATGTTCCAGGCACTGGGCTGAGCATTGGACAATTATTATCTCATTTAATCCTGGGAGATCAGCGCTATTATCATCCCCATTCTACAGATGTGGAAACTGAGGCAAACAGAAGTGACTTACTCACAGTCACACAGCCAGTGTCTGAGGCTGGATTTGAACTCAGGCCTTCCTGACTCCAGGACTGGGACTCTATCCTCTACACCACTGAGCTGCCATGTTTTGACTTCTTAGATAGTTTTTATCCTTTCTTACTCTTCTTATAAACTTATTTCCTTTTCTTTAAAAATGTATTTACTATAATTTGGGGATAAATACAATATGAGACTAGTGTAGAATTTTTAGAGCAGAAAAGACTCTTCAACATGCCCTCTGCCAACATCACTGGATCTGGAAACGGAAGAGACCCTAGGGAAGTGAAAGTTCCTGCTTCCAGGTGACAGACTCTGGATCTCTAGGACTTTTCCACGGGGAGAAGGGAAGAGCTGGGGAAAGGCAGGACAAATGGACCCACCCCAAGAGCATGACTGGGTCAGCCAGATCTCAAGGTGCCAACTAATAAATGGCCTGTCTGCTGGCCCCTAATTCAATGCTCTTCCTTTTCTTGTTCTATAAAAAAAGTTTTAAAAATACGTTTTATTTATTTAAAAAAAAACCACTGTCTCTTGCCAATAATCTCCCTGGAATAAAACACTCCCTTTTAACAAAGTAGTTCACTCAAAGAAAAAAAAAATAAACACATTGGCCATATCTGAAAATGTATGTCTTATTCTGCCTACCTTTCTGCCAAGAGGTGGGAGGTGGGCTTCAGTCTCCGGCTTTCTAAGGCTCTTTCCCCTACATTACATGTCCTCTACAAAGCAGCTATATTTCAGAAAAGGCAAATATGTATTAACAACCCAATATTCTACAACCTGAGGACAAGTCTAAATTGAATAATGGTGCCTAACATCGCTAGAACACAAGGTGGATCATCATAATTTGCCTGGTGGTTCATAGATGATGATCTCATGGAACGTCAGAGAAATGGCTCTTCCTATCCCCAACCTACAGAAGGAGTAAGAAGCTAAAGTGAAGAAGGGTAAGGTCTCATGACCTCCAGTGCCAGGACCTGGGGCTCCTGCCTCTCATGGCCAATCCTCTCCTACTTCTGAAGCAGAGAGAGAAGGACCAGGGACTTTCTAATAAGGCAACTTTTTCTAATAAGGCTTCAAACTGGAATTACCTTCTATGATCGCAAGTTGACGATGAGAAAAGATGAAGCCAGGTGCCTATTTATCAAGCCAAGAAATGTGTCTTTCAATCGGTGTCCTCTGTTGATTTCTTTCTTTTTTGATTGTCTTTCTTGAATTAAAAGTTTTGTGGCTGCTTAATGGACCAAGAATCTTTGAAATTTCAGTTCTGAAACCCTTTAAGGGGAACCTGAGGGTCAGAAAGGGGGTGACAGGTGCCCTCACTTTCTTCCAGATAATTTTCCAGGTTTGGTCTCTGCACCCAGAGGAGGTTTGGTCCTCTATGGATTAGACTTCCTGGCTGACAGTCTTCAGGGACAAGAGATCTGAAAACATGTCCTCTGTATATCCAACAACCTAAGCCTGATGCCCTTATGGCCACATGATGCTAATTTGGAACCATAGATTACTTCTTTACCATCCCTATTATGCTCAGTTCTGGGCACCATAATTTAGGAAAGGGCATTTTCAAGCTGGCAATCACAAGATCAGGACTGGGAGACGGGATTTGTGCCATTCGAGCATCAAATGGAAGAACTTCTCTTAGAAAAGAAAAAACTCAGAAGGACATGAGAAGTCTCAGGTATTTGAAGAGCTATCACATGGGAGAGGAGTCTAATTTGCTCTGCTTGGCCACAGAGGGCAGTACCAGGAATAACCCACTGGTGTTTCAGGGAAGCAGATTTCGACTCATTATAACCAAAACAACTTCCTAACAGAGCTGTCCACGGTGGAATCGGTTGCCTTGGGTGGCAGTGGGTTCTCCCTTGCCATGCAAATTCTTCAAGCAAAGGCTGCAGAGCTTTGTTGGGGATGCCAGAGATAGGATTCGTGTTTCACTGCTGGTTGGACTACATGGCCTCTGAGATTCTTTCCAACTCTGGAATTCTATTATTGTACCCAGTACACGTATGGACATGGTGATTCTCCCCATCTAAACTGGGTTTAAATTGACATCATGTGGGAGTCTTCCTTTCCTTGACATGTGAATGGCCTTATTTGAGGAATGTGACTCAGACCTAAGCAATGGACTCAGGGATGTTACTTCCATTTATTTATTGAGTTTACCAAACAACCTGGGTAAGTGACCTTGGATGAGCTGTTTAGATATCCCGGGCTTCCTCTTTCTCATCTGTGTAAAGAAGGCAGAAACAACTATTCAGGATAAATGGGGGATGAAAACATTCAGAGTGCTTGAATATATAGAAATTGATCTAAATTGGTCATGGTTGTAAGGTACATACTTTTTTTTTTTAAATGCAATTTATTTATTTAACATATTTGGTTTTCAGCATTGATTTTCACAACAGTTTGAATTACAAATTTTCTCCCCATTTCTGCCCTCCCCCCCCACTCCAAGATGGCGTATATTCTGGTTGCCCTGTTCCCCAGTCAGCCCTCCCCTCTATCACCCCCCTCCCCTCTCATCCCCTTTTCCCTTCCTTTCTTGTAGGGCAAGATAAATTTCTACGCCCCATTGCCTGTGTATCTTATTTTTTAGTTGCATACAAAAACTTTTTTTGTTTTTGAACATCTGATTTTAAAACTTTGAGTTCCAAATTCCCTTCCCTCTTCCCTTCCCACCCACCCTCCCTAAGAAGTTGAGCAATTCAACCTAGGCCACACATGTATTATTATGTATAACCCTTCCACAATATTCATGTTGTGAAAGGCTAACTACATTTTGCTCCTTCCCAACCCATCCCGCTTTATTGAATTTTCTTCCTTGACCCTGTCCCCTTTCCAAAGTGTTTGTTTTGATTACCTCCACCCCCATCTGCCCTCCACTCCATCATCCCCCTGCCTTTTATTTTTTTTTTATCTTCCTCCCTCTTCTTTCCTGTGGGGTAAGATACCCAACTGAGTATGTATGGTATTCCCCCTCAGGCCAAATCTGATGAGAGCAAGGTTCACTCATTCCTCCCTCACCTGCCCACTCCCCTCCTCTCCTAGAACTGCTTCCTCTTGCCACCTTTATGGGAGATAATCCACCCCATTCTATCTCTCCCTATCTCCCTCTCTCAGTAAGTTACTCTCTCATCCCTTAATTTCATTTTATTTCTTTTAGCTATCTTTCCTTCATCCTCAACTCACCCTGTGTCTGCTCTCTTTCTTTTACATATATATATATATATATACACACATACATACATATACACATAGATACATGCATACATACACATTCACTTATATATATACATAAACATATATATATGCATATATATATATGCATATTCCCTTCAACTACCCTAATACTGAGGTCTCATGAATCGTACTCATCATCTTTCCATGTAGGAATGTAAACAAAACAGTTCAACTTTAGTAAGTCCCTTGCAATTTCCGTTTCTTGATTACCTTTTCATGCTTCTCTTGATTCTTGTGTTTGAAAGTCAAATTTTCTATTCAGTTCTGGTCTTTTCACTGAGAAAGCTTGAAAGTCCTCCATTTTATTGAAAGTCCATATTTTGCCTTGGAACATGATACTCAGTTTTGCTGGGTAGGTGATTCTAGGTTTTAATCCTAGCTCCATTGACCTCCGGAATATCGCATTCCAAGCCCTTCGATCTCTTAATGTAGAAGCTGCCAGGTCTTGGGTTATTCTGATTGGGTTTCCACAATATTCAAATTGTTTCTTTCTGGCTGCTTGCAGTATTTTCTCCTTGATCTGGGAGCTCTGGAATTTGGCAACAATATTCCTAGGAGATTTCTTTTTGGGATCTATTTGCGGAGGCGATCGATGGATTCTTTCAATTTCTATTTTGCCCTGTGGCTCTAGAATATCAGGGCAGTTCTCCTTGATAATTTCCTGAAAGATGGTATCTAGGCTCTTTTTTTGATCATGGCTTTCAGGTAGTCCAATAATTTTTAAATTATCTCTCCTGGATCTATTTTCCAGGTCAGTGGTTTTTCCAAGGAGATATTTCACATTGTCTTCCATTTTTTCATTCCTCTGGTTCTGTTTTATAATATCCTGATTTCTCATAAAGTCACTAGCTTCCACTTGCTCCAATCTAATTTTTAAAGTAGTATTTTCTTCAGTGGTCTTTTGGACCTCCTTTTCCATTTGGCTAATTCTGCCTTTCAAGGAATTCTTCTCCTCATTGGCTTTTTGGAGCTCTTTTGCCATTTGAGTTAGTCTATTTTGTAAGGTGTTGTTTTCTTCAGTGTATTTTTCAGTATTTTTTTGGGTCTCCTTTAGCAAGTCATTGACTTGTTTTTCATGGTTTTCTCGCATCCTTCTTATTTCTCTTCCCAATTTTTCCTCTACTTCTCTAACTTGCTTTTCCAAATCCTTTTTGAGTTCTTCTATGGTCTGGGGCCAGTTCATGTTTTTCTTGGAGGCTTTGGTTGTAGGCTCTATGACTTTGCTGTCTTCTTTAGGCTGTATGTTTTGGTCTTCTTTGTCACCAAAGAAAGAATCCAAAGTCTGAGACTGAATCTGGGCGCGTTTTGGCGTCCTGGCCATATTCCCAACCAACTAACTTGACCCTTGAGTTTTTCAGTGGGGTATGACTGCTTGTAGATTACAGAGTTCTATGTTCTACGTTTGGGGGGGAGGTGCCAGCTCTGTCAGAGCCGCACTCCTCCTTCCCCAAGGACCCCCAGTCCAGACTGGGCTCAGATCTTCGGCAGGCTGTGCACCCCTGCTGTGATCCGCCACTTAATTCCCCCCACCAGGTGGGCCTGGAGCCGGAAGTAACAACAGCTGTAGCTGCCCCACCTCCGCTGCCCCCGGGGCTGGAAGCCGAACCGCGAACTCCTTCCACTCCCGCAGCTTTTCCCACTAACCTTCTCCGAAGTCTTTGGTGTTTGTGGGTCGAGGGGTCTGGTAACTGCTCACGTATTCAGGGCGCTAGGGCCCCCTCCGCCCGGCTTCTGGTCTGGATCGTCCACGCTGCTCAGGCTGGGCTCTGCTCCACTCCGTTCCCAGCTCCCAGCTCCGTGTGGAATAGAGCTCACCCAGAGACCATCCGGGCTGTCCTGGGCTGGAGCCCTGCTTCCCTCTGCTGTTCTGTGGGTTCTGCCGTTCTAGAATTGGTTCAGAGCCATTTTTATAGGTTTTTGGAGGGACTCGGGTACGGAGCTCACTCTAGTCCGTGCTTACCAGCCGCCATCTTGGCTCTGTAAGGTACATACTTGAAAACAACATGTGCTGGAAGGCTGGGTCTCCAGTGGGCAGCTGCCACTTCTCCCCTGAGAGTTAGCAGGGACCCTGAGGAACTAGGCGATTGATAGCTCCTGAGCCCATATCAATTTGCTTCTTCCCCTCCCCCTCATGATTATCAGGTGATGTCAATTAGCTAGGTAGCTTTAATTAACTCCTAGAAAAGAGTATTTACTAAGACGGTACAGAAAGAACAGTTGGCACAAAACATTCTCCCAAAAGTTACTAACATACTCTCTCACAAACTTAAAGCACATATAGCAAAGTGGGGAACCCACAGCCCTGGGAGTCCATTTGCTGGAGTCCTTGAGATATTTCCTTCAGGCAAGGTTGGCTCTTTGTAGAGTCCTGAGGCTGCCTTTCCTTAGCACATCTCATTTGTCCTAAACTCTCAAGGCAGGTGCTGCCTCCAACCATTGCTGTCCAAGGAACCCTGTTATAATGCTTACAAAAGGTCCCAAACCTTTGATCCTCCAAAGTTCATCAGTTCATACACCATTCAACATTGTGGGAGGGGGAACCAAAGCCTTCTTTCCTCTCCTCCCAAGTGAGTCCTCTCAGGGATGTGGCTGAAAATGCTTTCTCTTTGCCAGCCACTGGAATGCTTGGGTTCTATTTTCCAGAAGACCCAAGGGGAATGACCAAACCTCCTCCATCAACATAGACACACCTTCTGTGGAAGTCATTGTATTTCATCCAATGGCTTTCAAAGGCTTCTTAAACCTAGTCTAATAATCTTGATTGATTCAATGGAGATAACTATACCTGTTGCCACCCAGTACACATCTCTGATCAATTGATCCAATGAAGAAATCTGGGTGAACCTGACCCTTATAGTAGTATCACATGTCTGGGATCACAAAGGTTCTAAGAGGCCATATATACAGACCTCCTCATTTTACAGATGGAGAAACTGAGACTCAGAAAGATTAAATAACTTGCCCAAGGTTACATAGGCAGCAAATAGTAGGACCGGGATTCAAACCAAGGTCCTCTGACCCCCAATTCAGTGTTCTTTCCGTGCTGGCAGAGCATGGTTACCTCAGTGCTGATGATAAGAACAGAAATAATACTACAGAAAATGTCTTCCTAGAAATCTTATTATGAGCCAAACATAAGTCACAGGCACACAAAGAACAAAAAGAAACCACCTATACCTTCAAGAAGCTTAGTAGCAAGGGAAACACCTTGTTTATAGATACATATATATATATATACACATATGTATGTACATACACAAGTGTATATATGCATGTATATACATATTCTCTCTACATATATATAGTATTGGGGGAGTCACTATCAGCTGGAGGGAATCAGAATCAACGAATAGAAGGAGACATTTAAGCTGCCTCTCAGTGGAAGCCAGGTATTCCAAGAGACAGAGGTGAGGGGTTTATGCCTTCCAGCCATGGAGGCAGGAGATGTCTAACAAGAAGACCAGTTTGGATGGAAAGTCAGGTGTACGGAGAGGAGTCATCTGGAGCCAGATCATGAAGGGCTTGAAATGCCCAAATGGAGAACTTGGTATTTGATCCCCAAGGGGGTAGGGAGCCCCTGAAGTTTTTGAGCAGGGGAGAGACAAAGTCAGACCTTTAGCAAGATCGCTTTGGCAGCTAGGTGGAGAGAGGAGGAACTGGAGTCAGAGAGACCAATCAGGAAACGACAGAAACAGTTTGGTTGATGGTTAATAAAGACTCGAACTAAAGTGGTGGCCATGGAAACAGAGAGAAGGGGATGGCTATGAGGGATATCGTAGAGGGAGAAGTGAGAAGACTTGGCAACTGATCAGAGGTGGGAGTGGATGGAGGGGAAGAGTCAAGGAGGACCGAAAGGTTAAAAAGAAGGACGGTAGAGTCCTTGACAGTCATGGGATACTTGTGAAGAAGGGGAGGGGTGTTTGAGGAGAAAGATCATGAGTAATATTTTAGATATGTTGAGTTTGGGATGCCTATAGGCTATCCAGTGGGAAGAGTCTAATAAAGCAATGGGTAGGTGCTATAAGAAATCCTATGACATGGGTGCTATAAATGCATTACTAATTTTATAGATGAAGAAAGGGAGGGTCAGGGCACTTCTCAGGCATGTAGTAGACAGGACTGATCTTTTGGGTAGGAGTCTGACTAGGCAACCCCTGAGACTCCTTACAGTTTTTGGATTCTATGAGTCTAGGTAATTTCTACCTGCAAGAACAACGAAGAAAATCTTGACTCTTGCACATGGAAAATTAGTTTCCTATCCAAACTTTACTCTATGAATTTGCTTTCAGTCATTTACCACTGAACTACAGAGAGTTGTGCATTTGATTTCTTGGTCCCTCTTTTGAGGGTTTTCCAAGTTGGTACTTTCCCCTCTATCATTGTAAGCCTACTCCCTTCCTCAAAATTTATTAAGCATTTACTGTGGGCCAAGTACTGTGTTGGGGATACAAAAAATGAACAAAAATCACTTTTTTAAAAAAGATCTAACTAATAATTTTTAGTTGGGGGGCCCTAATGGGGGACAGGCGAGAGCATCAAGTGCTGGGCACATAATTGACTTTCCGTCAATGCCTGTAGACCGACTGATCAATCTGAGGCTACTAACACGAAAAAGTTTTCAGGATCTAGTGCTCTCTGCTCCCACAAAGCCTGTTGCACACTCAGAACAAACACTTCCATCCGTGCATTGTCCTTTCAAGCTTGTTCAGGTCTTATTCCAGAAGCAATTTGCCATTAAGGGGTTGGAAACTGGAAGAACCACTTATTTCTACTAAAAAAGAAGCTCTTCCATTTCTTTGAAATCTCCATCCAGCCACGTCCTTGTTCTTGGAGAAGGAAGCCCTGCGCGAAGCTCCCTTCAGCACTGGACGGTGCTGGACCCACGAAATGAGTGATAAAAGCCCATGACACGTGTCTGAGGGTGTCTACTAGGGAATCACTTGGGAATAAGGAGAAGCTGCTTTAGTCCTTACACATTTTCACCCCTGTCCTGTCCCTCACCAAGGTGGCAATCTGGGAAGGGCATGGGGCTCAAGGAGTGACACTCCTCCTCGAATCACGGACCTGAGGAAGGCATAGAGGGGCCAGTCATATGGAAACTTGAACTGGGAATTATTCCTTCAACTTCCTGCCTTGGTGGACACAGGGCAGGACCCCAGGAGACTGGTCTGAGACATACAAAGTTTAGCCCTTCCCCAGCCGTGACCACGTATTGCATTCAGAAAATTCCCGAAGGCACCTTCTTGCGGAAACAATAAACAGCCAAAGAGAGAGTGGCATTTTGGGGTTGAGCCTGGTTGGTTAAGCCCTGTAATGCTAGGGCATGGTCCTTCCCATTAAAAAAAAAAGACAGAGAGACAACACATTGTAGTAAATAGAAAGCTGGTCTCAGAATCAGAAAGACTTAGGTTTTCCTGTCTCTGACACACATTGTCTATGTGACCCTAGGAGAGTTACTTAACCTCCATTTTAGGGAGGGACCCAGGATGGCCATTCTTAATTCCCCTCCTGGCTTTGCTTCTGACTCTCTGGGCTTTTCCAGAGAGCCTCAGCTGCCTGTTCACCCCAGGACATCATGCCACCCCTGTGGTCACCTCTTATTGGTGAATTCTTCCTGCGCCTTCGTTTCACAGAAGGTGTGCAGGCTCACCTCTCTTCATCCCTCTCCTGGGTTCTGACTCTCAGGATTTCACTACCATGTTCCCATGTTCCCTTCTCACTTCCCTTTGATGAATTGTCTTTCTACGTAGATTCTAAGCTCCTTGACGGCAGAAACTATCTCCCCCCTCCCGGCCCCCCTTTGTATTTACGTCCTGAGAATTTAGCATAGTACCTGGCACAAGGTAAGACTCAACCTCTCACTGCCCCCAGGCTGCTCTTTAAGGCTATCAGCCCAAGAGAAGGAGCTAATCTGAATTGACAGAGGCAGTACCTTACTGGAAGTTTCCTACATTAATGAAACCACAGGCGTGGAGCAAAAAAATACCATGGGTTATACTAATACATACATATAGCATATATCCGTTATATACTTATACATATAAATATAACTTTCATATATATGTATACACACGTGTATATATACCCACAAAGAATAATATATATATATACATACTATATATGTAAATAAATATGTATAAGTAACTATTAGATTTACTTACTTGAGCACATGTTGTTTTCTAGCAAACGCAAGCTCCCCGAGGGCAGGGATGATTTCATCTTTGTCTCTGTATCCCCTATGACGCACAAAGTAGGCGCTTAATAAATGCCGCTCGAATTGAATTACTCGAGTGAAAAAGGCAGGTGCATTTGTAAGTTTGAAAAAGGCCCTTCCAAATTTATTTTCAAACTAAACACAGACCCTGGGAAAATCTGATCTCAGCAGGGGCTCATCACGAGAAACCCGGGACCAGAAACTCCGTTGTTCCGAGGGAAGTTACAGAGTTCTGGGTCCCTCTCTCGAGGGCAGGCAGATGCAGCGCTCCCCTCTGAGAACACTGGCCTCTAGAACCTCGCATACACGCGTTTAGACCATCCCACTGATGAGCCCGGGGGAGTTCAGGAGTTGGGCGCACCTGTGTCAGGAAACAACAAACAGATTTTCTTAGAGGAGGAGAAAGTGAGACCATTTACATCTATTGGGGCATGGGGCTGCCTCCCAGAAACATCTGATTTGTACCTAGAGCCTCAATTTGGAGGAAATTCAGAGAACTTTTCTTTCAGTCAGTCAACAGTGCTTCTGCTCAGTCTGGGCTCTCCCGACTAGTAGAATGTAATCTCTGTGAGGACAGCAATTATTTTGTTCGTAAATTTGCTTTCAGCTCACTGTTACAAGCTCTTATTAAGTACCTGCTAAAAGCAAGCCTCTGCCCCCAAGGCACTTACAGACAGTCTACTGGGAAGCTCGATGTCCACAAGATTAAATAAGTAGAAAGTTGTCTCCCCTTCCTAGAAATTACTTTGTCTTTCCTTGGAAATTTTTTTCAAAGCCCATGCCACGAAATCGCTGAAGTACTCTCCTCTTGGGCGTAGACATACTTGACTGGACGCTGAAGATCAGCAGTCGGTTCCAACGAGCTGGTGTGCTCATGGACCGAAAGCTCCTTCTTTCAATTGTTATCATCCTTCATTTCAAAGTTTACAAGCCCCAGCTATCTGGGACAAGAAGGCTTCCCATTGGGGACTCCTGGAGACCAAGGTGGACAAATCCAGAAATTCGGGATTTTTCCTCTCAGGTTCGCTTGAGTAGATTAATGATGCCCAGGAAACTCTTCTGAGGTTGGCCAACCCCTCGTTGGTCACCAGGGCCACAGAGGCTTTTGAGGATGAGCCCTGGCCGCTGGCTGATAGCGTTCACAAGTCCTAATTTAGCTCTTAATAAAAACCGCAAGTTAAGCAGCCTCTTGGGCGGCAGCCTCTAAATGTTTTTGAGACACAGCTGGGGCAAGTGGGTGTGAGGAAGAGCATCTGGGTGAGAGAGCCCATTAGCCAGAGATGGGGGGCGGGATTCGTCCGAGCTGGGGTGAGGGTGGAGGAGTGAATGGGGTTCGGATGGGGAGTTATACCAGAAGGGAGTAATAGCAGACCAGGTGGGCTTTCCTCAAAGTTGTAAGGCTGCCTTTGAGTGGTTAAAATCAATAGGATGAAACAGGATTAAATAAGTAAGACTGGTCTCTAGCCACTAAAAATATGCTTTTAAGTTCTTCTGAATATTTGTTATCAATATGTGTGTTATTAAAATATGATCCAAGTAGAAGAGATTATCACTGCCTCTCCCATACACGTGCAAAAGGACATACCTCTGCCAACCTCACATCACACAACTTGACATTGCAAAATTCTGCAAAGATGATTGGTCCTTTAGTCAAATTTGAACTCGAGTCCCCTGCCTCCAAACCTGGCATTCTTTCCACGTTACCACACTCTGCTAAGGTAGCCCTGCTTTAATATTGAAATGTACACCGACTAGTGCCAATTCTAGCAGGGTACCTCTGATGCCCAGGTCAGCTTAGTCCCCTAAAAGGCTCAGAACTGAGCATCCTTGCCCTGGTGCTCACCCTACCTAGTATTTTATTTCCTTTCAGGGGTGCTGCTTCTGGTCATTTGGGGTCTGCCCTCCTCTCTCTTGTCATACTCTGTTGCTGCTCTCTAGGCATCTTCTGCCTAGGGAAACAGCTCCATAAATTCTAATGTCATTTCACCAAATGTTCCCCAAACCATGAAGGTCTCTTGGCAAGGTAGGCCAGCAAAGTGTGCTACAGTACCCCTGTCCACCCCTACCCTCCACCTTCTGTTTTCCTAGGCTGTTGTTTGACTCAGTCTTCTCTCTCGGTTGAAATGAATTGCGAATCATTCCCTGGGCCGTGGTACTTTTTAAACCTTTAGGAGACACTTACCATTAATGATGTCAAATCTCTCATGTGACCAAGAGGCAAGCTGAGAATCACTGAGAAGGCGGGCTTGTCTCAATGTTATCCTTCCTCTAAAGGCAAGTGAAAACCAGAAGAAATCTCAGAAATACTCAGCCAGCAAATTTGTAGCATCTTCAGCAACCCCAGAGCATCTGTATCTCTTGCCCCCTCCAATGTGCCTGTTCCAAGTAGGCTTGGCATTGGAAAATTAACTTCTTGTAATTTGGGCAAGATTTAATTTAAACAAATGGATCAGGTGCCATCTGGGAGAGGCTGAGCGATGAGCTGGAAACCCCTCTTCCCCCAAAGGTGCCTCGGCTGCACTCAGCCTTCTCAAAACTTTTCTTTTACTGGAGTTAGCAGCTGTTGTTCCATGTCTGTCCTTTTTCCCATTTCTTCTTCTGTATTTGCATGAGTACTTTCTTCCTCTCTTCCTTTTCCCACTCTTTTCTTCTATTTTTTCCTACCCTCTCTGTCAGCATCCTTTTTTATCTTTCCCTTTTGGTTTCCTACTTGTTCTCCCTTTCTGTCATCTTCCCATCTTCTTCTCCCTGTTGTAAGGCACCACTAAACTGGGGATCAGAAAACCTTTCTCTTTCCAGTTGGCCATGACAGGTAGTGAGTTCCCCGTCGCCAAAAGGATTCAAGCAGAAGCTGCATGCCTTCTTTCAGTGACTCTATAGACACAATTTTAGAGACAGGAAGAAAGGAACATGGTTCTTCTTACTCCCATGCATTGCGAAAGTTGTCTCCTCTGCCTCCTCATAACTACCTTTTATAATTCTTACCTTTGAGGCTCAGCTATGGTTCCAGGACAATCCCCAATTCCCTCTAACTGTGTTTCTACTTTCTTGTCATAATTTCCTGTGCACTTTCTCTAGAACCCCCTTTGTCCCTGTTACACCCTACCCTGTATTACATTTGTTTGTGTGCATGCCATCATCCCCCTAGTACAAAGGAAGCTCTCTGAGGGCAGAAACCACCATTTTTACCTTGTATCTCTGTCGCTTACTATATTACACCTTGCAGATGATGGGGGCTTAATCAACTTTGGTGGACTAAATGAATGGATGAGGTCATGAGATGATATCTAAGATCCTTCCTGACCCTGATTTTGTCTCCTGTGAATTTCAGATTATTTCTGCTGTTCCTCTAATTTCTACATTGTCAGCTCTCTCTATGCTGTCTGGCTTCCTGGAGAGACAGTCACAGTTTTTTTCCAACCTGCTCCTATTTTATTTAAGACCTATTTTAATTAGATTTGTAAGACTCTACACTCTTACCAGCCCTTGTTAGACAGGCTTTATCCCTGGCCAGGAGTCTGTCATTATGATGTTTTAAGACATGATGCAGAAATCCAAATCTCCTTCTCCATTCACTTCCCAAATTTGTCTTCATCTTCCGAAGCCCTCACCTTCAGTCAGTAACATGATAAAAATACTATCTGTGCCCCTAGAGCTTCAGCTTATTGCCCTAAACATCCTAAAATTTAGCAGTGCTTTCTAATATTTGTGTGTGTATACATGTGCGTGTGTGTGCATGTGTGTGTGTGTGTAAGAGTGAATAGTATAGAGAAAAACCACACATTCATGAATAAAATGTTCTGTGGTGCTGTAATCCATAATTAAACTCTAGTTCCCTTAATCTAGCTTCAAAGTTCTCAAAGTGTGGTCTGGGGACACGTAGGGGTCACCAAGATCCTTTCAAGGGGTCCGTAAGGTCAAAACTATTTTCATAATAATACTAAGATGCTTTTTATGGGTGTTTGGGTACCTGTGCTTGGACCCCAATTCCAAGGTCCCATTTCTCCCTAGCCTCAAAACACTATCCCTAGCAGCTTCTCCCTAGCCCAAGGACACTATGCCTAGCAATTATTCATGAGTGGGCCCCTGCAACACACTTATCTCTCTCCCTGGTATAGTAACAAACCACACCTGTAGGAATAACTAGTTTGAACTGGCTTTGTACTGGCTCCTAAAGATATTCAGTACCCACTGGATTCTCTGTACCAACTCCCTACCTCATAGTATGCATCCTGGACTCCTCATTATCTATATCCTAGAGTTTAGACAAATGTACATTCCCTACATCTATCTTGTCAAATAAGACATTGATGGGTGGCAGAGTGGGCAGTCCTCAGTTGGCCCTGACCACTAGTTGACTTAGTGATGTCGTAGGCTTAAAACCACACCTCCCTGTGCACCCCGCCCCTGCCTTGGGCTTTTTCCCAGTGAATTCTGGGTGAAACACCTTGGCAGTAGATACTAAAAGTACAATGTTCTTTAAGAACTGACCAGTCCTTAACAACTCCCTAATCCCACCCCACATCACCTAGTCAGCATATTTGCCACATGTTTTACTATAGTTTATCCTATATAAACTTTAACTGTACCTGTCTAAGGTTGCAGGTTCCCTAAGAACTCTTGCCTGCTGAAAAGTGTAATAATAAATCTTTGCTACCTTGACTTAAAGAATGCTTGAGTTTCTGAATTCATTTCAGATGACCCTGTCCAGGAACTCCAGTTTTTGGGGTTCCTGTATCTCTCCAACCCCATCATTTCCATTTCTAATGTGGTAAATATTGACAGATATAACCCAGATAAACAAAGGCTCTTTGGGGGGGCTCCTCAATAAATGACCGAAAAGTTTGAGAGTCACCATCCCAAGCCATTCATCCAGCATCTTAGGCATGAATGATAAACAGCTGGTCAAAGGGCTGGATGTGGAACTATGAGAAGGGCAGCTGCCTGGTGTTTGGCAGCTTCCACAACACTTTTCCAACAATACCAAGCAATTACTGCCACAATGACCCATGCCAACTTAAAAAAATCACAATTATTGTACTTAAACTCACCCTCATTCTCACACCACCCCCAGCCCCGTTGGTCTCTTCCTTATAATGAAGAAAGGCATTCAAGCAATGTTGCTTCTAGGCTAAACTATGAACTCCTCTTTTTGGCTTCAGAAGCTCTTCCTAACCTGCCCTCAATCAATCTTTCAAGCCTCTGTGGATAGTCCTCACTCCCACCTTCTGTAATCAAGCCAAACTGACCTGCTCCTTGTTCTGTCTCTTTGTTTCTCTCTCTCTGTTTCCCTTTCTCTCCTCCTTTTTTTCTGTGCCCCTCTTTTCCTCTCTCTGCTCTCTCTGTCTTTCTCAGTTCTCTCTCTATCTTTGTCTCTCTGTCTCTCTGTTTTCTTTCTCTCTCTTTCTCTGTTCTGTGTCTTTGTGTGTGTGTCCCCCCCCCACCCTCTCTCTCTCTCTCTCTCTCTCTCTTTCTCTCCATCTCTCTGTTCATTCTCTGTCTCCATCTTTCTTTTTCTCTCTGCCCCTCCCCGCTTTCCTCTCTGCTGTCCTACCTGCAGGCCTTTGATCTAGCAGTCCCCTACTTGGCATGCCCTCTCTCTGCCCCTCCTAGAATCCTGTACTCCCATTAAGGCTCAGCTCAAATACCACATGAAGCCTTTTCTGAGGTCCTGTAGCCACTCCCCCTTCCCTAACTACTTTAGAGTTAGCTTTCTCATATTTCTCTTCTGATTATTCCACAGGTGTATACATATTGTCTTCCTTGGAATGTAAGCTCCTCAAGAGTAGGGAATATTTCATTTTTTCTTCATCTGCCCACTTCCAAGTGTGTGCCTGTCCCAGGGTTGGCACTTAATAAATCCTTGTTAATAGATGGATGATTTGGTACAGACACTTGGTCTGGAATTGTATGCCACATTCTACACCTGTAGCCCCCACCTCTCTAAAAGTATGTTTCATTGTCAGTTCTTCAGGCCTAAAACATTCCCCACAATTCATGCTAAGATCAAAGGGTATAGGGCTAGAAAGGACCTTAGAGATAGTTAGTTTTCTCTCTTTCTCTCTCTCGCTCTCTCTTGGTCTTTCTCTCTCTTTCTCTGTCTCTCCTTTGTCTCTGTCTCTGTCTTTATCTCTCCTTTTCTCTCTCTCTCTTTCTCTCTCTGTCTCTCTCTCTCTTTCTGTCTCTCTGTCTCTGTCTCTCTCTCCTTTCTTCTCTCTCTTTGTCTCTGTCTTTCTGTCTCTTTCTGTCTCTCTGTCTCTGTCTCTGTCTCTCTCTCCTTTCCTCTCTCTCTTTGTCTCTCTGTCTGTCTTTCTGTCTCTTTCTGTCTTTCTCCTTTCCTATCTCTCTGTCTTTCTGTCTCTGTCTTTCTCTGTCTCTCCTTTTCTTTCTCTCTTTCTCTCTCTCTCTCTTTCTGTCTCTCTGTCTCTGTCTCTCCCTCCTTTCCTCTCTCTCTCTTTGTCTCTCTGTCTGTCTTTCTGTCTCTTTCTGTCTTTCTGTCTCTCTCCTTTCCTGTCTCTCTGTCTCTCTGTCTTTCTGTCTCTCTCTATCTTTTTGTCTCTCCTTTCCTCTCTCTCTTTGTCTCTCTGTCTGTCTTTCTGTCTCTTTCTGTCTCTATCCTTTCCTGTCTCTCTGTCTCTCTGTCTTTCTGTCTCTCTCTGTCCTTTTCTGTCTCTCCTTTCCTCTCTCTCTTTGTCTCTCTGTCTATCTTTCTGTCTCTGTCTTTCTCTGTCTCTCCTTTTCTTTCTCTCTTTCTCTGTCTCTCTCTATCTTTCTGTCTCTCTGTCTCTGTCTCTCTCTCCTTTCTTCTCTCTCTTTGTCTCTCTGTCTATCTTTCTGTCTCTGTCTTTCTCTGTCTCTCCTTTTCTCTCACTCTTTCTCTCTCTGTATCTCTCTCTCTTTCTGTCTCTCTGTCTCTCTCTCCTTTCCTCTCTCTCTCTTTGTCTCTTTGTCTTTCTGTCTCTCTCTGTCTCTGTCTCTGTCTCCCTTCTCTCTGTCTCTCCTCTCTTTTCTCTTCTCTTCCCTTCCCTCCCTCTGTCTCTCTTTCACTTCACCCATAAAATGGGGATGATAATGGCACCTATCTCAAAGTGTTATTAGGAGGATCAGATGAGAAAATCAACACGTGTAAAGTACTTTACAAACCTTAAGTACGATATAAATGTTCATTATTATTATTTTTCAGAGGACCGAGCTGATGCTACTTCAGCACTTCCGAGAAACAGTACAGAATGTTCCTTCTTCCTCCTCTCCAGGGCTCCGCTCCCTCGTCTTCTTCCCAGGCTCAGCTCAGGCCTTGCCTCCTCTTTCAATCCTTCCCTGATCACAGCAGGGCCTTCTTCTTTGGCACGGTTTTCTCTGTATGGGACAAATTTGTGCACATGTGTTCCTGGCCCTCGGGAGAGTGTAAGCTCATTGAGGACAGGCACCATTTTGATTCTGTCTTTGCATAGGTGCAGCCTAGCTCGGTGTCTAGCAGGGATGTCATAAATCCTGGTTGAACTGAATCATTGGACAATGAGAGTCAAAGTCACAGAATTTGGGAGCAGGCAGGGACCTCAGGGGCTGCCTAGTTACTCCACCCCCCCCTCAAGATGGGAATTCTTGCTATAATAATTTGAATAAGCAGTCATCACTGTGTCTGCCTGGAAGAAGGGGAGCTGTTCATTGCTCTAGGGAACCCAATGCACCCAGAGAGGTTGGTCCTTGGCTGCTGGCAGACACGTGGCCCACTGTTCCACTGTCACTGGTCACTGTCCTCCTAACCGATTCTTTGGGTCCATCGATAACGGCATTGGCTGTTACCAGGGATCTTTAGCCCGTCATGGAGTGTGCTAGTTTCCAAATGGAACCAACAATACTTATTTCCATGGTGAGCAAAAGTGCATCTATGACTTTTCCAAGTCCTTGTCTTCAGAGCTATCTTTGTCCACAAACAATGAGCCACTGAATGTGAGGGACAGTTTTTACCTCCCTTAAGCTTAGTAAGAAGTTGGTTTTTGTTGCTGAGCCATTTCACTCATGCCAGACCCTGGCCCCATTTCAGCTTTTCTTGATAAAGATATTTCTACAACTCATCTTATAGTTGAGAAAACTGAGGCAAACAGGATTAAGTGATTTGCTCTGGCTCACACAGCTAGTAGGTGTCTCAGACCGGATTTGAACTTGGGTCTTCCTGAGTGTAGGCCTGGCACTCTATCCACTACACTACTTAGCTGACCTAATAATAATGATGATGAATTACTAATAACAATAACATGGAATCAAAAGCTTTGAAAACAGAGACCTAGCTGAGATCAGCCCCTGAGAGAAAGTCAGCTCTTGAAGGCAGGGAATTCTTCATTTTTTGTCTCTATCTCTGCAGTCTAGCTTCATACCTCATCATTCAACTGCAACAGCTCTTAACAAAATGACCAATAATCTCCTAATTGTCAGATCTGGCCTTTTCTCAGTTGGCCTCCTTCTTGACCTCTCTGTAGACTCTGGCACTGTTGCTCTTCCTGTTTTCCATGATACTCTTCTCTCTTTAGGGTTTCGATGACCCTGCTCTCTCCTGGTTCCCCTTCTCCCTGCCTGACCGCTTCTTCTCAGGCTCCTTAGATGGATCTTCCTCTATATCATGCCTGCTGTGTCTCACAGGGCTCTGTCCTGAGCCCTCTTCTCTTCTCCGCTATCTTCTTAGTGACTCACTAGTTACCATGATTCACTTATCACATCTCTCTGCTGATGATTCTCAACTCTACTTATTCAGCTCAAACATCTCTTTTGACCTCCAGATTAAAATTGCCAACTGCCTATTGGATATCTTAAACTAAATGTCCCATAGACATCTTGAACTCAACATGTCCAAACCTAACTAATTGTCTTTCCTGCTCCTATCTTCTTTTATTTGTTTTTTTTATTTTTCCCCAGTTACATGTAAAAACAATTTTTAACATTTATTTTTAAAACTTTGAGTTCCAAATCCTCTCCCTTCCTCTCCTCCCTACTCCAGGCCCCATCGAGAAGCAAGCAATTTGATATAGGTTATGCATGTGTAGTCATGCAAAAATTTTCATAATAGTCATGTTGTGAAAGAAAACATAGACAAACAAAAAGACTCAAAAAAAAATTAAAAAAAGTTTGCTTCAATCAGTATTCAGACCCATCAGCTCTTTCTCTGGTGGTAGTTAGCATTTTTCATCATAAGTCCTTCAGAATTGTTTTGGATTGTTGTATTGCTGAGAATAGCTAAGTCATTTATAGCTGATCATCTTACAATATTCCTGTTACTTTGTACACAGTGCTGACCTTTGCATCAGCCCATGCAAGTCTTTCCAGGTTGTTCTGAGAGCATCCTGCTCATCATTTCTTACAGTACAGTAGTATTTCATCATAATCACGTACCACAACTCGTTCAGCCATTCCCTAGTTGATGGGCATCCCCTCAGTTCCCAATTCTTTGCCCCCAGAAAAGAGCTGCTACAAATATTTCCATTATATAGGTCCTTTTCCTTTTCTTGTTTTTTATCCCTTTTGGGATACAGACCTAGTCCATGGTATTGCTAGGTCAAAGGGCATGCATGGTTTTATAGTCCTTTAGGCGTACTTCCAAATTGCTCTACAGAATTTGAATCGGTTCAAAAATCCACCAACAGAGCATTAATGCCTCATTTTTTCCTACATCCCCTCCAACATTTGTCATTTACCTTTTCTGTCCTATTGGGCAATCTAATAGGTATGAGGTAGTACCTCAGAATTGTTTTAATTTGCATTTCTCTAAACAACAATCAGAGTATTTTTTCATATGGTTATAGATAGCTTTGATTGCTTCATCTGAAAACTGATCATATCTTTTGATCATTTATCAATTGGGGAATAGCTCTTATTTTTATAAATTTGACTCAGTTGTCTATATGTTTGAGAAATGAGGCCTTTATCAGAGAAACTTGATTCAATGCTTTTTTTTCACAGTTACTATTGCTAACTGGATTTCCTTCCATCCTATCCTCCCCCCTCTGCCATTTTCCAATCTCCTTAAATTCCCAATTACTGCCAAGAGTACCATCATCCTCCTAGTCACCCAAGCTCCCAACCTGAGCTTCAGCCTTGCTCCTTCTCTCTTCGATATCCAATCTATTGACACATTCTGTTGGTTCTACCTTGGTAGCATTTCTCAACCACTCCCCCTTCTCTCCTTTGATCTGCCACTCCCTGGTATAGGCCCACATCACCTCACACCTGGCCTATTGCCATTAAGTGGGTTTGGCCTGTCTCAAGTCTCCCCACCTCAGCTGATTCTCCACTCAGCTCTCCAACAGATCTTCCCAAAACACAGGTTTGAACATGTCACCTCCCCAGTCAATAAACTCTGGCAGTTCCTTATCACCTCCAGAATAAAACACAAATTCCTCTGTTCATCCTTAAAGCCCTATGCAGTCTGGCCCTTCCTCCCTTTCCAGTCTTCTTATACCTTCCACACACTCTTTGATCCAGTGACACTGACCTCCTGGTGGTTCCTCCAACACAACATTCCATCTCCCAACTTGAAGAATTTATTTTTTGAGACTGAATTTCCCTATCTTGGCCAGGCTAGAAAAGTAGCAGCCACACATAGTCCAATCCTTGCACTGAATAGCACGGATTCTTTGAACCAGGCCATTGTAGGGTTAGTAATTAGCCTAATTTCTTGTTGCTGTGTCTCAGGAAATAGGGAGGCCCAAGAAGAGAGAGAGAGAGATTGGAAATGGTGGGTCAGGGGAGCAGTCAGAACTTACTCAACATTTATTGCTTAAGGGTGTGGTTTATGGTGCCCCAAAATGATTTCAACAGTAATGTCAAAGATCCCTGATGCCAAATCACCGTCATGGATCTAATAATAATGAGAAGATTTGAAATATTATGAGAATGACCAAAATGTGACGCTGAGACATGATGAGAGCACATGCAGTTGGAAAAATGGAGTCTTGAGAATTGCTCGAGGCAGGGTTGCCAGAAATCCTCCATTTGTAAGAAACACAGTATCTGCCAAGTGTAATAAAGTGAGGTAGGCTTGTGACTGACAGCTAACAGAGATGCCTTTGTCAGGAGAGAACACGTCTCTATCGAATCCATCCATCAATCAATCCTAGGTGGGAACGAGGAGCCAGCAAGACCTGGGCATTCCTGGTCAGTCAAGATATTTCCACTAGGAGCAACAGGAAGTCTGTGGGGATTGGTTGATGGATTTAGTCACACTCTGTAGAAGTCAAATAAAAAATAAACAAACCAGGAAACCAATTTGGAGTCAGGGACTCAAGCTTCCAGCAAGTTCCTGAGAAGGAAGAGCCAGCTTTCTCTCTGTTCCTCACCAACCACGCTCCAGCTCTATTCTCTGTCCTTTTGGGGTGGTTGTATCCATACCTGGGAGGCTTATCGGGTCGGAGGTGGGGGGAAGGAAGAAAGGGGGGGAGGAAAGAGGGGAGGGAGGAAAGAGAGGAGGGAGGAAAGAAGGAAGAAAGTAAGTAAGGAAGGAGGGAAGGAAGGAAGGGAAGGAGGAAAGAGGGGAGGGAGGAAGGAAGGAGGGAGGGAGGAAAGGAGGGCATAATGGAGGGAGAAAAGGAAGGGAGGGAGGAAGGAAAGAGGGGAGAGAGGAAGGAAAGAAGGGCATTCCAGGCATTCCTTCCTCACTTCTGCCTCAGAGAATCCCTTGTTTCTTTCAGAGATCAGCTCAGTTACTGCCTTCTACCTGAAACTTTTCCTGATCCCCCAGCTTCTGGTCCGCCCCTCTCTGGCTGCCTTACATTTATTCTGTATAAGCTTGGATGTGTATGTTGTCTCCCATGCTAGAAGAGAAGCTCTTTCCAGTCTGAAATTGTCCCATTTCTTTATTTTCACCCCCAGCACCCAGTAGAGGGCCTGGTGCATAGCAGGTTTTTAATACTTTCATGTCGACTGATTTAACCTTGTTCCACAGCACACTGAATATCCCACACCCACAGTCCCCATCCCCTGGGAGGCAGTGTGTTATGATGGGAAAAGCAAAGGCCTGGTAGGGTCAGAACATTTGGGTGTCAGGTTCATTTTGCTCTTTGCTAGTTGTGTGACACTGGCCCTTCTGGGCCCCGGTTTTCTGGTCTGTAAAATGAGCTCAAAGATGCCCACTCTACTAGCTTATGGGGCGTGGGGAAGACTCGATGGATGTGACAGCTGTTTGGGAGCTGCTTATGGGCTGTGAGATTGTGAATGGAGGGAAAACTCCTTTCTTTGGGATGTTGCTAACTGAGCATAAGAAGCTAGTTTTTAAAATTATTAAGAACTTTTTTGGAAGGGGGAATGCCTGAATTCTATTGGAAATGAACCCCAAGGGAATCATGAATAGAATGAGGGGTCTTGATGTTCTTGGTGTCACTGACCCCTTGGGCAGTCTGGTGGAGCCTGTGGACTTCTTCTCAGAATCAAGTTTTTAAATGCACCAAATAAAAACCATCAGAACACCAAAGAAACCAGAGGTTAGTGATAGTAATGTCATTTCCTCTGTTCAAGTTCACAGACCCCTGAAATCTATTCATGGATCACTTGGTTAAGAACTTCTGCTTTAGAATAACATATAAGTACTGGTCTGAATCTCACGACTTGTGGTTTTGATAGAAAGGCCGAATTTTGGCCCCTCTTGGTTTCTCCCAAGGTGCGCACAGCTCTGTGGACCTCAGCTTCTGTATCTGTAAAGTGGGGATAGTGTGGCTTGTACTCCCTAGCTCTCAGGCGTACGAAGAACAATGAGATATGAACAACTCAAGTCCAAAGGCAAATATGATTACCTGCGTACAAAGAGAGCGCCAAGAGTGCCCAGCTCTCCAAGGGGAAGAAGTCTCAGCTGCCTGGGAGGGTCAGGAAAGGTTTCTGGATTGGGGTGGGGGGAAAGAAGCCCTTTGAGCTGGGCCTTGATGGGTAGAGATGGGAGAAGGGGCAGGGAATTCCAAGTGGCAGGAAGTCACAAAGGGGGTTTTCAGGGAGAAGCCAGCTAGCCACTTGTTGGGTGGGTATAGTGATGAAGGGCGTCTTCATTGCTTGTAGATTGCTGTGCTCCCTTCCAACTCTGAGACCCTGGAATACTTTCCCTCAGCTTTTATCCTCTACCCCAGGGATTCTTAATCTAGGTCCATGGACAGGGGTCCATGAACTTAGATGGGAAAAAATACATCTTTACTTCAACACAATTAGTTTCCTAGGCCTTTACAAATATCACTCTCAGAAAGGAACAAAACATCCTGGTCTTATCCAGTCCTAGCACTAGATAACCATATGTAATATGGACCATAGAAGGAAGTGTTGTTCATGGACGGGGAGGGCCCGATGGCCCCCGAGAGTCCTTCCAACCCTGGAATTCTCAATTGTCTGAGTGGGCAGTGATAGAGGACCAGGACAGCTTGAGGCCCTACAATAGAACCAAAGCTTCCAAAGCCCTTGAATACCTTCTCAAGCCTTCCTCGATTTGCCCACCTAAGACCTTTAGGCCAGGTCTAGGGCTGATTTCGGGGCCAGCCCTGGGCTCCCATCAGATGTGCAGCTTTCCTTTGGGGGAGATGCCACTGGGCAGTTCCATTTTGGGGCTGAGGGTTCTGTTCCCTCCCTCCTCCTCCTCACTCCTTGTTGGCAGGGTTCAGGGCTGTCTCCCTCTCCTCCTTTCCCACTTGCTGGCACACAGTGACACCTGCTGAGGCTTCAGAAACAGAGAGAACCAGTCTGGCAGCTTTTCCTAGAGAGGCTGAATCCCAGGCAGGAGGGTGGGCAGCAGGCATGGATGCATCTCACCTAGGGGCTCTGGCCACCTTCCCTAATGATGGCTCAGCTGCTGTTGGAAAGGAGGTCTTTTCAACTTTCAAGTCTAAGCCAGTAAGAGACTGCTTAGAATCCAGGCCCCTGGGGATGGGTGGCCGAGACAGGCTGGACCTGCTCACAGACGGCTGGGCTGGGGAACCCAAGAAGACAGACGACTGCTGGTCTTGTGAGATCAGAACTATAGCGGACTGCCCTTCCTTGCCTCCCAGAAAGGCTTAGGTTTCTGACATAAGAAGGTCACCTCAAGCAAGAACAGCATCACCTCATCATCTAAAGACAAAGGTCTTTAAATCCATAAGATGAAAGACGCAGGAGATCAAAAGCTAATTGGTAACAAAGATGTAATTTTGTTTCCCCATCCAAGTTCACAGACTCTGAAACCTCTGCATGGACCTGTGGAATCCTTCAGGTAGATCTTGAAGATGGGAGAGGGATTTGGGTTCTAATCCTGATTCTGCTGCTCATTACTTGTGTAACCTTGGCCAGGTCCCTTCCCTTACCTGGGAGTCAGGTGCCTTACCTGTAAAAAAGGAGAGTGTTGGCTTTAATGGCTCCTGAGGTTCTTCCCAGCTCTCTGATGTCTGTCTGCTGCTCCTCCAGCCTCTGGCTCTCATCTCCAATATTTAACAGCACAAAACAAAAAAGGATTTGCTCAGGGGATTAAGATCTAGGAACCATTATTTCTGGGTTTGGAAAACAGTAGGAGAGAGAGAGAGAGATATGGGGGAGAGGGGACATCGGGGAAGCTGGATGGGAGGGACTCAGTGTGACTCTGAGAGGGTCAGAGCCCCTGCTTGGGTATTCCAGAACACACTGCCTCCCTCCCCTCTATCCCTCCTCCATTGCTTTCTGGTCACAGACTTGGAAGAGCCATGAGAATCCTCCCCTCTTCCCAAGGGGTTGTCTGGCTTCACTTCCAGGGATAGGAGCCCAGTACCTGCTGAAGCAAAAAGCCCCTCATTCTTCATGCCCCTTAGGAGGTTTTCTCTTGGCACTGAGCAGAAGTCTGGTTTTGAATTCTCCCAGCAGCAGATGCTGGTTCTGCTCTCTGGTTCTTCAAGGTTGGGACGGTTCCCTGTCCCTGCTCCTCTCTCTGGATGCACAGCTGGGCTGGAGAAGGAGCGTCTGACAGCAGACCTTTGGCCACATGGCTCAGCCTCTGGAACCGAGATCTCCCCTCCCTGTGTGACTGCTGCAGAGGTGGCCTGGGGCTCCATGGGGGTGCCCAGCTCCCTAATGGTGGGAGTCTGCCTTCATATGGAGTGGGGGAACCACTTGCCCAGGGGCACCTGCCTGGCAGAAGGTGCCCAGGGGCATCAGCCTTGACTCTGCCTGGAGGAAGACGCCAGGGGAACCTGCCCTGACTCTGCCTGGTGGAAGATGCCAGGGGAACCTGCCCTGACTCTGCCTGGAGGAAGATGCCAGGGGAACCTGCCCGGACTCTGCCTGGAGGAAGATGCCAGGGGAACCTGCCCTGGCTCTGCCTGGTGGAAGATGCCAGGGGAACCTGCCCTGACTCTGCCTGGTGGAAGATGCCAGGGGAACCTGCCCTGACTCTGCCTGGTGGAAGATGCCCCGGGGCACCGGCCCTGACTCCACCTGGCAGAGGGCTGAGTTTCAGTTTCTCAGTCAGAGGTCTCAGGTCCGAAGTCCATCTGTGAGTTGGGCCACTTCTGCTATCTAGGCCTCAGTTTCCCATCCACAAAATGGGGCTGATAATATGTATGGAGCCCGCCTGACAGGGCTGTGGTGGGGCTCCGAGGGGAGCAGTGCTGTAAAGGGCTTTTGTATTGGCAACAAAAAATGGGCTCTGGAGATGGTGTTGATGAGGAGACTCCGGGCAGCTGTAGCTAAGGAGCCCTCCAGCTTGTAAACCCGGATGTTGAAACTTTGTTGAACTGTGGTAACTATGTGTTGGGATTGAATCAGACAAAGTCTATTGATGTCTGTAATTTGCATTTTGTTTTAAAGTCTATTGATGTCTGTAATTTGCATTTTGTTTTGAAGTTCAGGGTGCTGGTTTTTTTCCCCTGAACTAACTGAATGATATTTGAATTAAAAGTAAGCTTGTCAACCCCTTCACCTTGCTTTCCTTAATTAAGCAGATTGAAAGAACCTGTGCTGTTGGCAGGTTTCTGGGTGTTGGCTGTGGGTGAATCTTATACCCCCACAGAAGCTGCCAGCCGGGTTGTTGACACAGCTTTGCAGGCTCAAAGCCCAGCTGGGCTGCTGTGGGACCTTGGCCAAGTCATTGCTCATCCCAGGGACTCCATTTCTTGGCCTATAAAATGGGCAAGTTAGGCCAGATGATCTCCAAGTTCTCTTCCAGCTCTAGACCCGGGGATCCAACAACTCCCAAGGAATCAGACCCCAAAAGTGCAGCCATGAGGGCAGAGGGATGGCCTGGGGGGAGCCACAAACTAGACTGTGTGTTGGCCAGAGCCCAGACAGCCTGCTCACAGTGCAGAACTAGGAGTAAGAAGGACAGTTGATAGTGACATTGTGCTTTAGGGCTCGCAAAGCTCTTTACAGACATTCGCTCATTGGAGCTCCAGAATAACTCCTCAAATGAGTGCTTATATGATTTATTACTCACCTTTTACAGATGAGGAAACTGAGGCTCAGAGAAGGACTTGCCCAAGGTCATACAGTAGTAAGTGGCAAAAGCAGTATTCAAACTCAGCTCTCTCTCTAAGTGCTTACTTCAACATATAAATTGTGTACTTTTACTTCCTGCCTACCTACTATTTGTAGTGCAGCCCCTGGAGAAGAGGAGCAAACATGTTGGGCTGGAAATGGACTTAGAGCTTGGAAGAAGGAGAAGAAGGAAGAATAAGGAAGAAGAAGGAAGAAGAAGATAGAGAAAGGGAGTAAGAGAGAGGTGGATGGGCGGGTAGAGAGAAATAGATACATGATAGATTTAGAGAGAGAGAGTGATAGATAAACAGACAAATAGATGACAGACAAATGGGCAGATAGATGATAGACAGACAGGCAGATGGATGAATGGATAGATGATAGTGTTATGAACGAGATTCAACAAAGGTGGACTGAAACATGTATTCTCCAAGCAAGATAATTTATTAACGGGGTGTGACCCTATTAATAGAGGGGTCAATGGCTTATCTCCATTTGAGCCAGAAACCCCGAGATGAAGACTTAACTCATTTTTATGAGGTTAGAATGGGGTTGTGGACAACACGACTGGCTATATAGCTGAGGCGTGGGGAACAATATGATTGGTTGGAAGTTGGGAATCGAGGGTGCTAGTAACAACTCCCTCCTTCCCTCCAGTGACTAAGAAATTTTCATTGTTTGAATCCCCCCGCAAGTTTAAAAGATGGCGGCCTAGACTTCTTTGGATAACAAACCAGATATCCCTGAAGGATAGCTTGGTGGTATGGAGCTACTAGACCAGACTCCCTGGTGTCCACCCACGCCCCCTAAGGATGGCAGAATTCATTGAGGCAAGAATAGAACAAAGATTAGGTTGTCTGAACTTAACTTGTCACAGGCCAGCTGCATTCTGAGCTAAGTGCAGAGACAAAGAATCACAATTTAAGCAGTTACAAGGCACAATCAATTATAGAATAAATATAAAATCAAAATTTTCTCTTCTCAATAGTTAGTAGAGAGATGATGATAGACGGAGAGATGAGAGGTACATAGAGCATAAATTAAGTGCCTACTATATGCTAAGAGTGAATGATACAGATATAAGCAAGACAGTTTTTGTCCTCAAGCAGCTTACATTCTAATGAGGGAAGGGAGGTGGGAAGTAGGGGCAAAGGGCAAGGAGAGAGCACCCACTGATGATGATGAGGTGAAGCCCAGGAAGTGAGTCCAGCCCAGGAGCTGGAACCCCTGGGCACACAGTTAGCAAACACAGTTAGGGACAGTAGGCTGATGGGGCACTTCCCCTCAGTGGCCCTCCTCCTGGTGAGCTTCTCCTAAGCCTGGCCTCTAATGCCACCATCTCTGCCCATGGGAGTCCATATCCCAGGACTGGGTGGTATCCCAGAGTCTTGAAGGAGCATTTTCTGCTCCTTGTCCATCTGTCCTGGGACCACAATTACTAGTTATAGCTTGGGTTCCAGGGATAAAAATCGACATAAGCTCAGTGGTCTGCTTCGGTTCCTCCCTGCTCTTTGCCCCTCAGTAGAGGTCAGTTTCTGGATGTGGAAAGACTACATTAATGTGCACTGCCCCACTCTGGCCCCATATTGGGGCTGAGACACTGTGAGCAGATGGTCACCAGATATGGTCACTCCTTATCCAGCCAAGCCCCACTGAGCAACCTAGGGGTAATGGCGGGTGTGCTAATAGTTATGCTCAGCCCTGCCACAGCTCTCCTTGTTACAAAAGCTGTCCTTGCCTCTTTGAGGCCTATGGCTTCTCTCAGCCTGAAACGGCGTGAGGGTCAACCTCTCATTGACCCAATGACCAGAGCCCATTACCAGGCCCCAGAACTGCCCAGAGCCCACAAAATGGCTCTTTGTGCCACATTAAATGGGCCTGAATGGAAATAAATGAAGTGGAATAGAAACTTTCCTTTCCTGTGCACTCGCTGACTGCTGGGAGGTTTTTCTGTCTTGCGAAATAAACTCAGCCAATGGAAATTCAGCTTTGAGCTGGGCCTGGCAGTCAGAGAAGGAAGACACCACTACCTTGCTCAATGGCTCCCTCCAGTGTCCACTTGGGAATAAGCAATTGAAGCTCTCTGCCAGATTTTTCCTCAGTAGCCCCAAATCCACCGAAAGGACTGCTTTCTATGCTCTGCCCTGAGGAGAGGCTAGTGGGGGTCCCATAGAAGAGGTGATGGGCTCTATATCACAGTGAGTCCTTTTCCTGGGGTCTTCTTTTGGCCAACAATAGCATTTCTATTTGCTGGGCAGCAGAGGGCTTTTCTGGCTCCCCCAGAAGCTCCCAGGCCAGTGATGCTGACCTTTCTTACATCTCAGGACCTTTCTTCTTCATGAACTAAAAAACTACACAGGATTCTCTCTAGGATTATTCACTGCCTTCCCATGGCCAACAGGTGTAACACTGACTAGCTAACAGCTGCCTCTCCAGCCTATGCCTGTCTATACCTCTCAGGCTTCAGTCAAGCACAAGCCTTCAGTTGGTCCCCAGCCCATTCAAATCCTACACTCTCTCCCTGGGTGCCCCACTCTATACTTCCAGCTTCTGTTCTCAATAGTCCCCATGCTGAGACCCCCTTCTCTATTCACCTATTGGAATCCTACTGGAATCAGCATCCCAGAATCTCAGAATGCTGGTGTCCTGGATAGAAGAGACCCAAGAAGACCCAGGATCAAAGCTCTTTAAGACCAGAAGTTATAGAAGTCTGCACTGGTGTCACTAAGGAGGAATGCTGATTTGGGGCAGATTCTGCAGATGGTCCATCTCATGGGCTCTGAAATGAATAGAAGAAGCTAGGGAGAGGTAGAGAAGAAGGCAGCTAGGGGGTGCAGTGGTATAGAGCCTTGAACTTGGAGTCAGGGAGCCTGAATTCAAGACCTGCCTTAGACACTTACTAACTCTGTTGCCTTGGAGAAGTCATCTAACCTTATAGTTTCCTTATGTGTAAAATGGTGGAGTCTGATTCAATGTCTCCCATGGTCCCTTCCATTTCTACCACCCTATGAATGGGCCATTTGAGAAATGTCAATGATACCAAGGTGCTCCCTGACAAGAACCGCCATGTTGTTAACACGAGTATCCTCCCCTTCTTTTCTGTGTCTGCAGATCATGAAGCACCAATATCTCTGGAGAATCCAAACTGTAGAAATCCCAGAACAACAGAGAGACACATGGCGGGTGGGAGCTGCCTGCAGTGCGTTACTTGTGAAGACTTTTGTATCGGAAAGGCCTTAAAGGGAATCATCTAAGAGGCACCTGATTGGACAAGAGGGTTGGCCAGTCATGTAGGGAGAGGGACAGACTGAGGACTTCAGGGATACCCACGGATGTGCTGAGGCCTAGGGGAAGGCTTCAACATAGCAGATGGATGGTCTCTGAAAGGTCTTTGGGACCACATGAACAAGGACAAGAAGGCATAGAAGGTTTAGGATCCATACCGAAGGACAGTGTGCTCCGTGGTTGGGATCATGAATCCACTGAAGTCTATATAGAAACAGTCATTTACTCTTAAAAATAAAAGGTCTGTTGTGTCTTACCTTTGGGTAACATTTGTTGTTGTTCAGTTGTATCTGACTCTTCGTGTCCCGGCGAACCATGCCAATGCTGTCCATGGGGCTTTCTTGGCAAAGATATTAGAGCAGTTTGCCATTCCTTCTCCAGTGGGTTACCTTTTGTCAGAACTTTTCACTATGACCTGTCTGTCTTGGGTAATCTTGCACAGCATAGCTCATAGTTTCATTGAGCTACACAAGCCCCTCCGCCATGACAGGACAGTGATCCAGAGGCAAACAGAGATTAAGTGACTTGTCCAAGGTCACACAGCTAGGAAGTTGTAAGCAGAATGGCCTTTGTTTTCTTTGAGTGACTCAGTTTATCTCATTGAGCCTTGCTGGGTGCTTGGTGGGGTAGGGCTAACTCCAGGGAGGGCCTATGTTGGATTAAAGTAAGCTTGTCAACCCCTTCACCTTGCTTCCCTTAGTTAAGCAGATAGAAAGAACCTGTGCTTCCCCGGCAAGCCAGCAGAAGCTGTGGGTGGGTCTTACACCCCCACAGAAGCTGCTAGCCAAACTGTTAAAAACAGCTTCCGTTCGAGCCAGAGACAGCTACAGCCGAAGCAGGAGCTGTCGGTAGCAGAGCTGACCTATGTATGGATCGAGGAGTGCTGAGCAAGGACTTGAGGCCAGTGGGTAATCTTTTTACCATAGAGGGGAAGCACGTATATGATTTTGCTTTATACTATCATGCTTCTCTGTGGCCTCCTGGTTACTCTTGTGAGGCAGACGTATTGGGCCTGGAGGCTTTTGATCCAAATATCAAAATGGGGATGCTGGTTTGTGGATCTGTTACTCTGGAGCTTAAATACATGCTTTAATTGTTTTGCCTCCTACCTTGAGAGTTCCTTCTATCCTGCGGTTCCGAACCTTTCAGACATGTATATGATTTTCTTTGAAATTATAAATTCTGCCTTCATAATACAGAAGTTTCTGAGACTGGATTTAAACTCAGGTCTTCCTGACTCCCAGCCCAGTGCTCTATCCACTGCAGCGCCTCCTAGCTGCCTTTAGGCCTCATACCCCTTCCAATAATGTAGCTTCATGACTGTGGCTAAAGTAGGGCTGGAATTATAGTCAGAAGACAGGGGGTTGAAATTCTGGATCTCCACTTCAGACCTTGTATAAATCTTCTCTCTGGTTTGGGCCTCAGTTTCCTCATCTGTTGAAAGAAGACGTTAAACAATGTGACCTCCAAGGTTCCTTCTAACTCTAAATTTATGAGCCAAGCGTATTTGGGGGCTTTGGTTCCTTCATCTGTGAAATGGCGGGGGCCAGCCTCGATGTTTCATTAGCTTCCTAAGTCTAGGCCTGTCTTCCAAGGCCTCTTCTCGCCTCCAATTATATCCCATGGTTAGGTCTTGCTGACTGTCATTCAGTCATTTCAGTCATGTCCACCTCTCCACGACCCTATGTTCTTGGCAGAGATACTGGAGAGGTTCGCCATTTCCTTCTCTAGCTCATTTTACAGATGAGGAAACTGAGGCAAACAAGGTGAAGTGACTTACCCAGGGTCCCACCACTAGTAAGTGTTGGGACCAGATTTGAACTCATGAAGATGAATCTTCCTGACTCTATGACAGTTGCTGTCTCCACTGCAGCGCCCCTTAGTTGCCCTCACTCTGATTAGACACTGGCCAAATAGCCTCCTCTGACTCATGTGGCCTGTTCATGGGGGCAGCAGGTATAAAAGTCCCCATTGCTCATGGAGGAGGAGATTTTATTTTATTTTATTTTATTTTATTTTCATTTTTTAAAATTTAATTTATTTATTTAGTTTTCAGCATTGATTTTCACAAGAGTTTGAATTATGAATTTTCTACCCTTCCCCCCACTCCAAGATGACATATATTCTGGTTGCCCCATTCCCCAGTCAGCCCTTGCTTCTGTCACCCCACTCCCCTCCCCCCTCCCACTCCCTTTTCCCCTCCTTTCTTGTAGGGCAAGATACATTTCTACGTCCCATTGCCTGTGTATCTTATTTTCTAGTTGCATGCAAAAACTTTCATTTTTTGTTTTTGAATAATTGTTTTTAAAACTTTGAGTTCCAAATTCTCTCCACTCTTCCCTCCCCACCCACCCTCCCTAAGAAGGCAAGCAATTCAACGTAGGCCACATGCATATCATTACGTATAACCCTTCCACAATACTCATGTTGTGAAACACTAACTATATTTTGCTCCTTCCTAACCTATCCCCCTTTATCCAATTTTCTCCCTTGACCCTGTCCCTTTTCAAAAGTGTTTGTTTTTGATTACCTCCTCCCCCATCTGCCCTCCCTTCTATCATCCCCCCTTTTTTATCTTCTTCCTCCTTCTTTCCTGTGGGGTAAGATACCCGATTGAGTGTGTATGGTATTTCCTCCTCAGGTCAAATCCAATGAGAGCAAGATTCACTCATCCCCCCTCACCTGCCCCCTTTTCCCTTCCTACAGAACTGCTTATTCTTGCCACTTTTATACGAGATAATTTACCTCATTCTATCTCTCCCTTTCTCCCTCTCTCAATATATTCCTCTCTCATCCCTTAATTTGATTTTATTTTTTTAGATTTCATCCTTTCATATTCAACTCACCCTGTGCCCTCTGTCTATATATATACATATATATGTATATATATGTTGGGATTTGGGTGGGGGTGGGACGCCGCTTAGGGCTGGGTGGAGGGTGGGGCAGGGACTACAGCTTTCCGGGTATAACGCTTTTCCGGGTATATCGCTGGGCGGTGCCGGCTTAGGATGAAGCCCGTCCATATAAGGCAATGTTATAGCTCTCGCCACTGGATTGGCTGCAATAGGTTATATAATGTACGGGGATAGGGGAAGTGAGTCAGAGTCGAGCAGTCGCCGTGGAAGATGTACCAATAAAGACCGTGAGCGAGATCCTCTGGCGTTCTGTCTGGTGAATTCCGGTCTGGGTGGAGGCCAGGCCGGCCGGTGACGACCGAAGGCTCGGTGTAGGAGCAGAAGAGGTCCCCCGGGGAGGACTGCCCGCGACCCCCGGCCCAGGAAGAGGCCTAGGGGGAACGCGGCATATATATACACATATACATATATACATACACACACATATGTGTATGTATATGCATATTCCCTTCAGCTACCCTAATACTGAGGTCTCATAAATTATACACATCATCTTTCCATGTAGGAATGTAAACAAAACAGTTCAACTTTAGTAAGTCTCTTATGATTTCTCTTTCTTGTTTACCTTTTCATGCTTCTCTTGATTCTTGTATTTGAAAGTCAAATTTTCTATTCAGCTCTGGTCTTTTCACTGAGAAAGCTTGAAAGTCCTCTATTTTATTGAAAATCCATATTTTGCCTTGGAGCATGATACTCACTTTTGCTGGGTAGGTGATTCTTGGTTTTAATCCTAGCTCCACTGACCTCCGGAATATTGTATTCCAAGCCCTTCAATCTCTTAATGTAGAAGCTGCTAGATCTTGGATTATTCTGATTATGTTTCTACAATACTCAAATTGTTTCTTTCTGGCTGCTTGCAGTATTTTCTCCTTGATCTGGGAGCTCTGGAATTTGGCAACAATATTCCTAGGAGATTTCTTTTTGGGATCTATTTGAGGAGGCGATCGGTGGATTCTTTCAATTTCTATTTTGCCCTGTGGCTCTAGAATATCAGGGCAGTTCTCCTTCATAATTTCTTGAAAGATGATATCTAGGCTCTTTTTTTGACCATGGCTTTCAGGTAGTCCAATAATTTTTAAATTCTCTCTCCTGGATCTATTTTCCAGGTCAGCAGTTTTTCCAATGAGATATTTTACATTGTCTTCCACTTTTTCATTCCTTTGGTTCTGTTTTATAATATCTTGATTTCTCATAAAATCACTAGCTTCCACTTGCTCCAATCTAATTTTTAAGGTAGTGTTTTCTTCAGTGGTCTTTTGGACCTCCTTTTCCATTTGGCTAATTCTGCCTTTCAAGGCATTCTTCTCCTCATTGGCTTTTTGGAGCTCTTTTTCCATTTGAGTTAGTCTATTTTTTTAAGGTATTGTTTTCTTCAGTATTTTTTTCAGTACTTTTTGGGTCTCCTTCAGCAAGTCATTGACTTGTTTTTCATGGTTTTATCACATCATTCTCATTTCTCTTCCCAATTTTTTCTCTACTTCTCTAACTTGCTTTTCCAAATCCTTTTTGAGTTCTTCCATGGCCTGAGACCAGTTCATGTTTTTCTTGGAGGCTTTTGATGTAGGCTCTTTGACTTTGTTGACTTCTGGTTGTATGTTTTGGTCTTCTTTGTCACCAAAGAGAGATTCCAAAGTCTGAGACTGAATCTGAGTGAGTTTTTGCTGCCTGGCCATGTTCCCAGCCAACTTACTTGACTTGAGTTTTTTTTTTTTTTTTTGTCGGGGTATGACTGCTTGTAAAGAGTGCTTTGTTCCAAGCTTGAGGGAATGCACTGTCGTTTTCAGAGCTATTTCTACACAGCCAGCTCTGCCACCCCAGCGCTCCTCCTTCCCCAAGAACTACCAACCTGGACCTGACTCAGATCTTCAGCGGGCTCTGCACTCCTGCTCTGATCTGCCACTTAATTCCTCCCACCAGTTGCCCTGGGGCCAGAAGCAACTGCAGCTGTAGTTCTGTAGCTGCCCCACCTCCGCTGCCCCTGGGGTGGTGGCCAGACTGTGAACTCCTATCACTCTGACTCCTGCAGCTTTTCCCACTAACCTTCTCTGTTGTCTTTGGTGTTTGCGGGTTGAGAAGTCTGGTAACTGCCACAGCTCACTGATTCAGGGCGCTAGGGCCCCCTCTGGCTCCTGATCTGGTTGGTCCTGCTGCCACCCATTTTGGGCTCTGCTCTGCTCCCAGCTCCGTGCGGGATAGACTTTACCCAGAGACCATCCAGGCTGTCCTGGGCTGGAGCCCTATTTCCCTCTGCTATTTTGTGGGTTCTGCTGTTCTAGAATTGGTTCAGAGCCATTTTTTATAGGTTTTTGGAGGGACCTGGCGGGGAGCTCACACAAGTCCCTGCTTTCCAGCTGCCATCTTGGCTCCACCCTGAGGGGGAGATTTTAATGTGAGCTACTGGGGTCAATGTGGTACATGGAAGGGGAGTCAGAATTCCGGCTCTGCTGAAAATGCGGGGACCTAGAGTGAGTTATGAGGCCTCCATTTCTGCAAAATGAGTGGCTTTGAAGAGAAGACTTCCAAGGTTCCTTCCAGGTCCAAATCTATGACCCTCAGATAATTATGTGGGGAAAGGCTCCAGGCACTGGCTCAGTGCAGCCACTAGGTGGCAGTGTCTACCTGCATCCAATATGTGGGCATGGTGCCTACCCAGCTCCTTCCTGGACCCCCAATGTCCACACACACGTGAAAGTGCGTGCGCGCACACACACACACACCCCAAAAATGCTCCCTTGGCTCCTATCCCTGCAGTCATTTCTTTGGCTTACAGTGCCATGGAGCCATAGGGTCAGCCTCCAAACTGGCTGTTTTCTCTCCCATTGACTGTGTCTCTTCTATTGTTACACTCAGGGCTAGGATGAGCTCCTTAAGGGTAGCAGAAGGGACTGATGTTAACCTTTGTCTTTGTATCACAGTGCTTGGGACCTAGTGTATCTTAATGATTTCATGTTGGGTTGGATTAGATTGGAGATGCAGGATGAGGGATGGGAAGCCCCAAGAGGGTCCCAGACACTGGAGAGGCAGGTTCAGAATGGCTGGAGGACTGGTGGGTGGAGATGACCATTGAAAGGGGGAAGTCTCTTAGATTTTCTGGGATCCAGGAGACTGGAATTCCAGAGCCTTGGGTTGCTGATGGTTGACTATTCCAATAGCCCTGGGAGGGAGAAACTTCTGGTGTAATTGTCCTCATTTTTCCGACAGAGAGGCCTCCTGCTATCACCCATAGTATCACTGAGGAGACCTGGGTGTGACCCTGGGCAAGTGATTGAAAGTCTCTGAGCCTCAGTGTTCCCATCTGCAAAATGAAGCAATAGGTGAGGAAAGCTCTTTGTAAGTCTTAAAGGGCTTTAGGAATGAGAAGTATTATTGCACATAGTCACTAATGGGGATCAGAGGTGGGAGTCATCCTCACATCTCTGCTGCAACCAAACTTAGTTCTTTCTACCTCACTGCCTGAAGAACTGTATAAAATGAACTGAGAGGTAGTATGGTGGGCGGGTACAGAGCTGGCCTGAGAGTTAGGACACAAAATGGCCCCATGATCTTGGTGGTCACTTTGCCTTTTGGTGCCCAGACAGCTCGTCGGGTCCCAAAGTCACCTGACTCAGGCAGAGGGTGTTTTCATACTGGTCATTTGTTCCCACCAGGAAATTGAAGGTCTGGACCAAAACATGAAATAAAATGAATTAAGGCTGTGTGTGTGTGCGTGCATGCATGAGTATGCATGTGTGCGTGTGTGCGTGTGTGTGTGTGCATGTGTGTATGTGTGTATGTGTGCGTGTGTGTATGTGTGTGTGTGTATGTGTGTGTGTGTGAGACTGTACAGGTGTTAAGGAGGCCACGGTTGTCATGGAATGAAAAGATCTGAGAAGCCGTGACCTCCTTCATCATTTGTTTGCCTAACTTCCCTGAGAGGCTTCCATGTGAGGCCGTGTGGCATAGGAAGAAGAGCCTGGAGATGGGAGGTGGACAGGGTTGTGGAACCAGAAGGCTCAGGACTCCTGGCTTGGAATCTGGCCTGAGTCATCTATATAATGGAGAACACCTGCCTCACAGGATCATTGTTAGAGGTGTCCTTCACTAAAGGGATTTGAACTTGTTCTGCTTGTTTCCAGAGGGCAGAACTAGGCACAATGGGTATTCTTTGCACCAAAGAGGGAAACTTCAATTTGACGATGGGAAATCCTTTCTGATAATTAGATCTGTCCTAAATAGTTACATGCAGACACTCCTCGGGAGGCAATGACTTCCCTCCCATCAGAGGCTTGTAGAGTGATGATGGCTTCTGGGATGGTGAAGACAACAGTCTTGTTTGGGAACTGGAGAGATGAGATTGGCCACTGGAATTAATCCTTCTAAGTCTGAAATTCTATAGGGGGGAAATGTAAACATTAGAATGTCTGTGTTCAAATCCCAACTCGGACTTTGCTAGCTGTGACGACAGGCAAATCACTTTACACCAGTGGGCCATTTTTGACATCTGTGAAAAGGGTAAAAGATTAATAATGTGAGTCTCTACTTCACAAGGTCAGTGCAGAGAAAGCACCTTGTAATCCTTCTAGCGCATGAATCATTATTTCCTTTGGAGCTGGTATTAGCATCTGCCCCTCCTCATTTCTATTGCTGGAGTGCCAAGCATTCAAATTCTGCTGCAGAGAGGGCAATTCCAATGGTCTGGCCAGTCTGAATGCCAACTGGACCCTCACCTAAAAGACTATTTATGGAGATCTAGCACAAGGCAAGGGCTCATATGGAGGTCTGAAGATGGTACAAGGATGCTCTCAAGGTCTCTCTGAAGAACTTCAGTATCAATTATGAGACGTAGGAGCTTGCGGCACAGGACCACTCAAGAGCTTAGGGAGAGGTGATTGGAGTATTCTTTTGGCTCCAGAAAAGTCCAACTCTCCAATGTAGTGTTAGGAGGTGCCTTGGAAATCATCTAGCCCAACCCCATTGTGTTACTGAGTCCAGCCCTGTTCCCATCAGTCACTGCTCACACAGACACCTACCCTTTGCTGGAGCTGCTGCCCCTTCAGTTTCACAAGTAGGAAGAAGGACCTGAATCTTAGAAAGATGAAGCCACTTGCCAAAGTCATAAGGTGATAGGCATCAGAGGTAAGATTTGAACCCAGGTCCTCCGACTACAAAACCAGTACTTGGACCTCACTCTCGTCCATTGGGTCACAAAGACTTGTCACTTCCCTTGAACATGGAGTATGTGATGGAGACTCCCATGAAATTGAAACCGGGCAGCAGTCAGTGTTTGCTGTAGGTCTCTGATCAATGACTAATTAGAACAAGGATTGACTCAGTAAGAAGATGAACAAGGATTGACTCAGTAAGAAGATATATATATATATATATATGTGTGTGTGTGTGTGTGTGTATGTATATATGTGTGTATATGTGTGTGTACATATGTGTGTGTACATATGTGTGTGTATATGTATATATGTGTATATATGTGTGTATATGTGTGTGTACATATGTGTGTGTATATATGTGTTGTGTATATGTATATATGTGTATATATGTGTGTATATGTGTGTGTATATGTGTGTATATATGTGTGTATATGTATATATGTGTATATGTATATATGTATGTATACATGTATATATGTATGTATACATGTATATATGTATACATACATATGTGTACATACATATACATATACATGCATATATATATATAATTGGGCACTTTGTTATTCAGTCCTTTCAGGCATACTTGACTTTTTGTGACCCCATTTGGGGGGTTCTTGGCAAGGATATTGGCATGCTTTGCCATTTCTTTCTCCATTTCATGAGTAAACTAAGGCAAATAGGGTTAAGTGATTTGCCCAGTGTCACATAGCTAAGAAGTGTCTGAGGCCAGATTTGAACCCAGGAAGATGAGTAACCCCAGCACTCTATCCACTGAGCCACCTAGCTGCCCTAATTGGGCACAGCATTCACAATTAGAACTCAAACCCCTGCCCAACTTGGAGAACTCAAGGTATTTGTCCCTTGGGTTAATCCACAGATGCCAGAGGATATTGAAAACTTTACTCCTCTTGTAGTGAGACAGTGGCAGTACAGCTCATGCAGCTGAGGGCTCACCGTCTTGGGCCACCACATGGGGGCAGCAGAGAGCAACACCTGGAGCCACCTGCTGTGGGAAGGAGGAATTGCAGATGTAGCCATTTCACATTGTCCCAAGCTACCATCGCTGAGCAGCCAGCCATAAACAATAGCATTACACCAGGCAAGGCAAGACTCCAGGGGCGCTCTTGGGCTGAAGGAATGTTCCTATTGTGACACTAGGGATTTACAGTAGGGACCTTTGGGACCTATGGTTAATTCATTCAATAGCATCAACTCTAGTTCAAATCTAGTCTCAGACATTTGCTAGCTGTGTTACCCTGGGCAAGTCACTTAGCTTCTGTCTGCCTCAGTTTCCTAATCTGCAAAACAGGGCTACTAATAGCACCTATCCCATAGGGTTGTTGGGGAGATCAAATGAGAAAATAATTGTAAAAGATTTTAGCACAGTGCCTGGCACACAGTCAGCACTATATAAGTACTAGTTATTATTTTCTGTTTTTAGACTCCCTTGGGATACTGACTGCCCCATCACTGGAGCTCTTCAAAGAAAGACTGGATGATCACTTCTTGGGAACGTTGTAGGACTGCTGGGCTAGATGACCTCTGAAGTCCCTCTCAATTCTGATTCTGTGATTCTTTACATACAACTGTCTGCTGTAATTCTTTGAAAGATATGTTTATGTAGCACTCTCTTAAGGGCCACTCCTTTAATGCGGAACTTTTTCTTCCAGTTTGGAGTTCCCAGAGGGTGCAGCTGCAATTTACTCCCCTCAGGTTTTTATGGGTAACCCTGGGGAGCTGGGCTAGTTAAAGGTTGCTACAGGTCAAGAAGACCCACTTGAGTGAATGTGCTTAGCTAAAGCCCCAGTCTTAAATGCAAGTTGGTTGGGGCTGGGGAAATATGTCTGATGACAATCATGCGTGAATATTCTCTAAAGAACCCAAAGAGGACCGTTTATATGAACTATACATGGAGCAACAGGATAGACTCACAGCCCCTGGTTATGCGAAGTCCTTCCCGGAGTCCTGCTAATGTTTCCTTTAGATATGGCTCTCTGCTGAGCTCCAAGGAATTGTGTCTTTCTGAAGTCTATAGTTGGTTCTTCTCTCCATCTCCTTCAAAAGCTCTGAGGCTGCAGCCTTTTCATTTTGATCCACAGTTGTCTCCTTTGCAATCTGATACAGGCTCTATATATACATTCACATTAAACATATTTTCATAGTAGTCTTGTTACAAAGAATTATAACCAATGGAATTAACCATGAGAAAGAAGAAACAAAACAAAAAAGAGAGAGCAAATAGTTTGCTTCAATCTGTATTCCACAATTCTCTCTCTGGATGTGGACAGCATTTTCCAACATGAGTCTTCTGGAGTTGTCTTAGAACCTTGCATTGCTGAGAAGAGCCAAGTCTGTCTAAGTTAGCCATAGCACAATGTGTACAGTGTTCTCCTGGTTCTGCTCACCTCACTCAACATCAGTTCATGTAAGTCTTCCCAGGTTTTTTTGAAGTCGGACTGCTCATTATTTCTCATAGCACAATAATATTCCATTACATTCATATGCCACAACTTGTTCAGCCATTCCCCAATTGATGGACCTCCCTTCAATTTCCAATTCTTGGTCACCATAAAAAGAGCAGCTATAAATATTTTTGTACATGTGGGTCCTTTTCCCATTTGTATGATGTCTTTGGGATATAGCCCTAGAAGTGGTATTGCTGGCTTGAAGGGTATGCACATTTTTATAGCCCTTTGGGCATAGTTCCAAATTGCTCTCCAGAATGGTTGGATCAGTTCACAACTCCACCAACAATGCATTAGTGTTCCAATTTTCCCACATCTTCTCCAGCATTTATAATTTTCCTGTTTTGTTATTTTAGCCAATCTGACAGGTGTGATGTGGTACCTCAGAGTTTTTTGATTTGCATTTCTAATCATTAGTTATTTGGAGCATTTTTTCATATGACTATAGATATCTTTAATTTTTTCCTCTGGAAACTGCCTGTTCATATCCTTTCACCATTTATCAATTGGGGAATGACTTGTATTTTTATAAGTTTGACTCAGTTCTCTATATATGTTAGAAATGAAGCACACTATTTTCACTTTATTTGTGTGTGTGTGTGTGTGTGTGTGTGTGTGTGTGTGTGTTTTCCTTTTGGTCTGTTTCTTCTTTCACAGTTATGACTAATATGGAAATATGTCTTACGTGATTGCACATATATAACCTATATCAAATTGCTTACTGTTTTAGGAAAAAGGGAGGGGAGGAAAGAAGGGAAAAACATTTTGGAAATCAAAATTTTGTAAAAAGGAATGTTAAAAATTGTCTTTATGGGGGGGCGGAGCCAAGATGGCAACTGGGAAGCAGGGACTTGGGTGAGCTCCCCGCCAGGTCCCTCCAAAAACCTATAAAAATAGCTTTGAACAAATTCTAGAACTGTAGAACCCACAAAATAGCAGAGGGAAGTAGGGCTCCAGCCCAGGACAGCCTGGATGGTCTCTGAGTGAGGTCTATTGCACACGGAGATGGGAGCGGAGGGGAGCTGAACCCAGCGTGGGCGGTGGCAGGACCAACCAGACCAGGAGCTGGGTGAAACAGGCCCTAGCGCCCTGAATCAGTGAGCTGTGGCAGTTACCAGACTTCTCAACCCACAAACACTAAAGACAACAGAGAAGGTTAGTAGGAAAAGCTGTAGGGGACAGAGTGGAAGGAGTTTGCAGTTCGACCACCACCCTGGGGGCAGTGGGGGTGGTACAGCTACAGAACTACAGCTGAAGTTGCTTCTGGCCCCAGGCCCACCTGGTGGGAGGAATCAAGTGGTGGATCAGAGCAGGACTGCTGATCATGCTTAAGATCTGAGTCCATTCAGGGTTGGCAGTTCTTGGGGAAGGAGGAGTGCTGGTGTGGCAGAGCTGGCTGTATAGAAATAGCTCTGAAAACAACAGCACATCCCCTCAAGCTTGGGACAAAGTACTCTTTATTCTACAAGCAGTCATACCCTGACGAAAAACGCAAGGGTCAAGTAAGTTGGCTGGGAACATGGCCAGGCAGCATAAATGCACTCAGATTCAGTCTCAGACTTTGGAATCTCTCTTTGGTGCCAAGGAAGACCAAAACATACAACCAGAAGAAGTCAACAAAGTCAAAGAGCCTACCTCAAAAGCCTCCAAGAAAAACATGAACTGGTTTCAGGCCATGGAAGAGCTCAAAAAGGATTTGGAAAAGCAAGTTAGAGAAGTAGAAGAAAAATTGAAAAGAGAAATGAGAATGATGCGAGAAAACCATGAAAAACAAGTCAATGACTTGCTAAAGGAGAACTCAAAATATACTGAAAAAAATACTGAAGAAAACAACACCTTAAAAAATAGACTAACTCAAATGGGAAAAGAGCTCCAAAAAGTCAATGAGGAGAAGAATGCCTTGCAAGGCAGAATCAGCCAAATGGAAAAGGAGGTCCAAAAGACCACTGAAGAAAATACTACCTTAAAACTTAGATTGGAGCAAGTGGAAGCTAATGACTTAATGAGAAATCAAGATATTGTAAAACAGAACCAAAGGAATGAAAAGGTGGAAGACAATGTGAAATATCTCATTGGAAAAACCACTGACCTGGAAAATAGATCCAGGAGAGATAATTTAAAAATTATTGGACTACCTGAAAGCCATGATCAAAAAAAGAGCCTAGATATCATCTTTCAAGAAATTATCAAGGAGAACTGCCCTGATATTCTAGAGCCAGAGGGTAAAATAGAAATTGAAGAATCCACAGATCACCTCCTGAAAAAGATCCCAAAATGAAAACTCCTAGGAATATTATTGCCAAATTCCAGAGCTCCCAGATCAAGGAGAAAATACTGCAAGCAGCCAGAAAGAAACAATTTGAGTATTGTGGAAACACAATCAGAATAATACAAGATCTGGCAGCTTCTACATTAAGAGATTGAAGGGCTTGGAATACGATATTTCAGAGGTCAATGGAGCTAGGATTAAAACCAAGAATCACCTACCCAGCGAAAATGAGTATCATGCTCCAAGGCAAAATATGGATTTTCAATAAAATAGAGGACTTTCAAGCTTTCTCAGTGAAAAGACCAAAACTGAATAGAAAATTTGACTTTCATACACAAGAATCAAGAGAAGCATGAAAAGGTAATCAAGAAAAAGAACAAGAAAAAGAAATTGCAAGGGACTTACTAAAGATGAACTGTTTTGTTTACATTCTTACTTGGAAAGATGATGTATATGATTCATGAGACCTCAGTATTAGGGTAGCTGAAGGGATTATGCATATGTATGTGTGTATGTATATATATACATATATATATATGTATATATATATGTATGTGTGTGTATGTATGTATATATGTATGTGTATATATATACAGACAGAGGGCGCAGAGTGAATTGAATATGAAGGGATAATATCTAAAAAAAATCAAATTAAGGGATGAGAGAGGAATATATTGAGAGAGGGAGAAAGGGAGAGATAGAATGGGGTAAATTATCTCACATAAAGGTGGCAAGAAAAAGCAGTTCTGTAGGAAGGGAAGAGGGGGCAGGTGAGAGGGAATAAGTGAATCTTGCTCTCATTGGATTTGACCTGAGGAGGGAATGCCATTCCATACACAGTCAATTGGTATCTTACCCCACAGCAAAGAAGGAGGAAGAAGATAAAAAAGGTGGCATGATAGAAGGGAGGGCAGACAAGGGGAGGAGGTAATCAAAAACAAACACTTTCGAAAAGGGACAGAGTCAAGGGAGAAAATTCAATAAAGGGGGATAGGTTAGGAAGGAGCAAAATATAGTTAGTCTTTCACAGCATGAGTATTGTGGAAGGGTTTTACATAATGATACACATGTGGCCTATGTTGAATTGCTTGCCTTCTTAGGGAGGGTGGGTGGGAAGGGAAGAGGGGAGAGAATTTGGAACTCAAAGTTTTAAAAACAGATGTTCAAAAACAAACAAAAAATGTTTTTGCATGCAACTAGGAAATAAGATACACAGGCAATGGGGCAAAAAAGGAAGGGAAGAGAGGATGGGAAGGGAGTGGGGTGAAGAAGGGAGGGCTGACTGGGAATGGGGCAACCAGAATATACGCCATCTTGGAGTGGGCGGGAGGGTAGAAATGGGGAGAAAATTCACAATTCAAACTCTTGTGAAAATCACTGCTGAAAACTAAATATATTAAATAAATTAAATAAAATTTAAAAGTGAAAACATTGTCTTTACACATAATTGGAAAAAATAAGATACAAACAAAAAAAAATCACCACCTGGACAATTCCATCTTGGGACACTCATTTGCCTAAGATTAGGGAAGAAGAAACACAAACAGGAAAAAAAGAGGCCTTGTCAACACAGCCACCATTGCCTAGTGGAAAACAAGCATCGATCCCCAATATACACAGTTTTTAGGGCTGGCTCAAAGTAGACCTGGTTTGCCACCAAAAAAATGAGTGAGATACAGCCATGTCATCTTTCAGGGGGATCACCCAGTTTTGGCTCCATAGCTCCAGAATACTTCCAGCTCCACAGATATATTGAAGACTTTTCACCATCATGCAGTATATGTTCTTCAATCACTTATGATTAGAAACTGAATCTCCAAAGTTCCATGAGTAATACTGGAGCCAGGAAGGGTATATCTGAGCATGCTCTATATGACCCACCAAGAAGGATAAATTGGAGTAAGCTCCCTCTTATATACCTACAAGTGGGAAGTCATTCTCAGTATCCCAAAAGGTGAAAAGAAGATAGAAAGAGAGAGAGAGAGAGAGAGAGAGAGAGAGAGAGAGAGAGAGAGAGAAAGGAAAGGAAGGAAGGAAGGAAAGAAAAAGGAAGGAGAGGCAGGAAGGAAGGAGGAGGAAAGGAGAAAGGAAAGAAAAAAGCAAGAGGAAGAACAAAAGGATGAAAGAGACAGGGCATTTATTAAGGACTTAGTATGTACCAGGAACTGTCTGAGGTGCTGGGAACACAAATACAAGGGAGTCCTTACCCTCAAGAAGCTCAAAATCTAATAAGGGGAAGACAAACTGGAAATGAGAATGGGATGTCAGCTGTGGCATGGCCAGGAAGTTCTGTGGAGACCTGGATCTGGGCAGGATAAGACCAAAGCTGACTTGTCAAAGTCCAGGACGTTTCCAGGGATAGAGTAGGGAGGAAGTGGAAATGAAGGCCCACATGAATACGAGTGGGGATGGCCGGAAAGGGCCATGTAAATCTTTTCCAAGGCTTCCTGAGTGTGGGCTAAAAGCCAAAAGGAATGAAGAAAATACCCTAAAATACATAGTTGGGCAGTTTATGCCATGGGTGTTTCTGACACCAGGGTGACAGCAAGTCTTTATTTTTTATCATTACCACTTTGAACATCAGGCCTTCCTGTCTACAGGGATGGGGGAAGGATCAGAAGGCTCTGATATGGTCTTCCTTTTCATTCCCATTCTATGGTCAAACAAAGGATTCCCTGAAGTAGGGCAGGAACTGGAGAGGAGAAACATAGAAACATGGCCTTGTCATATTAAGGCTTTGTAGACCCTTCAATTTTCTGGCAGATTGGAGCAGGGTACAGAGCGGGTAAAAGCCAGTATCTGCTAGGAACTCATTAATGGCTAATGAAGTCAAGATTCTCAACTTCAGCTGCAGGAGTCAGAGAAAGGACCACCTGGCTTTAATAAGATCTGGGGAGGGAAGAGTCCATTAGGCTTGTCAGGAGATCGAGAAGAGGGGGCAGGTGATGTGCGGGGGAGGGGAGGACTGAGGCTTTTGTCAGCCCCAGTCAATGAGTCTATTGGTTCCAAGTACAGTTCAGTAAATGTGAGTCCTCAGAACCATTGCATAGGGGTAAGAAACCTGAAGAAGGACTGACTGATTAGAATTTTCAAGGCTCTCTGAAAAGAATTTCTTTTTTTTCTCTTCTCTGCATCTATTACATCTTCCTCATCTCAGAATTGATGATGATCATAAATTTTAGGGGTGTGTGTGTATATGTGTGTGTGTGTGTGTCTCAGTGGGAGGGAGGTGTTAATCCAAACACCCACTAAAGGTTCACTAAGTCAGTATTCTTAGAGTATTTGATTCAGTAGCCAGGGCAGAAATAAATGAAGCTTATAAGTTTGCACAGAGGAGAGAGACAGACAGAGACAGACACAGAGAGACAGAAACAGAGAGAGAGTGAGAGAGAAAGAGAGAGAGAGAGAGAGAGAGAGAGAGAGAGATTAGGTGATCCTCACTTACATGTTTACTTCCCACTCTGGCCTGATTCAGTAATCCCAAATCATTCTACCAAACTGTATTTGTGACCTTTGAAAATACCTGGTATACAGTAAGACATTAAGAATATTTTTCATTTATTCATTCATTCATTCACTCAGTGCCTCAAGCAATTTACTAAGACTATAATTTACATTTGGCCCTACATGAATGTTGTGGTTTGTCCTTCATGCTAGAAGAGGACCAAAATGACATCACAATGTCAGGGTCAATGTACAGTGTGTTTGGCTGTGGCCGATCAGAGCAGTGTAAGCTCGGGAGTCTCTACTACAGATGGGGCACAAATAGTCTGTGGGATCATTTGGGAGGGAGATGTCCCCAAACTGGCACATCTCACATGTCTTTTGAGCTCCTCAAATTTGGCTTTGTTCATAGAACCCAGCACTTTCTTTTATGTGCGTGCTCCATGCTGGATGGTCCTGTGTCTGTGTCTACCATGTCTCACAGTTGATACCAAAGTTCTTCAGAGAGACCTTGAGAGTAGCCCTATATCATGTGACCACCATGTGAAAGTTTGCCTTGTGTGAGTTCTCTGTAAAATAGTCTTTTAGGCAAATATATGGTTGGTGTTCAAACAACGTGGCTGGCCCATCAGAGTTGCACTCTCTGCAGAAGGGTTTGAATTGCTTGGCAGTTCAGCTCGAGAAAGGACCTCAGTATCTGGTACCTTATCTTGCCAGGTGATCTTCAGAATCTTCCTAAGACAATTCAAATGAATGAATGAAGCATTGATTAAATTCTTACTATGTGTAGAAAGTACTGTGCCCAGCATTGGGGGTACAAGCAGGAAAGTCACACAGTCCCAGCTCTCCAGGAGCTCCCACGGGCAGGACAACACAGATGGACACTTTCAGTTGCAAGTCAGATGGAAAGGTCCCATGGTCCCTAGGGGGTGACAGCAAAGTACTTGGTCAGCCTCTTCACTAACGTCATTTCCTCTGATAAAATCCTCTCAGTTTCTGATATCGGACGAATTGTGGTAAGAATGTTCTTTTAGATTTTGGTGGCTGTGGCTGTAGCACCTGCAGTGAATTCTGGAATTCTGGCGAGGGGAAAAGACTCGGCACAGACATTATTCCAATTGAAAGATGAGGAGACGGAGTTAAGTGACTTGCCCAAAGTCACACCACTGGTAGATGGCAAAGATGGAAAGGGAGGGAGCTTCCCCTCCCCCATCCCAGCTGTGACCAATAATGGGGGTCAAAGGGAATCTGAGCAGCAGTGACAGATCCAGATACCCAAACAAAGTCCCTCAGCTCAGATGTCAGCGATCTGCTCCAAGTCCACGAGATGGCGCTGTGACCCCATTTTTCACAAGTCTGCAGCTTCCCTTTTGTACAGAAGCTGGTGGTTTTCATTCACTGCACATTTATTGAAAGAGGCCTGGGTGTTTCCCAGCCCTATCCCACCCAAAGATTTAGAATATGGGAAGGGAGATAAAACATCTACATCGATAACGGAGTTAGGACTTGGAGTCAGAGGATGCGGGTTCAAATTGTGGGACCCAGGGCCAATCACCTTCCCTTATTTGGGCTTCATCTTCCTTATGTGTAAGAGAGGGAGCGGACAGAGTGGATGACCTCCCTCTAAGGGCCCTTCCAGCTCTGAAGACCAGGGGGGTAAGACTGCACATATCATTTGTTCTCTCTGTGACTCAGTCTCCCCACCTGTGAAATGGGGGCATTGAACCAGCTCAGGGTTTTTTCCCTCTTTCTGTGCCCTTTGGCAGTCTGGCGAAGCCCATGGACTTCTCAGAATGATGTTTTCAAAGGCATGAAATAAGGTACATAGGCTTCCAAAGGAACCCACCTAATTGAAATGCTTTTATACTTAAGAAATAAAAATTCACGGGGTGCTAGTTAAGAGCCTCGGATTGGATGGAGCTCCAAGGTCCCTCTGGTTCTCAATTCTACCCAGGTGACCTTGCACTCATTACTTAGTTTCTATGAGCCTCAATTTCTGTGCCTGTAAAATGAATGGATGGGACCAGATGACCTCTAAAGTCCTCTCTAGCTTTAAATTTGACCTGGGTGACCTTGTACCTGTCACAGTCCTCTGGGGCCTCAATTTCCTCTTCAGTGAAATGGGTGGGTTAACCTATGATATACAAAGCTTCCTGGGATCACGGAAAGCTAAGCTTAGAGGTGGCCTCAGACATCAACTAGAGAAAACCGTTCATGTTAGAGATGGGGAAAATGAAGGGGGAACTTCTGAATACTCTACCTCTCTGCCTGCATCTGATGTTTGGGCCATCTTTGGGCAGGTATGGGCTGTGGGGTCATGTGGGTTCTCCTTCCAGGCAACTAGATATGTATGAAACCCATTAGCCCCTATATCATTTGTACCAGACTTTCTCTGGACTTCAAAGCAGGCCTGCTCTTCTGCTGGTTCATCCTGGAATTTCCCTCCTTACTTGGAGGCCTTCTCATTCTGGAAGGCCCAGCCCCTCACCCTCCTCCCATTGATGAGTTCCTTCTGGAGCCACCATTTTGTAGAGGGACCCAGGCTGGTCTTCTTTCGGTCTTCTCCCTGCCCTGTTCCTGATTTTCTCTGGATTTCAAACAATAAGGACACAATCATGCCCTCCTGGTATATCTTCACTCTGCCCCTCACTTCATTCTCTTTCCCTCCCCCATTCCTTAAACATTGTCTTCCAGTATTAGAATGTCAGCTCCTTGAGGGCATGAACTGACTTTCATTTTGCTTCTGATGGTATCCCTAGCACTTAGCATAGTGTCGGGCACATAGAAAACGCTTGATAATTCCTTCCTTCCTTCTTTGCTTCCTTCCTTCCTTCTTTCCTTCCTTCCTTCCTTCCTTCCTCCCTCCCTCCCTCATTTCCTTCCTTCCTTCCTTCCTCCCTCCCTCCCTCCCTCATTTCCTTCCTTCCTTCCTTCGCTCCTTCTTTCCTTCCTTTCTCCCTTCCTCTTATCTTTCTTCACTCTCAACTCGTGACCAGCAATCATTTTTTAAATACCTACTAGATGCTAGGAATACGAAATAATCCCTGGCTCTTAGAGAATTTATATTCTACTGGATGTGGGTAGTATTGGACTTGGAGACAGGAAGATCTGGGTTCAAATATGGATTCAGATATTTACCAGGTGTGTGACCCAAGGGAAGTCACTTCCTTTCTCTCTGCCTCAGTTTCCTCATCTGTAAAATGAGGGGTTAATACTAGCACCAAACTCCCAGGGTGGTTGTGAGGCTTTGTAAAGTCCTTTGCACACCTTCAAACTCTATGTAAGCCTTAGCTATGATGATGATGGTGATGATGATGACGGTGACAAGTATCCTCTCTAGTGAGCCATGTGGGGACAAAGGGCTAATCGGGACAAAGTACTCAGGAGGGACAGCATAATTTCAGAAGCGCATTTGAGGGCAGGCTGCATGGAGGAGGTGGCTCCTGAGCTAAGCCTTAAAGCAGGGAGAGCATTCTAGGAATGGAGGCTGACTGCTGAATGTAGTTGGGTCTGGGGATTAGCAAGTGATCCAGTCTCAATGGAATGTCATGCAAGCAAAGGGGCCTGTGGCAAAATAAAAAGCGGAAAGATTTGGCTGGAGAGGGAATGGGGAGGGCCCCAAATGTCAGCCCGGAAGAGTTTGCCTCTTATTCTAGAGTCAGAGAAAATTGCTGAGCACACCTGAGCCTTAGGAAGATAGCAGCTAAGTGGGAGATGCCCAAGGCCAGAGGAGAGACTGGAATTAGGGAGATCTTTAAAAAAACTGCAGATAATGGAAGAAATGTTGTGGTGTGGGAGCAAAGCAAATGTCACACCAATCTTTAGAAAAGGGAAGATATGTCAAACTACAGACTAGCAAGCTAGACTTTTATTCCTGGTAAAATTTAAGGACACATGATATCAAAGCGACTGTTTGTTAGTCCTTCAAATAGGAAGCAGCAGTTATAAAGGGCCAGGCATGGCTTCATCAAGAACAGGCTATACCAGACTAATCTCATTTCCTTTTGTGACAGGGTGACTAGGCTACTACACATTAGTATAGGGAATGCAGAGGACATAGTAAACTTAGCTTTCACCAAAGTGAAACACTCTTATTCAATCTTTGTGGACAAGATAGATATGTGCTCGATGGTAGCACAGCTATATGAATTCAGACCTGGTTGAAAGACTCAACCCAAAGAGTTATTAATAGGTTGATGTCCATTTGCAGAGAGGTCTCTCTCTAGTTTCAGGAATGATTGTTTGGTCCTGTGCTGTTAAATATTTTTATCAATGACTTGGACTAAAGCATAAGTGGCATGCATACCAACTTTCCAGATGACACAAAGCTTGTAGGAGTGGGTAACACACTTCATGACAAACTCAGCATCCAAAACATCTTGACAGGTTAGAGTTGAATCTGAAAGGATCAAATTTAACAAGGACAAAATTTAAGCTCTACAACTGAATTAAAAAAAAAATCAATGACCCAAATACCGAATGGCAAAGATATGGCCAGAGGCACTTGTGCTGCCTTAGCAATAGAGAAATGACAGTCCTTAGCACCTTGTTAGTAATAATTAGGTCAAATAGGAAGCTAGCGGATGGCATCATGGGCTTCCCTGCTCTGTCCTGCCCTCTGCATCTCGTCCATGGGCTTCCTGTTAGTGTTACTGGATCTGGGTTTCTTGCACCATGGAGTAGTGTCCTATCCTCCTTCTCTCTACCCCGCTCCCCATCCATCAAATCCCACCAATTGAGTGAATTTCATGGTTCCCTGGTTCTTCCTTGTGATGAGAGATACCAGGTGATGCAGCGACAAATGCTGCGTGGTGATGAGGAAGCAGAAGTACTGATGATGACAGAAGGCAGTTTAGAGCTCACCCATATCATGGCCCTCTGGGGTGTGTGTGTGTGTGTGTGTGTGTGTGTGTGCACGTGTAGACATATTTGAATCGCTCTCTTTCCTCATTCCTCAAGTGAGAACGAATTCCTGTGGGCTGCTACATGGGGAGAGTGGCTTCAGTTGCTTTAACTCTCCACTTGGCTGCCGTGTGTCCCTGAACTCATGATGACTATTTCTCATGCTTATTCTTTTCCAATCTTAGGTGAATGGATATATGAAATGAAAAGGACCAGGTAATGATCTTGTGAATTTCCAAATGTCAGAGGAGCCATCGGAAGTCCCCTAAGCAACCAGAACCAGTGGCTGGAGAAGAATCAGCTGAGTGTAACAAGGGCTGTCTCCCATATATAGCATAGTGGTGTCGTTGTGGGCCCAAAGGGAGGCAGAATAGACATCTCTAGCCTCCTTCCCCCGACCATCATCTGAGAGAGACTTTATTTCCTTTCAAGAGGGGACACAGAAAGTGGGGGCCAGAAGCTTAGTTATTCTGTTCTTCTTCTTCTTCTGAGAGAGACAGAGGGAGAGACGGAGAGAGAGAGAGAGAGAGAGAGAGAGAGAGAGAGAGAGAGAGAGAGACAGAGAGTACCATGCTAGAATTATATTTATTTGCTTCCTTAAATATTGTGAGTTTAGAAGATAAGATTTTCAGGTTCAAGCTAACCTCTGATTATTATTTAATTGGATGGGGAAAGATGACCCAAAGCTTTATATCCAAGGCTTGACTCCCTTCCCACCAAATACCAGTTCCATAATGAACCCATATATAACAAACAGCAAAGAAACCCATTTATCCAAATCAGTAGCAAAACGGAATTCAGAGATTCTCAAGCTTGAAGAGGAGGGAGTGAGACTCTCTTCTCTCCTGCTCTCCCCAACTCCACCCCACCCATTATGCAGGCACAGGGCATTGATCTCCACCAATAAGAAGACAGTCCCCTAGTTTATCCCATACCAATGGACTTTGGGACTGGGGTTACATGAGCAAAGGAGCAACTCCTCCACAGACTCCACTCCGGTCAGACTGGGGGTGAGAGCTCAGCAAAGGGTCAAGAAGTCCACCCCTCGCCCTGGGTTTGGGGGAAATGTTTTGTACCAACCACTTTACATTTGAGCCTAGTCTGCTCAAGGGACAAAGGTGTATGCAGGAAAGAGAGTGTCCCCTTGGCTCAGGGGTGGGGCATTTATGGACTTTGGTCCTTGCTATACTTTCTCAGTAAATATTCCTTTGTAGGTAATTGATATCAACTGGTTAGTTGACAGCAGGAAGATAGGAGCAGGTCAGTTGATTTTGGGGGGAAAACGTTGGCTAGGGCTTTGTGAATACAGTAATAATAGCGGAAACCCCAGCTGCTCAGGGTTACCCCCAGAATCCTGAGGTGAGAACCTGTTAGCCATGTGCCAGAACAAGTGGAGATTCGGAGAGGGAGCCCCCGAAGGAGGTGTAACCAGAGAACTCAAAGACAGTTTATTAAAACCAAGTACTGTGTGATGTTTGAAGAGGGCAGGGAATATCATTTCAGGGGACATACTCTGATTTTGGGGTCCTCCTATAAATTGGTGAAAATGGACATGATTAAAGTCAGTCCCTAGCCTAGGCAGAAGCTTGCCGGTATGGGAAGGTGGAGAGAAAGAGGGCTCTGATAATGGTTGGAAGAGGCCTTTAGCAGCATCTGGATTGGTACCCACATTTTACAGATGAGGAAACTGAGACCCAGAGAGAGAAAGTGATTTAGATTCAGAGATTTAGAACTAGACTGAACTTTAGAGGACAACTGGGCCAGCTTCTTCATTTTGTAGAAGAACAAAATGAAGTCCTCATTTCAATGATTCAAGATCACACCAGTAAGTAAAACCTAGAGGATTCGAATCCAGGTTCTTTGGCTTCAAATCCAATACTCTTTGCCTTTGCTCCACAATGCTGTGATCTTAGAATCCTCATGCTCCCCCCCCCATCCATTCCTGTTTTATTTCACACACACACACACACACACACACACACACACACACACACACACACATTTATTTCTAGACAATTTAAAACAAAGATGTCCATTTTCATCTGACTTAACGGTTCCTAAAGCTTCATGTAGTTAGGAAGAAGCAGCGAGACAGAGTGAAAGGAAGGGCCCTGGATCTGAGGAGGAATCCCAGCTCTGACTTTTAATACCTATGTGTCCCTTCCCCTCATGTAGCTCATTTGGAAAATGAAAGGTCTGATGTCCCCTCCAACAATTGGCATTTATTAAATAGTCTGTGCCAGGCACTGTGTTCCAAATCCCATGATCCCTCAGAGATTTGTGTTCTTGGATGAGTAAAAAGATTTCTGACATGCTCATGTTCCATTTATAAAACTGCCCAGTGTTTCTAATACAACTGACTTATAGTCCTTCCAAATCCCAACAGGAAAGAAGGTTGCTAAGTCTTTTGTCTAGCCCCTTGTCAGGCCTGACTGGGAAATGGGTGACTCCATACCTTAATCCCTGCATTAGTGGGTGCGGCCAGTAGCTATTGTAGTGATGACAGACAGAGTGGAGACAGGGGCTTTAGCTAACATGAGCAGCATCAGCCTGTTCATTCACAGAATTCCAGAATCTTAGAGTTGGAGGGACTGAACCCAGAGGCATCTAGTTTATCCCATATCTGAGCAAAGACCTTCCTTTAAGACATGCCTGATGAAGGGTCTCCTAGTCTTTCTTTGACGACTTCTAGAAAGGAGAACCTCACTACCTCCAGGGGCATCTAATTCCACTTAGAACAGCTTGGATTGATATGTTTCTCATACAGAGTCTAATTCTGCCTTTTTGCACTTTCTACCCATTACTGCAAATTCTGCCCTCCTTGGCCAAGGAAAACATGCTCAATCTGTTACATAACTGTCCTCAAATTTTTCTGGAGCTCTTTGGATCTCTCCTTTGGCCCATCACACCCACCTGACTGTTGTGTTTGTCCTTCATTTTCAAAGAGAACCATGACATCAGGGAGATGATGACATGTCTTGCAGTTGATGATTTGAGTAAGGGAGGGCTGTGCAAGGTCACCAACCTCACTTTCTCCTCCAGAGCCATGTTGGTCCAGTGGCCAGATATTCATCAGGATGACTAGAGATAGCCCAGGATGCAATATATCCACATGATACACATACTTTAAGACAGCTGTCAAAAATCTCACCCCCATACCAGGTAAATGCTCCCCTTCCTTCATCTTATCCTGATCTAATGTGATCTCAAGCCACTATCATGGTTACTTTCCACTGGGACACTCCATTTTATCAATGTCCTTCCTAAAACATGAACTCTAGAATGTGGCTCAACATTGCAGATAGGGTCTGCTCGGGGCACAACAGAGTGGGACTCCCACCTCCCTAGTCTGGTTCTCATGACTCTTTTAATGCAACCTGTGATGGCCCACTCATGTCCCCTTGGCTGCCATATTATGCTGTTGATTCACATTCATCTTGTAGTCCACTAAAACCTCCAGACCAACTGGCATTTTGTCACACTTCTGTTTTATGAAGTTGATTTTTTGAACCCAAGGGTAAGACTCGACATTTATCCTTATTAAATGTTATATTAGAATCATTCATTCATTTGACAAATATTTAAGTGCAAGGGACCGTGCTAGCCAGGCATGTCAGGGTATGCTATAGGACTCACATTTACAGAATCAATACATCTATTGCAGCTGAGAGAGGGATGGGGGACAGTCCAATTGTAGATGGAGAATTGTCACTATGTCAACTGTATCTTGTTCTTTCATAATGAGGACTCCATTCTCTGGTACACAGAGTGAGTCAGAGATAAGACACCAGATTTCACCTAATTTTGAGGATGGCTGGACTTATGATTTCAGTTTGTTTCCCTAGAGGCGGGAATGTGCTGGGAAAAGGTTCACATTCACTCACTGAGCTCTTCCTCTGACACAATGCTTTCTGAGACAAAAAGATATGACATTCTATTTTGTAGTTACTTTTCTGATTGGAAATAGGTTCTAGGATACCGTTTATACCTGAGTATAATGGTCTTCAGGATGAGCTCTGTTTCAATAAACAAGTGGCAATTTCGAATCCTGAGTAGAATATATTTTGGGGGGCCTGAATCTATAATTTTATTGGTAGGGGTCTCCTGGTGTGGAAACTGCCTTTTCCCCCATAAATCAGCAACTCACCTCTAACTTAGAGCCTCAAGAAAGACTTGTATTTACTAAAAATTTTGTTCTGAAGCTAACTATATGATCACAGATTGTCAGAATCCCAGAAACAGAGAAGTTTTAAGTTGGAAGGAACCTCATTGGTTATCAGGTCTTACCCATATATGAAAAGAATTCCAACCATAACATAACCAATAAGTTGTCAGTGAGAGTCTAACTGAAGACCTTTAGGGAAAGGGAAACCCAAACCTCTCAACCATTCCACTTTGGGATAAATGTAATTGTTAGGAAGATTTTTTTGGTTGGCATTAAGCCTAAATTCAGGAGGGGAAAAGAAAATAAACTAGAGAACTATTGATTGGGGATGGCTAAGGAAAATGTGATATAGAAATATAGTAGAACACCATTATACCATAAGAAACATTGTACTATATGACAAATTCAGAGAAGCGTGGGAAGACTTGGAAAGCACGGGGAAATAAAGAAGGAAGTAAGGAGGACCAGAACAATATAGACGATGACTAAAGCACTACAAAGGAAAAACACAACAAAACAGAGCCAAATGTGGAATAATTGTAATAACCAATCTTGGTCCCAGAGACAGGAAACAAACCTCAGTGGAGAAATGAGGAAAGAGGAACATTGGCGTGGCATATTGTGAGATGGGTGGATTTGTTGAGCTGGTTTTCCTGGGATTTTTTTCTTTTGTTACAAGTGAAGACTCATAGATGGGGGGAGCTATATTCAGAAGTGAAAAAGAAGAAAAATACAAGCGAGAGGGATATGTGACCTTTTGCCTATAATCTTTGAAATATACCTCTGCATCGTGATAACACAGTGGCGTCTATCCAAACTTGGATCTTTCTGATGGAGGAGACGCTCAACCGTAGGCTTCTTTTCATTAAGTCTTGTGTCAAACTGCTCTCCCCCCGTCCTGGGGCAGACTATGGTATAAACAAAGTGGTATTTGATATGCAGCCACAATGGTTGGGAAGAAAAGCAGGAAGGAAACGAATGGGTGAATCTTTAATAGCCATATATTTTGGAAAGCAGTTAAAAAAACACTTGAAAATACCATCTAAGGTCACAGTCACTTATACAAGTTTTAATCTTATATTGCTTGGCCATTTTTACATATAAATTATTGCTCACTAACTGTCATAAATATGCCACACTACCATATGTACAGAGCCCACAAGCAGGGGAGAGGAAGGGAAACACTGTCGCTGAGGATTCTGGTAAATCAACAAAATGTTTCATATCTACCAGTGCTTCGGAGAGTGGATAACTACTGACCGTAGTCCCTGAGAAGTTCGGTAGACATCCCTGATTTCGGGGTTTCTATCTCTTTATTGTTAATGCAAGTCAACAGTGTTAATAGCAGTCCTAATTCAAGATCCCACCAAGGCAAGATTTCCTGCCTTGGGTCATGGATTTCTTCTTGGTACAACAACAGTGTGATCCCAATACAATAAATAGACTATGCAAATAAATATTATTCTCTGCCAAAAAAAATGGTTAAGTATATACAGCTTGGTTTTGAACAGTAGTACATTTTTTTTCTTGCTTTTGGCAATTTTTTAAACTTTTTTTTTGGCCACTGGTTTTAAGCACACTGCTCACTAGCTAAATGTGAGCTGAAATTCTAAGGACATGTTGTAGAAGCATCTAAAGTTGTTATAACAAACCCCTCAGACAATGGCGCAGGAACCTGGATGTTCTTACCCTTTCTGTTTGAACACTTTGGCCGATTTGTCCTCTCTCTCTCTCTCTCGCTCTCGCTCTCTCTCCCCCCCACTTCCCCCGCATGCATACACACACGCACACATACACAGGCACGCACAATCTGTTGTGCGATTTTAAAAGACCAAGGTTAGCAATTTACAGCATCTGGTGACAATCCCAATGGTAGCCGATGGATGGACACATTCCACATTTGGTGACCTGGGCAGAGACTCTGGGGAATCTCAGCTTTCCTTCTACGCCCCACTTTTTTTCTTTTAACCAAACCATTAGTGCAAGATGGGCTATATTCTCCCTTTGGACCTGCATGTGGCTTTTCCTGCTTAAGCTGTGTTTGGGGAAATCGTGTCCCTTATTAGTCCGGTTTTGGGGGAAGAGACTCCAAATAATTACCGTGTAAAATATTTAGCCTTGAGAATCTGTTCCAAAAAGTCACCCCTAGAAGTGCTTGGTGACTACAGTACAGAAAGTAACAATTCAAACTAGTTTTGAGTCTTCAGTCTGCCTGTGAAGAGAAGAAAGTGCTTGGATATTGTTGCTTATTCACAGGGATCCATGCTTGGCGTCCTGTGCCGGACTCACTCCTGACACAGCCTGATTTATTGGAATGCCAGGGAATCCAGGAACACACAAGAGTTTGTAGAAGTTCTACCATGACAGAGAGGGTCCATTGAGAAAGGCCCAAGTTCAAGCTGGTAAAGATCCCCTGGGAATTTCTGGGTTAGGAATGATTTCATGGAACTACAGAAGAGACCCCAGAGTCTCAGATCTTGGTCCCCATTCCCACTCAGTTTAGGAATCCCTTCCATAGCAGATGGCCATATGCTTATTACTTGAGCTCCTCAAGGGGAACTCAATAGGGCTCTGGAGTGACCCCCTTCCCTGGAATTTAGAACCTTACAATTGGAAGGACCTCAGAGGCCATCTTGTTCAACATCTTCATTTTAGAGGTAAGGGAGCTGAGACCCAGAGAGAGAACATCACTTGCTCAGAATGGGAGATTTGGGGGTTGTTGGGTGGCTCGATTATTATAAAGTTCTGGGATGCTGAGTTGGACTCCGCCATTTTCATTCTTGGGACATAGCTATTATCCAAGAAGCTCAGTGAAGCTATTGATCTTTTTAGTCTGTTCAATCCCTTTAGCTAGAATTAAATATCAGAAAAAATCTGGAGGACAAAGGTGAGAAATACCTTATTATCTCTGTGCTGGGTCCCTCCAGCCCTAGGTCTTGAGAGAGGAGGGCCATGACAAAGTCAAGGGCATGGCTGGGGATGATTCTTCCCCCTATCAAGTCAGCTCTTCCCATTGACTCCACTCCCTTCCCCCACCACGCTACAATAACGTGCACCTGTCAGTGCTCAGAAAAGGTATTTCAATAAGACCTTAGCATGGCTTGAGCTTGGCATGGTGTCATACCTTAAGAGCCATAAGTACTCAGTGCAGTAGCTCAGAGTTTTCCAGAAAAATTCTTCACTAAAGGGAGTATTATGGCTGAAACAGATCGAGTCTATTTATACTTTTAATTGGCAAATGGAGTTTTAGGGTTAAAAACAATCTGGGTTTCTCCTGGCTTGCTTCTCTCACTTTCCAAATGCCAGTTAAAGTCATATTTGCCACTTTTCCCCTCCTGGTCACAGAAATCCAAACAAAATATGCCAGATGTTGCCTAAGGTCAGCCACATTTCCTACAGGAAAACAGAGGAAGTGTTGACTGTCACCAACAAGACAGTTCTTTGTGATGCTGTGCTGTGAAATGGCTCTCTACTACAGGTATCCATTGTATCCACCAAGCAGCACCGTGCATATTCCAGACCACTTCAAGAGTGGGTCACTATGACTATAAATGATTTCAGACAAAGATGAAATTTTACATGCCAGGACAAATCCATTCTCTTCCAGGCCTGCCAAAATTTTTTCCACATATTTCTTTGCAAGAATCTCTCTCTCTCTCTCATATATTACATATAACATGTGTTGCATATGTGATATACAACCCTTGTTATATAAGGCATTCATATTGTCCACACATATACACATGCATATACACACATCTGTGCTTATATGTGTGTGTGCATGTAGTCACAGACAGATATGTATTTACTGAGCCCCAGGAAACAGGGCTATAATAACATTGTCTAGAAATATTTCATATAATTCTGGCAATGAAGATGAATATGATTTTAATGAATTGAAACCAAAGTGTTGCTTAAGGGCACACAGATTGTGAGAAAGAATGTAGTTTGAAAACCTTAGTAAGGACTGATAACATAAACAGCCAGAGGATCCATGATCTCAGCATGGGAACCTCTCTGTGTGGAAATGCCTGCCAAAGATACAAATTGCAATGGATCTCTATAAATAAGGCCCAAGGAATTACATGAGGCATTTGGAGGCTAAATGACTTGGCCAAGGTCACAAAATGGCAGGATTTGAACCCAGCTCATCTTGATACTAACCCAGCACTGTATCCACTATGTCACACTGCATTTAAACAGACTAATCAATACAAGATGGCGAAACTGAACTAAAGATACATGACACTGTGCTGCTTGCAAATCTGACATAGAGATTGCAGAAAGTGAAAATAAAATGAGTTGGAATGACTTGGAACTTGGATAAAACCAAGATAAATGGGAGAGAGAATTCCTGTTTAGGCCAGGAGATTGGGCCAAATGGTCCTCAATGGCCTTTCCCACTTGGAGACCCTGTGTGTTTTCAACATTTTGGGGAAGCTAGGACAATTCACCTAAACATGAGGGGCATGTTTATTCCACTCTAAATCCAACCTTGTTTTCATGTACCAAAATCACAGCAACCCTCATGTTGAGAAGACCTCACATTTCATCTGCCTCCTCTGTCTTTCGTCCCTCTTCTGGGAGGGAGCACTAATGTCTCAGTTTGCAGGCAAGGAAATTACTCCCAGGTCCCCTAAAGTGTACAAATGACAAGAACTGGTGTCTTTCAAAGACCTCAGAAGAGCACACACACAAGAGTGGGCCGTCTTTCACTTAGCGTGGAAAAAAAATCCTCAGGAAGTATGCTGAGTGCAGGTTTTTTTAAAAAAGCAATCATTAACAATGCTGCCCTTATGGGAGATGCAATTTGGTATAATTTGCCTAATTGGTCCAAATAATTTTCATTAAATTAGCCAGCTGTGCAGAAAATAATTTCATCCCTAAGTGTGGATCTTTAAATGATCATGGGTTTTTTAAAAAGTGGGTGTCTGGAAATGGCAAGCTTCAGAATGTAAGCAGGCACGGTGGGGATTTCTCTTCCCAGCTTTCCCTTAACATTTATGTGTATGTACACATGTGTGGTTTCATTACTATTCCCACGGAGAAACCACCACTGAGTCAGAAAAGGGACAAATGATGGGACTTTTTTTCCCCAAGGTCTTGGAAAAAAGCAATTTGTTGGACTGAACCAGTGTGGGAATTCCAGGCACCAATGCAGATTCTCATCAGGTCTGTAAATTCTAGTTTAAACCAGGGGCCCTGTGAGGAGAAGGGATTTGCCCAGGGTCACACAGCTAGGATGGGTCAGTGATGGGACTGGAACGCAGGTCTTCCTGACTTTGAGGTCAGGCCTCTAGCTATGAGACCAGGCTGCCTCTCAAGCAACAGGGTGGGATCCGCTGAGAAGTGCGTTCCGAGGTGTTGGGGAAATTTCCATCCCTCCCTATGTTCTGTGCTTTCTAGTTGAAATGTTTTGTCCTAACAGGACATGACATGGCATGGCATATGATTATTTTAACACTGGCACACAAATGAAAGTGAAAAGTTTTTGGACCAGTGATCCCATCATGGGGACCTCAGCTGCTCCAATTCCAGGCTACTGTCCCTTCTTCCTCTCCAGTTTCCTCCCCAGGCAGAGCCCCAGGGCCTCCCTCCTCTCCAAAGGCTGACAACCGGCTCCTTCTCATGCTGTCTGACTTTCCCACAGGCGTCTAGGGAGTGACTGATAAAACTCAGCAAATCCGTTTTCAGGAGGAAAGCCACATGCTTGGCATCGACATTCCCTTAATCCAAAGTGCTGCCGTCCCCAGGGTCCGCCCGCCAGGCTGCCACAGCGTGAGGGTGCACTCACGCCCTCGGCTCGATCCGGTGGGAAAGTTCAAACAGCACCTGCTGGTTGTCGATGACATGCAGGTGGTGCACGTAGGATCTGAGCTCCTGGTGTTCTTTTGGAGACACTTCACCTCCTAATCTCAGAAAAAGGGGTGGGGGGAAGGAAAAGAAACAAAAATTAGTATCCTAAGAGTTTTGGAAACTTCTCTGGGTGACAGCAAAAGCTTCAATTATAACCCATAGATTTTAGAGATCAATCAATTCAATCCTCTCATTTTACATATGAGGAAACTGAGGCAGATGGGGGAAATGACTTACCCAGGGTCACACAGCCAGTACGTGTCTAAGGTAGGATTTGAACTCAGGTCTTCCTGCCTCCAAGCCCCGTACTCTCTCTCTCCGCTATGCTAATTTGCTGGCAGGTGTGACTTCAATCATCAGAAAGACTCTCTCTCTCTAAACGGGGGACTGCTGACTCAGCTTAGAGAGGAATCTTTCCTTCCTCGGTTGTTTGGGGTCAACGGGCTGGGCAAAAGCCAATGATGTCCAGGGGTGAGGAGATGAGCAGCGGTGCTCTGCAGAGGAAAGGGCCCTGGGCTTCAGGCTTGGAACCCCTGGGATCCTATTCTGAGATCATCTACATACGCGCACACACACGTACATACATGTATACATGTATACATATATACATGCATGTAAACATATGTATGGAATACAGTTTATGGGCATATAGTTTATTTATTAAACAGCTACTTTGTGCAAGATTTTATATCCACACATTGTATGTCTATACATGTGCATGTGTGTATGAAGCTGTATGTAAATGAAGTCAATATGAACAGTCTCATAGGATCTTGTATCAGAAACCAGAACCTTAGAGACTGGCCCAGCCGCTTCATTTTAGAGTGAAAACCCCGGGGCCGGAAGAATAGAAGGGCCTTAGCTAAGGCTACAAAGTAGCATGTACATGGATGGTAATGATGGCACAACGCATCTACATACATGTGTTTGTTGCTGTTGTCTAGTCAATTAGTCATGTCCAACTCTTCCCGGCCCCATCTGGGGCTTTCTTGGCAAAGATATCGGAGTGGTTTGCCATTTCCTGCTTCAGCTCATTTTACACACGAGGAAACTGAGGCAAACAGAGTTAAGTGATTTGCCCAGGGTCACACAGCCACCAAGTGTCTGAGGCCAGATTTGAAATAAGGACCAGTGTTCTATCCACTGTGCCCCCAGCTACTAAGATACATATACCTTAACTCATATATAAATATGGCATGCTTTTATTATATATTATTACATATACCATATACATTGTGGTATACACATAACCTAGAATATAATTATAATTATTAATATATGTGTATGTGTGTACAAATACACATATGTCCACATGTTATCTAGATAGCTAGCTGTGGAGATGTCTATGGTGCTGGTCTGACATCCTAGCTTTTTCCTGATACTGACAATGTAGAACATGGGATTTAGTGAGAGAGAGAAAGCTGGGCTTGAGGACCGAGCTTTGCCCTTCCAGAAGAGGAAAGCCAGTGTGAGCTGTCTGCGTGAGGCTTTCTGCCAGCCGGTACCTGGAAATGATTCTTATTACTTTTTAATGCTGGTTCCATTCTGTTTGGGTAAAGACCCTCATTTAAAGAAAGGAACATGGTGAGGGTAATATGAGGGAGGAGACCATTTGGGGCGTGGAGTTCACAAATGACTTCTGATTCTCATCTTTGTCAGAAACAAAACTTCACGGGAACAGCAACACAAAGGACTAATATACAGAATGAAAATGATTCACAGTCCCTTTTGTTTTGACAATAACAAACGGTGAAATTACCGTTGAAATGAAGCAAACGTCTGGGTAGAATTTGGAGATTTTCTCCACTGACTCAAAGGAAGAAAATACGATGCTAAAAAGAGAATTTGTTATTATTTCCTAACCCTTGGAGACATCAGAGGCTGGTGCGCTTCATTTGTAAACGGGGGCTTCTGGCCAGCCGTGTATCATGTTTAATTTCCTTCTGCCTTTTTTTCCATAGTCCCCTTAGTCAGATTCAAATAGCCAAAGAGAAAAAACGATCCCTGTTGTTAAAGACTAAATAACTAAGCCTAATAGAAAAGAAGCCTGCCTATCATACTCTAATAAATATTCAGTAAATTTGCTTCACATCCACATGAATTTAGCTGGGGGCGGGGGAGCTATCCCTTTGGGAATATTTGCATGAGCTGCTTCTAAAATGTCAATTTCAGAGTCGAACCAAGCGTTACCGTGGCGATTACATTCATGTAATCCAGGCCACTCGATTGTCTGATAAAACGCTGCTGAGAAACATGGAATTATAATGGCAATAACTCCCACCAAACCAAATTTGATATTCCGAATGCCAATGTTAGCTCTTTGAGGGGGGCTATTACTTTAGTTTGGTCTTTGAATCCCCAAGTACCTAGCATATTATCTGGCACAGAGTAGATGTTCCATTGAAAACAAACACACACACGTACACACACATACACACACAATACATATGTAAACAATCACAACAGGATTAGAGATGGAATAGGTGTGAGAGACTATCGAAATAGGGCTTCTTAAAATGGGGTCTGTACCCTTAGGTGGTTTAAAAAATATTTTGATGCCTGTATTTCAATATAATTGGCTTCCTTAGTAATCCTATGTATTTTATTTTCTGTATTTTAAAGCCATGACCTTCAGAAAGGCCCATAGGCTTCACCAGATGGCCGAAGGGGTCCAGGACACAAAAAAGGCTAAAAACCCATGATCTGATATAGCCCTCATATTTTGTACATGAGGTACAGTGAACTTCTTCAAGGTACTACTGAGGCAGTGAATGGCAGAGCTGGGCTTTGAACCCTAGGCTAAGCCTCTTCCTTTACTGATGTGGCTTAGAAAGGGCAAGTGACTCACCCAGAGTCACACAGGTATGGAGGGGCAGGGCTAGCATTAGAGACCAGTGATTCCACCTTCAGAATAAGGGCTCTTTGCCCATGATACCCCTACATCTGTTGTTGAAAAAGATTTCAGCAAACCAACTGAGTGAGGGTGAGGGGAGAGGAGGAGGAATATCTATCTTTGTCTCTCTATATAGCCACATCCACAAACAAACACAGACACATATATTATATAAACATAACACATATGCACATGTACACACATATGTGTGTTTATGTCTGTCTGTCTCTGTATCTATCTACCTATCTATGCCAAAAGGACCCAGGTCACACTGCTATGAAGTATCTGAGGGGCATTTAATTTCAGGTTTTCTGACCTCCAAGCCCAGTACTCAGAATTCTATTATATCACCCTCTCTGTCAGGATTTCTAAGCTTAACTCTGAAGGAAGCAAAGTATTTTAGAAGGCACATATGAAGAGAGGGGGCAGCCCAGAAAAATCTGCTACTGTAAGAAAAGGCTTTTTTTGTTTTTTTTCAATCACCTTCCTCATGGGAATCCAAGCTCCCACACTACAGTTACAACACATGCTGCTTTCTCTTATTGACCCCTTTGGTATTTCAATGGGTCCATAAACCCATCCATGGAGACACATATTCCAACGGCACCCTCTACCCATTCTCCTCCTCAGCTTTTCTTGGTCATGGCTATCTGTAAATGCTCCTTAAAGGGTCTCTCCAGGATGCACTTAGCACAGTGCCTGGCACATAGGAATCACTTAATAAATGCTTGTTGACTGCCTGAGTGGTTGGCTGGTGGCCTGCCTCTCTCAGTGGGTACCACGGCACTCCCTAAGCTGTCCATCTGTTGCCCACATATTTGCTACTTGACAGTGCCATCTCCTTTTTTCATCATGAATGGCTCAGAAGATGCTTTTCTGCCCTTTTTTGCATGTAAGTTGTTGCTGATATGTTCACCTGCCCCCATTCCATATATCTCTCCAGTGTCCTTGGAATCACTTGCAAATTAGCTTATGGGGAGATCACACTGTTCATTGAATTTCATGTAGCATTAGAAGGAAGATTGATGTTAAAAAAAAACCATAGGGTTTTGAGTTAGACTATAGCTTGGGATCATTCGCTGGAAGTGCTGCCCAGTGTCTCCAGTGTAATCCAGTACATTTGCTTTGCTTTCCTTAATTCTGGTCCCAGTGGAATGGTTCTGTTCAGTGTTTGCCTTGCTATGTGTACTGGTGGGTTGCCCATCCGCTGGCATTTAAGCATAGGGGGCTGCCAATCCACCTGCATCCCATAATATGGGTCTGGACACACTTTCATTGATTAGAATAGACCAGCCAGGAAGAATAAGAAATGGGTAGAAGGACAAGGAGAAACAGACATGGGCTATTGCCCCACCCCCTCCTTCTATCTCACATTGTCTAAATGGAACCAAGTTCCACATCATCGCCAGATATACGTGCCATGCCCACCACAAAAAACCCTGGGCAGCAGACTCTTACACTGCCAGGCAAGACTAGGATCACTCACCAAACTGGTTATTCCGGCAGTGTCTCAGGGACCGGACGGTATCTGCAATCATGTGCTGAGAAAACAAAGGAAAATTATATGAATGAAGGTCCAGATACTCAACCTAATCCAGAAAGCACTGGCTACATGTCCAGCCCTGGGCTGGCCCCAGGGAGAAAGAGGCAGAACCAACCCAACCCCAAACACCCTGTCCCTGGCCTCAAGGAGTTAAAATTCTTCTGGTGGGAGGGAGAGAGATGTGGAGAACAAGAAGGACCAAGGGGAGCCTGAGCCAAGCCTTGAGCCTCATCCTTCTGCCATGGGAACAATGTTCTGGCTAGGTGATCACCCTTCCCTCAGTGTCACAGAATCCTAGGATCTCAGCGCTGAGAAGCAAGGGACGATATCTCCTTCCACCACCACTGAGTTACAAGAAGAGCCTCCAACGTTACTTTCTTCACATTTCTCTGGTGTTCCCGACTGCCTTGTGCAGCCAATGTTACCTTCCTAATTGACCAAAACTTTTCTGTTTTTTCTCAGGTTTTTCTTTTCTTTTGGTTTCATCATCAGTATACCAAGTACAGGGCTGTGGATACACAGACTGTCAGTCCAAAGGCCTTTCTGAAAAGTCAGGGGGATGGACAAAACTATGTTGGGTTTGTGCACATAGACCCAAATAGAAGTGCTCATAGGGAGTAGCCCCAGTAACAGGAGGAGTAATACCCAGAAGATCACAGGAGACAAATTCCAAGAAAGGGACCAAGAATCAGGATACCAGTGTCTCCTGTTAGCTGGCAAGCAAGACAAACTAGAGATCTAGATGCAAGGAGGCCAATTGAACCTCCTGAGCATCACTGAGACTCAATGCAACAAGACTCATAACTGTAACAGGATTTGGAAATCATAGCTAATTCAAAAGAAGTAAAACGGGTGAAAAGTGCATGGCCTGGGGAGCAAGAAGTATTTTATATTATGAAGATAAAATCATGTGTAGAAATCTAGGGAACACAGGGGAAAATACATTTGGGCAAAGAACAGTGGAGATAAACAGAAACAAGACTGTAAAGAGTGTGCTACAGACCACCTGGACAGAAAGGAGAAGCGGATGAACAGGCTTGACATAGTAGTGACCAATGACTTTAATTACTCAGACATACATGCCTTGGAGCACTTTCTCTCTGACAAAAGCAGAGTAAGAATTTGTCTCTTGACTTGCCTTACTGGCTAGCTCTTTCTTTAAAAGGTTGAGGAAACAAAAAGGGGAAATCCTATTTTGGGGTCTGGTTCTCACTACTAAGGAGGAGAATTATTTGATGGGGGGCAGAGATGACAACTATTATTTTAATTGTTTTTAAATTATTCTAATGGTACAAGCAATTGTTTCTTATTCCTCAATTATGGAAGATCATGTGGAAGGAGATGCCAGCTATAGCTTCAGCTATGTTTCTAAAGGAAGCTGGACTCCTATCTGTAAGTATATTATTCAATTTCCTTCCTTCAACTGACTGGTTTTCCCATGCAAAGTTTCCTCTTTTCTTCAGCTATGGCGCCAGGCTGATGAATATCTTAGACTCCCCTATGGCATAGCACTGTCTGAGGTGCTGAAATCTGAATCCAGATTGATATCTTGAGGTTTCCTCAAGGAGTAGGGTAGAGAATGAGATGATATGAGGAAAGATGATGCTTTGAATATATTGGGGAATGAGAAAGAAATGGAAAAAGAAAGCCTTGTTCCATCTTCATTATCTAATAAGAGGAAATTTCAGTTTAGCTCTAGTTTGGGACGTAAGGGATGCTGACATTAGACTGTCAGTAGAACAGAACAGAGTAGCGGACCACTGGAGTGAACAGAAGGCTAGCTGGCCAATCCTGAGACTTGTGAGGCATTTGAATTCAGGTGCTGGCTTATGTGATTCTGGCTGCCCCTCAAAATGATCTGCTAGGTAGCACTAGAAAGGAGCTGCAGAATTATGGGTATGTATGTTACCTTCAAGCTGGAGCTAAAAGTCATAACTGGAAAGAAAGCACTAATAAATCCAATTGTAAAGATCCTTTCTGTCTTTCTTTTGGGAACGATGTTAGCTCAAGACCCTGTGGCCTGCTGAGACCTGCCAGGGCCTTAAAATACTGTCTGAAGGGAGGTCTCTTTGAAGGTAAAGTTACACATAATTTTGAAATTCCTGCCCATTGTCCTTTACTCATGGCAGTAATGACTATAATAAATAGCGGATGATTTACTCCCAAAGAGCAAGGAGTTTGGGTGAGAGAAATACTCACATAGACCTCAGCAAAGGATGGGCTTTATATAGTTTGTCTGTTTCTTGAGTCAGGGGATAATCATTTCATGAAGGGGAAAAAGAGGAGGAGAAGAGAGAGGGTTGGAAGGAAGAGGAAGATGAGGAAAAGGAAGGGGAGAGAAGAGGGCAAGCTAGAGAGAAGGATTTTGATGGTCTTTGCTTGTCACATGGAGATTTATTAAGAGGAAAAATGTGTCTTTTCAAATTCATTGGGAGAGCTCTTTTTAAAACATTGTTATCTTTTGGAGAATGCTCTAAACGCATCAACTCCTTTCTGAAATCTAAGGCAGGCACAACTATTGTAAAACGTTGAACATTTGTTTTAGAATATGTAAGCTCCTAAGCCTACTTGCACCACATAAGGTAAATTTATGATGGGGTTTTGAAAGTGTTTTTCCACAGCCCTTAGAGTGCCCTAGGAGCCATGTACACAGGCCTGACACTCACTCATTTGAAAGAGTTGAAGAGTAATTTTGTGTTTTAAATGAACCCAGCATCAATATGCCTCTTTGGAGCCTAGTTTTTATGACGCCCTGTTGATTGTACCTATGATTTAGTCGAGGCAAAGGCTGGGTTACTAATGTGATGCCTAATTATTGCATTACAGCACTTGGAAAATATATTTGTTTTATGACATGGTTTTCAGAGAGGCTTTGTGATAAACAAAGAAACAAATGAAAAACCAGAGACTGTTTGTGTACAAACATTGGGAGGTATTCAGCCAAGTGGAAAGAGAGCTGGGCATGGCTTGGAATCTAGTCTCTGCTACTTATTACGGGCTAGTCAGTCACTCACACAAAGCCTTAGTTTCCTCATTTGTAAATTGCAGACAATTACTAAGGGGAATTGTGGTGGATAAAGGGGTGGCCTTGGAGTCAGGAAATCTGAGGTTAAAGCCCCACCTCTACCATAAAGGATCTGCGTGATTATGGGCAAGCCACCTAACTCTCTCAGCCTTGGTTTCTTCATCTATAAAATAGAGGTAATATAATTAGGGAGAGGCAGGGTAATATATGGGATATAGGGGGAGGCCCTGGAGTCAGAAGGACCTGAGTTTTCTGACGCATAGTATGTCTGTGAGAAACTCTCTAGGACTATAAGTTACAGGTGAGTGGCTGATCTATATCAGAGGATGGAGTTTCCATACTGGGAGCTCTCCAAGAAGGTTTGGACCAAAAGAATCCACCACACTAAGCATGCTACATTCTTTAGAGGGTTGTGAGGAAAGACTAGTGAGAACCCAAAAACTCTTGACCAGGGATTCATAGCTTTTTTGTGTTGCAGATTCCTTTAGTCATCAGGGGAAGCCTATGGGCTCCTTCTCAGAATGATGTTTTCAAATAATTGAAGGAAATGCTAAATTTCAGTTAGAGGTTATTGAAAATCAAGATGTCATTTTTCCCCATCCAAGTTCACAGACCCCCTGGAGGTCCATCATTAATAATCCCTGCTGTTGAGAAATGAGAGTTGTGATGCACACGTTATCCTATAAGGCAAATGGCTTAAAGGCATTTCGGACCAAATTTCCCTGTTTTCTTTCCAGAAAATAAGAAAAGAGCTTTTGAGAGGCTTGGCCTGTTTCTAGAGGAAAAAAGAATATGTGTCTTGGAGACTTAGATCCTGAGAAAATCTTCAGAATTCCCATTACTAGGCCTGTACCACTACCAGCTGTCTGAGGCAGGGTTTGCACCCACATATTCCTGATTCCAGGGCCAGTCTCCTATCTACTCTGCCATGCTGGCTCCTGTCTATGACACTGTCTGGAGGCCTGGACCCTCCTGTACACAGTGAGTGCCTCATTGATGATGGGCGCTTTGGGAATGAAGAGAATAATGCACTCACTGTACAGACCAGGCTATTTCCTAATTTGTTCTAAGAAACTAAGGCTGAACCTTAATAACTAGTTTGGAAGACTGATCTTGAAACCCATCCCAGGAGAGATGTGCTGATTAAGTCTGGGTGCCAAAATTCTAAGTTATAGCTCTGGTGTCTGGCACATAGTAGGTGCTTAATAATTGTGAACTTATGGAGAATGAATGGAAGCTCCTCAGCCTTCACTGACAAAGAAGCAGAAAAGTAAGGGGGCACTCATTCCTCCCGTCTCCTAAGTCCTGCCTTAAGAGTTGTGCAGAGAAGGATCATTCTCCTCAGAGGGTACCATGAGGCTCTCTTGTGGGGAGCTACAGAAGTGCACAAAGGATCAGTTGAGTTGTTTGGGGCTTTTCTGGGGGGTGGGAGAGAGGGGATGTTCATAAAGCAGTGAAAGTGTGCATTTTCCATCCCATACCCCCAAGAATTTCCCATTTTATTTCTAGGTCAGTAATACCAAAGCTAACCCACATCAATTCCATTTTTGCCAACCGAAAGCCACCCTGACATTAGTAGGCTCTCATAGCTAGATCTGCTGCTGAATGTGTTTTGAACTGAATGGTTCTTTATGGGCAGCCCCGAAAGTCTGGGGCCCAGGTCCTGGGAGTCACCAGGCACTGAATGAAAAGCAAGCACACAGCCCGAGTCCAGGAGCCTAGAAAGGAAAGCAGACACTGACCCCCAAAGTGGGGGAAGGACTTTGGGATTTACATACCAGCTTTTCAAAATTGACGAGGTTATCCAAGAAAGTTTTATTTCCTTCATGGATGAATGTCACATCTAAAATTCAAAAGAAAAGTACATACCCACAAGGTTAGAAGGGAGGAAGTACTAGAACGCTTGGCATAGGAAAATATACCTTAGAAATGCTCAACATTCAAGAAACAGGTTATAACATTCTGTCTACTCTGGGTGTTGAGGTGATGCTGCATTTCAATTCAACAAGGATTTATTAAATGTCAGCTAGGTGGCGCCACGGCGCATACAGTGGTGGGCTTGGAGTCAGGAAAAAAAGAGTTCAAATCCACCCTCAGATACTTACTGGCTGTGTGACCCTGGGCAAGTCACTTAACCTATGTTTGTCTTAATTCACTGGAGAAAGAAACGGGAAACCACCTTATTATCTTGGCTAAGAAAACCCCATGGACAATGTTGGCGTGCTATGGTCCGAGGGTCATGAAAAGTTGGAAACAACTGAGCAGCTTAAAACAACAATATGTACTGAGGATACAAAGATTAAAAACAAAACAATGCCTGCCCTCAAGAAGCTTCCATTCTGCTGGGGGGATGCAACATCTGCAAAGATGAGTGAGGGAGGGAGGGCACTAGCAATTAGGAATTGCCAGGATATTTGTCATATATCAGAGCAAATGCAGCTGGAGAGGGGGAAAGGTATGGGTTGGCAGGGCATACAGCTTGGAGTTGGAAAGACAGTATACTGCTGGAGGCTGCTAGGTGGCTTAGCGGGTAGAGTGCTAAGCCTAGAGTCAAGAAGATCTGAGTTCAAATCTGGCCTCAGACACTTACTAGCTGTGTGACCCTGGGCAAGTCACTTAAGCTCTTCTTGACGCAGTTTCCTCATCTGTAAAACTGAGATAATAGTACCTCGAAGGGTTGTTAGGAGATCAAATGAGATAATTATAAAGTGCTTAGCACAGTGTGTGGCACCATCATCATCATCATTATTAGTATCATTGTAGAGTTGTTGGCATCTGAACTGAGCTTTGAAAGAAGCTAGAGATTACCCGAGGTAGAATGGAGAGGGGATGACATCCCAGGAATGGGGCACAGCCTGTCCCTCTTAGGCTTGGAGACTGGAGATAGTATGGCATGTGTGAGAAACAGCAAGAAAGCCAAGAGGGTTCAGGAAGGGGTATAAAGCATAATAAGGCTGGAACATGGAATAGCAAATATATCATTTGGCCTGGAAAGTGAAGGTCATATGGTGTTGAAGAGCTGGACATGTCAATAGCCCTGAGAGTCCAAGCTGGAGGGAACCTCAGAGAGCCTCTGCTCCGAGATGCAGCTGAACACAAATCCGTTCCACAACACAGTCAGTGAGTGGACAACCAGTCTTTACTTGAAGGTCACTAGGCAAGGGGAAGCCCCTCTCCTCCATCCCACTTTGAAAGGGCTTTTCTTGGCCTCTCATAGCTCCTCCTCTTTCCCTTTGGAGCTAAAATGACCAAGTCGAATCCTTTTATCTGACATCACCTCAAATATTTAAAGATGGCTCTCATGTTCTGCTCCCTGCTTCCCACTCTCTGCCTGTTCTTCTCCAGGCTAGATGTCCCATTTCCTGTACCTCATCTTTACATGGCAGCAGCTCTGAGTTCTTTCCGATCCTGCTGGCACTTCTCTAGAAAGTTTCTTGCTTTATTAATATGAAATGTGGTAGCCAGAACTATATTGAACTCTTTGTGTGCCTAAGGCAGAAGACAGCTTGACTATCACCTTCTTGTTCCTAGAACTGATGCCTCTCAAAGCAGCCTAAGGTCTCATCAGCTTTCTTGGCCACCACACCACACTTGATTCCTTCAACATTTGGTCCACTAAAGCCCCAAGGTTTTTTCAGATAAACTAATTTAATAATTTTTCCTCATCTTGTACTAGCTAATTTCTCAAACCTAAGCCTAAGACTTCATATTTTTCCCCCTTAAATATTACCTTACTAGATTCAGCTTACTAGTCTACCTCTCAAGATCTTTTTGGATCCTCTGTCTTCTAGGGGGTTGGTTAGCTGCCCCATCCAGCTTTGTTTGGGTTGTCTGCAAAGCTTTTATCCAAATTTCTGCCTCTATCAAAAAAAAAAAAAGGAAGGTCAAAGAGTAAAGCACAGATCCTTGGGGCACTCCACTGGAGACCTTCCAAAGTAACATTGAGCCATTAAGGAATACTCTTAAGTGAAGGTCATCAACCTTTCAGTATCCACCTAATACTAAGAGTAAAAACCCATCCCACAGCATAAGCATCTACGGTGCATACTTCCTACTGACATCTAAAGGTTGGGTTTTACCTAGATGTCACGATTTAATAATTAAAATCCGACCTCGTCTGAATTGCACTTCTGAGTTTTGGTCTGCAAAGCACTTTACACACATCCTCTCCTTTGATCCTCACAGCAACCCTGGGATGTAGATGCTTTTTGGAATCCGAGGCTCAGAGAGTGTGCCCACGGGTCAATGTTGTTAGTAAGTGTAAGAGACAGATTTGAACCCAAAGTCTCCCCAATTGGTCCAGAAAGATCATCATTTCTACTAACTTTATCTTCTAAGACTGAACTATGAAATTTCTAGTCAAAACAAGGGTCTTCCACACAGAGCTGAAATTGCATCTCTTAAAATACACTGGGACTGTGTTGGCGCTTATTTTCTTGATGAAAATGGGGCAGGCCCTGGGTTGAGCTGAGACAAGGACTCAGGGTTCACCTCTCTCTCCCAGTGAACGCAGAGCACCACGCACACCAATGAGGTTTGTACACACGGTGTTCGGATAAAGGCATCTCTTGCAGGATTGCCTGTCAGATGTATCCTGTCTACTTGTTACATTCTGCGGAACTCACCAGTGCTAGCGCCTACCAGGGATGAAAGACACTGCAACAAAGTATCATTTACAGAAGCGTTTGTATCGCCTCATTGTCTTGGGTGGCATTCTATAGACAAAGAGAATTCTCTGTGACTACTAACCTGTTTCCTTTCGCTGTGGCTTGTTGGCTTAAGTAGGTGGTACTCCCATAGGATCAGCGGATGGTAGAGGGGAGGTGGGACCTTAAAAATAGTCTGTCTAATCCCCATTTCTTACAGAGGAGAAAACTGAGGTCCAGAGAGGTCAATTCACTTCTGCCAAGTACGTGGCAGAGCCAGGGTGCAAACCCAGTTCTTGACTCCAGATCTGACCCTCTGCCTTTGTCTACACAACTATTTCCATTTGTTCCGCCCCACCCCCAACTCCCTTTTCTGCAATGGTTCTTTCACCCCAATTTCCAGAGGCTTTGAGACCTCACTGTGATCCATGGACTTGACTTATCACAAAATATGTCTTTATTTGCCAAAGGGAATGCCATGTTCTAGCATTAAAAATACTGGGATTTGTCAAAGAGAATGGTAAAATGTGACCCCTGTTATCCTGCCTGTATGCACCGCTCCCCCCTCTTGTAGGTAGCACAATATGCAGGAAGATGAGTAATAGGAAATTAGGCTGGGAAGGTAACTGAGAGCAGGGTTTTAAATGCCAGACAAGAATTTTTACAAATTAGTAAACCCTAAAGATTTTTGACCAGAAGAGAGTGATATGAGCATGCGGTTATTTCAGAAATATTAGTTTGGCGGGTGTGTAGAGACTGAATTGGAAAAGATGCGAGGTGCCTGGACAGCAAACATGAGACTATTGGAATGGTCCAGATGAGAGGAGATGAGGGCCTGGAGAAGAGGCCGTGGCAGTGGAGAGGAGAGTTGGGGTGGGAGAGATATCATTGGGGTTGGAACAAGGATTGAGGGAGGGGGCAAACCTAGGATGATTCCTACCTTCCAGGAAATGTGGAGGACTGAAAGTATGCTGGTGCCCTCAGTAGAAGTAGTGGCCTTTGGAGGAGGGATGGATTTGGGGTATCGTGTGTGCAGTGGCTAATGAGTTCCTTTTTGGACATGTTAAGTTTCAGATGCCTATGAGGCATCATGAGTTCAAGAGACAATTGATAATGACTGAAATAATGTAAAGTAGTATTGAGTAGAAAGCAGCTAAATGGCTCAGTGGGTAGAGTGCCAGGTTTAAAGTCAGAAATATCTGAGTACAAGTCTGGCCTCAGACACTAGCTGTGTGACTCTGGGCAAGTCATTTAACTCTGTTTGCCTCAGTTCCTTCATCTGTCAAATGAGCTGGAGAAGGAATTGGCAAACCATTCCAGTATCTTTGCCAAGAGGAACCCCTGGACAGTATTGCTGTTCATGGGGTCACAAGGAGTCAGATATTACTGAACGTACAACAAGCAGAAAGCAGTGATTAGTGACAGACCACTTGGGTCCAAGTGCTTTGGGGACTCCAGGTGAGTCATTGCACTCCTCTACATCCCTGGTAACCTTCTAAGATTGTAAAGTGCTGAAGAAGTATGGATCTATATAGGAAGAGGAAGTCTGCTCACCAGGGGACTATGGAGCCTGATGACACCTTAGGTTTAGACAAAGCAAGAGCCCCAAGGATAACAACTTATTGAAGGATTGAATGTTGATTGAAAGCTGTCACTCAAAAGAGTCATTCCAGTAAGCCCAAGTACTCCAATTCCATCAAACCAGCGAGCACACTTTCCTAAAGAAAAACATTCCCCGAGGAACTAGGCACCAATTACAAATTCAAGTTGATAAATTTTGAGAAACACAGACCCATAAAACAGAGAGAAGAGAACAGAGAGCTTAGAGAGAAGAGGGGGAAGAGAGAAATGAGGGGAGGGATGAAGAATCCTGAGGAACTCACCGGAAAAAAAAAACTGTTTTCAATTTTGATTGAAAGATTTAATTTCAGGCCATACTTGTTTTAACTGAATGACATCCCTCCAGGCATGAGAAATTCTGTGTCACGTTTCATGCTAACCTGCCATCCTTTTCTAAATTATTTTTGATGCCAGTGTTAGTAGCTCTCAAATGGAGGCAGGGGGTTTGGGACCAAAGATTTGTGCCTGCCCAGGTTTGTTGTCAAATTGACAGAAACAAATCAAGATAAAGGAACAATACCACAAAATGCTGATTTAAAACTAGAGAAGGCGTCTAATTAAAAACCAAATAGAACATTTACTCTCTGCTCGTTCCTTTAAGATGAAGGCAGATATTTGTGGGGGGAAAAATTAGAAATCTGCTTTGCTGCCAACGACAAAGCATAGATAAAGTCAGTGGAGCAGAAAATTGCATCCGTGCTCAGATATAAGGGTGACACACCAAATTTTATTAAGTACTGGGGTGGGGGGGGGAATCCAACCAGCTTAGTTTTTCAAAGGGTGTACATGTGCAGTGGGGAGCTGAGCTTCATTTGAGTTGAGTTTAAAAAGAGGCTGTCAAGGGCTTTCTTGTAACTTTAAAAATTATTTATTGCTTCCAATAAAACCTTTCAGACTCAAATCTGTTTCATTCCCAGATGCGTCCCCACTCCTTCTCTGTCCCCCCCCATCACCTCCCACCACTTGTCCATATGGAAGCTCAGTGACTGCAGGGCTGCCTATGGTTCCTGCCTTTGGGTTAGTAAATAAAAATCATAACCCTGAATGATGAAAGCTTAAAATAAAACCCTTGAAGAACCAAATGAACTTTAGCAAAATGAGATTTGAGGGTGAACAGCTCAGATGCTGTCTCTTTATGAGATCCATTTCAGGTCAACAAAACTTTTTTTTTACCTAGAACATGCTGGGATCTGCTTGGCTAAAGGTCCCTACTGCCCTATACCCATTTCATACAGCTTAGCCTTCTGGATGTGATGAAGATCATAAATCAGTGTTTGGAGGAGTCTGTCAGCTCCTACTACTAGGGCCCCGTGAGCTCTCTTCAGGCTCTGGGAGGGAAGGAAGTCTCTGTTGCCAGTGAGGTAGGAGCCAGGCCAACCCATAGGATAATATCAGGTGAGCTAATACAGGCCTCAAACTTCTATGACACAATGTGACCAGGGCAAAGGAGGGGATTCTGCTGGGAAATTTCAGAGAATAGGGCTGTTATGTACCTCAGTTGGTCCTTGAAGGAAGGAAAGAATTTTACTAGGTAGAGACTGGCAGAGACCCCCTCTAATTATGGGGGTGGCGACATGAACAAAGATAGGGAGGCAGAAAAGGGGATGTGAGAGCCCCAAAGAATGGAAAAGTGGGCTGGAACCAGATGGGGGAAGGCCTTGAATGCTAGGGAAGGAGTTTAAATTCTGATCACCCTGTGATGAGACCCACTGAAAGTGTCCGACCAGAGGGGCACTATGACCAAGAGATAGATGGGTAAGAATTCAGAGGCAACAGTGTGAAGGAAGAATCAGGATGGGACACAGTGGAGCCAGGGGGATGAGGCAGAAGACTACTCCGACAGATCCAGGGAGGCAGGATGTGAATGAGAGGAAGCAGGGATGTGGAAGACAGCTTGAGGAGACTGTGCCAAGGCCGGAGCCACAGGATCTGCCAGCTTATTAGAGGTGGGGAGTGAGGGAGTACTTCCTTACCACCTCACTACCCACTCACTTCTCATCCCCCTGTAATCTGGGTATGACCTTATCACTCCAATAGAACTACCTGCCCCAACATTGCCAGTATTCCCAACCACCAAATCCACAGGCTTTCTCTTAGTTCCTCCCCGCACTGGCATCTCTGCAGCTACAAATACCTCCTCAAATGGCTCCTCCCTCAGCAAGTAGCATGTTTTCTCCCAATATTCCCATGTGCTCCATTGCTTCTCCAAACAACCAAAAAGATGTGTGGGGAAAGTGCTGGCAGATTTTGGCTATCACCTTCAGAGTTGGGAGGCGACCATGCAGCATCGCTGACCACAGATTGCTTCCTTTATTCTAGTGTTTCTTCTTGGTCTTCCTGGTGGAAGATTCTAGTGTGCGCCAGCCTTTAATGGAATCACATTCTGGGGGAAAGGCGCCATTGTGGCCTCCCAGAATGATGACTTTCAGGCAGAATGCTTCAGTGCTGAGGGCCAGCCCTGGGGCACCCCCCTTCGTATCTATGGCTGGACAATGAAAGGATAGACTGAAAGCACTTTAAGACCCTTTCCAACCCAATCTATCATCCTTGGATCCTAAGGTCTTCGAAACAAGACAACATAAATCTTGCCAGTCACACATTCTGTAAGTTCAGTCATTTTTCAGTTGTGTCCAACTCTTTGTGACATTTCCTTGGCAAAGACACTGCAGTGGTTTGCCATTTCCTTCTCCAGCTCATTTTACAAGATGAAGAAACTGAGGCAAACAGGTTTAAGTGACTTGCCCAGGCCCTCTGTAAGTTATAAAAAAGCTAACACCTGGGGATTTTCTTCCCAGGACAATTAAGGTATTTTGACATATCAGAAGCCAGTTGAACTATTCTTTTCTGAGAGCAAATACAATTGGTTTTCCTAAATCTCACCCCTCTACCTCCACATGCAAGTTAAAGAAAAAGAAAACATTATCCCCAGTTTACAGATGAGGAAACTGAGATTTCAAGAGGTCAAGTGGTTTGCTTGTCTGCAATCACGCAGCTGCTAGGTATTAGAGCCTGAATTCAAATTCTGCTCTTTCCTCACTCCAAGTCCAGCCCTTATGTGTGACTTTTAGCCTGGAAGGGTTGCATTGAAATGATTTTTCAGGGTCACCTGGACAGTAAATGTCAGAGACCAGGTTCAGATCCTCCCAATTCCAAACCTCTCTACCAGGCTGCAGAGCTAGTGAAACTATGGAATTACCAGCCATGAATACCAGAGAAGATTTACCTTTAAGCAGGAGTGGCATGAAGGGGATTTTGGGAGGCTTCATCTTTTTGAATGCATCTCTGTAGGCTTTATGATTCAGGGAAGGGTCCTGCAGAACCATTGAGGAAACAAAGGGAAAAGAAATGAGCTACAAACCTTTGAAATCCACTTTAGTCTCCAACATGGAGGTGGTTTCCCTATGAAGAGCTCCCTTTCTCAGGATGGAGAAGGTTGTGAATTTTTTTAAAGAGAATCAATGGCCCAAATAGTGAACAAAACCCATGCTGTTGCTTCTTGTGAATGGGAAATGACTTTGGAAGGTCTACTTTTTAAATACTCTTAGACTGGCCTAATGTGCAGAGCTAAAACCAGAAATTCTCGGGGCATAAATTCCTGGGCAGGTTGGAGGTGAATGGATGGGTGGGGAGGCTCATCTGGTGTGTGTCATCACAGTTGGATGGGTGAGTGCAGAGGAAGTGTCCAGCCCCTGGATAAGGCCACTGAAGCTTCTGCCCCAGACTCAGGCTAGGCAGTAAAGGAAGTGTTCCCAGAATGTGGACACCATCACTGCCACCATGAGAGAGGAAGAAGCTGATGTAGGGTAGGGTTATTGGGACCCCTCCCTAGGTGGGTCTCTGCCCACACGAATTCTACCCTGTTTCCTTTTTTCAGCATAATTTCCATCATGAGGTTCTCCTGCTGTTGTTACATCTTCAAAGAAAAATCCACCTCCATCCACCTCAATGATCCATAGAGACTTCAGAGAAACAATAGAGCCCCACTGGTGTTTTCGAAAATTACTCTCTAAATAACACTGTAATTTTCCTCAAATAATTCTAAAAATGGGAAAGAGCTGAGGGCAAAGTATCTGTTTGTTTTCCCCTTTCATACTGTTTCACATTTCAAGGGAGCTTTGGGGAATGACTTCAAATACTGCTTCTGAAAATCATCCCCCAAAGTCGATTCCCACATCTTTCCATATGGAATGTCCACACTCCATCTCTGACACCTCCTCCCTTCAAACCATAAGCTGCTTCTAATATAAGCACATTTCACACCATGGCGGGTGAAGGAAATGGCCCAAATGCAGAAAGAATCTCAACATTGAATGGACAGGACTACTTACCGTTAAACTCTCCAACTCGGAGAAAAGCTTCTTAAACTTCCCTGGGATTTTCTGGAAGAAAACAAGCCAGAGGGCAAAGGGCAAGTAAGTCAAGGGGTGCAAAGGATGGTTTTTGCCAAGTTTTATTCCTATGTGTTAAGTTTCTGAACATAAAGACTCTCGGTGAACTGTGTCCTATTTGGGTCTCATCACTTCTTCTTATCATGCTCTTAGCATGATAGCCCTGACAAATATCATTGAGCATCACAGAGCATAATGGCCAGTCATTCAGAAACACAGCTAGCCTCATTAGACATTCTACACAACGATGATTTTTTAATGAAAACTTCTTGGGTTTCAATTCCATCTCTTAACTTTGATGTATTCTCTATTTGTCTTTAATAGTCACGTTGAGCTCAAAATAATAATGTAGGCTGACATCTTCAAGATAAATGGCCTAATTAGCTTTCAAGGCAGTGAGTGAAAGCATCAAAAAATTATATGTTCTGGCTTGCTTGGTCCAATGAAGGCTGGGGTTTGAATATACAGGCATTTCAACAGGCGGTCCAGAAGGTCACCAAGCTGAAAGATTTCTCACTAGCCCACAAGAGAGCCCAGGGGGCATCCTGTGGAACATTCTATTGTGTGGCTTGGGCAGGTACACAAATGAGCAGGTCCTCCTGGGCAGGGCTACAGTACTTTGTATCGATACTCTGAGGAGACATGATCTGGTAGGTATGGGGTTGCCTGGACCTTCACAGTGTCAGATCACAAACTCTATGACCAAGCATATTGTTTTTGAGAGTTGCTATGTCTGAAAAATTTGTCTCCTTGTGGCCAACCTGTCAATGAGCCTCTTGGAACTGAGTTGGGCTGGTCCCTAGGATGACAATATACAGGTCATTACCCAATCTTTACTCAAAGCCTTTCTCTTTCAATCAGCATTTATTAGGTGCCCGCTATGAATCAGGAGGTGCTGTCCTGTGACTCAACACTGATGGTGTTAGTGGACATATGAGAGTACCTGAAGTGCCATCTCATGGAAAAGGGATTAGGCGGCTCTGTTTGGTGCCAGGGGGCAGAGCCAGGAACAATGGGCTGAAGTTGTCAGGAGGCTAACTGAGGCTCAATGTCTAGGAAAAAAAAACTTGCTAACAAGTAAAGATGTGCAAGGGAGGAATGGGCTGCCTCAGGAGGGCCTGAGATTCCCATCCTTTGAGGGCCTCCAAGCCAAGGCTGTATGGTCACTTGTTGGGTCTACTATAGTGAGGGTTTCATTTTGTATATGCTTTGGACCATCATGGTTGCTGCCATCTCTTTCACCCATCAAACTCTATGATGCCATGGTAACCTCTAACTCTTTCCTTCCCCATCTGCCAAATAATACCCTTTGGAAATTGGGAAGAAAGTGATAATATTCATACTTCAATACACCAAGCACCTAGAATTTCACACAAACCATCTATGGCTTAGTAGGCAGCCTTAGAGAATTACCTGTGGCTCATGAAAATTAACCAACTTGCCTAGGGTCACACAGCTAGCAGGTGTCAAAGGTGGAATTTGAATCAGGCCCCCCTGAGGCCAAATTCAGCTTCCACTATGTGATCCCGCTTCATCAGTTCAAGGAGGTCACTCCTCCCTCCTCACCTCTCCTAGAATTTCTTTGGCTTTTTCTTTTCTCTGGGGGAAGCTCAAAGAGGCCAGGATTATTTGGGGTACCTGCCATACATTCACTAGATGCCGGAGGCAGGATGGTATAGGGAAGGAAGTGAGAGCCAGTCCTGAAACCAGGAAGACTTGGGTTCGAGTCCTCCTCTGGCACATACTGGCTGTGTGATCCTTGAGCAAACACCTTAACCTCTCACTGATCTTTAGTCACTATATGGATTGTAGAGCAAGTGCTAGCTAACCTGCACTAGGAAAGGGAGTTTCCTTTTCCTGGAGGTTCCACAGGTCTAGTCCCTACCCTCTATCCCCTGAAAGACACCAGAAGTATTTGAACGCAAGATTTTTCCAGACATTTCATTCTTTTCTCTATTACAGATTCACGTTTCTTTGGATATTGCTTCCTAGTTGATATCTGTACATTAGTTCCTGGCTTTGGGGACCGTTAATCGACATAATTAGGTCATAGTTAATGCTGCTGCATTTGTCATTCATTAAAACATAAACAGCCAGAACCAAAATATTAAATCCCAGCAGAACTGACACTACTTAAGACTTCTCATCTTTCAATTTCCCTGCTTTCCCAGTCTCCACACTGCGATGTTCTCCCTTGCAATAAATGGAAATCTTTTCCCCTGTTTTAATACAGCTCCTCAGAACTCAATACATTTACTTAGATTTTTAATAATAGAATATATCCACTTCTAAAAAGTGTTTCAATCCAATCTTTCCAAAGGCAGTCCTTTCACAAAAGCGCTTCCCACTCTGGTTAAAGCAATCCTCTCCTGCCTCCCGCAATGATTCTCTGATGTTGGCTGCTTACCTCCCAGGTCTGAGACAGCCGGCTGACTGATGCAGTGTTGAGACCCATCACGATGGCAAAGAAAGAATTCAGGTTTCTTTGGGCTTTGCAGCTGTTGAAATAAAAGGAAGCTGGTGTCACTTTGAGGTCAATGCCCATTCTTTGGATAATCCCAGAAGAGAAAAGGTGAAAAGGATCTCCTTGACCCCTGAGGTCAAGCATGGAGAGCGGAGAGGTCCTCCCCATGGATGTCCACTCCTGACCACTGCAGTGCAAGGCTAGGGACCAGTTCAAATACTCCTAGAAAGCTTTCTCATTCACACTCACATTACAAATGATACACATTACAAATGGCTGCTACCATTAATGTTCATATCTTTCAAAATTTGTAAAGCGCTATCTCGTACCATCCCCATATGGTAAAGGTTAATAGACATGCTATTATGCCCCTTTGACCCTGACCACGGTCATATGGCTAACAAGCATTTGAATTATTAGAAGAATATTTCCCAATATTTCACCAGGTAATCCCCTTTAGAAATCCAGGGCCTTCTAAGCACCCTCGGGCCAATTTACATCATCCCCCTTCCCCTTGCCCTTTCCTTAGAAACGTGACAGAAGACATCATGCCTTGCATCTGCCTTTATCACTTGTCCTGCAAACTCTCCTTAGAACATTCACCCCAGCTGTTTGTTCTCATTCTAAGGATTCATGAATCAAGCCCTTGTTCTCATTTTTTTCCAGTAAAGATCTCATTGCCCCATACAGCTCATCAGCAATGTATATTCCCTTTTAAACCTATATTCCATTTGTCTCCATCAAAATAGCTCCAGGGCAGAGCCATAATAATACGAATATTTATAATGGACAGCTATGGAAATGCTATTCATAAAGCTATGCTTCTAATTCCAACTCTTAAAGAAGAAATACTGACATTTCAGCAAATCTTTGTTGGAGGCCTGCTCTGTGCTGGCTAACATAGAAAGATGAAATCATCTCTTGCTCCCACAGAGCTCTTAAGCTAGGATGTTTAAGGCATATAAGTCAACAATTGTGCTACAAAATGATATGTGACAAGTGGATTAAAAAAGGTGCACCCCAGGTGCTATTGGAGCTCCAAAAGTAGGGGGAAGATCAGGGAAGACTTCCCGGAAGAGGTAGCCTTTGAATATGGGTGGATGGCTATTTTAAGGATAAGGACTAGCTTGAACTAAGGCATAGAGACAGGAAAGTATAAGGCATATGAAGGGGTTGGTAAATAGTTAAATGTGACTGAAGGAGAGACGAAGGAGGAGAAAGGGGCATGAAGCAAAGTTTGAAACCAGTTAGGGCCCTGAACACCAGGCTGAGTGGGTTAAATGTTACCAGATAGGTGATAGGGAATTATGGAAGGATTTTCAGCAGAGAATTGGCATGATCAGATGTGGGTCTGGACATGATTAATCTATTAGCAGCATAAAGAATGACCAGGATAAGGAGAGAATGAGGAAGCCAGGGCGAAGGGCTGAGAGGGTGGCGAAGCCCCCAGGGCCAATGGCTTGAAGCACATCCTTACATGAACAGGGGCAGGGGAAATGGTATCCCATGGTGCGGAGAGTGACTCTAGAACATCACCAGCATGAGAGCTTGACTGGGAAGACTGCCAGGTGGTGATGGGGAACAATTCGCCCCCAGCAGCCACCTTGTGTCTTCCTAGTTTAAGGAATGATTCCTGTTAATAAGATGCTAAATATTCTATTGTTCATTCTCTGCAGTAGGGGGCAAAGTCCCTGTCTGTGAGCTATTAGCAATATATCATTATGGGATTTCTCCAAGGAAGTCTGAGTCCATTGTTCCTGAATCCAGTGACCAACTAAGTGGCCCCCCTCACCACTGCCTTTTCTCTGGAGTAGTTCCTCTACCCCAACATCCTTTCTCTCTCTCTCCTCTATCCTTAGCCCCATCCTCAGGATGAGTAAGTAAAGTCATAAGTTATGTCTCCCAGGTGCTTTACGTCAGCTCTGACCTGACGTATTTCCTATCCTTCTTAAATCATAGATTAACAACAACAGCATTTTTAATAGTACTTTGAGCTTTGCAAAGTGCTTTACAAATATGATTTGATCTTTACAACAACGCTGGCAGGTAGGTATTATTAATTATCTCCATTTTGTAGATGAGGAAACTGAGGCAAACAGGGTGCAATGGCTTGCTCAGCCAGAGTCACACAGCTAGTATGTGTCTGTGGCCACCACATGTGAACTCCAGTCTTCCTGACTCCTGGCCCAGAGGGCCATCCACTGCACCACTGAGCTACCCCTGATTTCACCTTGGAAGGAACCACTAAATATCATCGTACAGATCAGAAAAGTGTGTGTCAGAAATACAAAGCCATTCACCCAGTACCTTACGTAGGTAAGCAACAGAAAAGTGATTTGAATGGGTCCTTGGACTCCAAATCGAGCACCATTTCCTAATGTCTCAATGCTGCTTATCCAAGGGCTTTTGCTTTCATATTCCCTTTTCTCCTCTCTCCTACTATTTTCCCAATGAAATATTAGAGCTCTGGCTTTTTGTTACATCATATTTTTAAGTATTCATAGAATGTTACTCAGAAAATATTCAATTACTTGGTAATTCTATGGAACTAGTATGGAATACTATAAAGCATATGGAATAAAGTAAATGTAATTGTCCTGTACTTTAAATTGACTGAATATGCTGAATTCCTTTTTTTTATTTAAAAGAAGCAAAGTAAATTTATAATGTTATAAGAACATTCCCAAGAGTCCCACAGGATAAGAAGGCAATCGGATGGGTGGGCTGTGGTCTCCACCCTAGCCCAGGACCTGCCTCCTCAGAGGTGCCTACTGACTGTCTGCTGATTGACTGCTTGATCTGCATGGTGAAGACAGTGCCCACGGTCTCCACAAAGTCAGGGATCTTTCCAGTTCTAACAGTGACAAGTCAGCGCTCATCCACAGGGCCCTCTGCTGATTAGCTCCAGTTCATCCGGCCTACATCTTGATTTTACAGAATTGTTTATGTGTGGTTCTTTCCCTTAGAACGTAAAATTATTTTGGCCTTTTTTTGGATCCCCAGCATCTAGAACATAGTGAGCATTTAAAGAGTGCCTGTTGACTAGGTTTCCCTTGTACACACCTTAAAATTCAAGCCGTCAATCTGTTGACTCAATCACAGATGGAGCAGTAACATTGACATCTTCAGTGAACCCCTTGTAAATCTGAAGGAGGTTGCTTCACCACCAATCCTCCCAAAGAGGGAGAACCACACAAGAGCGAAGAAGCTGCCTTTCCAAACAGGGACACCCTCCCACAAGCCAGGGTAAAAACCTTGGGCGCTTCAGACCCTACTCAAGCACCACCAATTCCACATGTACTGATCCTTCCACAACCTTTGTAGGGTGCTGAAAAGTTTGTGAAATGCTCTCTCACCTGATCCTCAACACAACCCTGTGAGGTAGGTGCTATTAGTCCCCATTTTACAAGTGAAGAAACTGAGGCTTAGCTAGTTTAAGGGACTCCCTTCCCAGGGTCACAGAACCAGTAAGTGCCCAGGTGGCATTTGAACCCGGGTCTTCCTGACTCCAACTCTAGCACCCTATCCACTTCACCACATAGCCTCTCCCTCTAGGTCCAGGGAAGGATAACAGTAATGAAAGTCTGAAAGACTGTGGGGACCACAGAATCAAGCTCAACCACTGGCCCTTCACTGTAGGTTGCTGCACAGCAAATTCCCCATTAGAGCAGCCAGATCATTTGAAGAAACTGAGTCACCTTACCCCACAGAGTTGGGGAGGGGCAGGTTGGGGAGAATATGGGGCTAAGGGCTCATTTGCTATGAACAGGAATATGCAAATAGGACATCAACGAGCAAGGAGAATATGTTTCTTTGTGTAAATGACTAATTTCCCTTGGTTATTCCAACCGGAATAATAATTAGGAAATTAAGGCTACATTTCTATTTGCATTCCGAGGGATGGAGTCTCTAAGAGGAAGGGGCCATATGGAGAAAAGATACCCCCGTGTCACTGCCCTCAAGGAAGGGATACACTCACCCTGGGATTTGAGCTAGATGGCCATGAGATCGACTGTTCCTTTCCACTAATAACCTCATCCCTTGACAAATTTCAGCAGATTATTCAAGCAAAGGGGCTAAGACAGCCAGGGATGTCTCAGGCCACATTTTATATTGACAGTATTAGCGGAATCACAGATGGAGGCTGGCACAATAATATCTACTCAGGAAAAAGTCTCATGTTGGTAAAAGATTCCAAGCAGAGTCATGTACGGGAGGGCTGCTTTGGGCAGGCGGGGGGCCCTTGGGAGCCCAGAGCCCCAAAGATAAGCTCCATTCCCCCCGGGCAGTGGCTGCAGCTGCAATCTCCTGATGGTCTTTGTAAATTGCCGGGGTTCAAAATCTAACATCAGTGTAAGGTTTGGAAGGGGGCTGAATGAGGGCTAGCCCCAAACCTTTCACTGCATTGTGTGGGGAAGGCTAGTTGGGAGGCTGGGGTAGTGATGGGCCCCATATAAGAGGGTGATGAAAGGCACAGCCTTCCCCATGGCCAATGAAGCATAGTGGGGGGTGATCTGAGGGCTAGCCCCAAACCTTTTGCTACATTGTGTGGGGAAGGCTGGTTGGGAGGCTGGGGCTGTGATGGGCCCCATATAAAGGGGTGATGAAAGACATGGCCACTGAAGCATGATGGGGGGTGATCCGAGGGCTAGAGGAGGAAGAGGAGGAGGAGGAGGTAGAGAGCACAGTAAATGCTCATCAGATATTGGATCCTCACGACAACCTTGTGGGATCAGTCCCCTAAACCCTATAGGTTTCTCTAGCTCTAATCTAAATATTTATTGCAACATGTAAATGTTTCAAATTTTTAAAAATGGTTAAGTCCAAACTCAGCCAAGACCCCTTACCGCATCTTACCACAGGTCCTGCTTCCTAGAAGATGCTTGATGAATGTCTTTTGATGCATTGTTGGAGACAGTACCCACACTCTCCATGAGGTCAGGGATCCTTTACAGTTCTATAGTGAGCTCAGTGTGCCATAGTGGAAAGAAACTGCTAGCCAAAATGGGGTTCACACCCCAGCTTTGCCACTTCCTGGCTGGGGGCCTTCTACCAGGTCTTCTTGTCTGGAATCAGCTTCCCCGTACTAACATAGGGGCTTCTAAGTGCTCTTCGCACTCTAGACATAGGGATCTTGGGGTCCATCCCAAAGCCTCACCCCCTGCCCCGAAGCCCCTTGTCTACCATGCACCCCCAGGGCTCACACTTACTGAGCAGCGATTTTGATGAATTTTTTCACCAGCTGAACTCGCTTACAGAGCTGGCTGCAAAGCAGAATCTCTGTGGCCACCCACAGCTGGACTTCGTTGCATCTTTGGAGCAGGAGACTGAGGTTCACTGTATTCTCACTACTTCCTTGTCGGCTGAACGTGAAGTAAATCAGCTCTTGCTGTGGGGACAGAACAAGCTTTTAAAGGCTGGCTTTTATTTTAGAGGGGGATTCACTGCTACAACATTTGAGGGTCTTGATATTGGTCACAAAGTTCCTTCCTCAACCAAAAGGTCACAGAATCAGAGGTCTAGAACTGGGAGGGTCCTTAGGGGATGCAGAGGTGGAAACAGAGATGTTCACAGAGGAGGAAGAAATGCTTGTCCTTGAGAATGAAGGGCTGACTCCTGAGGAGAACATAGAGGGAGTGATGGAAAATTGATGATGATACTTGACTGAAAACTTCAAAAAGCACAATACAATGTTGGTCCACATCACATCCCTTCTTGCACTCTCCATTTCATGGAAACTGGCTATTTACCCTACACACATTCCTTCTGCTGCCTCCTGGACTTGACCCAAGCACCCCCTGCTCCTGGTGTGCTTTCTGCCTTCATGTTGGTCCCCTATCATCCCTGTCTTCCTTTAAAGCACAGCTGAGGGGCCATCTCGAAAACTAACTAACTCTCTCTCTCCTTCTCTCTCCCTCTCTCTGCCCCTCTCTCCCTCTTTCTCTTCCTCTCTCTTTCTCTCTATCTCTCTCTCTCCCTCTCCCTCTCTCCCTGTTTCTCCCTCTCTCTCTCTCTGTCTCCCTCTCTCTCTCTCTGTCTTTCTCTGTGTCTTTCTCCCTCTCTCTGTCTCTGTTTCTGTCTCTCTCTCAAAATTTACTGGGGTACAGCTTGCTTCCCTTTAGTACAATGTAAGCACCTAGAGGGCAGGAGTCTGGTTTTTATTTCATCTCTATATGCCTTGCATAGCATCAGACATAGAGTAGATGCTTGATAAGTATCTGTTGAATAACATTAAGAATGTTTCAGATAAGGCCTGCACCAGACAACAACAAAGGTTCCTCCCAACTCTACTAGGATGCTAATTCCATTCAGCAAATACCTATTCTGTGCCTACTACACAATGGGTACCTTGGAGATCCTTCCCCAGGAGCCACACTGAAGTGGGGCTCTCTGAAAGATATCCCCCACCAACCATCCTTTCCCCCAGTGCTTACCTCATGAATTGAGTTGAACAGGCTCCAATCAAAGTTCATTAATTCCATGGCCAGGTCCCATGTGTTCATTCCCAAGATCCTCAGAGACCTTTGCTGGGATTCCTCGCTCTCGACCAGTGGGCTCTAAATTGATGGGCAGAAGCAAAGGGATCTTGAGCAACTCCCAAATGTTTCTCGCTAAATTAGTTACTCTATGGAGGCCCTGACAATAATCTTCGATGAGTGCATTTAATTTTTCTTCCCGTCTGTCCTCCTTCTATGAGTTACAACCTATTTGGGAAACAGGCTCAGGAACCAGAGTCCGCGATCAATGACTTCTGATTGAATTAGCCCCTCTCTCACACACAATATAAAATCTGATTATGGGACCCTGCCCCTGGAGTAAGATGATAAAAGCAAAACCCCTGCAGTCGCTCTCATTCCTCCTCTGCATGAGTATGTGGGCCACTGGGGAGAGTGGAAAAACCAACAAAAGGAATGTCATGGGCCAGTCCATAAAGAGGGACATGGCTTGTACGTGGAATACATCTTGTTCTTTACCTTCCATGAACAAGGAAAACTGCACAAAAATGCCAATGGACTGAGACAGTAAAGCAGGAGGAGACCAAAACTGCACAGACAATTGGTACTGAAATTAGTTTTGTGTATCCACGATGCTTTCAGGGGATCATTAGACATAGAGTTGGATCAACTTTCTCCAGATGACAGAGAAATGACTTCTCCCTGCTCTGCCCCATTCCTCCCAAACCCAAGCTCTATAGTAACTGTACCACCCTGAAATTTGACAAAGAAAATTAATTGGAGGACATTTGACTAGCCTATCCTTTTGGTGAATACTGTAGTGGCCTCTTTCCAAAGCTGTTTAATATCAATGAATCATGATACTACTTCTCCCAAGAAGGACCTTCATCCCTGGGCTTTCTCAGTTACCAATCAATTAACCAATTAACATTTATTAAGTGCCTACTATGTGCCAGGCTCTGTGTTAAGCATTAAGCAATTATTGACAATTTGGATTTTCACATGGGGACGAGACATAGTAGGGTCAGCTTCTCCCAGGCATTGATCCATCCTTTATATTTTAATCCAGAGTGGCGAGGGCATTGCCTGGTATACAAGCATCATCTAATACATGCTCTATGAATGAAGAAATTCATGTCAAACTAGAAGCTGCAGAATTCTTATTTTTGAAAGTTCTTTTGCATAAAAATGGTTATTAGTAGAAAGAGAGAATATCTGAAGTGAATTTTTCATATGGGTTTTTAAAGCCTCTTCAGCTCTCAGGCATTTCTTTAAAAGTGTTTTCTATGTGCTAGGCTTTGGGGAGGCAAATCCTCCCACATTCTATTGGTGGAAATGCAATGAACAAACACAAGAAAATTGGAGGAGCAAGAGAGCATATATGCCTTGGGGGATTCCGAAAGGCTGCTGCTTCTCAGGGCACAAGACAAAATTTCTCCAAAGAATTGGCCAGCTCTCCAGCAGCTGCATAATATCTCCTCTACGGAGCTTTCCAAAGGGACAAGAGCCCGTGGGTCCTCTGAGTCCACAGAACAGCTTAGCGTTGCCCATCCTGCCTCCATCACATGCAATTATGAAATAGCTGGAGTGTGTCTTTGGCCTTTTAGAATCCTTTTCATTTCCTTGCCTCGATGCTTCATGTTGCCCAGAGTCCCCTGATAGGATTCCCTCCCTTAGACGCATGGCCTCCTCTGGTCTTTTCCTGCCCTCAAAGTTTATCTGCTTCAAGACCCTACTCCCTGTTTTCCAAAAGGATGAGCTAATTTGTGTTAGAGACATCACACTTATGCATTCTGGAAGCAAAGTACCTAAGCCCAAAGGGAATCCTGGCAGCAGAAGCAGGTGTAGACAAACACTGTCTTGACAGTCAGATAACTCATCTGTAAGATGGGCATTACAACGTTGCTCTTTTCCCAAACCCTCATCACCCTGGGCTGGGGTACGTTGTGTTCCCCAAGGTCAAATAGGAAAATGTCCATGAAATACAGACTTTAGAGCATCAGCTTTCACTTTGCTGATGGAAGCATCAGTTGTAAACCCCTGGACCAATCAGAAGATTTCTAATTGAAGTTCAACCTAAAAGATAAATTAAACTGAATCTAAATCTGAGACCTAGAGAACGTTAGAGCTGGAAGGGACTTCAGAGATGATCTAGCTCAAACCCTTCCTTTTACAGATGTGGAAACTGAGGCCCAGAGAAGGAAAATGATTACTCTGAACTCCTATGGCTAAATCTTGCAGCCAACCCTTCCTCTCCCAGGAGGCACATGATGAAGACCTGCTCCCAGGAAGCCTGGGGGCCATCAAGGGAGAAGCTTAGCAAGAACTGAAAGCAAAAGCCCAAGCCTGGCTTCCCTTGGCCTTCTAATTTGCCCTGATGTTGGGAGTACCTTCATTAGACTTTTCTTTAGACAGAGGATGAGGCTGCAAATCCTCTCTCCATGGCTGCTTTCAGGAATTCTAATGGTGTCAAGGAGTTAGATTACCTTAAAGGCTCAGGCTCTCTTTTGCCCTGAAAGCTGCCCAACGTCCGTTTCTGAGTCAGACTTCCCCAAACTCTCCAGTTATCAGTGCTAGAATTCAGGGCCTGGGGAAGCCTGAGAACTGGGCTTCCTTCATACAGGGACAGAATAGTGAGCCGAATTTAACTGGGAGAAAAGGGTAGGTCATTGGCAAGCCTGCCAGATTTGGAACTGGAAGACCCCGGCTGGAATCCAAGCTCGGCCACTTATTCCCCAGGTGACCTTCGGCAAATCTGCTTTCCTTTTGGGCCTCAGACTCCCCATCTGTAAAATCGAGTAGGTAACCTCATGGATCCTCCTTCAGACCTCTGTCTGTACCTCTGTCGGGTCAAAACTTTTCAGATCTAATCACGTTTCCTTTTGAGATGGGAACCTGAATGGTTAGCTAGGAAATAAGCCTCTAGATTTGGGCATTTTTTTCCAATTTCTATTATTTTGACATTTACGAGGCCTGCCTTATTTAGGGCTTTATATTATTAACATCCAGCACACGTTAGTGCGTTAATGGGTGTTTGTGGATTGATCATTAATCATATGAGAACTATGGGTGTTTTTTTTTGTTTTATACTTGAAAGCATATTTGGAGAGAGTCTTCCTTCCTTTCTTCTTTCTTTCCTTTCGTTCCTTCCTTTTTTCTTTCCTTCCTTTCTTTCTTCCTTTCCTTCCTTTCTTTCTGCCTTTCCTTCCTTTCTTCCCTTCCTTCCTTCCTGTCTTTCTTTTTATTTGACAAAAGGACTGATGAATCTTACCAAAGTCTCTGATAGATCCTTCCGGTAGACATAGATCCGACTTGATAGCTCGAGTGATTTTGAGATGGCTAAGTCATTTGGTTGAAGTTCATGTTTTTCTTTAAGAAAATAAAAAGAAACAGGATTATGAGAAGAGTAACAACACTGGCAGAGATGACGCAGAAAATAGCAGCGTCTCAGAGAAATGCCCTTAAAAATAAATCGCTATGACAATCACATTCTAACTCTGCTCTGTTCTGTTCAATTCACAAACATTAAGGCTCAGCTGAGTGAAAGTCAGGAAGGCCTGAGGCACAGGAACCTGGCCTTGGACTTAGGAACATCTAGGTGCTGTCATACAGTAAGTTCTTAATGAATGCTTGTTGATGATTGCTTCTAAGACATGAATAACCATGTGTGTGACCATGGGCAGGTCACTTAACCTTCTTAGGGCCCTAGAAAACTCACTGACTACAAATGACAGATAGGTGCATTGGTGGAGCTTCCCACACCAAGGAAGTCCACAAGTCCAGATTGCCAGCCCTCCTCACCAACCCCATCCTGGCAAAAATCAAACTACCCAAATGGGCAATACTCTGTGCACCTCCCTTCCAAGGAGACCTCCGATTTGTATACTGATTTCTGGGGTTCTGATCCACACCTCTCCTTGTGACAGCTCTTCTTCTCATTGAGGGATACAGAGGTTCCCTTCCCCCACTACATAGTGACTGTGTTATAGATGACTAAGGTGACTGAACATCTGATCCTTGGAGAAGTCCCATGCTACTATAATGGGCCCAGATTCCAGGTGAGAGATTCATGAGAGAGATCTTTCATGAGAGAGATTCCAAGTTAAAGAAAGGTGAGTAAAAGCCAGGGAAAGGAAAGCCAGGGGAATCTCTGAAAATCATTCTATTGTTCCTACAGGGAAAGTAAGGTTTTGTCCACTCAATGTCTGTATTTACACTAGAAAATTTTATTTTAAGCAGCAAAAATAGTTATTCAAACAGTATATAAGTGGTTAAAAGGAAAGTAAGGACCTAAGTTCAAATTCTGCCTCAGATACTTACAACTTGTGTAACCTTGGTAAGTCACCTAACCTCTGTTTGCCTCAGTTTCTTAATCTGTAAAATGAGGATAATGATGGCACCTACCTCCCAGGGTTGTGGTGAAGATCAAAGGAGACAATGATTGCAAAGTGCCTGACAGTGAGTGCCTGACACTTAGTAGGTGCGCTATGCTAGGCACTTTGACACATTCATAGCTTAGGACTGGCTAAAATCCATTCGGGCTGGAGATGAAGTCTGTGGACCTTTCTCCTCCTCTGTCTCCCTCAATCTCAGTGTGTCTCTTTCTCTCTCATTCTAAACCAGTTGCTTCCCTTGGAGCATTAGGAGGTGCTTACTTTTTCGTGTTTAGATTTTCACTTTGTTTCTTTAAGTCAGCAAACGGGGCCCAGGTATTAATCAAGAGAATTACTAAAGTGTTGCTTGAATGTGGCCTCGAGGGAGAGGATGGAAAAGACCTGGGAGGGGAGAGAAGCTTAAAACTGATACATCTTCCAGAATTGGATTTCTGGCTGGGGGCTCAGAGTCCAAGGAGAAAATTATTGGTTTATTTTAACAATTTCCCAGCACAGAAAGGGTATCTCTGATTGGAGGAAGCTAAGTATCTGGCATTGAGACAGGCAAGTACCATTATCCACCAACTAGTTTATAAGGAACCCAAGAAGGGAGGGGCCAAGGGAGTGGCTAGAGAGAGAGTCATGCCCCAGGGGAGGCTCGGCCCACACAAAGGGCTGAGAGAGTAAAAGTGACTGACTCCTTTGTCTGCCTGTGGGGAGGGGGGGGGCAGAGGGGGGGAGAGGGGGAGAGAGAGAGAGAGAGAGAGAGAGAGAGAGAGAGAGAGAGAGAGAGAGAAGCGCGCGTGGGAAGGAGACATAGAAAAGAAAAGGGGAGAGGAAGAAGAGAAATGGAGAGGGGAGAAGAAGAGAGGGTGAAGGAGAATTGGGGCAAAGAGTAAAAGAAAGGGAGATGAGGAAAGGGAGAGAAGAAAAAGGGAGGAAAAGCATTGAGGAAGGAGAAGAGATAGAGAGAAGAGAAAGGAAAGAAAAGGCAAATGAATGAGAGAGGAAAAAAGGAGAGGAAGAAGGAGAGAAGGTGAAGGGGATAAAAATGAAGGGAAGGAAGAAAGGGTAAGAAGACAGCAAATAAAAGGAGAGTGAAAGAGACAGAGAGGAGGGCAGGAATGAGAAAATGCAGTTCTCCATTCTAAAGACGCCCCCACTGCCTTAAAGGGAATTAAGTTGACGCACTTAAAATCAAGGTCACATTAAGTCCTGGATTTGTGTATTAAAACACATTACTTATAGGAGGACGCGCTACATGCAAAATAGATTTTTTAATAGGCAGCACTACTAATAGATTTTAAATTACTATACCTCTCGCAATGTGTGGGATGCTTCTAGGGATGGTCTATAATGTGTCTATGCATATTAGAAATCTATAAACCGCGGATGAGTCTAATCTAATGGAGGATGAAAGTGGCATTTCACAGCATCATAGAGATATTGGGCAATAAAAGAGCCACTTATTAATTGCTAGATTCACAGAGGCCTCTTCCTGATGGAAAACCTGCCTCCCAAAGCTCTGAGCACCTCAGTGGCGGGCCTCTCAGGAGACTTTCTAGGAAGCGGCCGTGATCATCACCTTTTCTAACAGACCTGTTCCCTTGATGGGCAAAGAACGACTTCACATTTCAATTTGTCATCTAATTTGGCTAGGCACTTAAAATGAAATTAACACGCATCTGCTTGGAGAGATACACTTGCCGAGATGACAAATGGGTCTGAAATCTATGACAGAAACGGAAACAATACGCCACTTCAACCCCAGCTACCATTTTTAAGGGGATGGGGGTAAAACCTGAGCCTTACGGGAGGTGGGAGAGGAAGCCCATTGAATAGCAGAAATTTCAACTGACCTCAGCTGGGGCAAGATTAGATGCATTAATTTGCATCCGCAATTTGATTGGTTTCTGTCCTCCACTCATTTGCCTCTAAGCAGGGAAACACTGGAAACTCACTAAAGCTCTCACCCATCCAAGGGCCTTCTCCTCCCCGAGGGAGAGGAACAATGGACAAACAGCCACGCCATCCACGGGCTGGCTTTTCCCCCTCTTCCCTCTTCAATAACCTCACAGACACCGTCAGTTCTTGCATCTCTCAGAGCTGAAGCGCCTCCTTTGTGCTCTCCAGGAGTAATGAGCTATTGAAGAGGGTTGCAAGCCAAACAGCAGGCCAGAGAGCCTGGGCTGTGGCAGGCATTGGGGAAATGGAGGGGCCTGCGTGGGTCACCGAGATCAATAGTATCAGCTTGTAATCGGGCAGATTTTATTCAAGAGAGACAGTGAGGCATTCTGTGGGGCTACATAAATACCCGCAGAAGAAAGGCCCAGGCCCGCGTGGGAACTCACATTGTCCATCCGAGGCAACATGGTCCAGGGATTCTTATTACCTGTGTTGGCCATGTTTTTTTCTTTCATTTCATAAAAAAGTTCCTAATCTCTCTCTCTCTCTCTCTCTCTCTCTCTCTCTCTCTCTCTCTCTCTCTCTCTCTCTCTCTCTCTCTCTCCCTCTCTCTCTCTCTCTCTCTCTCTCTCTCTCCCTCCCTCCCTGTCCCTCCCTTTCTCTCTCCCTCTGTCCCTCCCTTTCTCTCTCTCCCTCACCCCCCTACTTTCTCTTTCTCTGTCTGTCTCTCTGTCTGTCTGTCTCTGTTTCTCTCTCCCACCCCCCTCCTCTCTCTCTCTCCCTCTCTGTCTCTCCCTCTCTCTGTCTTTTTCTGTCTCTGTCTCTGTCTCCTCTCTCTCTTTTTCTGTCTCTCTCTCTCCTCTCTCTCTCTCCTTCCCCCCTCTCTCCTTCCCTCCCCTTTCTCTCTTTCTGTTTCTCTTTCTCTCTCTCTCCCTCAAGCAATGTCACCCTTCAGCGATATCCTAGGTTAATTTAAATATGAAAATATAGGCGCTTATCTAGGGCTAAAGTATGGAGAGCTTTGTACTCCATTTCCAAACCCTGGAGCGCCTTCCCTGGGTATTCCATTCTTGGGAAGAAAATTCAGCATCCAGAAGGACCCAAGAATTGGCTGTTGTCATGGCAACAAGGGGAGGAAGCAGCCTTTCATTGTTCCCATGGTCATCCAGCTGGGGACCCAGAGGGGACCAGCCCAACACTTGCTCGACAGAATGTCACCCACCTTCTTACTGAAGGAGAGACAGCAGGAGATTAGGATTCAAGCACAGGAAATGATTTACCCCCTGAGAAGGTGACAGCCACCAGGGCCAGGTCATCCTGAGCATGCTGGAGCTTCCCGGCCACAATCTTGAGGATCTCCTGAGCCGTGCTGGAAACCCCGGCCTTGACGCTGATGTAGGAGTGCTCTGTTATGTACACGTGGCAGAAGACTGTAAACAGGAGAAGGTGTGAGTAAATGGGAGACAAGCACACACCAGGCAAGCGTTTCCAAAAACCATAGCCCTGAGTGGTACCTCTAATATAAAAATGGAATATATATTTCTCTCTCTCTCTCTCCATATATGTGTATATATATCCATCTTTCTATATATATATATATATATATATAGAAAATATATATTTCTCTCTATATAGATCTCCCTCTAATATAGAAATATAATATATATTTAGATATAAAATATAAATAATAAAAATGTGTGAATATATGTGTGCATATATGTGTATATATATGTATATTTGAAGTGTGTACAGTGAGTCAATAAGCATGTATGAAGTGCCTACTATGTTCAGGAGCACTGGGCTAAGTACCTGGGACACAAAGAAAGGCAAAAGATAGTCCCTGCCCTCAGGGAGATCCCAGTCTAATGGGAAACAACATTCAAACAAGCTATAGATGGCTACATCTACAGCTATGGAGATGGCCCCCAGGGGGAAGGCAGTAGCAACAAGGGGGTTGGAAGAGGCTTCTAGAGAGGGTGGGATTTTAGCAGGGAACCAAAGGAAGCCAGGAGGTAGAGATGAAGAGAAAGAGCATTCCAGGCAGTTGGGAGATGGAGAGTTGGAAGGCCAGTGTCCCTGGATCCAAGAGTGTGTGTCAGGGAGCTAGGTGAAAGAAGATGAAAGACAGGAGGGGACTAGGGGATAAAGGGCCTCGAATGCCAAACAACAAAGGATTGGATATTTGATCTTGGAAGCCATAAGGATTTAGGGAGGGGGGAGATTGACAGGCAGCTGGCCAGGGAAAGGACCAGGCCTTCTGAAGGAACCACAAGCTAACAGCAGCCCTCAGTGTAGCACAAGACAGCCCAAAGAGATAAGGGAACTGTACTCTGCATTGGGAGGCACTGGCAGCCAGGCCGGGAGAGGGGAGAGGCCCCCTGGTCTCTGCTTTGGTCTGGGGCATTGTGCCAAGTGCCTGACAATAGGTGTTAGGAAAGACACTGAGAAGAGGAGGCTTAGATAAGTGTAGAGAGGGTGAAAGGGAGAGGAGGTGGGATGAAGAAAGGACAGGCAGAGATGGAAGAGGGCAGGGAGAGACAGGAGGGAGGGGAGAGAGGAGGGAGGGGAGAGAGGAGGGAGAGGATACAGAAGGGAGGAGAGAGAGGAGGGAGAGGGGAGAGGGGGGAGGGGAGAAGAGGGAGGGGTCTCTGCTTAGTCCAAAGGCAGAAGAAGCAATAGGTAAAGCTTCCGGACCCTTAGGGCTAGCCCAGGTGACATGGGCTGCCTCAAAAGGAGGTGACCTCCTCTTCACAGGAGACCACTAGAAGCCAAAGACTGGATGGACATTTGCTGGGGACACAGTAGAGGGGATCCTGCTCAGGTGTGGCCCCTTGAGGACCTGGGATGGCCTCTGGCCTTCCCTAGGCAGAATGTGATCCCACCTACTTCAAAGAACCAAGAAGCAAAAAAGAGAAAGTCTCATCCTTAAAATGTCCAAGTCTAATCCTCAGTATGTCCATGTCCCTTTACTGATAAGCCTGAAACCCAAAGGGCCTGGGAGAGAAAAGCCCAGCTCCCTGGGCAGGGGATCTGACTAGCACTTGGGCCCTGGACCAGAGAAAACAGTGACAGTCTCTGGATCCCTGGCCTGGTCAGCCACATCACTAACATAACATCGTTAGACAAGTGTTTGTCTCCCTGCTTGTCAGGGGATTTGCTGGGGCTGATGCATGGATAGAAAAAGGCTGTAATCTCCCCCTTGAAAATGGAGTTTTCCAGCAAGCCCACAAATCAATGCATACAAGATATGTTTACACCTCATTAACTAGGCTAGTGAGTACAAGCGCTGAGGGGCCAGGAAACACCAGACCACTCTAAACATTCAACCTCGAAAACAATCTAACTTGAGCGTAAGACATTGGGGCCGGGGATGTGTCCTTGCAAGTATCAGACTGGGCAGGGGGATGTGGTCACTGGGCAATTGATGCGCAATGGGCGGCAGGAGATGATCTGGCCCGGAAGGAATGTCGGGAGGAGTCACTCTGAGTTTTATGATGATTGTATTTTCATTATGTCTATCATCGTCAATATTAGCGACTGGCCATGAATAAGAGCTACAGGGAGCTCCAAAGAAAGAGCCCCACCCCCTTCCAATGGATAACAGCATCTTCTCAGGAACCCAGGGTCTGCCCAGGATCCCAGCGTCGGTCAGAGACTAAGATTAAGCCCAAGACGTTCTGATCCCAAGGGAGGCTGGCTCAGGTCTCCCCACAGTCCCTCTTGGCTTTGGCCTTTATCTCAACAGCAGGAAAGCAGCTGCATTTAGGTTTTAATTATAAAAAGTAAAGTAAAATAATGAAATTTTAAAAAAATCCGCATCATCAAGACCCCAAAAGGCCTCTCCTGCCTCTGTTCCCTACTGATGAGTCACATTTTCACTTGAGAAGGAGACACTTTGATCATTTACAAACAATATTCTCTTGGCCCTGTCCCTCACGTGCCATATCCAGAAAACTTGCCCTCCTGGACCCTCCTGGAATTATCCTAATCCCATAATTTTCTTGCTCGAGTCCCTCCATGGCTCAGGGACTTTGAGGACCCTATTTCCTGTGGCACTCAGCCCAGGTGCCACCTCCTCCCTGAAGCCCTTCAAACTGCCAGGACTAACAACCCCTGAACCACCTGGCATTTATTCTTAGCATCTTGTATATATATATATATATTCACATGTGTACGAGCCTTTCCTGATGGAATGGAAGTTCCTTGAGGGCAGGAACGATTTCTTTTCTGTCTTTGTAATCCCCAGGTCTGCCATAGTGACTGATACCTAACAGGGGCTTGTTCCTGGACTGATGGACTCTGATCAGGGCTAGACTATCTAAAGTACACAGTGGATGGAGTGCTGGGCCTGGAGTCAGAAAGTCCTGAGTTCAAATTCAGTGCCAAACACTTACTGGTTGTATGACCCTGGGCAAGTCACTTAACCTTGTTTACCTCAGTTTCCCTATCTGTAAAATGGGGATGATAACAATGTTCACCTCCCAGGGTTGCTGTGCGGATCAAAGGGGATAATCATTCTAGAAGATTGAGCACAATGCCTGGCACGCAGTCGGCGCCGTGTGGACGTTAGGCAGAAGTGGTGCCTAGGGTGGGAGCTCCTTAAGGGATGGGGTTGTTTCTCTTCTGTCTTTGTATCACTGTCAGCTGGCACAGCGTCCGGCACACAGCAAGTGCTTAATTAACGCTTGTTGACTGCTTGATTATAGTGGAAAGAGCCTCAGGTTCAAGTCCTGGCTGACAATTCCTATTTATATTACCCTGGGAATATCACTTAATCTTTCTGAGACTCAGTTTCCTGATCTGTCAGATGGGGAAACATACACATATAAACACACATACATGTATATAATACACACTCTGTATATACGTATGTGCTATGTATATAAAGTACACACTATGTATGTATGTATATGCCACGATACACGATGTATATACTCTGTGTGTGTGGGGTGGGGCACGCGTCTTTGCCTCACAAGGTAAAAGCGCTCTGTAAATTGTAAAGGGCTTTGAAAACAAGGTTGCCCTACTTCCTATCACTGGAGGTGGCTATTAGACTTGGGAAGGTCTTGCTGGGCCTTAGAGAACGGAAGCTTTCTAGGGGGACAAACCCATGCTTTCCCAGAAGTCCTTGCTTCCCTCTAGCTCATGGAGGAGATAAATGTCTGGGTGAAGAAGGTGATTGGGGTCGGAGTTGAAACGGAAGCCTTCACCATCAGTTTTAAAGGTGCCCTTCCCCCCGCCCCCCCCATCGGGCCCCCCACCCCACCCTTACTCACTTTCCTCCGTTTCACCCACAGTCCCTCGGTGCTGGAGCCAATTCTCCTTAAGACTAAATTGGTGGAAAAGGGCTTTATTCTGTAGGAGAGGAAGAAAGGACAATGAAGGAGAGTCCCGGGTCCTTTGGAAAACCACAGCTCTTTCCAAAAAGAGCAGGGGCCAAGTCTTTTCTTTTCAACAGGAAATCCACCCATCTAATCTCTGAGAAGGAAGTTGCCTCAGGGAGCACAGAGGTGGAGAGTCTGGGCAGAACCTCTGGCTGGGGCTGGCCAAGCTCTGGGGGCCCCTGGCTTCATCTCTGGGCAGCAGAGGGCAGGTCTCTGGGCCTGGCAGTTCCCACCTGCTCTAGAAAGATCCACAAACACAGCCTGACGGGGCTCTCTACCTCTGCCCAGCCCCAACCCAGAGGCTCAGCCAGCAACTGTGCCATGATGACTTTCCAATCCCCACATTTCCAAGAAGGCCACTGGGGTCATTTCATCCTCACAGGACCTGGGGCTGGAGAGAATCTCGGAGTTCCCTCTGGGCAGCTGGACAGCATGTGGGACTTGGAATCAGGAAGACCTGAGCACAAATTCTGTCTCAGACATTGGCTAGCTGTGTGACCTCAGGCAAGTCACTTAACCCATCCTGGCCTCAGTTTCCCCCCTGCAACTTGGGGATGATAATTATAGCATCTACATCAGAGTTGTTGCAAGGAAAAATGAGCTAATATGTATACAGTGCTTTGCAAACCTTAAGTGTAAATGCTAGTTATTATCGCCATGATTGTTATTATCTAATCTCATTCCTCATTTTATAGATGAGGAAACTGAGTCAGGAGGCGATGTGCCTTGTCCAAGCACTGGGGTGGGATTCCTTCTACTCCATCGCTCCAGCTCCCCCATCCTCCAGCTTCAGTTTGGGCAAATTTAGGACCAAACTGTTAAGGAAGCATCTTTCTCTGCCCTCCTCCCACCTCCTTCATCTAGACAGGGATATATCCCGGCTGGCAGGCATTTCTCCTATATTGGCTGACCCTCTCCTTCCTCAAAACCAGACAAACCAAAGCCTACCAACATTTTTCTTGGTCCAATGAGTCCTTTCTAACCTTGAGTTAAGCTGCCGTCCTGAGTGGGTTTGCCCAGAGGTTGGATCGACTGTCACTAAAGAGGTCAGGGGCCAACGGCATGTCAGATTCCACTCTCACATTGATTCAGACAGAGGCCGATCAGGCCAGAGTCCCTCTGAGTCAAGCACATGGGAATTCAACCTGATTTGCCCTGGCATGGGGGCAAAGGAAAGCAGGGAGCCGCAGTCCTGTGGCAGCCCCAGTAGGGTCCTGTCATGCCCTGGGCAGGCTTCCTTTTAATTGTGAAGACATGCTAGGGGAGGGCCAGCAGCGGAGGCTTCCTAAGGGGCATCCTCCTAATGCAGATGTAGAAAGTGTCCCCTTACCTTTCTGTGTGGCGAGTATTCATCCACAGTGCTGCAAAGAAAGGCACAAAGTCAGACTTGGGTCAGAAAAAGAGGGCAGAGGTCGCCCACCTAATCCTGCCCCGCCCCCCATGTCAGGTTGTTGGTGCTGACAGATGCCACTCCCATCCCCAGCACACTCAGCAGTCAGTTCTGTCCTCCCACTGACAGCGGGAAGAGGAGACGCTCAATATGGACCAGTGGAAAGGTCAGAGTCAGAGTTCGAGAGGACCTGGGTTCAAATCCTCTCTGCAACTCCCTATCAGCATGACTTTGGGCAAATCACGTGCCTTTGCCTTCAGTTTCCTCATCTGTAACCTGAGGGGTTGCACTAGGGGACCCCTAGGTTCCCTTACAGCTCTGGATCTAGGCCTCTACCAGCACCAGAAGTCAATGATCTGGACAATCGAGGCCAGACCCCCCCCAATCTGCCTCGGACTGCACTCCAGCGAAGTTTCCTATTGGCGTCATCCAGCTCATAGAATCAACCATCTGCTTTGCTTTGTCCCCACTAGACACATGGACCCAGGCACAAGCACCCATGTGCCACTCAAGTGGGGAAGAATGGCAGAGACATGTGCCATTTGGGACACAGGTACCCAAGTTTCTGCTGCTGATGGCTTTGTGACAGCAGCCAAGGGGACCTGGGTGAGCCAGCCAGTCTGTAGACTTTGTAACTCACTAAAGATAAAAGAATCCCAGCAGTGGAGTTAGAAGGGACCCTAGAGGTCCCTTATTCCAACCCCTTTTGCAGATGAGGAAGCTGAGTCTGGGAACAAAGGCACGAATTGTCCAAAGACCACAGAGCTATCACGGGGCAGAGCCAGGAACAAAGTCCTGCTTCCACCACAGCATAGGTAACCCAGTAACTGAGGCCAAATCAGCGGTCTGATCTCCATTGCCTTCTCAGGGAGAAGCAATCTTTCTCCTAATGAGTTACCAGAGATTAGAGAACAATGCTGAGGAGATGAAACCTGAACCTCAGATTTGACACCAGAACGGCATTTAATCATTTTTTATCTTTAAAGATGATTTTAGGCCAAACAGTGGCTGTCCTGCCTCTAAGATCTCAGCCCTTTTTCTTCAAGTTATTTGGTCACTTCCTTACATTTTAAAAGTATTCTCCCCCCCCCCATTCTGATAAAATGTAGAATGAAGTCACCAGGGAGCAGAACTTTGTAAGCCTGGTAATAACTCTGCCACTGGCCCCCTGCCCCAAAGCCCAGAAAACAGACTGCATTTGAAGCAAGGATTATTTTGGATTAAGCTGACACAGAATACAATTTTGCCCCATAATCCTTCCATTTCTTCATGTTTACATAATAGTTTGATACCCTAGAAACAACCCAGCGCATGTGATGAGAAGCTGAAAGTTGTTAGAAGGGAGCAGGCTCACTCTGCGGCCTGTGTGCTCTGACACGCTCCAAATGACTAAAGACACCCAAGAATATGGCAGGGATAGAAGTAAAGCTCCAGAATGGAACAGGGAGGGCCACGGATCTGGGCAACTGACCACACGAAATCAGCGTAGCCTTTTCATCTGGACTATGATGGCTTTCATTGAAATTAAATGATGCTTTAAACTGGGATCAGAATTGCTGGTCCAGCAAGACTCAGTCCAATCAATCAACAAGCATTATTATGCTTGACAGCGGGGTGGGCTAGGCGCTTGGACAGAGACGAGGCAGCCCCTTCTGGCAAGGAGTTTACCATGATTATTTTTTTTAAAGGGCATTGAGGTTTGATGTGTTCTTCACAACTGCAGCAGAGGAAGTGCCACTTTCAGCATTTTAAAGTAGGATTCCCCTTCCCTCACCCCTCCATCCCCACCAAGGTTCTAACTAAAAGCTAAGAATGATTTGGTTGTTTATTTACCAAGCTGACCAGAGGGTGTGTGTGTGTGTGTGTGTGTGTGTGTGTGTGTGTGTGTGTGTGTGTGTGGGCGGGGTGGGGGTGGGGTTGGTGTTTAAGATGATTTCTCTTCAGCTCATTTAATCATGAACACCTAGGCACGAGGGGTATTTCTGACAAATGAAGGCCCCAGGATAAAGTGGGTTTTGTTAATCTTTCTAAATTGAATGTAAAACCTCAAGAGACCCCAAAAGATTGGGTCTTGAAGAATCGGTGACCTATTTATAAAACATCTTTTAAAAAAAATCCACATATATTCCTCAAGTAACTTCCTTCCCTCATTCCATGGTGATACATAAAAACCAAAATTTAATTTTAAGTTAAATTTACCCTCCAAAAGCATTTTAGTTTCATTTTAATAAAAAAAAATCTAGGGAGTAGCAAGGGTCAGCCTTGGAATCAGAAAGATTGGGGCTTCAGAAGTATCTCTTCTTCACAGAAATTTTGTGACCAAAGGAAGTAGCATCACCTCTAAGCACCCCCACAACTGCCTAAGACCATAAATTATAGACCTGCTTCAGTGGAGGGAGTTTCCATACTGGGAGTTCTCCCACTGGGATGAAATCAGAGGTTTGGTCAAAACAAACAAGGAAACCTCACTGGCAAACTGCTTGTGAGTTTGTTTGTTTGTTTGTTTGTTTGTTTGTTTGTTTAGGAAATCATTGGTTTCTACTTTGACAGGAAACTGGACAGATTATTCCAAGAGACAGAAAGGATGATTATGGCTCCAGCATCACAGAAAGCCAGGGGCTCACATGGAAATCAGGGAGCAGAGCGACATGGCTTTTTTGTCCTCTGTCACCTTTTAATATTCCCAGTTTCCCAACTTGGTCTATGGAGACGAGCTTAAAAGTGAATGTAGCAGGGCGGGTAAAAGTGGGAAGGAAGATGCCACTCACTGCCGCCGGTGCATGCCAAGGATCTTCTGCAGCTCTTTGAGTTCCTTCTCAAGCACTGGATATTCGTATATATCATCTAGGACGTTCCTGTAGATGGTCTGCAAACACACACACACACGCGCAGAAAGGCAGTGGAAATTATCTGATTAAAAGGGTTTGTTTTTAAATGTACACGGTCCCAGGCGCTCTGCTAAGTCGTTCATAATTATTATCCCATTTGATCCTGATCCTCAGAACAACCTTGGGAAGTGGGTCCTCCTATTATCCCATTTTACAGATGAGGAAACTGAGGCAAACAGGGTCACACAGGTAGGAAACGTCTGAGCCAGGACTGGAATCCAGGTCTTCCTGATCTCAGACTCTGGTGTTCTACCCGAAGCGCCATGTGACCCTGGGCAAGTCTCAGCCTCTGTTTGCCTCGGTGTCCTCATCTGTAAAATGCAGATGCTAATTTATAAAGAGCTCTTAGCACATAGAAGATGCCACATAAATGTTAACTATGCCAATGGTGAGGATGATTTTAGACACAAACAGGGAGAATATAAACAGTTTAAGTATAAGGCTGGATCTGTTAACAGTGTTTGTGTCCCCTGGCACACAGGAGAGGCCTGATGAACACTGTTAAATGAGTGGAATTGTCCTGACCAATCACTCGACCGGCCTATGGTTTATATGAAAGAATTTCCCATCCTTTCAGAAACCTTGTAATACAAAGAGATTTACTGCCTCTCCCCAAACTGGGATGTTAGTCCACAAATACAAAGAGTGAACAATCCCTCCTCTCGAGAAGCACGCATTTGCAACATCTTTTGTTGAAAAGATAAGTCCCCCAAAGTAGAGTTTCATTGGAGATTAGCTCCTGTTTCAGAAAATTTTGGCCTCAAACATCTAAACCAAAAGACTGCTTTCTTGGATTCCCAAATTCACACTCAATAAAAGTCTTCCCGGTGGCCTTTTTTCTTTAAATCAAGAATTTCAAAGGCCCTCCCACCTTTGAAGGAAGTCACTGCCCACCAGCCCCCCAGTGGTACCTTTAGGAACATCTTGGAGGGCTCATCTTCTGGCAGCCAGTCTTTGTACAGCCCGATCCACTGGGACACGAGATGTAAGACCTTTCGCTTTCGACGAGGCACATCCGAGTTTTCTTCCTTGCCTTGATATTTCTTAGCAGAATAGGTGGGAAAGGTTAAAGAAAACATGTGGGCAGCATCACATTGCGTAAATCCTAAAGACAGAAGTCCTGTTTCTCTGAGTGGCGATGCTCACTCATGGAAGAGAAAGATACAGAGAAAACAAGGCACCCACCTACAGCACGGAACCAAATGGCCCAGGAAAAAGATCTGGCAACCAAGGGGAAGGTGGGGCATGGAGCAGCAGGTGAGGCCCAAGAGACCTGCGTCCTTCACTCAGCATGGGGCCCAATCGTCTCTACCTGCAACCCCAAAGTGTCTGAGATGAGGGGATTTCTAAGCTCCCTTCTAGTTGCAACCCCCAAGGCCTGGAGCTGGCTTAGCTCCATTTCAATAGGGTGGGAAGAAGCAGGTCTACTGCATTCTAGGGTGGCACTAAGCATGGACTCAATCTTTTTGGTTTCCTGGACCCTTTGGCACTATAGTGAAGCCTCCAGACTCCTGCTAAGAAAAATGTTTTTAAATGCATAAAATAAAATATATAAATAGAAGCCAATTATATTGAAATATAATCAAAATAATGTAAAAAAAAAGTTCATCCACCCCAGGATAAGAATTCCTGCTCCAGGAAGAGACTAGAACCCTGAATGTTAAAAAGGGATCAGAGTTTAAAAAAAAAAACCACTGGGCCAAGGATATGGGTTCGAATGCCACCTTTACTTAGAACCTTGAAGTCAGACTTTCTGAGTGTTAGTCACCTTCTCAGCAAGATAAATGGGTTGGAATAGATTACTTCCCAGGTTCCTGACAGCTTCTAACCTATAATCCTTTGCATAGTACAGGAGAGAGAGCCCTGGCTGGGAGTCAGAGGGCCTGGGTTCAAATCCTGCCTCTGGCATCTATGATCTGTGTGACTTTTGGCAGATCACACAACCTGCCTGGGCCTCAGTTTCCTCATATATAACAATGGACTTCTAAGCTCCTTTCCAGCTTCAGCTCTATTATAAAGTCACGTAACCTCTCTAGGCCTTGGTTTCCATACCTATAAAAGGAGAGGGTTGGGCTGGATGGCTCCCGATTTCTGGTCCTATGGCCCTCAGGCTCATACCCTGGGAGGGATACTGGCTATCCTGAAAATGGCCAGCTTTTCTGGAGCTGTGGAGTAGACAATACATTCTGTAAGGGCACAGGCCAGGTCTCAGCTAACCCTTTTATCTCACCCTGTGTTCTAGCCCTGGGCTCTGTACACAGTAGGTGTTTAATAAAGGAGCATGTTTCTGAGTGCCATCATTCTTCCCCACCCAGTGACAATCAGTGGGGTAGAATGTTGCCTGGGCACATCTGCAGCCTTACCCAGCTCACAAGAGCGGGAAGCGCTTGGAGCTCTCAGCTGGAATCACCTGGTTTCTACAAGAAAATTCTAATCATAAAGTCAGCTTGACTCTTAGTTCATGCTTTGTCTGCACTTTTTAATAAAATGTGGCTTAATCACAGACATGCCCCCTTCCCTCCTACCACCTCCCCACTCCTGAACACATAACATTAAGCCCAACCATTTGAACAGGCCCATTTTGGTGTTCAACTGAAGAAAGGCTGATACAATTTCTTTTTGGTTCGGAATTCAATGACTAGGGTGCGAACGGCAACAAGACATGGGGCTCCCTTTAAATTACATGCCTTTGGTTTTTCTTGGGAAGGAACATTTTAAACTAATAGATGATGTTAATTAGAGGCAGGGTGGGGGAGTGGGCAGATCCCTGGTCTTGGAGTCAGGATGCCTGGGTCTGGGTCAGCCTCTGCTGTGGGATCTTTTCAGGTCATTTAACTCCTGTGACTCAGTTTCCCCATATGTGCAAACAGGAGAGGAATGGCTACACTGGACACCTATAAGGTTGCTTATTTACCTCTAAGTGCTTTTGTGAAGTGTGGCTTTTCTTCTTCTGTATGTATATATATATATATATATATATATATATATATACATATATAATATATTCACCAATGTCTATTAAGTGCCTTCCGCATCACTCTAAGTGCAAAGATTAAAATTAAATAGTCCCTGCCTGTGAGGACCTTACCAACACACACACACAAGCCAGTAAAGACAAGGCCAACCACAGGGACACACAGCAATTAAAGAGGGAGGGCTTGTTAATGAACAAAGAAGGGGGCAGGAATCAGGAAAACCCTGGTCTCATAGGTGGGACCTGAGCATTCATTCCATAATTTCACTAGTAGAAGGAATTCCTTGGTATAGAAACTCCTTCCCCAGCTGCAGGATAGCAGCCAACTCCCCTGTAACTTAGCATTCTCCTGATTCCCTGGGTCCAAGTTAGGTGACATATCCATGGCCACACAGCTAGTATTCATCCACAGTCCAGGGATTCCTGACTCCAAGGCCAAACTGCTCTCCCCGACTCCAAGCTCCTTCTTGGCACCACGGGATGGGTGGTGTGAAGATGCTGCTTCAAGGTTGGCGAAGTTCTTGGCAGACATTGTGTCACGGACCTTCAACAGCCTTGAGAAGCTGGCGCTACAAGAATTAGTGGCTTTGTTGTACAGAGCAGCAAAGGACCCAAAATGCTCCAGGAGGCAGTGAGGAGGAATTCCTCTTTTTACCCCCCTGAGAGTGTGTGGGTGAATGAATGTCCTGGGGGATTTGTCAGTATTCATAAGCAGCCTATGGTACATGCTACACCAAGCAGCTGCAACCTGGGAGGAAGAATAGGGTGGTTTGTTTTGTTTTAATGGAAGTTGGCCCAGCTTTTCTCGGACTTGAAATGCCAATAGCTACTCTCACCTTTCCCCTTAGAGTCTCAAGACCGGTTAATCTCTAAGGTCTCTTCCAATACGAGAACTCAGTGATGCTCCTGGAGGAGTCAGAGGCCACCTCACTGTGAGCCTCTTAGTACGAGACCATGAAACTTCATGATTAGATTCCCTTGTAAAAATCTGGGCCATTCCAACCAAGAGAACCAAAGGCTTCCCATCCTCATGAGCTGGGATATGAACCCAGGCAACATCCTGACCTGCTGAGAGTTGATGAGTGGAAAACAACTAGGAAAATTGGAAACATGCTCATTTCCACAGACTTTTATTAAACACCTACTGTGTACAGAATATAGAGCGAGATAAAAAGTTGAGCTAAGACCTGATGGAGCTAACAATCTACCTCATACCTTTGGCCACTTTCAGGATTACTCCTGGGGTAATAGCCTGAGGATGCCTGAGGACCAGAGGGATCGCAGGACAGTTCAGTTGTTTTTCAGTCATGTGTGACTTGTTGTGACCCCATTTGGGGTTTTCTTGGCAAAGATCCTTCTTCAGATCATTTTACAGATGAGGAACCTGAGGCAAACAGGGTTAAGTGACTTGCCCAGGGTCACACAACTAGTAAGTATCTGAGACCAGATTTGAACTCAGGAAGATAAGTCTTCCTGACTCCAGGGCCAGCACTCTATCCACAGTGTCACCTAGCTGCCCCTTTTCCTATCGATATTTTTCTGCAAATTTAGCATCTTGAAATAATTAGGCAATCGTGACTGATTTACAAATGACACTCTCCATCATTCTCATTGCTATCCTCATCCCTGGGTAGGAATGATGGAGATTCAGAAGCTTTAAAACAATTAAGATTTGTAAACATAACTGATTTTTCCCACAGTGCAAGAAGGGGCAGGAGACTGGAATCTCATTTGGGTCCCCAGACGTGGCACATGGTCAAAAGAACCACTTTCTCCCATTCCTGCATTCATTAATAGAGATATCCCCCTGCTGCTCTCTGCGCTGCTCCCCACCACCCCCTTCCCTATTATATTTTATAGCAGCCTAAGAAATGCTTTTGCAGGAAAATACTCTGAGTTGAAACAATATATGGTGTCACATCAGCCCAGAGATTTAAAAGAATTACAATGAACCAGAAGACATCTCCAGGCCACTAGACTCCGGGTTCAGGATGTTCCAATGGGGTCATGTGAATATCAAGTCCCCGTCCTATAAAATTTCATGATGAGCTGTAATGGAATCCTCAGCTGCATATGGCAAAGAAAGCGAGAACTACCTACTGAGGCTTCTCTGGTATTTTCTTACGAGGATGACTGGGCAGCAGTTAGGTGGCACAGACTTTCTGGGGAGGCTGGGTCTTTCCACGTTATGTCTATGTCTTGTCCATAACAAAAAGTTAATACGTCCCCTGGGATTGTATCGGCTCTAGTTGATAACAACTCATCTTCATAGGGTGTTTTAAAGCTTGCGGAGCAGGTGGTGTATGCTGTCTGCCTGGCACAACCGCACTATGAGGTGGGTGCTGTTACCACTCCCATGTCATAAATGAGGAAACCAAAGCCCAGAGAAATGCCCCACGTCCACTTAGTGAAGAGGAAAGAGGAGAGACTTAGACCTAGAAGGGAATTCAGAGTATCTATTCCAACCTTCCACATGTTGTAGGTGAGAAAATTAAGGCCCAGAAAAGTCAAATGTTTTGCCTGTGGTCAGACAAATCGTGAGCCCATTTGGGGAAACTGAGGCAAACAGGGTTAAGTGACTTCCCCAGGGTAACACAGCTAATAAGGGTCTGGGGCTGGATTTGACCTCAGGTCTTCCTGACGCCAGGCCCAGCGCTCTTTCTATTGTACCGTCTAGCTGCCCACCCTTTAACTCCTAATTTCTCACTGGGCCATGAAAAGGGAGTAACCTACCTCCTTCAGGATACTGTACTAGCCAGGTGGTACATTGAAGACCCGAGTTCAAAACCAGCTTTAGTCACTAGCTATGGGATCTGGAGCAAGTCACTAGACCATTAATAAATGTTCACGGGATTGCAAGCAACCTCTCTGGGCCTCAGTTTCCCTCATCTGTGAAATAGAAACAGTGACAGCAGCTATCTTACAGAAGCATTGTGAGGATTAAATGGGAGGACGTTTGTAGAGTGCTTTGCCAAATGAAGCGTCACAGCCACACTCTCATGCTGGTGATGAATCGCTCCCCTTCCCAGCATCCCAGCACGGCTGGAACCTCCCTGTGGAGCTCATCCAAGCCTACCTCTGCCATTCCCACACCACGGCATCGCCACCTCCTCCCCCCAGAACTTCAGTCCGGGCTTCCATGTCCTGTCCTGGCCATTTCCAGGCCCTCCCCTTCACCTTTACATGCTGCCTAGACTGTCAGCCCCTCAAGGCAGGGACCGTTCTTCATTTCACTTGTATTTGTATCCAGTGCTTAACACGGTGACTGGCATAAAGCAGGTGCTTAATAAATGCTTGTTCTGTCCCCCACTCTTCCCTTTCCTGCCTCATTTTCACCTCTGTGATGAAGCTACGAGCCCTCACCCTGCCCCACGCTCCCCCACAACCTGGCTAATTAAGCAAGGCATGTGGTTTGGAGCGTGAAACATCTGTTGGGACAGCAGCCTACAAAGCACCCCATGGTTAAGGAAGGATATTGTCGCAACAGCGCCTGGCACAAATCATCCGTGGTCATGAAGACGGTGTACGTGAGCAGGAAGTCATCCAGGAGGGTCTCTGTGGAGAGAAGCAAACAGACGAGGTGAGGGGAGGCTGGCCCCACAGACCCGTTCCCCAGAGTGGGCACACCTGCTTACATACACACAGTTTATTTAGACCGAGAGCGGATGCTTCAAGCAGGGGGTCTGTAAACCACCGGGCCCCGTGGGCATCAGGGTCTAGGTTGGTAACATCAGTGGAAAGGGTGGGAACAAAACTGAATGACTAACGGCCATCTGGGACAGGTCATGAGTTTCCTGTCTCCCGGTGGGGATTCAAGCCCTGGGAAGGGTGCCTGAGCCCTCTGTCTTTACAGGAAGACGGGCCTTTCCTGGAGCCGTCTGCCCCGTCTATAGCAGGGGGGCCAGAGAAGGAAAAGGGGGCAGAAAAGGACTCTGAAGATACTTGATGTGACACCAGGGTCTATGAGAGGGCGGGAGCAAGGGCGAGGAACTTCTGATTCTTATCTTGGTCTGGCAGCACACGTCTCAACATGGAACTGACTCCCTTTTCCATCGATCCCTGCTCTCTTTGTCCTGTGTGAACCCAGTGTGGGTCAGATCATGGACGCAGGGGGAATTTCAGTCTATTTTCCAGGAATGGACCTGGGAGGGAAGAAGCAGCAGCAAGACTGGGACCGGCCTCTTCCTGTGTCTGTGTCATGGGCACTGGGAATTCCCTTCCCGATGGATGGGGATGACCAGCTTGTCCATCCTGTCCAGTCTTAGGGGGTTTCCTAGGGTGCTGAGAGTCGACGTGACCTGGCTGGGGTCCCATACCTAGCACTCGCGTCAGTCAGAGGCAGGATTTGAACCCAGGCCTTCCTGACTGAGGCAGGCCTTCTATACCCTCTATCACACCCATTTTCCATGGATTCAGGGATGGAAGAGACATTTTGTCCAATTTCATTATTTTATAGTTGAGGAAATTGTCCCAGAGAAGCTAATTGATCTGCCTGTAGTCACACAGCAAATACATGTTGGAGACAGAACCTGAACTGTCATCTGCCTGATGCTAAGGCTGCCCTTCTGCCCACGATGCCAGGCCACCCCTGGAACGTTTCTAACAGGCCACTGAAAGTCTGAGGAAGCCGGTTGTGCTATTGCCCATCTCCAGGCCCTCTCTCTTGCGGTCCCCCATGCTTGAGCTGGTTTCTTCCCAAGTCCCACTTCTGCCTTCAGTGCTTGAGTCCTGCCCCCACTGGTCTGAGGGTGAGCTTCCTGTCCTTATATCTCTCACACCGCTGTCTGTGTCTTTTCTGTCCCTCTTAGCGTGTGGATCACAGTTCTCTACCTGACTGGCCTCTCCCCTCTCCCTCCCCAGGCCAGGGAGTGCCCCTTAGTCCATCCTCAAAGACCCAGGGCCAGGCAGAGGGCCCTGCCTAGAGCAGGTGTTAAGCCCATGTGGCTCTAGACTGCTAAGGTATCCTTCCTGGAAGAACCCATGCTGGAAGAGCCAGGCAGATTTAGGCAGCTAGGTGGCACCATGATGCACAAAGCACTGGACCTGGAGTTGGGAAGACCTGAGTGTGAATCCAGCCTCTGACATTTACTAGCGATGTGACCCTGAGTGAGTCACTTCACTTCAGTTTGCCTCAGTTTCATCCACTGTAAAATGGGTCTAATAACCACTTCCTTCACAGGGTTGTTATGGGGATCACATAGTGAGGACAGCACGTAGTAGGTGCTACATAAATGCTTATTTCTTTCCTTCCTTCCCTTCTTTGGGCCTCAGTTTCCCACTCTTTAAAATGAAAGGGCTGAAAGAGGTGACCTTTAACAATTTTTCCACCTCTTAGGCTTGGATCCCAGAATCCTTTAGCACAGTATACCAGTATCATCCGACTAAACCAGGACCAACCTCATGGCTCACACCCTCAGCATTAGGGAAAGGGAATAAGCATTTATTAAGCCCCTGTTATGTGCCAGGCACTGTGCTAGGAGCTTTACAAATATTACTTCGCTTGATCCTCACAATAACCCCAGGATATGGATTATTACCCCCATTTTACAGATGGCAGCGGTTTAGGTCACAGAGCTGGGCCAGAGCTTGAGGCTGGATCTGATGTCAACTCTCCCATTAAGGGATGGAGGAGAGAGAAGAGCATCGCCTTAGACATAATTGGACACTCCGCCCTGGAAGAGGCTTTGCTAATGAACAGAGTAGTAGCTGGTCCTGTAGGATGGGAGCAAATACGTTGACATCCACTTAGACAGAGTCCTTCCACTCAACATGTGACAAATCCTACTGTACTGGGGCCTCGGACCTCTCAATAATGCTTTCACCTTGGCTGAATATTTAAATAGTGGTATCTGCCAAATCCACCATCATAAAAATTTAATTAAAAAAATTAAAAAACAGGTTCTCTTTATCACCGCATTAAATCACGGGTCTCCAGTGAAAATCCTAAAGAAAGGCCCAGATTCCCAACGCTCTTGGCTGCCACCTCCGTTCATTTAACCACTCCATTGTTCCAACCTTTTTTTTAATACGTAGCATCCTTTCCCACTTGGTAAACACATCAGACATCACTTGTATTATTTTCCCTGGCATGGATCACTGAAAGTAATTGAGTCTGATGAATAAAGTCACCCCAACCAAATAATGTACTAAAGGCAAAGGCGTTCTCTGCCCCAGCTTTCACAGAGACAGGCCTCCTGGGTATTGAGAAATATTTTTAAAAGCCGCAGGAATTGGCCCCTCAAGACCATTAGTCAACAAGAGCTGGCCAGAAGGACCAGGATACTCAACTGTATCCATATCCAAAAGCCAAAGGTCGCCATTCTTTTATTCTTCCTCGAGGACAGGTATTAAATTTGGGGGGAAAGAACAGCTTTGTTTGTATATGAAAGCATATTCTTCTTGAACAAGTTCAATGGCCCTTCAAAACCTAACTCTAGCCTTAATTCTACCACCTTGAATCAAAAGGGATGCACCTGCCCCTTTGGAAGATCCAACTATTACCCACTCCCCCGCAGCTCTTGCCCAACAAGAGAAGGAGGCATCCAGTGTAGGTCACTGTGAAAGCTCCAAAGACCTCCAGCACCCTTAGGAGACAAATCTAGAGTGGCCTCCAAAGAGAGGACTCTCACAGTGACTGTTTCAAGAGTTTTTAATGACCGGCATGTTCTTAGCACAGGGTAGAGACTGGACCTGGTACAGGGAAGACTCAGGCGAGGAGTCTCCCTCCAGCAATGCAGATCAGCACCTCCTCTGCTCCTTACAGCTTGAGAAGGCTGCCTGGAGCACCGGGAGGTATGACTTGCCCAGGGTCATACAGCCAGGATGTAGCCAAGGTGGCACTTGGATGGAGTCTTCCTAATTCCAAGGCAGGCTCCCTATCTACCATGCCATGCTGTCTCTCCTACGGTGTGTAATAACTCATCAATAACCCAAACACTAAAATGTGATTTTATAACCACTGCCCACCTTTTAAACACCATTTCTCATCTGTTGTTGGTATATGTTTGCAAGTCACAAAAGCCCATCATCTCCGAAGAATGAAAGCTGAGGATCTCTTGAAGTGCAGTGAAGAGGTACGTGGTGGGCAGGAGTCATTTATGAAACCTTGCAAAAGAGGAATTCTGGAGGAGGAGCAAGGCAAAGGATATCATCAAGGAACTAGTCATGAAAAAGCGAGTGGGAGAGTCAGAGTGAGCCAGGGATGACAGCCCAGTGGCCAGCCCATAGGACTCTATGGAAAGGTTGAGATGTCAGGAAGAAACGGGGAGGATTCCTCGGCCGGGCTCTTTGGGGGACGCATGTACCAGAGCTGCCTGGATGGGAAGGGAAGGCGGGGATGGAGCTAGGTTATTGGAGATCACAGACCTGTGGGAACAACAATGAAAGTGGAGGCCAAGGAGCAGTCAGACATGCCATGACATCCAATCCAGGCCTCCCGGAGGTGTCGAGGCCCAACCATTGCCGATTTGGCTCCAAAGATCATTTTTATGACGAGCATCATTGATGGTTAGAATTTCCTCTTATATACCTCCCCTCCCAAGGGCATTCAGGTGGCATTCCAGTATTTTTTTTAGGATTAAAGAAAAAGAAAAATACCTGAAAATTTTATTTATGAGTTTAATCACTTGGCTTTTTCCCTTTTACTATCAGTGAGTCAATTTCTCCTTTACAGTTTAGGGGCTCCATACATTTAGCAACTTCCAGCCTATGCCTGCAGCATATGTCATCCCTGTGCAGTGGCTGGGGAGGGAGGGTGGGGTTGGAAGGCAGGAAGAGGTGGGTTCAGATCCCAGCTCTGATATTGATCAGGTGTGATCTTGGGTAAGTCCCCTAACTACTAGAGGATGGCTCAGTGGAGATCATGGTGCTTCCAGCACCCTTCAACCTGGGTTGTTGTGAGGCTCAAATGAGATCACACATTTCAAAGTTGGCGAAGCTATGGAAGCATAAGCATCATTAACTCTGTTGTCTTACAGATGAGCAAAGTAAGGCCTAGAGAAGCCATTGACTTGCCCAGCTGGGCTCATGCTTTTCATAAGTGTCCAAGGACAGAATTTGAACCCAGATCTTTCTAACTACAAAGTCCAGGGCCTTATCTACCAGGTCCTGCTGCCCTTCTGATGCCTTAGTGGTACTCAGGGGACGTTTTAAGAGATTTAACCTCAGTCCATTTAGAGTAAGGCCCTTGAATCTCACTTTTACCAGTCCTATGTAACCTAGGGAAACTTTCAGAAGGAAAAGAAGGTTCTGAAAGACAGGTAGTTCTGGGGAAGGAACAGCAGGTCTGGAGTTAAGAGGACCTGGGTTTCGATCCCATCTCTGATGCTTAATAGCAGCGTGACCTTGGGGCAGTCATTCCCCTTCTCTCTCTAGGACTTCCCAGTTCCAGATCTCAAGTCCTTCCCATTCTCACTGTCTACAGGTGAGACCATCATGAAGCTTCTCATCTGATGAATAATCTCTCATCTGACCAATAATCTCTTAGAACAGTCAAGTTAATGATGGTTTGGGAATGAGACTCTGCCAAACTTCCTAATGACCTCTGTGTCTGCTCCCTGGCCTCCTGCAAACAGTGATGATTCACCCCATCTCATGTGCAACATAAACACTTTGCAGAGGCTTGCAAACATTTTCCAACCCCAGGCCATTGGACCTTTATAAACATGAAGAAGCAGAGTACAGCCTGGCTAGGGGTACCATAGGGTGGCCTCCCCAGGCTCTGGAGCCCTGAATGCAGACCCAGACCCAAGTACCTAACTTTTTTTGAGTCCCAGGGCATGCAAGGTCTTTAATTGTAACCCTTTTAATCATCGAATAAAAAGGCAACACTCCTGAGAACAGGGCTCTTTCTGGGCATACTTAGTTTGGGATCCAATGCTTATTATCTTTCCTCTAGCAGACTGGAACGTTCTTCCTTGTGCTCTCTGCAGCTCAGCCCACACAGACAACACCGCCTGGTCCTTGGAATGACCACACCTCCTGCCCCAGAAAGCTTCCCTCCTTTTTGTTTTTAAAGATGGGGCAGGCATTGAGTTTACACTCACTCCTAAAAAAATACCACTTTTAAAGACAACATCTCTTGGGCTGAAGGGTTGGGGAGACATTGTTCAAATGGTAGAAAACAATTTGAATGTGAATTTTTTTTAATAACTAAGTACTAAACATCCCACTGCCTCTACCTTCATCCCCCAGATCTTCCTTTGAGAGCAGAAGGGTTTGAGACAAACCCTGGGAAGTTTTCCCAAAGGCCCTGAAATGTTTCCTTCTGTAATTTCAGTCTTTTGGTAATTTCACCGCCACATGTAATCTAGCTTGCGGCTCAGTCAAGGCTATGAGCAACCTGATAAAAAGAATACATGCTGTCACGGATGTGGGGGCTGAAGGGCATGGGATCAGACCTTGGGGGCTACCAGCCCCAACCCTGCCTCCATTCTGGTGATGAGAAAATTGAGGCCAGGAAGCTTTAGTGACTTACTCAGGGTCACAAAGCCAGTAAGCTCCAGAGGTGGGCCCTGAAGTCAGTCTTTCTGACTCTGAAGCCTGCTCTCTATCCACTGGGCGAGCTGTCTCTCAGTATTTACAGAGCACATTTAAACAACGTGCAGATCACTTTAATGGAACATATCATCTGAGCCTCCCACCCTTGAAAGATAGGTCCAAATAGGTCCAAATCTAATTATTAACCACCAATCAACACAAGCAAGCAAAGTAACTTGTTGCTGTTGGGTCTTTCAGTTGTATCTGACTCTTTGTGACCCCATTTAGGGTCTTCTTGGCAAAGACCCTGGAGTGGTTTGCCATTTCCTTCTCCAACTCATTTTACAGATGTCGAAATTGAGGCAAATAAGGTGAAGTGACTTGCCCAGGGTCACACAGCTAGTAAGCGTCTGAGGCTGGATTTGAACTCACATCTTCCTGACTCTAGGCCCATTGCTCCATTCACCGTGCCAGCTAGCTGCCCCCGGGTCTTCCTCCATCCAAGTAGAGCAGCACATCCACTGTTTTACAGAGCCCTTGGACAGTGGGACGGGCCATATATAATTCAATTTGTGCATCACCGTCCATGCACAATTATGTCCTTGGCTAATATTTGTAATAAGAGAATTATTTTAAAACCTTTACAGAAGCCCTCCTTTGATGCTTCACTATGATGGGGACAGGTCCCCAGGAGCTGAGATACCCATGATTTCAGCACAATGCCTGGTAAGTGCCTGGTACGCACACGATAAAAACTCACAGACTTGGCTTGATCTCCAAGGCTGGGCCAGCAGAGTGCCAGCTCTGAACATCTATGACACTGTCAATAGATGTCCCACCTCCACTCTTTCATGCTATCCTGTATGACCTTTAGAAAAGATTCAATCGGGGCAGCTGGGTAGTGCAGTGAATAGAGCATTGGCCCTGGAATCAGGAGGACTTGAGTTCAAATCCAGCCTCAGACCCTGGACACTTACTGGCTGTGTGACCTTGGGCAAGTTGCTTAACCCCAAGTGCCTCACCTCCCTCCTCCAAAAAAGAGAAAAGATTCAGTCCATAGCCCCCATGTACAATTCTCTCAATAACCAATCCCTCTGAGACCTTTCCTTCTCTGAGTTAGTTCTTTTCAGATGACTTCCCGATCTCTTTCTAGCCCCAACCCCTCCCCCAAGAACGAGGCTTCATCAGACTCCCACTATCTAGAAATATCAAAAAGAAAGATGCCCCCAAAAGACCCATTGGATCTGGAAGGCAAGTCATTAATGACTGTGTCAGAGTGCTGAGGGTCCAATGTCATCTTACGGTCTGATTTTGCCATGCTAACTATTGGATAAGACATTCGTCAACCTGGCACAGTCAGGGCTCACACAAGATGGGCAGGCAAGGATAGCTCAGAATTGGTATAAATGGATGGGGCAAACACAGGCAAGGACCCAGCTCCATTGGCTTATTGGAGAATAACCAAAGAGTGGACAATGGCATCATCATAGATGGATCCATGGGAAGAAGCCATTTATTATTAAGGCAAAGATCAGAGACATGGACATAAAGCACTTCAATGAACAGCACAGATTTATTATCTCCAAACAATCTCTCGGGTTCAAGCTCCTGTCTGCAGTAAAGGCGCAGCAGGCAGCCACCATGCACAACACGAGGACAATTGTACAAGTCTGTCTGAGAGCCTGCCTGCTGCGCAGTGGGCCCCCAAGAACTGCAGATTTATCATGCTAATCTTGGTTCTGGATAGAAGTTGATTTAATGCCTCAAAATCACATGGAATAAAAGCAAAAATGGCTCGAATATTAACATCTTAAATTAGGACCCAGGGATACACGAAGTAGCTCCCAGGAAGAAGTCAGATCTTTCTATTGAAATCCATTTAAGGAGGACAGCATGCTGGGCACTGCAGAACAGCCTGTATTATCACTTTCCTTTCCAAACTTGGAATGGGTCCCCCTTCTAACTATAAACGATTTGTCTTTGCAAGGCTTCAGTTCACTGAGAATTACTGGCAGACAGAGAGTGGGCATCTGGCTAGCAAGCTTAAAAAATTAACTGCTCACAATTTTATAATAAAATAATGATGATAGTAAATCAACAAGCCTCTAAATTGATGTAAAATGATTTGCGGGGAATCGAGGCAGCATGGTAAAGTGGACAGAGTCAGAAAGACTTGGATTGAAATCTTCCTCTGGCTGTGTGACCCTGGGTAAGTCACTTATCATTTTGGTGGTCCCCTAGGCAGCTCACCAAGGCGAGATGTCTCAGAGAAGGCAGTAGCCTCCAATGGGGGCATTTCCTCATCGGCTTCTCCTACCAGTGAAATCACAGGCTCATTCTGCCTCCTCCATCTCCCAACCTCCTCACCCCCCACAAGGTTCTTGTTAGTAAAGGGATTGTTAATAATAATAATATTTGTTAATAAATAATTTTTGTTAATAAAGTTTTGCAAAGAGCTTGGAATTCATCCTATCATTTGAGCTTCAGAAGAACTCTGTGAGGAAGATGCTGCATGTGTACCCATTCCTCAGATGGGGATATTCCAATGAAGATCCCGGACCATGCTCTCACACTTTGCAACACTCTAAGGCAGCATCTGAACTCAGCTCTTCCTAAGTGCAAGCCCCTCACTCAGGCCAGCCCACCACCCTCCCTCCTAAGAAAAGAAGATGGGAATTTTGAGGGTCAGAGGCGGGGTTTAAATACCCCGCCGTCCTGCTTCCAGCTCCAGCGTCCTCACCCTGTGATCCCTCAACAGGGATGGAGGTGTCTTAGCACCTGAGTCATTGGAAAGTGCAAGAGAGCTGAGATCTGACTTTCGGCCCCATGTGCCCTTGGCCAGTTATTCATTTCTCTCATCTCAGTTTTCTTATCTGTAAAACGGGAGGCACAGTAGCACCTATCTCCCAGATATGTGAAAGGGACAAAGTGCCCCAAGTGGCAGGCGTTGTTGTAGCACACTCATCGTCGCTAAGTTAAAGAGGATTTAATTAGACTCTCTTCAGCTTTCTGCGAGCTCAGCACCAGGCTCTGCATTCCTGAAGGGACAATGTTTGAGCATCCTTTGCTTGGCACTTCCTTCCCTAAACCAGCAGGAACACCTGGGTAAATAAGGGGGTGGCCACAGGGCCATGACTCAAGCAAATTCTGCCTGTGGGCAGCTGTCAGTCACTCACATAACTTCCTGCTGTGCCCTTCAGATCAAAGGCTCGAAGTCCGGATAGTCCTTCCCAGAACTCCCAGGTTGCTCTTGCTGTGGGGTGGGGGACCTTGAGGCTGGGCCAAGAGAGCTCAGGCTTAGACAAGCTCTACTGAGGGGAAAGCCTTGTGTTATGGGCCTGGCAACCAACTCTCTATCAGCGGATCGGTGGAAGACCAGCCAAAGCTGCTTCAAGAGCACCCATTGCTAGAAGTCCAATGACTGGGCAAGGCCGGGGTAAACCTAGCAACTCGTGAGACTGTCAGCTGCGCTGGTCAGAAGAGGCAGACGTGGCTCCTATCAAACAGACCTGTTTTCCTGGGCTCCAACCCCTACATCCCACAACGAATGTAGAGATGGGAAGATCTGAGTTCTGAAACCACTGGAGTGTGATACACACACACACACACACACACACACACACTTTAAAATGATGCAATCCCATAGTGGCTATAGCTAGTCCATCACAGAACAGATGCTCACAGTTGAGATCTCTACACTTAGGAAGACAGAGTGATAACATCTCGAATTGTCACAGATATTTGGTGACTTTTTGAGCTGGACATTAGTGATCCCAGAGTCTTAGCAAACCACTTAAAGGTTTATAGGTGCCAAGAGCTGTCAATCACAATAGATTTCTGTCTCTTCAACAAAAGAAGGGAAAACATAATTGTATTTCCAGAGCCAAGGCCCATGTTGGGTTTCCATGTTGCAAATTTCCCATAAAGGAGATACAGAAAATGTACAGAAACACCAACCTCAGAGACACACAAGAAGTGCTCAATAAATTTCTTAATGTATTAATTAACAAATGAGGAGAAATCAATTCCAGGGCGACTCTTTGCTGAGATGGGCCCACTGAAAAAACAAGGCGATAGCAGCTTATGGCCCCAGTAATCTCCAAGAAATCTTGGCAGACCATAGGATCTGTGACCTGGAGCAGGAAGGGACCTGAGAGGCCTCATCTAGTCCAGCCTCCTCCTTTGCAGTTGAGGAACCTGAAGCTTAGTGAGGTTTGGTGACCGCACGAGTCATCCATGAAACAAGTCATGGGGCAAGATTTGAACTCAGATCCTCCTTAAGAGAATGGGCCAGTAAAATACCCATGAATCACCACTGAGCCATACAAGAAACCAGTGAAGAATTCAGGGATGATTAGGCTGAAAAGGGGCATAGAAGTTGGCTTCAAATCCTTGAGGGGCTGGAGAATCAAAGAGAGATTTGGATCTGTTCTCTGTAGCATCAGAGCATGGAATGATGCCAGATGGGTGAATGTTCTAACTGACAATGAGGAAGAGCTTTCTCACAACTGGAGATTCATGACAACAAAGGGGCACAGTGAGCTTCATCCTTCTCATCACTGAGGCCTCCTTCATGTAGGAGATGGTACCAGATATAATCTCTAAAGGAACTCGAGATTCAGGGAGGCAAAGGTGGGAAGCTGGTGTGAAGGTGGCCGATGAAATGATTCATGGCCAGTCTGGGTGGAATGTACAGCATGTGCAGTAGAAATATGGAATCACCAGGGAGAGTAAGGTAGGCTCAAGTCAGATTGGGAAGGGCTCTCTGCCAACCAGAAGAGGGGGCATTTTATCCTGAAGGAAGAGGAGAGTCACTGAAGCTTCCTGAAGATCCAAGTGAGACAGATACACGCTTCAGCAATGTCATGTAAACTGGACAGCAGTGCAAAGGGTAGGAGGGAGAAGGGAGATCTGAGGAGCAGGGAGACCAATGATGTTGGATCTAGACTCTCTGGGGCACTCACTGCCAACCATCTCTTAAGAGTCAGGCTGTATCTGAATGTTGAGATGCTCCAGGATGAATGAGCATTCAGAAGTGCACAAGGGTTTCCACTAACCACACAGGAGAAGAGCGCCTCCAACAGTCAATGCTGCTGTGAGGATGGCTGGAGGGAGAAGGAGGCACAGGAGGGACATTTAAGGGTGTCAGAAAATAAGATACGTGCAGGTGTGCCAGTGGTGATGGGTGCAGGCAGGTCATTATCTGGAGCACTAAGTGTGTGAGCAGAGACTGTCAATTAGTGTGAATGGTGTGATGCTCATGAAGGCATTGCCTGGAAGAGTGGTCTTGGAAATCCTCTCAGGTCAACCCTGTGGTATCCATAAGGGGATCCAGCCCTTCTCCAACATGCCTATGCTCTGTCCCTAGATCTGTCTCCAGCAAAAAGCGATCCCCACCTCCTGACACCAGAGGGCACTGACCCAGCAGTGGTCCTGAGTGTTCACACCTCAGGCATCCTAAAGCAAAGTCTGGATGCCTATGTAGTGGGCATGTCCACAGGGCTTCATTCTCCGTGATTCTGGGGCTGGACAAAGTACTAAAGAGAAATACAACCCAACAAAGAATGTTCCATGCGTATTTAAAGGGTCAATTAGAAGAAACACCATCACCTTAAAACCAGAGGCAATGTAAGAGTGATTCTGGAGTCAGACGACTTGAGGTCAAATCCCATCATAGACATTGATTACTTGTGTGACCTCTGTGACTTTGATCAACTCATTTCACTCCCTTGGGACTGGTTCCTCATCTCCAAAATGAAGGGCTTGGTTAGGTCCTGAGGTCTCTTTTAGCTCCACTTCTATGATCTTGCCAGCCAAATTTGATTTTAATCCAAAGTTTTAAGGCAAAATATTTTGTCCAAGAAGACTTTTAAGAAAGAGTGAAAAGGAATAATAGTATACATTAGAGCGTCTCTCCCTAGATCCTCTGAGAACCCCCAGTCTGGTCAAATGCAGGGCTGCACATTAACCACATTCTTCCCCTCAACACCCCCTGCCCCCAACTCTTTCTTGAAAAGATGGACATTTGCATCTTCCTTCCAAATGCAATAAATTGAGTTGTTGATAAATGAAGATGCCAATCTAATGCAAAGGGAAACACAGAACAATTAAACAAACAACCTCCTCCCCTTTTACAAGCATACAAATAAGACACTGTCTACATATCCAACAGACACGTCTGCCTTCCACAGAACCTCATTTCTTATTTCTGTTGTTCTGTCATCTCCTCTGGTCTTCAAAACAAACTTCTGAAGGTGGGGACTGTTATCACCCTCAACCTACAGATGAGGAAACCGAGGGCCAAGAACATGACTTACCCAGGGTCACACAGTTAGTTTCCACCTAGCTACCCCTCCTCCTCATTTTAAAAGTGAGTTAAGAAGCCAATTGAACGTCTCCACATCTGAGGATGATGGCTGTCACCAAGTTTCTCCCCCCTCCCCACTGTGACTCTCAGTATTTATGCCGCCACAAAGAAGTCATCAATTACCGTCCAGTGAGCTGATGATTTGGAGGTGTCACCACCCAGCCCAGGAGGACCTGGCCTGCGTTGACCAAGGTTGTGTTACAAAACCCATCGATCAGCAAAGGGATGAAAACAGCTTTCAATGCCTTCAGCTGAACTGAACTGAGCCATTCTGAGAGCTCCCAGTTCCCAGGCAGACCCCAGGGTGTGTGGGGGTGGGAGTGGGTGGGAAAGAGAGAGCAGAGGAAATGCACACAATTAAAATGGCCCGGATAATAGCCAACTCCCAAAAGCAAGAGAGCTCTGAAAGAAGAAAAATATGCCAGTATGCCCTCTACAATAATTATACACAATTACCATGACAAAAATGGTTTTTCAACTCCTTTTACTATGTTCCTTTCAATTCAAATAAAAACGTTTCATTTATTTTTGACATCACTGTTCCTGGGGGATGTTGGGCATCATTCTCTCCTTCCCAGTCTTCCCCCCCACTCCTGTTCATTACATCTGAAAAGTGGCAGTTTCTTCAGAGCCACAGAGGACAGACTCAAGAGGAATTCTTTTCCATGAAATTAAAATGCAATAATACCATACATGTACCAGTTTCCCTACCTAAGGTACTAAGAGGGTGATTACACAGTAGGTATTTGGGCTTGGTTTTGTTTCAGGGTCAGGTTATGATTTCATCGCTGAGGCAAACTCCCTCTATTAATGAAGAGTAATGACTCCTCTTTAACCTTCTTGGAGAGTTGTTTGGGCCACTAGGTGGTTAAATGATGTTTCGGAGATGAGATTTTAATCCAATTCCTCAAGACGGCAAGCCTCTCAGCCTGTCTTAGAGGTCACAGAACTTCTGAACAAGCCAGATTTTGCTAACAGGCTGTGTGTGTGTGTGTGTGTGTGTGTGTGTGTGTGTGTGTGTCTGTCTGTCTGTCTATCTGTCTGTGAGAATAGGCCCTTTATTTGGACCACAATAATATTTTCCCTAAAAGAAGTCATGTAATACTAGGTTTTTTGATATTTTCTGTTGTGTCCTTTAGAGTCATAAACCTGGAGCTAAAAGGAACCATGGAAATCAACCAGTCCAGACCCTTCACTTTACAGAGAAGGCAACTGAGACCTAGTGTGGTTAAGTGAAGTGCTCAAGGCTACATGGGTAGTAAGTGGAAGAACCTAGCTTCATAAGCCCAAAGCAGAGAGCTCAGGTACCTAACACCTAGCAGATTCTGAGGTTTTGATCTACGAAAGGGTCGTCTAGTTGAATTACTTCATTTTAAGGACAGGAAAACTGAGGTCTAGAGTTATGACCTGCCCAAACTCACACAGACAGTAGGTCCTCTAACTCTAGGGTAGGTAGGGGGCATCATAGTACACAGACAGCCAGGCCTGGAATCAAGAAGATCTGAGTTCAAATCCAGCCTCACAGCCTTAGCTGAGTGACCCTGGGTAAGCCTCTTAACTCGGTTTGCCTCAGTTTCCTCATCTGTCAAATGAGCTGGAGAAGGAAATGGCAAACCACTCCAGGGTCTCTGCCAAGAAATCCCAAATGGGACCATGAAGCATCAGATACAACTGAAGACAACTGAACAACCACCTCTGACTCTGGAAGCCAGGCTCTTTCCCTAGCACTAAGAGAAGCCTGAGAAGTAGCCAGGTGTCACCGACTATGCTGTAGATTTCTGGTCAGCAAAGGTGCATGATACATACAATGGGAGATACGGAATAGTAAACCTCTAGTTCTGCTATGGTTAAAGGTAGAAATCCTTACATCTGCCTGCCCATGGAGAAAAAAAGGGCAGGGGCCAGCAGCGATGAAGGACCAGATGCACCTGCCTCTTTCCACCTTTACCCTGGAGAAGCAGAGCTCAGAGATGGGTTTCATCAATAGATTCAAGCAACAAGGATTCAGATGTGGCGAGTCACTGTCATTGCTACTTTCCTGTGCTATTTTTCTGTCTCGTCTCCTTCTCTCTCTGTCTCTCTCCCTCCCTCCATCTCTCTCCTTTCCTCCTACTCCTCTTCCTCTGTCCCTCCCTCCCTCTCTTCCTTTCTCTCCCTCTTCCTCTGTTCCTCCCTCCCCTTCCTCTCTTTCTCTCTGTCTCTCTCTTTCCCTTCCCCTCCCCTCCCACTCTTCTCCCTTCCCTGCCCCCATATTCCTCCTCCTCTCTCTCATTCTTTTCCCCTCCCTCTCCTTCTCTCTCTCCCCATCTTCACTCTCCACTCTACATGATGCTAAATACATTTCTATTAACTCTGGGAAAGCTCACTGTCCACCTAAGCCTCCTTAAACTCTGGGAAAAAAAGAGGGAGAAGTGGGGGGTGGCCAGCAAACAGGCTGAGAGATTTCAAACTGCAGAGCAAGAACAAAAAGCCCCCAAGGCAGAGAGTGAGATAACGGGAAAAGGGAGGAGTGTGACAATGAAGAGGCCCGGGCTGGCAAAGGACAATGACCCAGCAGATTGCCAGTATCGAAAAGGGCTGCTATCGCCCAAAGGACATCACTTCACCACATTAGCTTCTCAATTCCAGCTGATTCTATGGTGCCGCTGCTTAAATGAGGCCAATGATTTGATAGAAACCTCTGGGAAAGATTAACAAATGTAGTGATTGCTCATCCAACAAATCACCATATAACAACACCCCTTTCCCACCTTGATCAGCCCCCTGAAGGGCCCACTCTCTTGCGTGGGAAGTCCCCTTCATCAAGCCTGCCTGCTTGTAGCAGCGAGACAGTAAATTCTGCTGGAGGAAGACGTCAGCAGCATTTTAAGATTCAGACAAGGGCATCTGATTGTCTCTGTTGATCTACCAGCTGTGTGGGGGTAGGGGACACGACCACAGCTAAAAGAGTAACATTTCCACTTTTTGCACTGTCTTAAAGATGGTTGTGGGGTCATCTCTGTAGAGGCTGTTACAGGGGAATGGTCCTTTGGCTAAAACTACCAGGCTGTCAAACCCATTACTGACACAACATCCCATTCCCTTGGATTGCAGGAGCGGGTCCGAGCTGCTACTACAGCAAGGTCTGAGGCTCCTCCTTCAATGCTTCCTTGTGTTCATAACATGCAGCTGAGGTTTAGGAAAGTAGAGGAGTAAATGGTGTAGCATAGCAGGAACCACCACGACCAAGAAAATCCTTCACTACCAAAGCTGCTGTCTTACTGTTCTGGAGATCTCATAGAGTCAGTCACTTCTTTAAAAACAACAGCAGCAAAACCTGGCCAGAACAAATACATTAAGCCATCAGATGAGTTAATGCAGTCGATAGCTCGTCTTACTAATGGCCTCACAAGAGACCGAGACCCATTCTAGAAAGCAAAGGAAGCTACAGAAGACTTTTCCACCCTGAGAGAGCTCATGTCCTATTGGGAAGGCAGGTTATGCCCGAGAAATAATTTATAAAACACCAATAAGCATAACTTTATATACCATCTGAAAGAAGAATCGCAAATTATTGGTGATCAGAAGAAAGAACGCTCCAAACAAATGGTAAGAAACATATAAATCTCAACAACTCTGAGGACTCCCCTCACATTCAGGAAACTGTAGAAGGTCACAGAAACTGGATCAGTCAATGTTGGAGGGGCTAGGGTAAGACAGGCATTACTAGCATACTGTTAGTAGGACTGTGAATTGGCCATTCCAGCCATTGGCCATTCCCATCCCAGGAAATAATTTAGAATTGTGAATGACAAATGTCTGTGATTCCACCACCAAAAATATACCATAATGAGGTCAGAGAGAAACATCCAATACTGACCAAAAATATCCACAGCAGGACTTTCTGTGGTAGCAAAGACCTGATGGATGCACATCAGCTGCAGAATGGCTGGAGAAACCATGGCTGATGAATGTGACAGGACAATACTGTGCCTGTTTCATGGATGGAGGTGAACCTGCTCTGTCAGCAGAACATAACACTGCTGAGCTTGAGAAGTATGGGCACAGACCCGGTCATGGTGTATGTTTGTTGCCTAAAGGCAGGTCTGGTTATTTAAGTTTGGAGAGTCTCCTCAACAGGGGTGCTGGAGGACGACCAACTCTGGGGCCACAGCAACTCTCAATGACTGACTGGCCACGAAGTTTTAAAGGAGTTGTAATTTGTATCCGTAAAGGGAATGCTGACAAGGGCAAAAGTGAAGGGAGAATCATAAAGTATTTTAAAAAGCAGACTAGAGGCAAATGGCAGCAATAAATGGCAAAGGAAGAAGTCATCAAGAATTCCTTTTAAAAGATCAACTTCTAGATTAAAGATCATAGAATCAAAACCGATTCAACTTAATTTCCTACATCTGCTACATTTCCATCAACAATGGATGCTCCTAGTGATGGTTTCAAATCCTTCCCCCAACACTTACCAGGTAGGTGACCATGGCAGAGTCATTCAAGCTTTCTGAGTCTCAGTTTTCACATCTGTAAAATGGGGATTAAAAATAGCTGGAATACCCACCTACAGGCTGTTGTGGGGTTAAATGAAACAATATGTGTAAAGACCTTTCTGAGCATTAAAGCACCATGTGAACATCGATGATGATGATGAAGATGAGAGAAGTTTCATGTGAGGGTAAGAGAATTAAACTGGGTCTCACTAGACCTAGGTTCAAATTCTATCCCAGTACTTTGTAATAGAAGGTGTCCCAAAAGTCTGAGTGCAGTTTCAAGCTCTTGGAGCCTGGCTATTTTTAGTCTGACTTGGGTTAGAGTTAGCAGAGTTTGTTCATAACAGGGGGAAAAGATAGTAAAAAGAATTGCATAAAAAGGGTCCTTTCCCCACAGATAGGCATGACTTTACCCTTTGTCTGGCTTCCAAAATTCCTTAAAATTAATTCCTAGAGGCCCTGCCCCTAGTTTGGCCAATTCCTAAAGAGTCAAGGGATGATACTTCTTAATTTTTTTCTCTCCACACTAACTTTTACTGACATGCTGGGAGGTAAGGTATGTAGGCAAATCTGCTATGAATTCTATCTCCCTTTAACACAGCGTATCACCCCCATCACCCAGATCCTTCTTACTTTGGCAAGAATGGGACATAACCAATGGACCATTGCTCACATGGTATCCTCAGCATGTCAGGAGAACCTGAGAGAGGCTCTCGGCATGTTGGGTGGATCTCTGCCAGTGAACTTACAGAAGGATATGAACAAGTGTCACATAGAGTAGGCTGCAATCTGCAATCTGTGGGAGGAAATGCCCACGTTGAGGAGATCCGGAGTACAGAAGTAGGTGTAGAGCAAAGTTATATTGAATTGTAGAGGGCAGCACTGACTGTAAACAGTGCCTGAAAAATGGATAGAAAATTAAATGTCTCCTACCAGGAGGAAAGAGGTAGGCATGATTCATCACCAGTCGTCTGGAACCAGCAATGGCCGGTTCAGAGTTATGGCACTGTGTGGCAGAGTTTTGCTGTCCAGTACTAAGGTCACTATATTATCTGTTCTCCTGGCTTTGCTTCCATAACTGCATCTGTTCATGTAAGTCTTCCAAAATGTCTCTAAATTCTTTGTATATGTTGTGTCTTGGGACACAATAATGTCATGCATATATCACAATTTGTTCCCCCATTCCTCAGTCAGTGGATGCCCACTTTATTTCTGGCTTCTTTTTGTCTAGACCCGGGATTTCAACTATATAACGAACTCCCTGGTGAAGAAATTCTCTCTATCAATATAGATCTGCAACTTAGAGTCTCAGAGAGTTGTCCAGAACACCAAGCAGTTAAGTGACTTGCCCAGAGTCAGTGTGGCAGGGGTGAGACTTGAACCCAAATCATCCTGACTCTGAGGCCAGTGTCTCTATTCCAATTTCTTGGGTAATATAAAACAAGATACTGCTATAAATACTTTCATCTCTATGGGACCTTTCCCTCTGCTATTGACCTCCTTGGGGCATATGACTAACCATGGGATTGTGGAGTCAGAGTACAAATAGTTCACTCACTTTTCTGGTATAATTCCATGTTGTTTTTTCAGAATGGGTGGAGCAACCCATAGACAACCTAGCAGTGAATTAGCAGGCTTGTCTTCTACCCAGTACTGATCATTTCCCTCTTGGATGATCCAAAGTTGTAATTTGGGGGTCTCAGGTAAGACCTGAGTAGTTTTAATTTTCATTTGCCTTATTATTCATAACTCGGAGCATATTTTCATATGCTTGGTAGGTTTGCATGTCCTTTGACCACTTGTTTGTTGGGGATTTCTCCTAGTCAAAGAGATTTGTATCAATTTCCCACCCATTGTGGCTGTCAGACCTTCTTCAGCCTACCTGAATTTCCTAGCTTAACTTAGATATTCACACTGAAACAGCAATATGATCTCCTCAATGTAGGAGCTCCATCCAGCAATATAGACTGTCACCTAGTCATACCTGCCCATCCTGTCTCATTCGCATCCTCCCAGAAGTTTGCTACGGGACATCTTCCCAGGATGCTGGGGGCCTTCCTTGTCCTCTTTGGACGTGACAAGGAAATAAGTCAAGCACAAAGTCATACCTGGATGCCTTTCTGGGAGGTAACCCTGGGTTCTTCATGGCTTTGCCAGCAAACCATAACCTCTGGCAGGCTCTACCATGCTGGAAAAAAGAAGCTAGTCTGGCCACTGGGTAATGAATTCTTTGACCATGGCAACCCGCAAGACAAAGGACAATACAAAATGGCCATCAGCCTTATTTGGGCCCCTTCCAATTCTGCAGTGATGATTGCAGAGTGGATGAAAAGGAGGCAGAGGGGTACAGCAATTGTAGATATTATATTAAGAAAAAAATCACTATTTCTATGGAGAGACCAAGGAAGGCACCATTCTGTGTTCCCCTGAAAATGCTTCACTCACAGGAAAACCATTGTATTCTGGTCACTTGATCCTGAATATATTTGTAACGATGAAATCTGAATCCAGAACTTAAAACAGACCTTGGTGCACCCCAAGAGAAGGTGTGTTCTCAATGATGAAGTGATGAAACATTCTCCCATTTGCCAATTAACCTTTCAGAATGGCCCTTCTCATATTAGGAAGAAAGTGGAAATATCCTTTTGAAAGAAGGGTTGGTTCTCTTGCTGAAGCACCATCCATTAAACACATTACCCCATCCAGGGGTCGAGCCACAATGAAATGAGCACGTTTCCATTCTTAATCAGCGCATGCTAATAACCTGATGCTTCAGTTCAGTCTCACTTCACTTCCCCCACTTTCCTTAGTAACAAGGGTATTAATTAACCCACTGTCCACTGGCAGTGTAAAAGCATCAGCTCCCTTGTTACCGTACATCATGTCGCGTGTTCAAAGGTGAGAGAGAACAGATTTGTCCGAAAGACGAAGGACTCAAATGGAAATTCACATCTGAAATTGGACGCCCAGTAATTTCTCATTAAGCTGGCTGCCATGGTGGCAGCTGGAATCAGGGAGGCTTTGTACCCTCTTAAGAGTATGAACTCAGAGGGGCTATTTTGCTCACAGCTGGTAGCCCAGATGATGGCCTTTGTGCTGGAGATGAAATGACTTAAGTGGCTCATGAACAGCCTGACCCAGGGATTTCCAGAGAGAGCCTTACTTCAATTATGACTCTGGCATCCATGATTCCATTCACGAGACACACAACAGTCTGAGGGGAAAAGCTACAGGATCTTGGAGTTATCTTTCTGTCTTTACTTCATACTCACTTTGTCACCGAAGAACTTAACTTTGTCTCTTCCTACCACTAACACCTCTACTCCTACTGGCATTAAGGCAAACATGAACATACTTGATCTCACTTAGCTGAATTTCTCAATAATTCAGTGAGGCAGGTATCATAGCTATTTCTGATTCCCATTTTACAGATGTGGAAACTGAGGCTCACAGAGCTTAAGTGATTTGCCACCCGTCACAAAGACAGCAAGTATTAGGAGTGGGATTCGAACCCAAGATTCCAAGGCTGGCACTCTGAACACTACATCATGCTGTCATTCCCTTCAATCCTAGTTTTCCCATCTGTGAAACTGGAATGGTTCTACTGTACAAAGACCCATCCAATAGGCATTAAGAAGTCATCAACTGATGCTTGGAGGGTCATATATTTTAGAGATGGAAGAGACAGAGTGGAAAGGGCAGGTTCCGGAGTCAGAGAACTTGGCGTAAATCCCACCCATGAGCCTCACTACCACGGATAAATGATTCAGTCTCTCCGGGCCTCAGCTCTTTGTCTGGAAAGTGAGGGCTTGGGCTATATGGCCTTAAAACCCCATTTTGCCTCTAGATTCTATGACCTCATGAACTCAAGAGAGCCTATAATTCAGCATCGTCCTCCCCGACTCCATCCTTCCTGTTTCTGACCAGCAAAGTTACTCATCTCTGTATTTAATCAGAACAATGTGGCGGAGTGGAAAGAAAACCAGAGTGGGAGCCAGGCAAGACCTGCAAATCCCACCTCCACCACTTGTTTATTCTCTGTGTGACCCTGGGCAAGTCACTTAAGAATAAAGAGCCGGCGTGGATATAACACTTTACATATGACGTGTCATTTTATGCTGTTATAAGCCCCAAGTACACATGAGGACACTATGGCATTTGGAGGGCAAGTGACTTGTCCACCTAGAACTCTGGTCTTCCTGACTCCAGGTCCACTACTCTAACCACTGGGCCATGGAGAGGCAGCACTGTGTCTAAAATAATAACCAGCATCTATACGGGCTTTTAGGTTTGCAAAGCACTTTACAATTTCAGTTTCAGCCTCACAATAACTCTTGGAGGTCTGAGGGACCTGAGACAGGCAGAAGTTGAGTAACTTTCTCTGGGCCATCAGCTAATAAGTGTCTAAGGCAGGATTTGAACTCAGGTCTTCCTGACTCCAACTCCAACACTCTATCCACTGTGCTATCTAGCTATCGCAGTTATCTCCACTGGGCCTTGGTTTTCTCACCGGCAAACTCCCCAGCTACTGTGGAATTCCCACTTTATAACGTATGCAAAGTACTTGGCAAACTCACCTTATAAATGTTAGTTATTCTCATCTTCTGACTTTGTTGATGTAACTAAACTCTCCTCATGATTCTGCGACTGTGCCCAGGGCTGGGCTTCTGCCAGGTCTGCAGAGGTATGGGCAGTGTCCACCTGAGGTTAGGCCTTCATTTGGGCTGCTGCCCTCCTCTGTCCTTCACTTGCCTCCTGTGAAAGGAGTTCTAGGTAGAGAGTTCTGTGCAGGACACCAGGATGGTTCTAGCTCCATCTCTCTTCCAACACTGAGTCATTGACCAAATCACGCTCTGCCCTCCTCAAACCTAGTACAGCCCTGGTATGTCAGTAATGCTCTTGGGACTTAATTCCTCAGGGGCTCCTAATCAGGTACATGGCTGAGTCAGAAAGTGAAGGTCATGGCACTACCCTTTCTTCAACCAGGTGGAACCAGACCGATGGAAAGGAACCATCAATAAACCCAGGAATTAAAAGAGAGAGTGGCCCTGCTGCTGAACAAAACTATGTGCCTTCTAGCAACTGATCAATCAACATTTATCAAGTGCCTTCTATATGCTGGCCACTGTGCTAAGCACCGGAAACTTTCTGAAAACCTCCCAACACCTTGGCGAGATCCCTCTGGGACTGGCTTATACTTCTGATTATGAAGCACCACTTCTATTTCTTAATTTCATAGCACATTTTCCTCAAGGGATTTTTTTGTCAAAACTGCCCATTTGACACGATGTCTCCTTATGGATGCACTTAAATCAGCACCAGACAGGAGAACCATGTTATGCCAATCAGGTTTAATAATCCATCTCCCCATTAGCCATACCACGTGGCTGTAAACAGTGGGGCAGTGACACACATTAGATGGAACTCACCCACACAAAAAAGATCAGTAACCTTGTTTGTAGTTGTTAAGGAGTGATGGCATCTGCTACTTTTGAAGGACTTCAAGGGTGAGCCCAAGGTCCTTTTCCAGACCCAGAGCTTTGTGATTCTCTGGCTAGTGGAGTTTTAGATTTCTTAAAATTACAGAATTCGGGGGCTGGAAGAAATCTTAGAAGGCATCACATCTAATATCCCTGCCCCCCCACATACACACATTCTTTAAATTTCTTTCCTTCCTTCCTCTCCTTCCTTCCTTTTATTCCTCCCTTCTTTTCTTCCTTTATTCCTTTCTTCCTCTCTGTCTTTTTTCCCTTTCTTATTCCCTCCCTTATTTCCTTCCATCCTTCCTCCCTCTCATTTCCTTTATTCCTCCCTTCCTCCTTCCCTTCCTTCTACCCTTCTTCTTCCTTTATTCCTTCCTTCCTCCCTTCCCTTCTCCCTCCTTCTCTCTTTTTTCCTTTCCTCCTTCCCTCCCTTATTTTCTTCCATCCTCCCTCTCTCACACCTCCCTTCTTCCCTCCCTCCCTTCACCTTAGTGATTAGTACACTATTTTTCATTGATATAAGTAGGTCCCACTGAGGAAATTCCCTCCATCAATTCAGATTGGCTCCCACTCTACCAATCATATCCTTAGAGAGTTGTCTAGAGATACTGGGAGGTTTAGTGATTTGTCTGGACTGGCAGAGCCAGGATGTGTTAGAGGAGGACCTCGATTCCAGATCTCCTTAACTTGGGTTGGCTCTCACTCACCAGAACAGAAGGCAGACACTAGAATGAAGAGGGATCAGGAAAGGCTCACTGTACAAGATGGCTTTGAGTTGAGACGTGAAGGAAGCCAGGAGGCAGAAAGGAGGAGTGAGAGCACTCCAGGCATGGGTACAGCCAGAGAAATGCCCAGAGCTGAGAGATGTTCCCAGAAAAACCAGGAGGCCAGTATCACTGTGTCAATTGTGTGCTACTCTATTTTTCTTTATTGTGGGAAATGTTTCCCAGTTACATTTTAATCTGGTTCAGGCAGTACTCAAAGTTTTGTGGGTGTGAATATGACCTCGAGGGCAATGAGAAATGAACTGACCAGCCCAGAATCACAGGCCAGTCAGCATCCAAGGAAGGACCTTGAACCCAGTTGTTTCTGGCCTTGTGGCTGGCTCTCCATCAACTACTCTACATAGCGTCTCATCATGCAGATACTCTAGGTATTTTCATTTCCATTTTTTGGATAGGTAAACCAAGACTCAGAGAGATTAAGGGGGCTTGCCTGGGATCACACAGCTAGCAAATGTTAGAGATCATGCCAAGCACAGCAGGCAAGCCTACTTTGGTGAAGCAGCAGGACGTCTTGAGGCGGTGATGGGAGGTGACCTGCACCAGCCACATCAAACTGCCTGTGCCGCCGTCCTGGACCAGCATCTCCTTCCAGACTCTGATGGAGGCAGCCCAGGACCCTGAGCTCAAGAGCCTTGGGAGGAGCAAGGCTCCAGTCCAATGCCCTCAGTGTCAGCCAGGAAGCTGCCCCTGTGAGATGCAGCCTGGGGACCGGCTGCTCATGGGCTGCAGCCAGAGCTACTGAAGACCCAGAAAGAAATGTTCTGGCCCCAGAGTCCTTGGTCCTGTCAGATGGTTTAGCATCAGAGACTGATAGGATTTCATCAACAGAAATGACTTTTGCAAAGAGGCATTAACATTGGTTTGGGGGGCTTTTCCATCTCCCTTGCAGCTGAAATCCCCTGCATTTGTGATCTTCCCCAGCGGAACGGAAGCTCCCAGAGGGCAAGGACTGTCTCACTGTTTCTTAGTATTTGGGTCCCCAGTGATCTGGACATAGTAAGCACCTAATGCTCTGTACACAGTCAGCACTTAATAAATGCTTCAATCATTCATTCACTCTGTTCATTGTAGGTACTTAATAAGTATTGGTTGAATGAGTGAAATAATTGTTTTTTTTTCTCTGAGCTTTGTTCTGACCATGGGGGAAAACCTTGTCTCAGGAGCTTAGCTGTCTAGTTCTCAAGTCACCCGAGCTGTTTACTTCAGGCAGTGAGGGACATTTCTGAGATGAATGTCACCAGCTCTTCTGTCACTAAGTGTCCAGCAATCCTGTCAGGGCCCCTCACTGGGTGGGTCAGATCTTCCCTTACCCAGGGAGGCACTAGGTTACCAGGTGGTGAACTTGCTCCTCTCATGGTCTACCCTGTCACCTTGTCATCTCCTAAAGGGCCTGGAGAGAAAAGAGAGGAGGGGGACACTGGTCTCTTCCCATGTTATTTGTCCTTGGCCTCCAGGGATGGAGGAGCCTGCCTGGGCAGGAGTGTCCTTATTACTCCGTTCCGCCTGGGGAGCCATCCTCTGCCCCCATGCCAAACACATGGGACTGTGCTGACAACCATGGGATTGTCTTCCAGAGGATGGGGAATCGCCCTCCCTCAAAAGGGGCTCCAGATGCTGATGAGTACCCTTGGATGTTTGGATTTGCCTCCCAGGTATCTCCCACAAGATCTGGGGCTCCCTCTGCATTAGAAATGAGAGCCCAAATTCAGAGTCATGTCCTAAGTCTCCTCAAAATCCAAAGTGTTATTCCCTAATTCATTTATTACAATGAATAAAAGAGGCAAAAGGTCCCCATGGCCCTGGGGCCAAGGATTAGAGATGCCTACTCCAAAGGCTTTTATTGCTTTTTTAGGCCAGAAAAGTAGCAAATACATTACTTTTCCCCTTTGATTTTCTATATTCCCCTCAGATGTAGGAGGGGGGCTAGGAAGCCAGACATGCCAAGATACTATTGGGGAAACTGTCCAAACTTTTCAAAGACCTCTTTGGAGTTATAGAAAAAAATTCACTGAACTCTCTGACCCAGAGGTCCCACCACTGGGCATCTAGCTTAATGTGATCACAGGCAGAAGGAAAGGTCCAACATCCACAAAACAGTCATATGGTAGAACTCTGGGGGTTAGCAAAAAATAAAAAGGGACTATAGTGGATAGCCATTGCTTGGGGAATGGCTGAATGAATTGTAGTACATGAATATAATGGAATAATGTTGTCATATAAAATAATGAATGAGAGGAGTCCAGGAAATAAAAGGAGATAGAGTGGGTATCTGCTGCTTAGGGAATGGCTGAATAAATCGCTGTATAGAAATATAATGGAACAATGAATGCTGCATCCTAATGAACGGTAAATACAGGCAACCCAGCAAACCTCAGCCAAACTTCCACCAAGTGACGCAAGGTCAAGGAAGCCAAACCAGGGGAACAAAATGTACAATGGCGGCCATGCAAAAATCTATGGAGGCAGGCGGACCCCAGGAAACTGCAGTGGGCCAGCTTGGGCCACAGAGGAGGAAGCATACAGCCCTTCTCTCAGTAGGGAAATGGGAGTCTAGAGGTGCGGAATGTAGCTTATACTGCCATATGGAAAGGAATAGGAGGAGAAGGACAAGGAGGAGGAGGAGGAAGAGGAGGAGGAAGAGGAAGAGGAGGAGGAGGAGGAAGAGGAGGAGGAAGATGAGGAGGAGGAGGATGAAGAGGAGGAGGAAGAGGAGGAGGAAGAAGGTGAGGAGGAGGAAGATGAGCAAGAGGATGAGGAGGAAGGTGAAGATGAGAATGAAGGTGAGAAGGATAAAGATGAAGATGAGGAAGATGAGGAGGAGGAGGAGGATGATAGCTAATACTTATATCGCACCTGCCATGTTCCAGGCACTGTGCTAAGCACTTTACAATTATTATCTCACTTTATCCTCACAACAATTCTGGGAGGTAAATGCTACTATTACCCCCACTGCATACAAACTGAGACAAATCGAGTTTAAGTGACTTGCCCATGGTCACCCAGCTAGGATGTTCCTGAACTCAGGTCTTCCTGACTCCAAGCCCAGTGCTCTATCCACTGACCCACCTGGCTGCTCCGATCCCATGCTATGTGACATGATTATGTGAGGAAGGGGAAAGTAAAAAGAGCTAGGGTTACCAGGATTCTGCTCAATTGCTCCATCGAAAAGCCTTTATTAAGTGCTTGCTGTGTGCCAGGCTCTGGGAGACCAAACAGTCACCCCAAGGCTTATGAAGAGCTTGAAATGGTTCCCATCAGACCTGAGTTCTTGCAGGGCAGGGACTGATTTTTGCCTTTCTTTGAACCCCAAGTGCCTGGTGCATAGGCGCTCAATAAATGCTTGTTGACTTTCCTACCCAAACCTTTTTTCCGATGGTGCGAGGAGCTCCAGAGTTGGGGGCTGAAAGTTGTTTGGGTCTTGTGGCACAAGGCTGAAGGGACTTATTGGATCCCAGAGTTGCTCTGACTGGGGGAGACAGGAGAAGATCCATCTGGTTTCCGCTCAGCTCCCCAATGACACCAGTGCCAGCCTCTAAGGACACTCATCATTCCGGTTTTTAAGTAGTGGAAACAAGTCCTTGGGTTCTATCTCGGCATAAGAGAAACAAAAACACCTCCTCACATAATCCTGCCTGTACTTAGTGTGGGATCACAGGAGCTCAGATTGAGAGCTAGAAGAAACCATCAGGGTCAGTCCTCACATCTTGTAGATGGGGAAACTGAGGCACAGAAAAGCTGGCTGGCTGCCCCAGGGTCACACGGCCAGTTGTGGCTGAGGTGGGACCTTCACCAAGCCCAGTGCCCATCCACTAGCCTATGACTCACTGGGTCCTTCCTACAGAACAGAAGCTCCTTGAGGGCAGGGACTTGCTTCGTGTTGGTTTTTATCCCCAGCCCCACCGGCTTTGCACAGTGCCTAGGACATAGCTTCTAAGGCTTGGTGATTGATATCCTCCACGCTGGGCCCAGGCCTGGCCTACAGTGAACATTGATGGCTTGCTGGTAGACTGACCAATTAGCATCCCTCGCCTCCTTCACACCCACCTCCAGCAGAAGCTTTTTCTGATGCGTTTATGCCCTCTTTGTCCTCACACAGTTGTGCAGAGACTTGCCTGAGAACAGCAGAATGGAAGCTCCCCGAAGGCAGGGACCATGTGTCTTTCTAGCTTGGTGCCCTCAGCACTAACACGGTGCTTTGCACAAGCAGCCAAATGTTTGTCTGATTATACCGGTCACAAATCAGCGCTTACGTACCCTTGGGGAAAGCCTGCCATCGTGGCTGAGCCCTTCGGTGCTACAGGGTGACATGCCCTACCCTTCACTGCCATAGAACCAGCTGCACTAACATGCCCGGGCACCTGAGTGGAGAGCTTTGCCAGAGGCCTCAGCTTGGGCCACGCGTGAAGTGCACCCCGCTCCGCAGCTGAACTAACATCACCTCCAGCCCTGGTGGACTCAGGCCTGAGAAGGCAGACTATTTGGATGGTTTGGGGGGCATAAATATTAATCTGGGGGTACACACAGCAATGCATCAGCCTGGACTTTGGTGGGGCTTGGGGCTTTTCATTTGTCCTGGTGAGTGACCATAAATGGGACCAGTAATAGAGAACACCCATGTTGATGGCACCTCAAAGTCCTCACAATAACTCTGAGAGGTAGGTTGACTAGGCCTACCATGCCCATTTTGCAGGTTGGGAAGCTAAAGCCCAGAGGAACAAAGTGATTTCCTCATGGTCTCACAGCTAGTAAATGTCGAGGGCAGGATGTGAGCCCAGCTTCCCAGCCCTAAGTACATTATTGAAACCCCTCTACCCAAGTCATTTATTCACCGTAAATTAGGGACCCTAAGATCACAGACTTGGTCTGAAGCCCCATCATTTTCTCTGGGCTTGTGCCCCAGTGGAAAGCTGCAGGATGTACAGCCAGGCGCCTGGGGCTGAATCTCTCTGCCACTGAATGACTGTGGGACCTTGGCCAAGTCAATTGATTGGGCCTCAGTTTCCTCCCAGGTAGAGGGAGGGCTTGTATTAGGTTGCCTATGGGGTCCTTTGCAGTGCTAGATTTATGATCTTAACCTCCCTCTCATCTTGAGCCTCAGCTCCCTCCTTCCTAAGCTGGGAAAGCTGGACTAGGGGGCTCCGGGGGCCCTTGCAGCGATTCGTCTAGGATTATAAGCTCCTCCTCTTCTCTGAGACTCAGTTTCCTTTTCTGTAAAAATGAGGGGGTTGGATTAGACAGCCTCTGAGGGCCCACCCAGCTCTAAATCTCCCACCCCAGGATCCTACTTAAGCTACCAATAGTGATTCTCTCTCGGTGCACAGAGGGTTGGTCGCTACAACTCTGTTCTTGCTATGCTGGTCCTTCCTGGTATAACCCATACAGGTACCAACGAGCACGAAAAACGGCTTGTTGGATATCACCTAATGTGGAACCTTTGGTTGGGTGGGCTGGACTCAAAGGCCGCCAAGGGCCTTCCCAATTTTCCGACTGCAGTCCAACGCTGAGATTCACAGGAAACTTCCCACCACCCTGGGGAGCTTTAGGATCCCTCATGCAGTGTTGGAAACTTGAAATTGGGGCTCATCTGCCCCAGTAAAACCAATCTAATCACTCTCTGGTGGAAGCTGTAAGCAAACAATACATCTGAGATACCTTGTCTGGAGAAGCAACGGACAGGAGGCCCTGGGACCAAAAACACTCCTGAACCAGGCAAATCCCGGAGCTAATAAGGCAAGTGTCCATTGAGGGGCCTGATCGATGCAAGAACGACTTCAGGATGAAGGCCATGCCAACTTCTGGCCTGAGACGCACCAGGAAAGGGAACCATGATGCCCCAGTTCATACAGGAAACATACATAAAACCAGAGTACAAAAGATGATGGTCTTTCCTCTGAAAGACCACAGAGAGATCCCAAAGTATACTTAGCCATGAGATTAAAGTCGACATCCAGGATGCCTGATCAATACCGTCATCCCTCCAGGCACCAATGAATTACAATTTCTAGGTGAAAAGTCAAGAGTGCCGTATCTTACACCCTCGAGATTGTTCTGCCTGGCTCATCTGCAAACCGTTTATCTGTGGGATACAGAAGCTGCCCCCGAGCAGTTTTATTAATTGTGAGCACCTCTGCCCCTACTCAGCACTCTGCAAGTCAGGTGAATAGTTCCCCTCAGGTTTCACACTGGAAGTCACTTGGGCCCCTGCCTTCACATGGGCTCTGGTTAAAACTGGGGGAGAAATGCCAAGCTTGCCACGGCTGGGAATTCTTGGCACTGCCCCATCCCAGGCCAGCATCCATCTGGAAAGGGCATGGACTGAGCTGGTGGGCAGCAAACCAAACCAAACGCATCCTCCAAGCTCTCAGGGCAGCGCTAGGCACTCCTGCTAGCATTGGCACTGCCCCGGGCTTGGCAGTGGCCGGGATCATCCACAGACGCATACAATCAGCTGGGCTCCCCACGCCAGCAGGAAGTAAAGGCGCCACCTTACCTGTTTCTTTGTCCTGGACTTCTTCCAGGTGCAAGTCATTGAGGAGGTGCTCCAAAATCTTCTCGGGCGTCCCCGACACCACCACGTATCTGTCAGAAAGGAGAGAATCTGAAGACTCATCCTCTGTGGAAGACTGGGAGCGGTTACTCCACTCATCCTCCTCGTCCTCCTCGTCGATGTATTTGAAATAAGGCACGTCAAAGGTAGGCAGGGGCAGCTCTCGGCCGCCAGAGAGGGCGGCGGAGTCCTTCCTCTCGAGGTGCGGGTCAAAGACCCTCAGCCGGGAGCTCCCCATTGCACCTGCTTAATAACAAAGGCATCTCCCCCTCCCTAGATGCTCAGATCTCTTGCCATCTCCCGGGCTCCCCTATAAGGCAGTCAGTCCATCTGGCTGCTCTGGGCTCTCTGCAGTCACTTAGTACGTTCCAGAGGCGGAGAGATGAGAGGGGGAGGGAGGGAGATGGGGAGCGAAGGAGGGAGGGGAAGAGGGAGAGAGATGGACAAACGGAGAGAAGGAGAAGGAGGCAGCTGGAGCAAGGCAAACAGCCAGAGTGTGTCTGCTGCTAGAGGGAAAAAAGCCCAAGCCTCTCACCTCCAATCAGTGTGGGCGCTCCCTGATGTGGGGGCCGGCCCACATGACGACACCTTCTTGAATACCAGGACTGTTCCGTCCTCCTCTTTAACTTGCAAGGTTGTCACTTCATCATCTTGCTGTAATTTGGGGTTGGGGAGAGGAAGGGGAGGGGAGACGAGGAGAGGAGAGAAAACAAAGAGATAGAAAAAAGGTAAATACTCATCGCATGGCTGGGAAGCCCAACAGCGGCAGATGCGTGATGGGTTTTCTCTGAAATTGCGGGGGAGGGGGGGAGGGGGGAGGGAGGAAGGGAACTATAGCTTCTCGGGGCTGGAAAGACATTTTTAACATCCCGAATGAAACTGGGACCAGATTGAACATCCCCTATTCCCTTTAAAGGAGTTTAAGTTGGGGGGGGGGGAGCGAAGCCCTGGATCTCGAGTCAGGGGCCCTGGGTTCAAATTCTAGCTGGGTGACATTGGATAAGGCACTTCTGTCTCTGGGCCTCAAGATTCATCCTATGGAAAACCAGGGGAGACTGGACTAAGGCCCCTTCCAGCACTAACTCTTTGATCCTATGATCATCTTTGAGTCTAAGGACTTAGGTTCAAATTCTACCGTGGTTATCTTGTGATCTTGAATAAGTCCCTTCCTTTTAGCTGGGCTTCAGTTTGCTCCTCTGTAAAATGAGGGCATTGAGAAAATCCCAGGGACCCCAGAGACCATCTAGTCCAACTCCCTCATTTAACATTTGAGGAAACTGAGTCCCATGAAAGTTACTTAACTTCCCCAATGTCACCAGGGTAGGAACCATCAGATTTGGGATTTGAACTCAGATCCTCTGAAGTCCAGACTCAGTGGTCTTTCTACCATACTAAGCTTAGACTCAGTGACCTCCATGGTCACTTCCAGCTCTAAGACAATAATCCCAGAGAACCCCAGAAATGCTTTCAAGTATTTAGAGGAGAAAAGAGTCCAAAAGAATGAAGGCGCACATATTAAAAGCAAAGAAAAGTTCCCTACATGAATACATTGAATCGGAGAATTCACAAATATCCCACAAACAATCGGGGTCTATTCACTGGACTCGGACTTTATGTCCTGAGAACTAGGGGCTCTTTCATTTGTCCCTCGCCCAGGATCTGCCCCAGCCCAGGGAGGCTGCTCTGCCCTGTGGGCCAGTCAGGATGCAGTGCAAGCAGCCAGCACCACAGTCGGGCTTTCAAGAGAGGTCCCCGACTCCGGGCGTCCCTGCCCTTATGTCCTGGGTGACTGAGTGCCCCAAGGCCTGCTCAAAAGGAGCTCCTGTTAGCAGCCCACCTAGGCTGAAATGTCTATGTTCTGGGTCAAGAAGCTGGCCTCTCCCATCTCAGAGGGAGGGAGGAACAGGGGCAGGGGAGGATGGAGACGGAGGGGGAAGGGAGGGGAAGGGAGGAGGAGGAAGGAGGAGAGAGGAGGGAGTGGGGAGAGAAGGGACGAAGAAGGGGAGACAGAGGGAGAAAGGAGTGAAGGAAGGGGAAAGAGGGGGGAAAGAGGGAGGAGAAGAGGAAGGGGAAACAGAGGGAGAGAGGGGGAGTAAATAGTGAGAGGGGGAGATGAGGGAAAGAGGGGAGAGAGGAGTGAGGTGGAGAGAGAGGGAGGGAGAGGAGTGAGAGAGGTGGGGAAGGGGGAGGAGAGGAGGGAAAGAGGGGAGAGAAGGGAAGATGAAGGGAAGACAGAGGGAGAAAGGAGTGAGAGAGGGGGAGAGGAAGAAGAGATGGGGGAGGGGGGAGAGAGGAATGAGAGGGGGGAAGAAGGGGGAGAGGAAGGAGAGAGGAAGGAGAGAAGGGAGAAGAAGGAAGAGGGAGAGAAGGGAAGAGCAAGAGGAGACAGAGGGAGATAGGGGGAGAGGAGTGAGAGAGGGGGGAAGAGTAAGAGAGGAGGGGAAGGATGGGGAGAGGAGACAGATGGAGAGAGAAGGAGGAGACAGAGGAGAGGAGTTTAGAGGGGAGACAGGAGGGAAGAGGAAAGGGAGACAGAGAGAGGGGGAGAGAGGAGGAGAGATGGGGGAGAGGAGGGATGAGGGGAGAGAGAAGGGAAGAGGACAGGGAGAATAAGGGTAGACAGAAAGGGTGAGAGAGAAGGGGAGATGGAAAGGGAGAGGTGGGGGCTGGGGCAGAGAAGGGTAAGGGGGAAGAGAGAGGGAGGAGAAAGAGGGGAAAGGTAGAGGGGGGAAGAGGGAAGAGGGCACCAGGGGAAGACTTCCCTTTTGACACACACAGACTCCCTCACAGCCTTGAACAAGTGGAGCCCAAGGACAGGGGCCAGGGGGAGGCGGGCCAGGTGCTGCTGATGCCTGGGTGCCCTGAAAGAGACTGCTGAGCATTTCCTAACAGCTGACAGTGGAATCTGCCCTGGGATGGCCGTGTCACAGCTGAAGGCAGTTTTCGAAGGAAAGCTGAGGTCAGTAATTCTGGCTTTTAGAACCGTGTAGAGTGAGGGCAGAAGTGAGCAGAGACAGAGGGCAGTAGCAGTGGAGGGGGATGGGACCCCCTCAGGTCATGGCTGGACTTCACACAAATGACGGCTGTGTGTTATGAAGCCCTCAATGTTGTTCCAATGCTTAAGAGAATATCTTACATATATTACAAATCATACAGATCTTGGTTACTTGCCCCATCCAAGCTAATGGAGCCCCAACTCTAGTGGAGGCTGTCATCACTTCTGCACCAGCCCCCTATGTCATAACCCATAGCCCATCCCCCCCACCCCACTTCATCATCCACCAAGCAGCCAGAATCATCCTCTGACCACACTGCTGCCCCCTATGGAATCAGTGGCTCCCTATGGCCTCTAATAAGATACAAACTCCTCAGCCTGGCCTCAAAGCCCGGGTGGCTCCATCTTCCTTGTCCCCACTGGCACATTCCACATTCTACCCAAACCAAGCCTCCCAAGAACATCTGTTTGTGTCCTGATTCAGGCTTCCAGCTGCTCTCTGCTTTTTTACAAGTCTCTCCCCTCCCTAGAGTGTACTCATCACCTCCCCAACTCTTCTAGCATCCCCAGGGTCCCTCCTAGACCTGGAAAGCCATTCCTGCATTTACCTTTCTCTTGACCTGTAGCATCCCCCAGGAGTGTGACCAGAAGCACCTTCAGGGCAAGGATTATTTTCATTTGTGGCTGGCATTTAGTAGGCTCTTAACAAATGCTTATTGACTATAGATTCAAATTCTTTATAAGGCTGGAGGTTTAGAGGCCAATTTCCACCAAAGGGCAGGAGTCAGCTACAGCCAGATTATGCCCCATTAGCCTCTTCCTAGGCTGAGAAGTGATGGGCATTTTTATTCCCCATTTGTAGAGGTGGGGAGACATGTTATTGCTAGATTGACCAAGTAAGTGAGCCCCCAAAAGGATGCTAGATCTGAGATGAGGCTGGGGGGGGGCTTTAGAGACCCTCTGCTCCAGGGACTCTTCACCTGCTTCGGGCCCCAGATCCCTTTGGAATCCAATGAAGACTAGAGATTCCTCCTCAGAATAATGTGAGTTATTGGCATCATTAGTCTTATTAATATAATGTATTATTAAATATGTAAATTAGAAAAATGTTAAAATGGAGTACAGAGGACTATAAAGGAAACTGTACTGAAAAACAGCTAGCAAAACATTACAAATGCCAAGTTTATGGGCCTCCTGCTCATCTTACAGGTGAGGCCTAGAGAAATTAAGTGACTTGCCCAAAGTCTCATAGATAGAAACCGACAGAGGCATGATTTGAACCCAGGCCCTGTGACTCCAAAGCCAGTAAGTATTCTTTCCACCAGACCATCCTATAATGGTAATGCAACCCAAGCTTCCTACCTCCAAGGCTGAGCCACATAACCTCTCTACCTCCCTCCAAATTCTTTTGGAAAGAACTTTTTCCAGCGGTGGTTTCAAAGGGCAATGCAGCTGTAGGATTCATTAGTTATTTTTTTAAAAAATGTAATCTCTTCACAGCAAGCAATGTGACCAAGTGAAAGGCTCACAGGAAGTCTCTGCAAGGCCAGACAACCAGCTCCTGGGGCCATTCGTGCGGGATCTCTGCTGCCGAGCCCTCCAGGGAGGCTGGGCAAACTGCAAGCCACGAAAGCCAATGTCTAGGTGTCATCTTTCATTCCTTCTTCTGTTACATAGGTGGGACAAAATGAGGGGCCACAAAGGAGATGGAGGCACTCATGGAGAGAACGAGAAAGAGATGGAAGGACGGACAGGATTTGTTGTTCGGTCGTGTCTGACTTTTTATGGCCCCATTTGGGGCTTCCTTGGCAAAGATACGGGAGTGGTTTGGCCATTTTCATCTCCAGCTCCTTTTACAGATGAGGAAACTGAGACAAATGGAGTTAGGTGACTGGCCCAGGGTCACACAGCTAGTAAGTGTCTGAGGCTGGATTTGAACTCCAAGCCTGGTGCTCTAGACACTGCACCACCTAGCTGCCCACAAGAGACAGAGAAGCACAGTCTCAAAGGAAAACAATTCAATACAAGGCTTAGGATACACCTTTCCAGTACTTCCTCTAAAAGATAAGATATTGGGGCAGCTAGGTGGTGCAGTGAGTAGAGCACCGGCTCTGGAGTCAGGAGGACCTGAGTTCAAATCCGGCCTCGGACACTTGACACATGTACTGGCTGTGTGACCTTGGGCAAGTCACTTAACCCCAATTGCCCTGCCAGAAAGCAAAAAAAAAAAAATACCCCTAACATAAAAGACAAGATATTGTTATTTTCTTGGGGGAGCACGGACATAGAACAGATGGAGTTATTCACTGTTACGTGCCAGCCATGCCCCTACGGATGGGCCAGGCATAGCAAATGTATCTCTCCATAACTTTGCCATCAAAGGGCCCACCACCACCCGGTGCTGGACAGGGAAAGTGGGCAGCACCACATCCTAGTGGCTGGTGGAGGGACCCACAGACTGGAGTGGATTGATAAGACACATGTGTCATGGCAATATAGCAACCATTACAAAAACCTGGCCAAGAAGAAGGCAAGTGGAAGACAGTCCTGCAAAGCCTCCAGTAGATGCCTCCTGATGGAGGCTCCTCCCAAATCAGGATTATTTCTCCCACTTCTTCAGAGGTGAAAGGGCTCTTGGAGTCTGCCCAGGCCCACTGAGACCTCAAAAGGTATCCCTGTGACAGCACACCTGCCAAGGGGGGCCTCCAGACCCCTGCTGGACATCCTCCAGGGAGGGGCCCATTCCCCTCTGGGACAGCTCTCCTTAGTAGGAAATGTTGCCTTTTCTAGGCCGAGCCAGTCAGCCCCACCCCTCCTCCCGTTCCTCACTGGAGGATTCCAGGCCCTGTCTTCCCCAACCTCTTTGTACTCCACGGAATGCTCCTTCCTCATCAGTAACTTTCCTTAAATATGGTGCCCAGAATTGACCCAAAGTTCCTAGTTTGGTCTGCTCAACACAGCAGACAGTGGGATGAGCCATGTCCTGGTCACAGCTTCCATTCTCAGGAATCTTTCCACTGTTATATTAAGCCATTACTTTATCTTCCTCTAGGAGCATTTGGCCAATGACCGAATTTTTTTCCTTTCTTTTATCCATAGGGCCATAAGAAGACTGCTGAAGATCCCCTGAACAGAGGAAATGCAGCCCCAGCAGACCACGTTCTAGTTCTCATTGGTTTTAACCAACACTTTTTCATTTGTTTCAGGTTCCACAGAAGTCTCTATCTCCAGTTACCAAAAACTGCAAGAAAATGATATTCTGAAGGTGCTCTCGAGGCAGCTGAGTTGTGACAATTACCTGAGTGATTTCGATGATCAGTGTGGCCCAGACATTGGCCTCCCAGCCCAACCTTCAGCTGCCTCAATCATGGAATGATTTCCAGGGTAATGAGCCTCCAGCTCTCCCAGAGAACTTTTCTATGTCACACACACTGAGAGGTAATGAGCTCCCAGAGAACAGCTCAAGGACGTGTCCAAACCAGGCGGGCTGTACCTCTGAGGTGGAGCCCATGAGGGAGCTGGCCGAGCCAAAGCGGCTGCCACAAGTCAGCTCCCTCCACCATTTCTCCTGTGCTCCAATACTCTCTGTTCCTACCAGGTCCTACAGCTGTGGGTGGCAGGCCAATCAATGCTCCATCCCCAGGGCTCCCAAAGCATCCATCTCCCCTTCAAACACCCAACACGTCCCTGCTCGTTCCCAGCAAGACAATCAACTAATTCACACTCAAGTGTCAATAGCTCACATAATTTATGGTAATACCCTCAGAATTTTTTTCTTTCTTGGTCTGGACCTGTGATTTCAGTGATATAGGGGAGCTCCTAGCATGGAAATTCCTTCCATTGATGAACATAATTGGCAACTTGTCTGCCTCCTACCTTCTTAGCATCACCTGAGGTCATTAAGAGATTAAGTCATCTGCCTGGGTGCTAGTGGCTAGTGCCAGTCAGACATTTGAACCTAGGTCTTCTGACTCCAAGGCCGTGAGGCCTCCTCAATACTATTAATAATAAACTCTAACATTTACAGAAGCCTGGCACATAGTAAGGGCTTAGTACAAGTTTGTTGATTAATTACTCTTGGCAGACAAACGAAAGATGCTTAGGAGTAGGAGGCACTCTGTTCCAAAGACCCACTCTAAGTACAGAAACTAGCCTTTACTGATTGGGAATTTTTATAAACTCTTTAGTACAAGGGAAAGGGGACTAGAATGGAATTTGGGGATCTGGGTTTGAATCCTGACTTGGCCATTTACTATCTGTGTGATCATGGAACAATCACTCCCCTCTACCCCTATTTTTCCTTTCCCAGAGCTTAGAACTGTTCTTGGCACATAGTAGGCTCTTAATAGGCTGTTAACTGACTGACCATAAGACTCAGTTTCCTCATGTGTTAAGTGAGGAGATGGTCTCTAAGGTCTCTCCATAAATCTACAAGTCTGTGATGATCCTCTGAAGACAAGAGAAGGCAACTGGTCCCATGTGGAGATAATTTGGAACTCATATGCTGGATGACAGATTCCAGACTCTGGTTGGAATGATAGACCCACACCAACCAGATGACATTTAATGAGGATAAATGTCAAGCCGTGCACTCAGGCTAAACAAATGAACTAGGGACCTGGAGGGGCAGCTTTTCCCATCAAAAAGTCCCGGGAGCTTTGGCTGGCTACATGCTTGATATGTCAACAGTGTCATGTGGTTGCTTAAGTGGCTAATGCAATCTTCGGTTGCATTAATAGGGGTATAGACTGTGAAACCAAGGCAGATCCAGACCCACTGTCCACTGCGCCTGAACTCTGGGCTTCATAGGGACCACAAGGCTCATTATGAAGAAGCATCATTTCAGACTGGGGTCCTGAGAGGGAGATAGAGAGGATGGCCAGGGCTGTGCTAACCCCTTCCGAGCAGGAATGAACTCAAGAGAGGCAGCTTTGGTCCAGAGAAGAAAGGACATGGGGGACTATTGTAAGAAAGGAGGAAATTGATTTCAGAGAGACAGAAAAGATGTGTATGAACTGACGCAGAGTAAAGCAAGCAGAACCAGCAGCATGGGCCAAGCTCCAACATCAACATTAGGAATTTAACAATTTTGAGGACTTTTACAAACTGCAAAAGAATGAAATGAGTGGAAGCAGGAAAACCATGTAGACACTCACAGCAAAATGGCAAAGATAAACAACTTTGAAAGCTGGAAGGATTCCTGATCAATACAATGACCGTCTGTGTATCTGTGATTCCCAAGGACTGATGGGAAAATATGCTCATTACCACCTGACAGAGATGGGATGGACTCAGGGTTCAAAATGAGACACATACACACACACGTGTGTCTATATACATATATATGCATGTATGTATGTGTGTATATATGTATATGTGTGTGTATTTGCCCATGTATATATGTAGGCATATTATATATGAATATATATATATATATATATATATATGTATATATATATATATATATATATATATATATATATATATATATATATATATATATACACACACACACATATATATCCAATACGGAAATTTATTTGTCCTTAAATTCACATACTTGTTACAAAGGACTTTTTTTCCCTTTTTTCATTGTAGTAGGAGAGATCAAATAGATTTCTGTTAATTAAAAATAAACGATTAAAAATGGAGAGGTGGCGGTGCTGCAGATGTGGAATGTTGTATTACTTTCAGACAATGTTGGTATATTGTTTGCTTTGCTTACTTGTTTTACTTTGTTGTAAGAGAACTCTTACAGAAATGGGTTATTGTTGTTCAGTCACTTTAGTCATGTCCGACTCTTGTGTTCCCCTTTGGGGTTTTCTTGGCAAAGATACCGGAGTGGTTTGCCATTTCCTTCTCCAGCTCATTTTACAGATGAGGAAACTGAGGCAAACTGGGTGAAGTGACTTGCCCAGGGTCACCTAGCTGGTGAGTGTCTGAGGCCAGATTTGAACTTGTAAAGAGGGGTCTTCCTGATTCCAAGTCCAGTTCTCTACCCACTTCACCACCTAGCTGCCCCAACAGAAATGGAATTAAATGTAAATGTTCATCATGGAAAAAGAAAACACAACAATAAATCCTTAAAAAAGAAAAAAGAGGATACAGAGGGATGGGATGTCTGTCTCTTCAACTGTATGTAGGATTGTTTGGTCCCACCTGTGATTTCAGTAAGGAAATTCCCCTTCACATGGCAGCCATGCAGCTGCTCCCACAACTTCCAGCCTGGGGCAATGAGAAGGTACATGACTTGTCCAGGGTCACACAGCCAGTGGATGTCAGAGTCGGATTTGCTCTCGGGTCCTTTTGGACTCTGTGGTCAGAGCCTCTCTGTCCCCCACGTTGGGCTGCCTCTCACCAGCAGCTGTACTACCACCCTCACCATCACCATCAGTCATAGCTCTCATTTGTGTCACACAGTGAGGTTTGCCCAGCACTTTCTATAGTTTATCTCATTTGGTCCTCACAGTACTCCCGGGAGGTAGGTGCTGTTATCATCTCCATTTTACATCTGAGGAAACTGAGGCTGAAGGGTCACCTGGCTCACAGATGTTTAAGGAAGGATTTGAACTCAGGTCTTTCTGGCTCCAATGTCACCTAGCTGCCAGATTTGCCATATGCAGGCACTACATGGAATTTCAGAGGGAACAGGCCAAGATCAGTGGGTGAAAGAAGGGAAGCATATTTTAGCTCAACATAGGAAAAAGGACCGTGCAAAGCCGTGAGTTCCTTGTTACCTGGGGTAGCAATGGGGACAAAAATTATATTATTGTTATCACCCTCTCAATGGTTATTGACACAGCCCTTCAAGGGTTACCCACAACTCCCACTATGAGCAAGGCACAGAGGATACAAAAATACAAACAAATCGGTCCCTGCCCTCAAGGGGCTTCTATTCTAGTGGGAGTAGGATGGAAGAGACCCGCCATGCACCAAAAACTTAATACAGAACAATACAAGGCAATTTCAAGAGGGAAAGAACACAATTCTGGGAGAGAGGGAGTCTGTGTTTTAGGATCCTCAATTTGGAAGAAGTGAGGCCCCAAAGTTAAATCACTTCCCCTGACCACACAGCTAACAAATCTGGGAGCTAGGATTTGAACCCAGGTCTCCTGACTTCAGGTCTGGGGATCTTTTGGGGCTGACTATTTTAGGGGCTGGATAAGTAGGTATGTTGGAGAGTCTTCAAAGGTTTCCTAGAATAGGTGGGAGGTTGTCTAATTCAAAGATTCTGTCAAATATAGATGACTTGAATCCAGTACCTTCAGAAAACACAAAGGCAAGAGCTGCTCCAAATAGTCATCTTGGATTCTCCCATCTCCCTCGTTCAAACACATTGCCAAGTACTATAAAAACACACACTGTCTCTCTGTGTCTCTGTCTCTCTCTCTCTCTCTCTCTCTCTCTCTCTCTCTCACACACACACACACATACACAGACACGCGCACGCACAATCTCTTTCCCAATGCTACTTCCTTAGCTCAGGTCCTCGTTTCTTCCTGCCTCAATGATTATAATCGCCTCCTAATTGGGTTTCTTCCTCCTCATTGGGTTTTTTTCCAATCTGTCCAGCATTACTTTCCAAATGTGCTGGTCTGTTCCTACTGCATAAAGGATAAGTCCCAATCCCAACATTCCAAAAGAGAATTATGGAGTCTTAGAGTTCATTGGATATTGAGGCTAATTCCATCCTTGAATGAGAGTGCCCTTTACAATATCCCTCACTGTGGTCATCCAGCCTTTGCTGGAAGGTATCCAGTGATGGGGAGCCCATGAACTCTGCCCATCCCATTTCTGGACCAGTGTAACGGTCAGCAAGTTTCTCCTGACATCAAGCCGAAATCTATTTTTTTCCAATTTCCACCCATTGTTCCTTGTCCTACTCTTAGGGGCCAAGAAAAATAATACTAATCCCTCTTCCACACGCTGGCCTGTCACATACAGGAAGACAGCTGCTTTATGCCCCAAGTCTGCTCTGCAGGCTGTATGCTCCCAGTTCCTTCAACAGAAGCAAGCATGGACTTCAAGCCTGCACCACCTTCCTCTGAATACTCTATAGCTTATCAAATGTCCTTCTTATAAGAGGCCACCAAGAACTGAACCCAATGTTCCAGTGGTGTCTGCCCCAGGCAGATCAGAATGGGACTGTGCCTTGTGCACCAACAACAGGGCTTCAAAAATGTTTAGAGAATTGAGGGAGGAAAAACATACCCAATTCAGCAACTAGCAAGTGCTTCTGAAATTCACACAGCCTGTTTACAAAGGAACCACCAGCATGTCTCACATGCTGCGTATGTGGGCACAGAGAGGGAAACGGTGTTAACATACTGATCTAAAAAGCTGTCCTCCGTGACCAGACAATTGTGCATCAAGGGGAACGGTCCCTGAAGTTGCTGACTCTGCTTCGGGATTTTTTTTTTCCCTAGAAGATATGAGTAAACAGATCCTTGTAAAAAGGTCAAAAGCATATCACTGGCAAGATGAAGCTGATTAACAATGTAAACTGGGGGAAAGATTAAGCAAGTGAATGTGTGTCAAGGTGAAGAGTTTCCAGTTCTGCTTCCTGGGCTACAGAGAGTTTTGTGTAGCTTTTTATGGGAACCAAACAGAGAAAGTGCTGTGTGGGTGGGATGAGACTAAATAGGACTGGCAGAAGGAGCACATACAGACCATTGAGTCAGCACTTACTGAGCACAGTGCTGGGTCTTTGGGGGGGAGGGCTAAGACAAAAGCCAAAACATCCCTGCCTTCAAAAAGCTTCCATCCTAGTCTTCACATCCATAGGTGATCGAGTCCAACACGGTACCTTCCAGCTCTAAATCTGTGATCTTCTAACAATGTCCATAGACCTCAGTTTCAATATCTGTAAAATGAGAGGGTTGGGATAGGTGGACTCTCAGGTCCATCACAGCCATACACCGATGACTCAGGAGGGGAAGGGAATGCTATGTTTTTGGAGGGGTGCAGAATGAGGGAAAGCTACACCTCAGCTGAGCAATAAAGAAGACAAGGATTCTGAGGAGGAATGGCTCATGTGTCGAATCTTATTTGGCTAGAATAGAGTTGATAAAGGAGACAAATGTGAGAAAAGATGGGAAAAGTAGGTGGGAGCCAGATTAAGGAGGGCTTGAACTACGATGTTGAAGAGTAGTTTATATTTTATACTCTGGCCAATAGGGAGCCACTGAAGGTTGCTGAGAAACAACTCCTAAGAATTCCCTATTTTTCTCCCTTCCAAGTTTAGATTTCTTTGTTTAAACTGGAACTGTGCTTTCAATGGTATTGGCAATTCCCAAGGAAGAAACTCCATCTACTGATTCTAATCTTCATTTTCTGTGCAATCTATAACCTTACAGTGTTGTGTGAGGCCCTGAGAGGGTAAGCTATTTGCCTGGGGTCACAGTCATTAGGCGTCAGGGGCAGGGTTTGAACTGGGATCCTCCTGTCCTGGAGGCTGTCTCTCCAGTTGAGATGCACAATTGAAATCACAATCTGTACAACAGCACAGAGCAAGCCTAAAAGCTTTGAGTTCTGATTGTGATCAAATCTCAGCTGACTAGCTCTCCTTTTACAGACAAATGCAGGGGTGGGATTACAGATCTCACTGCAAGGGACTGCCAGGATGAAAGAGTATCCATCTACCTCAAATGCAAGGATGTAACTTAATCATATTATCTCTACTCACTAGAGTTTGAATTCTGTTTCTGACACTTACTAGCGGTGTGACCCTGGGCAAGTGCTTTAAGCTCTCTGTGCCTTGGTTTCCTCATCTGTAAGATGAGGGGGTTGAACTTGGCATAAGAAGCCTCAATTTTACTTCTTTCCAACTTAGATTCACAAGTCTTAGTTCCTTACTCTGGGAGTAAACAGTCTAAATCTTTTCCCACAGTCCTTCAGGTACCTGAAATTTTCTATTCTTGAAGAGAAATATTCCCCAGTTGTCTCTGCTGACCCCTATTGCATGCTTAAGACCCATCCTTCATCCCAATTGTTAGCATCCTCGCTCTGGGAAACTGCTCTGTATTTACTTCTTTGTGTACATATTGTGCCCCACCTTAGTAGAACACATCTCCAGCACCCAACAAAGTGCTTTGCACACAGTAGGCACTTAATAAATGCTTCTAGAATTTCATTCACTTGAATCCTCCCTCCCCTGACCTCTGGATGCTCTCCAGCTTGTCAACGTCTCTTCTGTGCCCAAAATTAGAGACAGTTCTCCAGGTGTGATCAGTCCTTTCTTTTGCCTCCAAGCCAAAAATAGCTCCAGGCTCCCTCTTACTCTTAAAAGTCTTTACTAGGGGGACGGGCAGTATTGGGGAGAAGAATATTCTATAATTTCCCTCTGTCATGTGCTCCAGGACCTTACAACCTTGACAATGACCATTTTCTTTCTTATCAAGAGCTCAGATCAGCTCCCTGAAATCTGAGCTCATTTCATAACACTCTGTACTCAGTGGAAACAGGACTTGGTGCATCAGCCCTTGAAGACAGGTCTCCTGAACGCTATCTGCAAGATAAGTATCTGGCTTTGGCTGGAGGCCACAATGGATTGGGGCAGGCCAGGAGAGACCAGGCTGGGAACTCAGCTGGGCTGGATGCGAGCAGGTGGGCCAGAAGTGAAGGCCAAAGAAGTCAGCAAAGGCTGAAAATTGGAGGGGGCAGTGAGGGCGGGGGGAGGGGAGGGGAGAAGTAAGCCTAGATATATCAGCAAAAGCAAAGGGAAAGAGCTGGGGCTAAGAGACAGGGGGACAAAGTTGGCAGTGGAGGCAGTGGGTCCTGACAACATAGGGTCAGGAATGGAGACAAGAGTCCCCTGGTCTAGACAGTGGTCTAGAGCTGGGCAAAGTGTTCTAGCATGATGAAGCTTGATAATAAGCACGGCATAGTAGCCAAAGAGTTGGCCTTGAACTCAGGACGACTGTGACCCAAGGTGAATCACTTAACCTCTCTGGCCTCTAGAAAAGTCAGAGTTGTAGAGAAGGTGCTAGTCTGCAGGCCCAGCATTCCAATGGCATCAGGCTCAGTCTCTACCCACGGCCTTTAGCCCAACTTCTCAGCTCCTGCCAAGGGCCCTGCCATCCTCCCAGACACCCCTCCCTCTCCATGGCCTCCACCCAATCCAGGTACCTCATCCTCCCCCCATCTCCTGAATCTATCCCTTCCTCTCTATTCACCTGGCCACTACCTGAGTGAAGACCCTCATCACGTCTTGTCTACAACACTGGCACAGCGTCCTCACTGGTCTAGACTTTCAGGCTCTGATTTTGTCAGTCCATTGTCTACAAAGCTACTGAATAACCTTCTCAAAGGCCCAGATCTGATGATGGCACAGCCTCCTCAGAGACCTTCAAAGTCTCCCCACGGCTTTTAGGATAACACATCAAATCCCTGCCCCTCCACTGAAAGCCTTCCATGCTGTTGCCTCGCCGACCTTTCTGGATTTATTTCCCATCATTCTCTTTCCTGCCTTCTGCACTGGAGACAAACTGAACTGTGGGCAAGCCATTTCTCCCTCTTTGGTTCTCAGAGTCCTCACCTGTAAAATGACAGGGACAGATAATATTGACGTGGACTGGGCAATACTGAGGTCACTTCTGGCTCTATACCAATGAGTGTGGGATCCTTAGCATAATCAATGGAATAATTCACATTTGTGCTTCACTGGGAGCCTTGCAATGTGCACTTTACGGGGCAAAGAATGGAGGTCTTACAGCCATTTGACAAGCGAAGAAACAGACTCTGTGACTGCCACTGGCCACACACAGTTAGTGCCAACCAGAAGCCCCAGATGTGGGAATCAATACTGCCCAGCACTCACGTAGCTTCTTAAGATCTGGAAAACGCGGCACAAATATTACTCCTTTTGTTTCTCACAACAACCCTGGGGGAGGGGCACTATTTTGATCCCCGTTTTACAGATCAGGAAACTGAGACTCAGAAGTTAAGTGATCTGCACAGGGTCACATGGCCAGTAAGTAAGTGTCTGAGGCTGGATTTGAACTCAGGTATTTCCTGACTTGAAGATAAGAACTGTAACCACTGTACCACCTAACTGCTCACCATATCTGTCCTTAGTATCATAGATTTTAATGGGGGGGGAGTGGGGTGATAGAAGGGAGGGCTGACTGGGGAAAGGGGTAATCAGAATACATGCCATCTTGGGGTGGAGGAGAGTAGAGATGGGGAGAAAATTTGTAACTCAAAATCTTGTGGAAATGAATGTTGAAAACTAAGAATAAATTTAAAGAAAAAGATTTAAATCTGGAAAGAACCTTAGAGGCCTGCCAGTTCAGCGCTTTCCAGCTCCTTGCCCAGGCCATCTTAGTGTGGCAGCTCAATACAGTGGCAAAGGCCCTGGCTGGGGGGTCAGAGAACCTGAGTTCAAATTTCACCTTTGATATATAATACCTATGCCCAGTTTCCTCAACTGTAAAATAAGGTTCTTTTCTAGCTATAGAGGGACAAAACCTATGCTTAAAACAGAAAACTTTTCTCTTAGCTATTCAGAATTCTTCTTCTGATCAAGCAATCTACATTTATTCAGCACTTACTATGTCCCAGACACTGGGCTAAGCCCAACTCAAGTGCCTTGGCTTCCAAGAAAGCACCTTGATCTTGCTCATAAGGATGGCTTCTTTCTCCTCCCACCTGCCCCTCCCCAGCAATCCCTGCCCCCCCAACCTAAGCTTCTCCAGAGCAGACTTCTTTTGATTTCTGTAACCCCAGCCCTGAGAAGAGGGTCTATCAGGAACACCAATATAAGAACCTGTGATTTCCTTGACATGTGGCAATCACAGCTCACCTAGAATTGGCAGTATCAAAGTATTGCCTGAGGCGCATTTTCCCAGGGTCACCCTGGGAGGAGAATGAGGACCTAGGTCTTCCCATCCGCATGGGCAGACCTCCATCCACTACATCATGCCGCCTCTCCTGCTCATCTGTGGTATCTAAGTCCCTTAGAGAGAGATCTCCCACTCCAACGTCTTCATTGTAGAGATGAGACTATCTTGGAACAAATATGGTTGAGGCAAAGTTCTTTGCAAACCTCAAGCAAGAGTCAGTCATTATCATTGCGATCTGTTGGCTCTGAATCAGGAGGTCAGGGCTCCTTCCAGACCAAGGTCGGACTTCGTCTCAGAAATGAGGGTGGGCCTGAAACTTCAGGAGGAAACCCAGCAAGCTCAAGTCGGGAAAGGAGGAAATGGAGAACAAGGCAGGTCCTGACATCACCTTTGTCCTCAGCAGATGGTGTCCTCACCCTTTCCTTCCTCCAGTGGGTACTGGCCTCATAACTGCTGACAGCTGGTGACAGCTGTTCTGGCCACTTTGGCAGCTCTCTCTCCTCCACCACCAGACTGGGAGGGTCCGGCAGGTGTAAAGCCTCATCCCTCTCCCTAGTACTGCCAAACTCTGCAGTGACGAGGCAGTCTAGGAAAAGGTCTTAGATGTTTAAGTCAAGGAAAAAAATCTACCCTTGCATTTTGGGGGGGCTAAGGAGGGGCTGGGACTAATTTTTGTTTTTATATGACCTGGATTTTCCCCTGTACCCTGACCCCTTCACCATCCCAGAGAGCCATTCCTTATAACTGGAGTTCCTAACCTGTAGTCTGTGAACTTAAAAAAAAAAGTAATCTAAGAACTGTATTTGATTAATTTCCTTTGTAATTCTATGTATTTCATTTTATGAACTTAAAAACATGCTTCTGAGAAAGGTTACAGAAGCATCAGGCCCAAAGTGCCAAACAGGGGCTGACATGAGAAAGGTTAAGAACCTGATATCGAGGAATTCTTGACTCTTCCTAGCGTTTTGACCATTGGTAAGCCCCTTAACTTTTCCAAGGTTTGATTTCCTTATCTGTCAAAAAAAGGCGATGGATGGTAATACCATCTATTGTGTCTATTTCACAGGGGTCAGTGGTGCTTCCAGTGTCCAGTGGCTGCTGTCTTTTGGGGTAACAGAGAAGGAGCATGGAGCTCATTTGGAAGGGTGCTTTGAGAACAGTAATCCAGCCTGTTCCCTATATTGGTGAGGAAGCCCGAGGAAAGGTCACACATGTGGTCAGGAAGGGTCATCTACATGAGTCTGATTGCCAAACTATTATTTTGAAGAGGGAAATGTGAAGACCCTTCTAGCCATAATCAGACAATGGAAGGAAAGATAGAAAATTCTCAGCTGCTGAGACAATAGAAGGAACATGTCGTGGCGATGGTTTGAACTGATAAAGTTCTGCTGATCCACTGCTTCTGGACAAATTCAAGTTGTCTGATGTGTGTGTTTACTGGAGGTGCCAGTCCACCTTTATTTCTAAAATGAGACGATGGGCCAATTCTCATTCCCAGGTACCGTGCCAATCACGTATTTACATCCCGAATCCTGAAAGGGGCACTGGAGCCATGGACTTCTTCTGACCCCAGGGGAGATTTAACAGAAATAATTGAATGGGATGGTGACAGAGGATTCCCTTCTAACTCATGAGAAGTCTATTACCCTGTCATTTCCCAAACACCGGCAATCCTAAGGGGAAGGCAAACCAAGATAGAGGCTGTTCCCTAGACAGTTGAAAGGCATCATGAATAGGATGGAAGGCTAAGCTAGAGTTGTGATTAAAATTAAGTTTCTACATTCCAGTGGTAGTTAGAGTTATCGCCTGGGGTTTGAATAATTCATGGTAGCGATCTCAGAGAAGCTTTGAAAATCTGAACAAGTTGATAGTATTTTCAAAAGTGGCACTTTATAAATGGCCCTGTGGCCTAGGTTTCTCTTCTGAGATTCTTCCTACTCCATCAAAGTTCAATGGAATGTTGATCACAGACTTGCTGAATTAGAAGGGACCTCAGAAGCCAGTTAGCCCAACTGGGACCTGAAGAAATGCTCCCTAAAAAGTCATCATCCAAACTTGGCTTAAAGACATCCAAGAAGGGGATTCACCCTCCCAGCACCCCAAGTGGCTCAGGGCACTTTGGGATGGCTCTGGTTCTTAGGAAGTACACCCTCCTCCCTCTATTGTTCCTAGCTCTGCCTTCTGGGGCTAAGTTAAACAAGCATAATTCCTTTTCCTCTTGACAGACTTTCAAGTACCTGCAGACAGCTACTCTACCTGCCTCCCCCCAAGTCCTCTCTTCTTTCTCTGGGCTAGTTACTCCCTTCATCTATCCATCAAAACCATTCAAATTTTCCTCTACCCTAGATCTGAACATCTCTGGTCACTGGATACCTTAAGCAGAAAGAAAAGCATATACAGTAAGGTGCGCGAAAGCTACAAAAGGATTGGGGCAGGTGTGCTTCTTCATGGTTTCCAAATATTTCTCCTTTTTTCTAACTTCAAGGAGTTTGAGGCAGTATTAACAAGGGCACCCTTCGTATTTATGCAAGTTAGGGAATGAAAAATTCCTTGTTTCCATAGCAACAGCTAAATCCCATGGTCTGTGGGCAGGGAGCTGCCAAGCATCTTAAGTAAACACTTTTTGTTTTTTCATGTTTGTGCACCCCTCCAGGAGTGTGTGGTGAGGGGTGCAGGGTGAGGCTCCAAGATTTCATTTCACAGGAAGTTCTGCATTGGGGTGTGGCTCAGGGATGCTGGATTTGGACTCAAGAAGGAGTGCAGTGTGAAGTTTGCTGGTGACCATTGAGCCACTCAATTCAACCCTCTGAGCCCCAACTTCTTCATCTGTAGAATGGGGCAACATGACCTAAAGGGCCCAGCTCATGAGGCTGTTGTGAGGCTCAAGTGAGTTATGGTGGGAGAAGTGCTTTGGGGTCTTAGAGCACAATGTTCATGACAGCTCTCATGTCACTGTCAAGTTCACATCAAAGGCTGCTCAGGCAAGGTGAACAAAAGTGGCAGGTCCCGGTCAACCTAAGTGTGAGAAATGGGAAAGGGTAAAAAGGAAGGAAGCAATGAATGAGACAGAGACAGAGAGAGACAGAACAAGAGACAGGGAGAGACAGAGACAGACAGAGAGACACAGACAGAGACAGAGAGACACGGGGGTGGGCTGGGGAGAGAAGAGTATATATAAGAGAGGAGCAAGACACCAGGAGAAGAAAGAAGAATGAGGTATCCTAATTCCCATTATACAGATAAGGAAACTGAGGCTTGGGGGGGTTAAGTCTTATAACAGGTGTCACAAGTGGAGTCAAACTCAGATCTCTCTTGACTTAAGAGACAAAGAGAATTTGGTTCTTATTTTCAGCATAGTCGTGGGCATTGAGGATGGACCTAAGCCTTTTAGGATGGAGGTCATCCAAATGAAAAGCTCTTCTCATGAGACGCTTCAAGCATCAGAGACGTCATTGGCTTGGAGTTTGCCATCCGTCCATCACTTGGTTGATGGACTTCAAGAACTGCTGTGGCTGAAACATCCATCACTATGTCAACAGGGAGATGAGCCTGCTCTGGAGTCAGCTTGAGTGGTCCACAGGCTATTGTTGTTGAGTCATTGAGTTTCAGTCCTGTCCAACTTTTCCTGACTCCATCTAGCATTTCGTTGGCAAAGATACTGGAGCGGTTTGCCATTTCCCTCTCCAGCCCATTTTACAGATGAGGAAACTGAGGCAAACAGGCTCTAATGACTCGCCCAGGGTCACACAGCTAGTGAGGGTCTAAGGCTGGATTTAGCCTGGTGCTCTAGCCACTCTGCCACCCTCTGCTTCCATACTCAAAGCCTTTCCCACTTGTTAGGACCTATCAGAGCCTGAGTTCCAGCAGCATAGCCTTCAAGAACCCAGGGTCACCTCTGTGCTACCATAGGGGACTGCAGAACGATGACAAAGTTTTTGCTGACTCGCCATTTTCATTTCCTGTGAGGTGCCAGACCAATGGGGACAGAACACTTCGCAGTCATTATCTGGTTTGATCAGGACAATCATGTGTCCCCAGGTTGGAAGGAGGGAGGGAAGGGTGGGGCACCACCTCCCTAGGCTTCAGGTTCCTCACCTGTAGGCAATGGGCACGCTTGTTTCTGAGCATGTTACCCATGTGCCCATGCTGACACAGGCCTCCAGGACTGGGCCTCACTGGCCTAGCCCCTGTTACAGTAAAATGTGGGGCCTAGACCAGAGGTGCCCTTCTGTATAAAGTTAGGCTCTCGATTGGAGACATTCTGCTACATGCCAGGGATGTGAAGACACCTAGAAAATGATACCTGCTCTCAAGGAGCTTCCCTTCTAACGGGCAGGAACAATCTGATACTTTACATACATCTTTACTGGGTATGAAAGAGACAGACTGAGACACAGAGACGGTAGAAGGAGAACAGGTATTGGAGTCAGAGGATATGAGTTCAAATCCTACCTCCTGCTTGGCCCTGCCTGGTCTCAAATTACTTATCATTAAACTGAGGGGCTGGTCTGGTCAGCCTCAGAGGCTCCTCCCAGGTATAATCTATGATCCTATGAAAAACCCTCTGCAGCAGGCTCTGCTCTTATCACAGTTTTACAGATGAGGAAACCAAGTCTCAGAGAACTTAAATGACTTAAAAGTCTGAGGCAACATTTGAACTCAGGTTTTCCTGACTCCAGGCCCAGCGCTCTATACACTGTGGCGCCACCTAGTTGCCTCCATAGATAAGTTTAGCATAAGGAAAATGGAGGTAGGAGAAATGCCTACGAAGGGAAGAGGGTTGAGGTCAGAGAAGGCTTTAGAAGGGAGCAGGTCACTGAACCCAGATGACTCTGGAGGAGAAAGTGAGGTTGGTGACCTTGCACAGCCCTCCCTCACTCAAATCAAAGTCAACTGCAGTCATGTTATCATTTCCTTGATGCCTTGGTCCTCTTCAAAAATGAAGGGGGGAAGGAGGGAGGAGGGAAGAGGGAAGAGGGAGGAGGAGGAGGAGGAGAAAGAAGGAAGGAAGGAAGGAAGGAAGGAAGGAAGGAAGGAAGGAAGGAAGGAAGGAAGGAAGGAAGGAAGGAAGGAAGGAAGGAAGGAGGAAGGAAGGAAGGAAGGAAGGAAGAAGGAAGGAAGGAAGGAAGGAAGGAAGGAAGGAAGGAAGGAAGGAAGGAAGGAAGGAAGGAAGAAGACAGCAATATAGGATAGTGGGAAGAAAGTGGAACTCAGCGTTGTGAACCCAAGACGTGTTCTAATCCCAGCTCAACTACTTTCACTCTGTGTGACCTTGGGCAAACCACTTCATTTTCTGGCCCTCAGTTTCTCATCTGGAAAGTGATGGGGCTGGACTCAATGGCCTCTGAGGTCTGTTCAGGCTCTCAGTCTAGGTCCCTATAAAGGGATGGTTGAGGTGGGCACCTTTCTGCTATTCTTGTGGAGAACTCACGCTCAGGATCACCGATGAGGTAGCTGGTTTCCCTGGGCTAGCCGATGCTTGCAAATGGCTGTTTCCACCCTATTTCGGGTATTTTCTGCTTTGAAAAAGAGTGACAGGTCCTTGTGGAGGCTCTGGTTTGAAGCTTGTCAATCACAAGTTGGTGTCAGTGAAGCTTCTGGAAAAAGATGCTCTTGAAGCCATCTGCACGCCACCAGCACCATCTTGTGAGGAGGGAATTTTTAGGAGTTCCCATCATGGGAGTATTTTTAGCCCAGGAAAGAACAGAACACCACCTGGGCGGCTGGCAGGCTGTTTTAGCAAGGGATGAAGTGGATACTCAGAGTTTGCTCAGTGAAGAAAGGAATCCAATGATGTAAAAGAAAGTAACTTACTGGCTCCGAAGTACAAAGGGTGCTGGGCTTCTCCCACTGGTAATGACGAGAGGGAGCTCGCCAGAGCAGGCAGACCCTTGAGAAGTCCCCTCCAGCAACCCCTTCCATGGTTCACATGGGGCCACTGAGGCCCAACTGAGATTCTCTACACAACACAGAAATGTTTCTGCTGATGAGCGTGACTTCATGCCACTCTATCGAAACAAAAACTTCAGATGTGAATGAACTTACTCCATTTATGACAGATTTAATCCATTCAGGGGAAATGACCCACTTAATTTGTGGATAAAAAGTCTCTGTGGTAGAGTAGATAAAGTGCAAGCATGGAGTCAGGAACATTGGGGTTCATAGCCACTTTTGACACAAGTCACCGGTGACCCTGGATAAGTCTCTTCATCTATATGCATCAGGCAACTCCCTAGCACTTGGCTACCAAGTCACTGTGGGATGATGGCAGTGGTCTGTGTTGGGAGGGAATGCTTCCATACCAGGAGCTCCCCATACTGACAAAATCACACGGGTTCTAGGCTCAAATCCCAGCTTTTCTGCCTGCTATGTGACCTCAGGTGAGTTACATAGCTGTCCTGAGTCGTAATTGCTTTGGCTCTGGAACCAGGGACCTGGGTTCCAATCTTGCCTCCGGCACTTACTAACCATATGATTTTGGACTAATCACTTAATCTCCCTGGGTCTTAGTTTCCTCATCTGTAAAAACGGAGGGGGTTTGTATTAATTTTGCTCAATTCTAAGATTCTTTGAGGTTTCGGTAACCAGTTAAGAAATCTCATCTTAACAGAAGTTGAAGCACTTTAACTTTGCGTAGCTATTGGCAAAGCTGTCCAATGGTTCAGAGAGGCAAATTAATTTACCCACAGTTAGAAAGCTACTAAGTGGAAGAGCTGGGATTCAAACCTGAGGTTCCTAATTCTCAGTCTTATCCCCAAGCCATACACTGCCCTGTTGCCCTCCCCAAAACACTTTTCAAAAACCTTTAAATGAACAAAAAAAATGACATGAAATTTCTGTCCAACCACAAAAAAGCACACAGTCAACAAACAGGTAGAATGCTAAATATAACCCCGACAGACAGAAATGAGAACCTTAGCACATGTTCATAAGCAGAAAAAACAGATGATAATAAACTATTGCCAGAATTTTTCCTTAGTTTAATAACAAACTTCAGTTGAGTTTTTCCTTTGTCCCCCGATCAAGGCAAGAGGATGTGGGAAATGTAGGAAGGAAAGAAGTGGAGCCTAATCAGGCAAGTAATATGCATATTATATGAAGAAATACCGAAAAACAGCGAGGTCTGTTATTTGGAGAGAGAATTAGTCTGTCCTGTTAAAAGACAAAATACCAGAATGCAATCAGGAGAAGGGAAGCTCTTCGAGGGCAGGGCTTTTTTCATTTCTGGAAGTAAGTTGTATAGAACAAGTCCTTAATTATTTCCTTCTTGTTTGTCAAAGACAAACCCCAAATTATAGGACTTTCAAAATTTGAACTCAAAAGAACTCTCCTTTAGCTCAAACCTTTCCTGTGTGGAAGCCCTTTACAGTGTCTCTCCCCTACTCTCCACCCCCAAATTATGTAGTCCTCTATCCCCTTGTTCAGAAAAGGAGCAATCAGATTAACTAGGCTTTGTTCCAAGTTGATAGCACTCAGCTATTTTTGCTATGATCCGGGTTTAAATCTCATCTCTGACTCCAGCTCCAGGACCACGGACAAGTCATAACATTTCTCTGAGTCTCAATTTGGAATCCAGAGACCCGATTTCCAATTCTGGCCGTGCTACATAGTAGCTGTGGGGAAATTGGGCAAGCCGCTCACATCTGTAAGACTCCATTTACCTATCCGTAAAAGGATAGACAGGTTGGACGAGATAATCTCTGAGTTACCCACAGACTCTAAATCCTATGACCCTATAAACGAATCTTTATTTCTCTTGACAAACATTAAATTTGATTTAGAGAAGCCAATGTTACCCTTGCTGACAAGATGAAGGATGAAGACGGTAATCACAATTGACATTCATATGGGGTTTTAGAGTTTGCGTGGCTTTTCTTACAACAATACCATAGTGAGAGGAATTGCTGTTTCTCTTTCCAGTGAAAGCAGATAAGAACAAGGTTAACAGCTGAGGGATGGGTTCTTTTGTCTGAAGTGACCCAAAGTACATGACTCTTGCACGGGCTCAGACTGTCTTGAGGAGTTGAGGGATTAATAATTAAGGACTAGTGGTCTTCAGGGCTTGGTTGTCTCCATGGAGAGACTAGATTCTAGTTTGTCCTAGATCCCCCAAACCACTATTGATTCTCTGTTGACTCACCACAAACTCCCAATGAATTAAAAAATGGCCATTGCCATCCTGATCCCCGGGACCATGGATGAAGGGCAGAATAACAGAATGTGAAAGTTGGGAGGAACCTCAGCAGCCATGTCACCCAAACTACACACAAGGAATCACTGCTATCATATACTTGATAAAGAATCATCCAGTCTCTTCTTGAAGACTTCCCAGGACAGGGACCTTACCAGCTCTAGAAGCCCATCTCCCTCTGTGACTTCTCTCTTTCTTAGGAAGGTTTTCTTGCACCAGAACAGAAATTTGCCTCTTTGTGGCTTTTACTTTATAACTTTTCATGGTCAGCTAGGTGGTACAGAGGATAGAGCACCAGGTCTGAAACAAGGAAGATTCATCTTCCTGAGTTCAAATCTGGCCTCAGACACTCAATAGCTGTGTGACCCTGGGCAAGTCTTTTAACCTTGTTTGCCTTGGTCTCCTCATCTGTAAAATGAACTGGAGAAGGAAATGGCAAACACTGCAGTATCTTTGCAATGAAGTGAGGAAGAGTTGGACACAACTGAAATGACCGAACAACAACAAAAACCCTTCCACCCACTGCTCCAAGCCCGGCCTTCTGAGACCAAACAGAATGAATCTAAGCCTGCCTCCCTTTGACAGCCCTTCACAGACTTCAACAAAACCCTCACGTCTCTTTGGAGTCTCATTTTCTCCAGGCTGGGCAAGCCGAGTTCCTCCAATAGATCCTCGTAGGACATGAACTTGAGGCCTTTCACATCCCGGTTGCCTTCCTTTGGACACTATCCAACCTATCATTGTCCTTCCCTAACAGTGATGCCCAGAACCGAACCCAGTGCTCTGGATGAGGGCAAAGGACAGTGGGAGCATCCCCACCCTAGGCCTGCTCCAGTCCTTCTCAATGCAGCCGAGATTCACTTTACCCCTTTTTTGCAGCCCCACCATCACACTGATGACTCAGTTTGAGTTCCCTGTTCACTAGAAGCCCAAGATCTTCTTCAGAACAGCTACTGTCTCTCCATGCCTTCTCTATTTTATAAGAGGGAGAATGATTTTCTGTACCCGAATGCAAAATGTTCCATTTATCCCTATTACATTCCATCTAATTAGTTTTAGACCAGTATTCAATCCCTTTGGAGCCTGACAACAAGATCATTCTGGATGCTGCAGGGTGATCACACAAATGGCTGCCTTGGGGAACATGACTGGCAGAAATGGGGAATACGAAGAAAGAAACATGAGAAGATTTATATGAACTAATGCGGGGTTGAAGCAAACAGAACTAGAAAAACCCGGTGTCTGGATGACCATAACCATGTCCACGACCAAAATGGAGCACTCTCTAATAATAATGACCAAACAACCCCAAAGCAGAGATGAAAAAGTGCTCTTTCCTCCCTTCTTTGAATCAGTAAGGACCATAAGGGGTAGAACATAGCATACATTGTTGGGCTTACCCAAAGGGTTGGTTAATTTTGCTGAACTAAATGCTTTTTCCCCTCTTCCCTTTTTGTTTTTTGTTACCAGAGATGGTTCATGCGTAGGGGAGAAGAGACAGACATATTCAGATATTGAAGTGATGGAAAGAAAAGCAAAAGACATCAATACAAATTGATTTTTAAAGGGCTGGGAGGTACCTTGGGAGGTAGTGGGTTCTTCCAGGACCTAACTCAGTGCCTGGCAGAGAATCAGCCCTTAATAAAGGCTTGCTAATGGACTGGGCAGCTTTCAGTAGAGACCCAATGACCACTTGAAGAGTCTATTTTCAGTGGGATCCTTTTCCACATATGGGTTGAAAGAGAGGGTCCCTCAAGGCTCTCCCTACTCTAAAAACCTATGACTGAGTAGACCCCATGTCAGGCTCTCTATGAGCCACATGAACTCAAACTTGGACTCATATATGTGATATAAACAAGATATTCATTGTATTTTTCATCTTCTTCTATTCCTTCTATCTTGGCGTTTTCATTGCCTAGTACAGGACATTCTAGCTTTTCTCACATAGGGAGAGAGACCATGAGAAACCCAGGAGTGCCCTCCTCTTTCCCCTCCTTCCCACCCTCAGGGACATACTTATTGTTTCCAGCACATGCCCTCTCTACTCCCCCTTAATGAGCCCAGCAAACCCAGCTGGGTGGAGTTCTCCTTTGAACCCAAAGGCATAAGAAGCTGCCAAGGATGCCTAGACCTAAAGCCATCTCCGATCTTGATTAAGAAGGATTTCTCTGAGGTGTGGTGAAGCCTCTCAGGTCTATACAGATCTTTTGTGCTTGCCAAAACATTGAGTAACACTAAGGGAGAGAAGAGTCAGATTTATTGGCTTGGCATAGAAATACGATCTGCTTAAATCTGAGGAAAAAAGGTCCTATTTTGTTTTTTTTCCTGGCAACCTTCCAACCATAAGTTCCAAGTCCCATCCAGGTCTGTGGGTCATTAGAAGTGGACTTCCCAGCAGGTCACTTTGCACATCTTGCTCCATTCACTATCAGGAACCAACCAGCTTCCTCCATCTTCTTTCCAATTTGTTTCCCCTTGATCCAATAGATTGGGTATTCTGCCTCTGTTGGGACCAAAATCTTCCTGGTCTTTTCTTTGGTCTTATCTTTCATGCCAACACATGTGCCTAGAGTCCAACATAATCTTTAACCTCCATCTCTCCTTTTAACATCTAATACATGCTGTCATTTAAAAAAAGTTTAATTGATGCCTCTGGTTTTTTATATCATAGGCATTTTCCAATACACTACTCCCTTCAGTGAACCCTCCCTTGTAACAACAAAAAAGAAAAGTTAAGTAAAAATAACAAACATCTCATCTGTATCTGATGGCATAGGCAACATTCAGTGCCCCTATTCCCCTACTTCTTTAAGAGGAGGGAGGTGAATTTCATCCCATGGCCCTTCATTCATTTACATGATTGCAGTCCTGCAGGCTTCTCTCAGGGTTCTAAATCAGTCTGTTTAGGTCTTCCTATGTGTTGCTCATGCCACATATTCACCCTTTCTTTATGATACAAAAATATTCCATGGAATTCCCATATGATAGGGTTTGTCCATCATTCCCAAATCCATGGACACTTAAATGGTATTAGGGTCAATATACGTGCCATCATTTTCATCCACTTAAACAAAATCCAGTCTTGTATGTGTTGTTAGAAGATGCCTTCCTAGCTCTATAAGCTTGACCTTGATCTTACCACCCTTCCAACCATATGATGCTGTCCTGTTCAGTTCCTCTGATCTCAGCAGTTCGGATATTCCCTCCAAAAGATCATAAACACAACCCATCCTGTGGGACTCTTCTGTGTGCAAGTGACAAGGTCACCAGATGGGGACCACCCACCCACCAGGCTGGGGTTTCCTCTAGAAGCATCGACAACCCGTGGACACTAACAGGCAGCATGAACTGTCACATCCTCATTCTGGGACTGGTTCATTTTTTTTCTGGTCATCCATTTAATTATTGTTTTTAGACACTGGGAATTATTGAATTGGTCCTCGTGAACCTTTGCTGCCTGAAACATGATGAACGAGGTGACTTCCCTTGTTTTCTCACTCTTAGGAGTAAGCAGGAATGTGTTTTTGCTGTTTCTCTAATTCAAAAGATGGGAGTCACTACTCATCAGATTTCAAATGTGCTGCCATCTTATGAGATATAAGCTCACCGTGTTCATAGCTCATTGTCCAATCAATTCACGTTGACAAATCAAGGCCAACTTATTCTAAAAACCTTTTCATAGGATTTAGACCTGGAAAGACCTTGGGGACCAGCCAACAAGGACCTACTGCGAAAGGTATAGAGTTCGGGGTCAAAGGACCAGGTGCGAAAGTCCAGCTTTGCTACTTAAATGATCAACAAGCATCTACTTAATCACCTACTACCGTGGGTACTGAGAAGCAGCCTGCCATCAGGATAGTGAGGTGGCTTTGGAACCAGTAAGAGCTGGGTTCAAGTTCAGCTTCTTTCCCACACTATCTGCATGACTCTGGGCAAGCTACTTATGCACTCAATGGTATTGAACTCTCTTAGACTAGGAGTTGCAGGAAAGGTGCTCACATGTAGTGGGAGAGGGACCTCCCCAAACCACTGAAAGTGATGCTCTCGTCCTGATCTCTAATTATGGGCTAGACATTGTGCAAAGTGCTGGGGACACATAATTTTACTGCCTTCTCTTTGAGATTATCTCCATTTTATTTGTACATAATTGTTTGCCTATTGTCACTTCTAAGGAAAATGGCCCAACACATTTGAAAAAGAAGGCTGGGGAAACCTGAGTAGAAATCCCTCTTGCTAAGGCAACTACAACTAGCTCATAACACTAGATAATGCCTAGAGATTTTCTTTAGCTCAGACATGTACAGCATCACCCAACTAGTAAGTGTCAGAGGCAGGATTTGAATCCAGCTCTTCCTGCTTCCAAGTCCATCACTCTACACCTCCCTGTCATACCTAGAAGTGATGAGGACTGGACCATTTACTTGATGCTCAGCACTCAAGTCAATCAGAGGATCTGAGACTGAGAGCTGGGAAGGACTTCAGAGACCATCTTACCCAACTATATTGTTTATACAGGGACTCTGACTCATATACTGATTCATGTAGATCACCCTGGCAGGAAAAAGCAGAGCAGAGCCGCTAGGGGACGCCATAGTGTACAAAGTGCCTGGCCTGGAGTCAGGAAGACTCATTTCATGAGTTCAAATCCAGCCTACTAGCTGTGTGACCCTGGGCAAGTCACTTCACCCTGTTTGCCTCAGTTTCCTCATCTGCAAAATTAACTGGAGAAAGAATGGCAAACCACTCCAATAACTCTGCCCAAAAGGGTTCATGGAGAGTTGGAAGGTAGGATTTGAACTCTTACTCGAAAAGCAGTGTTCTTTCCTCTGCACAAAGCTACCATTTACTTGCAAAAGCCCCTCCTGGGTGGGGTGAACATATGCTTTTTACTTTAACCATGAAAAAAAAAATTAAGATTCCATTATCGGCGCTTATTCATTAAGCAGCTACCTAGTCAACACAAAGCAAAGGATGGCACCAAGTTCCCAGAGCGAGTCTCAAGTCAAGGGTAGAATCCACATTAAAATTCCATTTGGATTCTCCAGTCTAGTTCTCCATTTCCAAGGCCACTAGAAGCCTCCACCTATATGGACATGAATTTGCAGCTTTAATTGCTTATTATAAGCCCTGGGCAAGGCCAGGTCCTACCTGGAAACCTGAACCAGGCTGCCTCCTGGTGCCCAGGGGGCCTCCAATCTCACCTGAACACATCTGCCCCTCAACCTACAAAGTCACTTCAACATTTTTCCTTGCATGACTCAGCAGGCTAGGAGCTCCCTCCTTGTGAACTCGGCCAAAACTTTTCTACTGGCTTCCTTAATTCCATGATCCCTCTTCTTCTGCTCACAGCTTGGTTACTCCCTCCCGAGTGCCCCCAGTCCATTCTTCTCTTTTTAATTCTCTATGACTCACTTCCCCCACAAACTACCCCTATTCCTGGAACAGAACAAGAATGACATTTAAAAGCATTAGTTAAGGCTGTTTGGGCTCGTTAATTTAATTATCTTATGGTTAAGAAATGTATAAGGAAATATTTTACTCCTCTTTGTTTTGTTCAATTCAAGAGGGAGGTACTGGCAAGAGAGAGGATTGCCTTCTCCAGGTGAACTCAGCAGGCAGTGGCGTGGCCCACAGACCAAGAAGCCAGATCAGCGCCAGGCACAGACGAGATGATCTTAGCACATGTCCAGAGATGGGGAGATACCCAACTGAGAGCATGGCCATATTTGATGCAAAAGAAGGGCACATAACTGATGATTTAATAGAAAAATATGTACTGAATGTTACCAAATTCTGTTAAGTTCTTTTATTATTATTTTTTCAGTTAACTTGCTATTTCTGCTATCTTAAAAAAGTATTTAGAGCAGCTGGAAGCCAGATGGAATTTTTTCTTTCCTCCCACATGCCACTCCAATAGAAAAATGATCCCGCACACCATCCTACATGAAAACCTTTTTTGTGAATGTCTTTTTCTCCTCCTTTCTCAATTACAGGATCTGAATTGCACACTAACTCTAAGCCTCTAAATCTCCACACTTGAGAAAAAGAGGCAAGACTATTCCAGCTAGAGCTTGGAGAGTCTGACTTCGATTCTTGGCAAGATTCTATGCCCTTGGCATGCGTTGCCCACATGTTAAAAAGGCCCGGTCTGTGTGTCTTTAGGAAGGGAGACTGTGACAGCAAAGAGTCAGCATGTCTTCATCATGCCCTTTGCCTGCGTGGATGTCCAGTAGACTGAGCCCTCCTTCTAGGTCTGGCACCCCTGCCAAAGTGCCTATGTGATCATTCTAGGTGGTCTCTCTCTGCCCTCCAAAAACAGGCAGCTCATACACAGAATATCCTATCTATTACTTTATTGGATATGTGCCCACTGAAAACACCCCTTGTGTTCATCAGGACCAAAGATTTTATGCTTATTCCAAGAGAAGATTTAGCCTTGATGTTATGTAATTGAACCTAATAAGGAGAAATGGCCCAAAGGGCAATGGACTGCCCTGAGAGACAGTAATTCTCTCTTCCCTGGAGTGTTCGGAAGGCAGCTGGTTGGTCAATAGTTGGAGATGTTATAAGGCAGATCTTTGTTCAGGAGGTAGGTGTTGGATTAAAAGATCTTTTCCAACTATAGGAGTTTGTGAATTTAAAATCATGTAAACCTACATAAGGCAGCTAGGTTGCTCAGTGGATAGAGCTCTGGACCTAGAATCAAGATCTGTGTTCAAATCCAGCCTTAGATACTTACTAGCTGTGTGACCCTGGGCAAGTCATTTAACCTTGTTTGCCTCAGTTTCCTCATCTGTAAGATGAGATGGAGAAGGGAATAGCAAACCAAGAAGACCCCAAAAAGGTTGACAAAGACTCAGACAAGGCTGATACGAGTGAACAAGAAAACCTATATAAGGCAAGCATAGATCATGGGATTTAAAACTGGATGAATGTTGGTCTTCTAATTCTAGTCCCACTGTCATATAAAGAAACTGAGGCCCAGGGAGGCCAGGAGTCTGTAGCAGGGTTAGGATTAGAATCCAGGTCTTTTGAATCCCCAAATCAATACTCTTTCTAATAATCCATAGTAAAGACTAGAGCACACCATATTGCAAACAAAATGTACCTTCCTGGCATATATAACATTTCTAAGTTCAGTAATTAGCTCAGAACGGCCTCCACCCTCCCAATTTGCTTATGTAAGCAAAACTTGAAACTGGTATGGAAACAGCTCTCTAATGTAGAGGATTAAAATAATATAAGCTTCAAATAAGCTAAAATATAATAATACAGATACAATCTAATGATACCCTAGAGTCCTGACTGGTGGCAACCTGTACACTTACCAATGTTAATTGCTCATCGTTTCTAGATCACAGGGACATTGTGCCAGAACATTTCAAAATGTTTAATTGGGATACACTGAGTATTCCTGACTGTGCTGGAAATACCTGTCAACTCGGGGACCCAGCCTAGATATGCAAAGGGTCTCCCTGGGCAAATCATGAAAGAAGGAATGAGCAACAAAGAAGTGAGGAAATATGTCTAAAGATAGGCAGGTGCCGTAGCCAACAGTGAGCTGCCTACAGGACCCAAAAGACCTGGGTATGTATGAGTCCTTCCTCTGACACACCTTGGCTGGGTGACCCTGGACAAGTTACCTAACCCTGCTCTTGGCACATGTTGGAAGCTTAATAAATGCTTGTGGACTTGACTCGACTTGGTCTCTCAGTGCTCAGGGCAGCTCTCCGGGACTCTAGGTTGCAGGAGGGATGAGTTGAACTGGTGGAGGGAGTTTGCTTAGCTGGGAGCTCTCTATGCCTATGAAATCAGAGAACTGGCCCCTATCCCCAAGTTATTCCTAAAGATATCACACCACCCTCCAAAGGTGAACGGGAAGGATCACAGGCAAGAGGAAGTTCTGATAGTTCCATCAAATTCTCATCAAGTCATAAGGACAAAGAAATGGGAAGCCCAGCCTCGTTTAACATGCCATTCACCTGATTATTATTAATTATTTACTTTTACCTGATACACATCATTAACTCAAAGCGAAAGATTAGACCATACGACACTAGAAACTGAATACCACTGGAATTCTAACAGCAAGAATCCAGAGTTAGAGCTGGAAAAGGACTCTAACAGGTCCAACTCTCATTTTACAGATAGGGAAACTGAGGCCCAGAGAATTTAAGGGACTTGCCCAGGGTTACACAACTGATTAGGACCTAAGGCAAGATTCAAACCCAGGTCTCCTGGATAGAAAACTGGCAACCCAAGAGTTCCCTAGCAACCCCTTCTCTAAGGGAGGACAGACAAGTTAAAGAAACATGGGAGGGAGTTTCTGAGAGGTAGATTTTAGCTCAAGACAAACCATGCAGAGATGCCCAGGAGCGGAAGTGTCGTTGGTTAAGTTAGTTCAATTTGGCCAGTTAATAAGCACTGAGTAAGCTCTTACTGTATACCAGGAACATGATATTTAATTATTCAACAATTATTAAGTGCGTGCCACATTAAAATGCTGTGCAGGCACAGGGGGTAAGGAGACTGTTTTTCCTCCCAAAGGGCACATCCCTGTCCTCAGAGAGCTCACCGTCTGCCAAATGAATCATTCTATCTGCACACACACCTTGTCTTCTCAGGCAAACCGTAAGCTTTTGGTAGGCACCCTGTCTCTGGGAGGAGGAAGAGTATCCTACATCCATCTGGGATCAGAGGACCCGGGTTCAAATTCAGCCCTTGGCATGCGTTGCCCATGATTTTCCTCCCTGAGCCGTTTCCTCATTTAGAAAATGAAAGAGACATTAACCAGATGGCCTCTGAGGTCCCTTCCAGTGATGGTTCCCTATGACCTCAGCAAGCCGATGCCCTCATAACAGCCTATCCCCCAAATCCCAGAACTTCCCTTTTATTCCACCCCCTCCCCCCGCCCCCATACTTAGTCTATCAAAAGTTCCTCAATTTAAAAATAACCCCTGGCAGATTACATGGAGTCATGCCCCACTGCCCTGTTGCTACTTTTAAAAGATACTTTGGTTCAGCCTTGGGTCCAACCCCAGAGCAAATTTTCCCATTTTCTTTTTAGTAGTTCAATCATGCAGTCAACAAGCCTTTACTCTGTGCCGGACCCCCCCCCCGCCCCCCCAGGCACTGGGGGAGTTCACACTGTTGTGTTCATCTCTTCCCCATCTCCTTTCAAGGCTCAGTTCTGGTGGCCCCTCCTACAATAGGCTTTTCTTGAGGCCCCCTCCTCAAGGGGTCCTGTATTTCTAGTGCTTAATTTTGTTTTTACTAATCTGTGTCCATGTTGGTTCTTTTCCATAGAATGTAAGTTCCTTGAAGGCTGGATTTTTTTCACTTTGTATTCCCAGCACCTGACACACCGATTTGTAGTAAATGCTTGTTGAATTAAATTTAACTCTTAGCCAAAGAACCTCAGAGCTAGGATGGAACCTGGGGGATCATCTAGTCCAACCTGCAGTATGGGGGCATCCCTCTGGCACCACACCCAACAAGTGGCTATCCAGCCTCTGCCCAAAGACCTCCCAAGAGCGGGAACCCACCACCTCATAAGGTATCCACTTCCACTCCTGGGCAGCTCCACATGGTATGTCTTGAGCTAAAATCTACCTCTCAGAAACTCCCTCCTTGTCCCCGGTTCTGCCCTTTGGGGCCAGAAGAACAAGGATACCCAACCCATCATTCACCTCACAGCTCTACAAATATTCAATACACTGATTGGGTCTGCCCTAAGTTTTCTTTTCTCAACCTGATCCTTGCATGGCAGGGGCTCCAGCCCTCTTGCTATGCTGGCTGCCTTCCCCTAGATGCCCTCTGGGTTATCCACGACTTTCAGCTCAAGTTCTGAGGCTTAGCTTGCCCACGGTGCCCCTGAAAAAGAGCAGAAGGAGCCATGAGTAATGGGGAGGCAGCAAAGTCAAGCCCAGAGCACTGGAAGCAAGAACAGCAAGTCAGGGTCTAAGGAGTCCGCACCTGAATCTGGAGGCAAGCTGGGAGTTAGGGACTCGGGCATGAACCCTGGAAAATCAGAAATCTGAGCAGTGGGAGGAAGGATTTTTTCTGTTACTCATCGGGGCTGCAGGATGACAAAATCATAGACAGGACCCCAGAAACCATATACTCCAACACTCTCACTCTACAAGTAAGAAAACTGAGGCCCCTCAACTGGAATTAAAATAGATCCTGAAGGCTAGCAAAGCACACATATCCATGATCTCACTTGATCACACAAGATGATAGATTCGGAGCTAGGCATGGAGGAGGGAAACCTCAGAAAAATAATCCAACCTCCTGATTTGACAAATGAGGAAACTAGGCTCAGGGTAGTTAGGGGATGTATCCTAGGTGGCAAAGGCAGTATGAAGCATAGCTCAGATGTGATCCAGAGTCCTCTGAGAGTAACAAGGCAGCAAATGTCACAGCTAACAGCAGGCTTTGAACTGACTTCAACTAAATAATCTAATTTTGCCTTTTTGCATTTTTTTGCTGATGTGGGAGGCTATATACACATTAACATGGCTCTCCACTGTAGGGAAAAACACTCATGATATGGAGGATGGCGGGAAAAGGAAACATCCCTCAATGGAAAAGGGAGCGTACTGACCCCTCTTCCTATCTCAATGACCTAGGTGATGGCGTAGGGACAGCTCTTCAGGATGGAGCTGCAGGAAAGGGAGCCTGCAATCCAGGTCACTCTTGAGCAACAGGGACCCCACCCTCAGAACCGAGCAGGCCCAGCTGGATTTCTAGCACTGTCACACGAATTCCCCTAGCCTGGGCTAATGGCTATTGAAGAAACGGGAAGGAAGTGAGAGGCTGGAATTAAATAAAGAAAATAGGGAAAGTACAGAGAGGAATAGAGCCAAGACCATTTGGGAAAGGTGCCTGGTGGGCAGTTTTCACACCCATTTCTTCAGTTTTAATACTTTGACTTTGAAAAGCCAGAATCACAGACTCACAGCAAGGCACACGCTGAGCTGGTAGCCAGAGGGCCCAGGGTGGAATTCTGGCTCTGCCACTTGCTCCTAGAGTGACTTTGGACAAGTTATTTCACCTCTTTGGGTCTCAGTTTCCTTGTCTTTAAAATGGGAAGGCTAGACAAGGTAAGCCCCGAGGTACCTATGTTCCAGCTCAAAATTGGTGATGCCTCTTACACCTCACATAGAATTCAACTTGGGAAGAGAGCCAGTGGGCACGTGGTACAATTTATTCCTGAAGAGAGAAGCCCCCTACAATTTCCCAACAAGCAGTCAGTCAGCCTTGGCTTAAGGATTTCCAAGGAGGTGAAGCCCAGCATTACCTCCTCAGAGAGCCCATGCCACTTCAGGATGGCACTAAATGTTAGAAAGCGCCCCCCCTCAAATGAAGCCCAATCTGTTTCTTTAAAAAGAGGCATCATCTCTTGTACAACAGAAACAAGTATCTTCAATGTTCAGGTTAATTTGGTTCCAGTGCAAACAAGAGGTCATTTAGGATAAGTTTCAGTTTTGTGTTAAATTCCATAGTCACGGTTAAAAAAACCACGGCCCCCACACGCCCAAGCCAAGGCCTGGATAAAAGAAGCCCTTTCACCCACACGGTGAGTTTTAGCTGGGCTTTGTGGATGGATGGATGTGGTAGGGGAGACAAAGTGAATAATTAGAAACCTTTTTTCATTACTGTGCTCTAACTTCCTTACTCGGGTTCTCCTCTAATGCCCTACCTTTGCTCAGAAGGGGCACTGGGTTCTCCAAAATGTGTTGGGGAGGACAAGCTCTGGCATGACCCACCAACTAGAAAGGTCTTAGGTCCAGGATAACCAAGGGCTGGCCCAGCTATGACCAGAGAAGTCTCTACCCAGAGAATCCTAGTTTCAGAGCCAGAGTGGCCTTCAGAAGCCATTCAGACCACTCTCCTCCCTTTATATATGAGGGAGCTGTGAGGGTAAGCACCCCATCCACCATCATACTGGCAGGGCTGGGTTTCAAAGCCAGGCTCTCTAACCCCAAATCCCAGGTTGTTTCTTTCTACCACACCAAGGGTGATCATTCTTTCTATTCGCAGAAATGATTTAGTTCTAAAATGTTTATATTATCCACAATGGTGATACTCAGATTGAGAGACAGTGAGAAAGAATTCTGGTTATGGAGTCAGAGGACCCAGGTTCAAATCCTGCTTCCGATGCTTATCAACATGTGAAGTTAAGTAAATCATTCAACCTCCCTGTGTCACTTTCATCTCTAAATAACAAGGTGGTGCAGTTGTCCTCTGAGATCTTCTCCAATTCCGGGGCTATGATCTTATTCACAGACCTATTGTATTTTTAAAATTCAATTTTTATTTTATTTTCAGTTTTGAATTCTCTCCCTTTCCCATTTTTTCCCTTGACATTGAGAAGGCAGGAAAAAGAAAACTCATTAAGTTATGTATAGTCATGCAAGACAAATTCCTAAGTCTTTCAAAGTTTTTATTTTTATAATGTTGTTGTTTTTGTATAAATTATTCTCCTGATTCTACTCACTTCTTTATGTCAGTTCACATAAATCTTCCTAGGTTTTTCTTAAATCATCTACTTCAGCATTTCTTACAACAGCATTCTATAATATTTATATGTTCTAGCCATTCTCCAATTAATGAGCATCCCCTTGATTTCCAATTCTTTGCCACCACAAAAAGAGCTGCTATAAATATTTTTTTAACATATGGGTGTCTTTTTCCTCTTTCATTGCTCTCTTTGGAGATAGCCCTGGTAGTAATATTGCTGGGCCAAAGGGTTACGTACAATTTCAGAGGTTTTTGTTCATATTTCCAAGTTACTTGGATGAGTTCAAGAACTGGATGAGTTCACAGCTCCACCAACAATGCATCAGTGTGCTTGTTCAAACCTATAGTCTCATAATATGTTAATGAGAAGTGTCAGTAAAGAAGCTTTTAGTCATATTTATTCATTTCTAGGTAAAGTAAAATATCAAACTGACTTTTTTCTTGAGGGGGGTATTTTTTTAAAATTTTGCACTAAATCGGCACTTCATTGGTAGAGGAGACGCCCAGATAGGAAATTCTCTCTCCCATTACAAATCCCATCTGCCTGACCTTGGACAAGTCATTTCTTCTTTTTTGGTCTCGGTTTCCTTCTCTGTAAAATGAGGGGACAGACAAGATGGTCTTCAAGGCCCCTTCCAGCTCCTGATGAGGATTTAAGGATTTGAGACTGCTCAGTAACTTAGAGAGTTTTCTGGGGCCTAGACACTGATAACAAGCGACTTGCCCAGGGTGACACAGATGGTAGGTTGGAGTGGTAGAAGAACATGAACACAGGTCCTTGTATTTCCCCACCAAGCTCTGCTGCTTCTATGTCCTTAGAATCATGTTATCTTTAGAACTGGGAAGATCCTCAGTCTGACGGCCTCATGTTACAGATGAAAGGGCAGGGACCAGGAAGGGGAATAAGCAAACCTAAGAAAGGATGAAGTGGGTTTGGGGGCAGGTGCTGGCCTGCACTGTCCAGAGGGAGTTCCCTTACTCAGGGAATACCAATGAAATCATGAATCCAGCCCTTAACTCCCATCCTAGACTATTGTCTTGCCAACAGGAGAATGGGCAGAGGCTTAGCTTATGATACTATTCATGAGAAAAATCCTTAAGGTGAAAAAAACACTCGTCCTTTTCACCATCCCAAGAAAGATAAGTGAAAAGCATCCAATACTACTCTTCTTTAACTTGGAAATCAATCCTAAGGCACCTCCTCCAGGATGCCATCATCCTTTGTCACACAGTCAGTCATTGGCACAAGTCATGATCATGGGATCTGGAACAGGGAGGATGAGAAGGCATCACCAGGACCAACTCCCTCCATTTTACAGACGAGGAAACTGTGACCTGTCACCAACCACAAGGGCAGTAACTGAGAGAGCTGAGATTCAAGCCTGGGCCTTCCCCTGCCTCCAAACCCAGTGTTCTTCTGACTATATTGTTGGGTAAAGATGTGTTAGCAACTCATTTTACAGAGTGGAATTGACAGTCTAGAGATTTGGAATAATCCACCAATAACCAACAGAACTGAACTCTGCAAAAGACCACTAAATTGCTGTCTCTTTCTCTAGTTGAAAAACCCATCTGATTAATTCCGATGATTTCCCTACATTTGTATCTTGGAATCACTGTATCATCTTCATTTTCTCATCCTGAATCCTCTGATGCTCCAATGGCCAACTCATCCCTAAATGGCTCAACTTGGGTGTTAATGGCCCTAGGACCTCGTCAATTACTGTAGCCCCTCCAACAGTGCAGATGAATGAATGAAAAAAGCATTTATTAAGTCCTTCTAATGTGCCATGCTATGAGCCAAGTGCTGCAGATAGAACCAGAGAAAGTAAGATGATCCCTTTGCTTAAAGAGCTCACATTCTCAAGGGGGAGACAACATGTAAATAACTTCGTACAAGCCAGTTATAGACAGGGTAAACTGGAGAGAACCTCAGAGAAAAGGCACCGTCCATCTAGACGTGGTCTCCCTTCAGTGTCTCACACTCAAGCTTTGGTGAGCCCCTCCAAAGAAGTCGTGGGAACACTAAGCACTGGGGGGTCTGGATCCATCCTACCCCTGCTGAGGTCAGGCTAGTCTGGTCTCCTGGCTGCTCCACATCTTCCATGTGCACGCCTTTGCAATAGCTGTTCCCCCTGCCCGGAGTACCCTCTCTCCTCATCTCTTCTCTTAGAATCTCTAGTTTGTCTCATCATCCCTTCTAAATGAAGCCTTTGCTGATTTGCTCCCATCCCTGACCAGCTGACTGTGCTCCTCACCCCCTTGCTGAAATACCTTGCACTGGTTCTGAATACATCTTGTGAATTCTACGTGAATGTTTTCTCCCCTAAGAGAATGTAACCTCTTTGAGGAGAGGAATTGTTCCACTCTGGTTGTTGTATGCCAATAACCACAAAGTGCCTAGCATACAGTAGGGACTTAATAAATGTTTAATGGTAATGGAACATTCCCAGCACCTAGCACAGTGGATGGAACACAGTAGGTACTTATTCAATGTTATTCATTGACTGGGGCTCCACAGACCTGAATTCAAAGCCCTGCCTTTTCCCTTACCATGGAGAGCCCATCAAGCCTTGGCCTCCCTTCAGTGACTGACCCTCACATTGGTGTGAGCTCCCAGACTGATGTTACCCATAGAGCCAGAGGGTCCTACCAGCACCAGCAACCTGCTAGGAGGTACCTCTCCGACAGCTCAATCATAAGAATTGGAAACTGGTCAATTATTCTTCTCCTTTAGAGACGGCCATTGTGATAATTCCTGTCTCCCTGCCAGAGATGTGAGTGTGTCTTATCAAACAGACCAGCATGGAACCTCCCCCAGTATCTCATCTCCCTCCCTTCCTGAGCAAAATCCTCCCACTGGTATTGACGGATTGAAAGCAGGGGGCGGCTCCTCCCCATTCCCTCCTCCCAAACCCAGTTCTCAAGCACTGGAAATGAAATTCTGTGGATGGAGGAATTCCTCATCTCACTTTCTGAGCCTTCTTGATTCAGTGTGAAGCCTCACAAACAGTATTTAAAAAAATACAAGGCAGATGAAAATGGTTATATTGTATCACTAGCAAGACAGCTGGAATCCACCCGCACCGACTGTCCCAAGATACCATTTGGATCCCGCCTTCCAAGAGCCGTGGACAGAATGCCCCCTTGCCTCCAGTTTTAACCACAGACAAACAATAGAACTCTTGTTCAGACACACGATAGCCGAGGGCAAACTCCCATCTGGTTCTGTCCTTGGCCAACCCTTGTTGACAGGTTCCCATTGGCGTTTTCTGTATAAATACCACTAGGGTCTGGTCACCCCATTTCTGCTCATCTATTTCCAATGACTGTACTTTGGGTGGAGGGGGGAACATTTTAGAAACACTTTAACAAAGGGATACACCCCTTGTGACATATAGACATCTATCTCTGAATTTTATCTCAGGACTCACATTCTCCAAACCCTCCTACCAAAAGGAGAAACATCTCAATGCTCATTGAAAAAACTTGCCAAGCTACCTGGAATAGGCTCAGGTCAAGAATCCAGGAATCAAAGGCTTCCAAACCTTCTGCAAGTTGTTCTCACAAGATGGTGACAAAGTATTTTTATCAGGAAAGGTTCACGCAACACCCCCGCCCACTGTAACCTACAGACAGTGCCCAGTGGCCAGTAAGGATGCCCCCATCCCAAGCAGACTCTCCACCAAACATACTCTTCCACTGAATCAAACAGGGAGGTGGAAAAACCCCATCCCCATCCCTTCCAACGTAGGCCCCCAAGCAGAAACGCTCTTACTTGCTCAGGCTTCTCCGGCTCTTTTCTGTCCGTCTGTAGAAACTGGCAGTTTTCTCTGGCGAGTTTCTGGACCAGTTCAATTCGTCCGATATCATCCCTCTCCTGAAGTTTGCACATCACTCCTGCCTTGAGGGTTGGAGAAAGAGCGAAAATATACTTGAATCCACAGTCCCAGGACATGGCCCTCCTCCCAGTGGAATGTTACAATGAGAAGCTCATGTTTGGAGGGGCAACTGGGCCTTAAATCATGGCTCTGGTGCTGACCCAACGTCTGTCTATATCGCCTTTAAGAGACTGAAGGGCAGCCCTCTCTGCAGTCAACTGCTACTCTGTGTGTGTGTGCCTGATATGGTACCGTTTGTTTGTTCCTGTCAGCCTGTTTCCTGTTACATAAGCAAAGCCTAGCAAGAGGTTAAAAACTCATGGGAAAGTTAGCCAGGAACCTCTCTGGTGTGCAAAAAAAAAAAAATAGATTAAACCATGAGGCAGGGTCCTAAAAATAACCCAGCTGACTCTCCCATTCTATAGGGTCTCTACTAAAACATAGTGCTCATAAAAATTATAAGCAAATCATTCCCCTCATAACTGACAAATTATGCTGGGATAGGAATGAAATTCCTCCATTTAATTTTTTTTTCTGGAGACACATCCAGGATAACAAACTGACTTTAAAATGAGAAGTTAACTTGGGGACAGGGTAGCGTTGTGGAGGGAGCATTGGGCTGGGAGGTGGAAGCCTTCGCTTTGTGGTCCAGGCTCTGCCCTTTCCTAGCTGTGTGATCATGGAGAAGCCCCTGACCCTCTCTGGATGCCAGGTTTTTCTCCTGTGAGATAAGAGGGTAAGACTGGATGAACTCAAAGGTTCTTTCCTGCTCTAAATCTATGATCCTGGGAACTAGACAAAAGCTGGAACGGAGGAATTGGTAAAATACCGAAAAAGATGACTTCTACAAGAGGCACTGGGTGTTTAATCAGTCCGGGATGCATCCAGATCACCAGGAAAATCAAAGCTTCTTATGAAATGCTTTGAGACCAGGACAAAGATGACAAGAAAAGATGTAATCCTGGGTGGAACCTCCACAGTTCCCAGTGGCCCATGATTGTACTCGATGACGACTTTGAAGCCAGGCTTGGCCGCGGTAGATGAAGGCATTGTTCTCTGCACTACAATAGCCACCACAGAATTGGACTTTATTACATCAAGATCTGTTTCTGATGACTCCATGTAGGAAGTGGGGTGGGGGGGGGGCAACCACGCCATGATAGTAGCAAAGAATGGTGCAAAGACTGGAGATTTTTTCCCTAAGTTACTTCTTACAACATTCTCTGCTTTAAACATTCATGGTCAAGGGATGAGTATTGGAGATCGAACAATACGAATTCTATTTGGCTTCTTAACAGAGAGAAGACGCTTCTCCAGCACCCTTAACCAGGCAAGAGTGTCCGCTTAGCCCAATGAAGAAATCTGATAAAGCTGCATCTATTAAGCACCTACTATGTGCCAGGCATGAAACCAGAAATTAAATGGTCTCTTTCCTCAGGAAACTCCCATTCTATAAAGGGAGAAAACACGAACATACATAAGTTATACAAAAGTCAGGACTGGTGATACCCCAGGATGCAGTGGATGACCTTGAAGTCTTCCATGTCCCACTGAGCACTCTCCATAGCACCTGCTGCAGCCACTGTCCTGACCATTGGAACAAACTGTTCTCATCTGCCAATGCCACATGCTTGGGGTGGATGCCTTCCTAACTCACCAGTGGGTCTGAACCTTCATCTTGGCTTAGCCCATCTGCTGAGACAGTTCCACCAGGGTGTGTGGGGTGTTCAGGAAGGCCCAGCACCTTGCCCTTTTCAGGGCTGCTAGTTCCAGCTTTGGTGCCCATCTTCACTCAATTCTTACCTATGGCTCCAAGAAGCTGTGGCATGTGTAGTGGCCACACCCCAATAAAAGTGGCACATGGTAGGTGCTTAATAAATGCTTATTAGTTGATTCAGTTTTTTCATCTGTAAAGTGGGAATAATACCATGTTGGACTGGTGGAGGCTCATATTAGATAACGTATGTTCAATGTTTTGCAAACCTTCAGAGGCTAATGAAATCCTAGTCACTGTCACTGACAACAATGGGGAAAGTCCTGCACAAGTTCTAGAACATACGGACTTCCCTTCCTCCCAGTCAGGTCTGGGACCAGCTCTTTTCCTTCTGTGCTGCTGATCCAAGACAGAAAGCCCCAGGCAGCTGCTCAAAGCACTCTGAATATTGGCGCAGACGGTTTTCACTTTATAGAAATTCACACGACACAAATTCAGCTCTATGTAAAGCATTCTGAAAGAAGTTTGCATCCCAAAAGAACAGCTATGTTACCTTGGGTATACAGTACAGTGCTCACTCACTATCTCCACCTGCCCCAGCACTTAGCAGCCTCCCCACCACCGAGAGAAGCCCTAAAAAAGGTAAAAATGCCCCTCTGAGTGAAAGAGAACAATTGAAGTGCCCTGAGACTGCCCATCCTGGAGATGGGGCTTGGCTTGAGACCCTTGGCACCTAGAGAGAGACCTTTGAAGACTTTTGCCCCACACCACCGGCTGCACATCTTCCTCAGCCCCTACATTGTCCTTGAACCTTGTGCCGGCCTCTCTCTCCATGGGTTTATCAGGACCCTCCCTCCGTGGGCACACCAGGCCCTTCCCTCCATGGGTGCACAGGCCCCTCCCTCCATGGGTGCACAGGCCCTTCCTCTGTGGGTGCACAGGCCCCTCCCTCCGTGGGCGTACCAGGCTCCTCCCTCCGTGGGTGCACCAGGCCCCTCCCTCTGTGGGTGCACAGGCCCTTCCTCTGTGGGTGCACAGCCTACTTTCTACCTCTCTCCCTTCTCCATGTCTGTGGGCAATTTCACATTACATAAGAAATGCTTTACGTAACAGTCCACTTACATAAAGCAAGGACTGCCTGTATTTTCCATCTGTTTGATGACATCTTGGAAGTGTGAACCATTCATAAGATCAATAAAGGTGCTCAACTCTAACCGCAACTACGTAATTCACAGGAAGGTGTAGGTCAAGGTGTTGGCCCAATCTATAAAACTAATGAAATTTAGAGGCTGGTTTGCCTGTGTCCTCACAAGGATTAACATTCTCTCCTTTATATAGGGAGATAAGATAAAAAGGCTTGAGGTAGAAAGTCTTGGGTTCAAATCTTGCTCCTGAAACTTAATATTCCAGTGACCCTGGCCATGCCATTACAATTTCACTTTTCTCATCTGTAACAGGGGTATGGTATTTCCTGTAGTACCCACCTCAGAGGGTTAAATGAGAAGATATCTATAAAGCTCTTTGCAACCTTTACACCGTAATATAAGTGCCAGTTATGATATGATTGCTATTACAGTTATAAAGGTGGTGATAGTGATGCATTCCCATTAGGGCACTGGGCCCTTGGCTTTGGTTTCTCAAAAGTGGGGAATGGATTTACACCATCCAACCTCTATTCCCAGTCAAGTTTCTCTTACACATCAAATCCATTTTTAAGATGACTGACCAAGAGCAACAGAGCCACGCATAGCTCTGCCCATCCCAGAATCAAACACAACATTTTATCTGCGTGGCACAATATGTGAGCCAACGATGCTCAGCAGAGATCGACAGTGGCAGGGATTTTATGAAGCATCCTTTCCTCGGTCAAGGGGCCCAGAGTCAGACTTTGGGCAAACAGTATTACTAGCTGTATTGTGGAGGGGACATAAGAAGTCCTATCTGTCTGGGATGTCTGGGTTTTATAGCTTTTAGGAAACAATGCAAGTTCCTCATTTGATGTGGTTGTGACTTTAAGCATAGCCTTTGCTTTCATTAGGAAATGCATATTTTTATGTGTACCTGCAGACACGGAAACACTTTACAAATCCAATGGAAAAAAGGTAAATGCCATTACTTTTGAAAATGGACTTGCACAGACTCAGACAGCCACATCAGTTGCTATTCTGAGAGCCTGATATTTTCATAATTAAAGGAAGAAAATTGTGCACCTGATTTTCTGATTTCGGCAGTAGAATTAACTTTCGAAAATGCAATTTTGCATGGTGATTAGCTTGAAAGTTCTCATTACATAACCACCAACCCAACAGGCTTGCAGGGAAGGCAGGTCATGCCAGCTCACTGGTTCCCCAGAGATCTTTCAGGCTCAGATCGGCATCCATATGTCTGGGATGGCTTATAAATGTAGGCCTTCCTAAAAGCAAGAGGCGTAACCAGATGTTCTCCTGGGGTCTATTCGAAGGCTATAATTTAGTGACTTAATTCCAGAAACCCATGATTTCATTAATTCACTTTGGTGGCCAGACTCCTGTTCAGTCCCTGCGATAACCACAAGAAGCCAGGATCCAAAGTTCTGCCATCATGGTCTACTTAATTTATTGATAAGAAACTGATTGTGAATAATTTCCTGAATGCTGATAAACCAGAAGAATCAGAGATTAATGGTGAGACTGTTAAAAGAAGCACCTTATTTTAGGTTCTTTAAAAGGAGAAGAATAAAGGCATCCTCTGAATTCCAGGCAAACTGCCTTAAAAACTTCCTCTCACTCATCATATGGTTTCCTACCTCCAGGTCTTTGCATAGGCTGATCCCCGTGCCTGGAATACAAGAATCTCTAATTTCCTTCAAGGTTCAGCTCATGAGTCATCTCCTTCAAGAAGGTTTTCTGGGTCCTCCTAACTGTTAGTGCTCCCTCCCTCCTCCATGTCTTTGGTATTTGAGACTGTTGGGCGGTATAGCAGGTGGAGTGCTGGCCCTGGAGCCAAGAAGACCCAAATTCAAATCTGGTTCCATGTGACACTGGGCTAGGCACTGTAATCTGTGTCTGCCTCTGAGATTTCCTCATCTTTAAAATGGTGATAACAGTAGCCCCTAAATCCAGGGTTGTTGTATAGATGTAATGAAATCACATTTGTACAGCACTTTGCAAACCTCAAAGAGCTATGGAAATGCTAGAGATGATTATCATTTCCCCATCTGTGGATTTGCTCTTCTTCCAATAGGACGCACACTGCAGGAGTGGGGCTGATCCACGTCTGCTTTGGTACCCCATTTTTGCCTCTCTTTTTATCCTCAGAGCTCAGCCCAGTGCCCGACACATAGCTGGTGTTTAATGAACGTTTGTTGACTTGACTCTCCTCTCCAGTGCCTAGCCCACTGCCTGCCATGTAGTTGGCTGACTTAAATAGACTTGAGAGTGGTTGATGCCATTTTCAGTAAAGCAATCCCTTCTCTATGGCAAGGAAAAGTTGCCTTCCGTTCCAATGACAGCAGCAAATGTGTCCATATCTTTTTGTTGCAAGATGAGACTTTGTGTTGGTCAATCAACAACCAACAAGCTTCCATGAATTGGAAAAATGGGAACACTTACCATCAAGGGGCTTACATTCTACTGGGAGTGAGTGACATCTGTATTTATAAGCGTATTCAAAATAGACACTATGTCATGGAGGGGGAGGGGTGTTAGGAATGGCTTCATCAGGAAATGTGAGATTCTCCACGGAAAGGCTTAAACAATGAGAAACGACTCATCCTCAAGTGAGGAAGGGCCAGATGCCTCTAATCCACAAAAGCTTTATTTCTATGTTCAATTCCAAAAAAAAGTTCCAAAATCCTTTTTCTAAAATACCAAGTTAAGTCAGCCTGACTCTTTGGGAGCAGTATTTAACTTACTCAAACAGCAAATAATAACAAATGATAAAAAAGTTAAGTAATGAGCTCACATTTCCGGTGGGACACAAGCTTTATAAAATGCTCGTGACAGCTCTATGAGGGAGACTGTGCAATTGTTATACCGCCCCTCCCCAGCAATCTGTAGATGAGGAAACCTTGCCTGTGAGAAGTAATAGGAATTGTCTCTGAATGCAGATTTAAGGGACGTGAAAGGCCTTTGAATGGAGGTCTCCTGGCTTCAGGCTGAGCACTCTGTCCACTAAGCCACACTACCTGCCTCTCAATGGACCAATGAAAAGCTCACAGACTTACAACTGGAAGGAGGCTCAGCTGCCTCCTTAATTCTCTTCATTACATTTAGAAGAAACAGCTTCAATTTATCTTGTTAGAATAGCAATTCCTTTAATCATACAAGTGCCTAACAGAGGCCATGGAAATACTGATAGCATCCATTCCTTAGGACTTGAGTGTTTGGAGGAGAGTCAATGAAAACCAAATGTATCCTCTGGCAAACTGGGTAATGGAAGGAGAAAACACTAGGGTAAGTGTCTAATAAGGAAAGAACACGACAGAACACATGACTAAGGGTGATGATGATAAGAGCATTTCCATATTCACGGTAAGGTTTGCAAAGCGTGCTCCATGGGCTATTGTATTTATCCTGGGAGGCAGGTGCTATTATGATGTTCATTTTCCACCTAAGGAAACTGAGGCTGAGAGAGAGTATCATTAATGGAGGTTACACAGCTGAGTATTTGCAGCAGGATTCACACCTAGTTCTTCCTGATTCCAAGTCCAACACTGTACCCACTGTGACCCCAGATACCCAGATGGGCTTGGATGCCACTGCCTGTCTACCACATACAAGCTGGGTTGTCACCGAACTCTAGAGAGGGTTTGAGAGGTTTGACTTTAGCCTCAGAGAGGTGACTTGCCCAAGGTCACACACTTAGTAGGACGAGGTCCTGAAAAATATGTTTTGCTCCTAACGTTGTTTTTTCCTGGATGGCCAAAGGATTCATTGCCAAGTGGTCGGCTTTTTGGGTCTGCTCACTCAGTACTCCAGGCAACTCTGTCAGATGATATGCCATAGACACGTCACCAATCTGTATCAGTGGAGGGAGCATCTACACTGGGAGTTCCCTTCTGGATTAAAAATCACATGTCAGTAATCCCCTTCCCCATTAAATAAATGGATAAATAAATCAAAGTTGGAGATGGCAGCAACTATCCAAGCTGGAAACAACTTCACAAAAAGATTTTTCTAGAAATGACATCCCAACACCAACTAAGAACCAACCAAGCTCATTCTTGACAATATCACCTACATGTGGCAGAACATTATGGTCAAGAAAACAAAGCTGACCATGGTGTCCATCTTTAAAGGGTATATTTTTGGCCTAAAGTGAACAACTGTTCAAACTAAGCCATTTAGAGTTTTCCTGATGCAAGAATATTTGGGGCTTAGCTGCCTCTACCTCCGGCTGGATTTACTCTCTCCATGTCTGAAATGTCATCGAAATGTCATGGCTACACCTGCCAAAGACAGCCCGACTCAGCATTCTAGCTTGGTGCCCTTCTCTTATCCCATCTCTAACATTAAGGTTAAAGATTTGATTCCCAGCAATATGGTTTTCTTTACTCAAGATAAGGGCGAGAGATCGATATCGTTTAGTAATACCCCCATCCCAAGGGAAGCACTCCCCAGCCCCAGGATAGGGGAAGGACACGTTATCATTTAGGGTGATACTTAGAGCTTCCCATACCTGAGAGTCGGAGAGCCCGTCATCCTCAGACACTGAAGTCTGGGCGTCCTCATTCTCTTCATCTCGATCGAGAGCTAAAACAACAAACAGAGAGGTTGCTCAGAAGGAAATAAAGAAGTCAAATATGTTTTGTTTGTGGGGAGCATTAAGGTTTGGAAAGCATCTATTTTATGTCAACTCAAATTCTGGGGAATATATATATATATATGTATATATATTTTTAAAAGCAATACTACCACAAATGTTTTTCCTCTGTCAGATCAGTGGTCATGGAAAAAGAAAAAGTCAGCATACAAGTCTCACCTCCATTTTAACAAAGCCTGAATCAACAGGATGATTTCAGTAATTAGCTGGGGGTGGGGGAAGAGCAAGAGGGTTTCTTTCAGTGGCATGGAGATGACAGTATATGAATTCTGAATTCTCAACCGGCATCTATTTTAATACTTAGATTTTTTTAAAAAATAAGTTTTATTGATTTTGTTGTTTTAACACTCATTTGTACGGGACCCATTTCCCGATCCCTTCCCTTATGATTAAAAAAAAAGGAGGGAAAAAAATATTCAGCAAAACTAACAAACATACTGGAAAAAATCTGTCATAATATTCAGTGTTACACATGCATGGGTCCCCATTTCTGCAAAGAAGTGGGAAGAGGTTACTTCTCCTCCCTTTTCTTTGGGTGCAAGCTTGGCCAGGATAATCTCACAGAGCTTGGTTCTGAATGTTTTGTGGTTGGGGGAATCTCCCTGCTTCTTCTTGCTTCACCTTGTATCAGTTCATCTAAATCTTTCCAAGCTTCTCTGTATTCATCATATTCATTTTTCTTATGGAGCAGTAATAGCTCATTATAGTCACATATCACAATTTGTTGAATCATTCCCCGATCAATGAGCATTGACTTTGTTTCCAGTTCTTTGCTACAAAAAGGGCTGCTCTAGGCATCAGAGGGCATGTGGGGGCTTTCTGTCACTGACCTCCTTGAGATACAGCTCTAGCAGAGGCTTCTCTGGATCAAAAGATGTGCTCATTTTGTTATGCTGCTGGCCTAATTCCAAACCTCTTTCTAGCACTGTCTTCCTAAGTCCAGCCTCACATCTGCCTTCTCAGACACAGCACTGATCACTCAGTTCTCTCCTCGACAGGATTCCAAGATGCAGCCCCTTCTCCACTCACCATGCTAACCCAAACCCTCTCTGCTGTGAACCTGTCTGATGATGCTGGTCTTCCCTTGTCCTAGCCCTTGCTTGTTCCTATCTGTGCCATACAAAATGGTTAAAATTCTCTTCCTCTGATTTTTTGGAAAGCTGCAAACCAGCGACTTATGGCCCACAATGACACCTTACTGCTAACTGCCTCAAGGCTACAGTCTTCTGTTTACAAGGCCCTTCCTCCCTCCCACCCAAGGCTACATTGTGTCTCTTTGATTTGAGTTTGACACAATCTTATACACGTATCAATTCTGTAATCTCTTCCAGGGCAGGGATGATTTCACCTTTGTTTTTGTACTCCCAGCATCCAATATGGAGCCTGGCACATAGTAGGTGCTTAATAAATGCTTAGTGATTGGTTAATCCATAGGTGGCCTCCAGTCTAACTTCACCTCTCATTATTCCCCATTTTTTCACAGACTCACAGAAGAATCCCCATCTTTCCAACTCTAATGTTCAGTGTGATTGCTCTCCACCTCACATGCCTTTTTCTTCTTGTGCCTGCCCTTTTCCCCCAACCTCAAACCAAACTACAATTCCTGCCCCCCCTCCCCCATTTTTACTCCTTTCTTCAAAAGCCAAATCTGAGAGGCAGCATGGGGAATCATGGCTTTGGAGTCAGAGGACACCAGCTCAGCCACTTTCTGTTCAGTGACCTTGGGCAAATCATGCCAGAATTTCTCAACCTGGGTTCATGAGTTAAAAATATGTATTTTTAATAATTACATTTCAATAAAATAAGCTTCTGTGGTAATCCTATGTATTTAACAGGACTCTGAGAACGGGCCATAGATTTCATCAGACTGACAGAAGGGTCCATGACACAAAATGGGCGAAGAACCTTTGCACTAGATGACTTGTCCCTTCCAGCACTTAATCTAAGGAAGGAAGGAAATAAGCCTCTCTTAAGCACCTACTGAGTGCCAGGAACTATGCTAAGCACTTTACAAATGTTATTTCATTTGATTCTCACAACAGTCTTGTTGGTTATTATTATCCACATTTTACAGTTGAAGAAACTGAGGCAGAGATCAAGTGACTTGCCCCAAGTCAAACAGCTATTATCTAAAGCCAGATTTGAACTCAGATCTTCCTGATTCCAGGCCCAGCTCTCCCTCCATTACACCACCGAGTTATATCTCTGTCCCTATGATCCTTCTTTTACTGATCTCAGACTACATCTCTACTATATTCATGGACTTGGTTTACCTCAATATTTTTTTTAAAAATGAAAAAATCTGATTTCACTGATATGGGGATTTCATTAACTAATGCTGATTGTGACTCTTCCCTGCCTTAGTAAACAGCTGGTGGGATGGAGTTCCTTCCAGAAGTTGGTGGCATTCACTATTTCCTCACACCCCCAGCCCTGTGGTAAGAGGGCTCCACTCAAAGTCAAGGATGCTGAGTGCAAATCCTGGTGGGCCACTCACTACCTGTATGACTTAAGATGAGTCACTTCATCTCTCCTGGCCTCAGTCTCCCCATCTGTAAAATGGGGACTTGGACTAGATGGCCTTTGGGGTTCTTTCTAGCTCTGACCCCCTGGATCCTGCTCCATGGTTTGTAAGTTCTCAGCCCCTGCCACATTCTGCTGCTCTCAACGTGTGGTGGCTGGAGGAAAAGGCGCCGTCACGAGAACAACATGGGAATGCACGTGAAAGCTCAGGTTTACAAAACCAGCCCACAAATCCCCCAGATCCAAATGGCCTTCATCCCCATTATATTTACCGCTCTAATCTCCCTGCTTTAGCAAAGTGCTTTCCTGTAGAAAAAGGAAGGGGAGATTTTGTGGGTAAATTCCTCAGATAATGCATCACCCCCTCACGCTGAGCCCTGGAAGGCCAGGTAAGAGCAGTCAGGGCAAGCCTGCTTTGTCAATCTGCAGCCAACAGGTTTGTTCGTGCCTCTAACCAAGGGGCTCCCGGAGCCAGGGCTGCCTGGGTGTGGAGGGATGGAAGCCCAAAAAACAAAGCCTATTTCCTCTGAAAACTGGGGTGGGGGAAGCTGCATAAAGGGCTAAGTGCAGGGAACAGGTATTGCTTAATAGCGTAAAAAAGCACTGTGCCAGTATGTTGTTCACTGGAAGTGGGGGGGGGGGGGCGTGGCAGAAGCCTATTTCAAACCCGATTTAAGAAGAGGCATTGTTGAAAACATGCTACACACGGGGTGGGGCCGACTGCCTTGGCCTCCACTGGGGAGTCAGTCACCTCGCTCCTGATGCCTTCTTGGAAAACCTCTGGGAAATTCACATCCTGTTTCTACACCAAATCCTCACTCAATTCTGGCAACACTGATTTTCATTTTAAATGAGAGTTAGCCAGGCCAAATTGTGGACTTCTAAAATCTGTGATCTCCTCCACAGTCAGTCATCTTGTCTGGTTCTTTAACCCATCGGGCTCTGAGGGATAGAGGATGAGCCTCCTGACGGGCATGGGATGGAATCTGCTGGGCAAGACCTGGCACACAGTAAGCACTATGGAAATGTTAGTTATTATCATAGAGCAGGAAAATAATAGTAGCTTCCTCCCAGGGTACTTGTGGGATCCAATGAGATAATAATTGTAAAGCACTTAGCATAATGCCTAGCACATAGTAGGTGCTATATAAACGTTAATAATTATTATTAATAAATTCGTCCCTTCTCAGAAGAATATTTTAAGTGAATAAAATAAATTACATGGGATTACAAAGGAAACCAATTATTATAAAATATAGTTGTCAAAATGTTTTTTACAAATCCAATAGGTTAAGAACCTGTTTTAATGTATGCAAAGTACTTTACATACATTAATTATTCATTTCTCACAACAACCTTATAAAGGGGACTCTATAAATATTATTTTACAACTGGGGAAACTGAGGGTTGGGGAAGGAGAAAAGACTTGTCCATGGTCACATAGCTGGTAAGTGCTAAGCAGCAGGATCTGAACCGGGGCTCTCTGGTTAGTACTCCAAGGGAGCCACGGATTCTCTAGATTACCAGATCATTTTAAGACTAAAATTCCTCTATTTCCGGGCTGAGAGTTGAAGTGCACACGTGACGCCCTCGAAGTGGGCCTGTGGCCACCATGGACCATTGCAGCCTCCTTTTGCCTGTAAGATCATTGAGGATGGATTCTCTTGTCTCTTCCACTGAAAACCTGCCCAGCCAGTGGTCAATCACCTAGGATATAACATGTGTGTGACACATCACGTAAGCGTCGTCCCCGGTACATGGCCACCTCTCCTCCTTTCCGGGCAAACACATCCTGGATAGTAACACCTTGGCTATGGCTTTGAGAACTCAGGGCCTCACTGGTCAGCGGCCTGCTGTCCTCTTCTCATCCCTGCTAAAAGCTCTTCCACAGCCTTTTGGGTTGTTTATTATTTAGACTGTGCCAAGACAGTACAGAATGCAGGCTCTTTACATGAACCCCTCCACACTGGTTTTCCAGTGAGCCCTCACATGGCTTAGATTTCACAGAGCAAGCTCTGTGACCCCCTATAATTCTACTGCAATCAATCTACGATCTCTCTTTGACAGGGTGGTACAGTGGATAAATCACAGTGCTTAGAATCAGAGTGATCTGGGTTTAAATCTTGTTTCATCCACTTGCTAATTCTGTGACCTGGGGCAATTTCATGTGGAAATGGGGGCAGTAGCAGCCCCTGCCTTAAATGCTTGCTGGGAGCCTCCAATGAGTGTAGAACGCTTCACAAGCCTTGAAGGCATAGACGGGTGTGAGGGTCTCTTCTCACTCTAAATCAATGCCCTGACTAGCTCGCTGACCATATACACATTCCTCCCTGTTTCACCAGGGATATGGAAATGCCCATTTATTTGGTGTTGGTTAAACTCAAAATATTTTTTAAAGACTATAGATTACAGGTGAATTCTTGATCATCACGGGAGGAAGATGTGTATGTATACTTACATACAAGAGAGTTCCCTATACCACTAATATTACGGGTCCAGGCAAAAAACAAAGGAGGAGCTCAAAGCACTTTGTCAATTCATTTACTAATGCCCATCCTCCCCCTCCATGAGGCAGATTCAGAGCACTCTTACCTGACTTCAAATATTCTATCCCTTTGTTCCCCATAAATCAAAGGACTAAACACAAGTCTTTGTCAAACCCGGTGTCCTGATTTGGGGTTAGGAAAATATCCACACATTCCTACCCACCCCTCACATCCCCGGCCATGAGGTAAATAGGGGACCACAATGCTTCTGCTTTACAGAGGAGCAGGAGTCAGTCGGGAGGGATGAAAGGGGCCTGGCCAAGGCTTCTCTGCTGGATGTCCCCCTTGTGTGGCACAGAGAGGGGTCCTCAAAGGCCTGGCAGTTTCTTCATCCCTAACCTCAGCATCTCTACAAAGAAAACACACTTCTCATTGGGAACAAGTAATGAACATTGTTTCTTGGAAAGGACAAAGAAATATTACCGCAAGAATATGGCTTAGCAAGTGGTTCTCATGTCTCACTGGGGGAGAGGAAATGAATTAGCCCGAGCTTCGAAGGATTTATGAACAGCCCCATAAACTTAGACACATAAAGCAAATATACGGCTTTGGCAAAGACCACAGAGGGCAATGCCCTAGTGAATTTTTTTTTCTAATTTCAATGAATTTCAAGTCATAAACTATAAGGATAGAACAATTTCCCAGTTAAGGGAAGTTTCACCTTATGTTGGCTTACACCAGCTTTGGGAGGGGACTTTCAGGTTCGGGTCCATTTAGTCCTTGGAAGAGCTTGCTCAGAGGGACACAACACTCCAGAAATGCAAAGAGGACCATTGGTCTTTCCAAGTAAGGCATTTAATTTCTCCTGAACAGTTCACAAGAGAGATCAGCCTCTGGATCACTGACAGGAATAAAGCCCTGCAACCTCGAGATTCTATGTAATAATTAAAAGCCTGTCAGTAAATCCAGTAGTGTTTGTTCCAACCAAACCCTACTTTCATAGTTTATAATCATCCCAGGAAACTTGCTCATGAAAGACACAAGATTCCTCCTTGGGGTGAGCAGCCTGCATGGCAAAGGAAGGAAAGGTCAGTCCGTCAGTCCCCTCCTATCTGTGCTCTGTGTCAAGGACAAATGTGACATGGCGGGGGGGGGGTGGCGCTGGGAGATGGCCCCAAAACAGAGCACTGAGGAGTACTTTAAAAATGAAAATGCTTACTTTGGTCACAGCCAGCGCTCAGAGATCTCTTCTTGAGTTCAGAGAGTTCCCACCTGGCTGGAAATGCACTGGCACCCCCTTGTTGTTCACTCATGACCAACTCTCCATGACTCCATTTGGAGTTTCTTGGCAAAGATCCTGGAATGGTTTGCCATTTCTTTCTCCAGCTGGTTTAGCAGAAGAGGAAACTAAGGCAAACAGGGTCAAGGGACTTGCCCAGGGTCACACAGCTAGGAAGCGTCTGAGGCCAGATTTGAACTCAGGAAGATGAATTATCATGACTCCAGGCCTGGCGCTCTGTCCCCTGAGTCACCGTCACCATGAGAAAGTTGCTGTCTTTGTGTGCTCCTGATTCCAGAATTTAGCACAGTGCTTGGCACAGGGTAAGCACCTAATAAAGCTTCTTGAGACAGCTGGTGGTGCAGTGGATAGTCAGGAAGATCTGAGTTCAAATCCAGCCTCAGACACTAACTAGCTGTGTGACCCTGGGCAGGTCACGTACCCTCTATAACATCCCAAGGTGGCTATCTGTACCTATGTGGGAGTAATGCCCCCCATCTCTCTCTCTCACACACACACACCCAAGAGACTCCCATCCCTGAAGCCTGAGTGACCAATGGGCCAACCAACACTTGCAACGTCTCAGCTCTTTTCCTTCTGGTGAGAAAGATAAACTGCTCCCAGTGGTTTTTGGCCAGCCAGACAAGAACAATAACACAAAGAGGTGTGAACTTCCTCGATTGCTCTAAGTGGGTCCTAAAGTGAATGTCCATTATGAAAGGTTTCAATCACAATGCCAAGCTGTTAACCTCTTCTGTGAAAGGCAGCTGCCCCACCCATCACTGCCCAGCCCGAGGACCAGGAAACAGCCAGGCCCAGTGGCAGTTAACTGGGTTCCTGACTCAGTCCCTTTCCTGTTCACACCGGTTCAAACCAGCTCCTAACATAAAATATCTTCAGGATTCTGCTTTTTCTCTCAGAAAAAAAACAAAAAACAAACCCTCCTTGTGACTGCTGAGGCCAGCCTAGATGTCCCCAAAATAAAATACAGCAATAATCCTCATCATTTTCTCTAGTGTTTATTGTCACTGGCACAAATAGGCTTGAGAATGTTCCTCCCTTTCATTTTGCAAAATTCTCATGAGAAAAGCCTCCTGAACAGCTCTAGGAAGCCAGGGCCTGACCCGGCCATGGCCCAATGAGGCAGGAACAGAAAGGAAAAGACAATTCCACCCCACCCCCACATCAGGTTCTTTCCACCAGACCAAAGGCATGATGGAGATCTTTCCCATTTCCAATAGATCTGTGATTTCAGGTCCATCCTCCTTGTTCGTTTCAATCCCAATTTGCCCAGATTCACCCATGGTCTAAGGGGCCTGTTTCATGGGTTCATGGCTTCAAAGGATTTAAGCTGGAAAAGACTTTAGGGATCCTCTTGTCCAACCCTGTCACTGAGACCCACAAAAAGAAAAGTCAGTTTCCCAAAGTCCCATAAAGTACTAAGTCCAAGAGCTGGATTTGAACTCAGACCTTCAGATTCCAAATGAGCACTCTTGTCATTCTAGGTAGGTCCCAAATCATGAAAAATACGAAATCTGGGCAGTGGTCCCAGTATTTTAATTCGAACCACAAACTTCCATTAGGTTGAAATCAAGGACCACATTTTTCATAATTTTAACTTCAATTAGTGTGAGTTGGAATGAGCAATTCCTTCTTTGAACTGATGAAGACCTAGCTGTACAGGACAGATGCTGAGACCAAAAATAAAAATGTCACCCTGTGGCCAAGCAGGAGATGGACTGACTCCCTCACCTTGGGCAGGAATCCCAGTGGCTAGTGAGATGAAAAACAGACCTCTCTGCATGGCGCTTCTTTACAGAATGACCATCGTCCTTTCTTACGGGACCACAGGCCACCTCGTCCAGCCCACTCCCGCCCTTTAAACTGAAGCCCCAGAGAAGAATGTTCAGAAAATCCCAGAGGTCAGTGATAAGGCACAGAGGCAGCATCTGAACTCACTGCCTCTGACTCCAAAGTCTGTTCCTTCAACTCTGTATGATGCTGCCTCTCCTGTCTCCTCAGGCGTTCAAGGCTCCAGCCAGATTGGTTTTCTCACTGTTCCCCTGAACGTTCCATCCCCACCCTCAGGCCTTAAACTCATGCCCTCTCAGCTTGGAATGCCCTCCCTCCTCCTGTACCACCTTCCTTCTGATGCCTCAGTCACTCTTACTACTCTGCCTCATCTTCCCAGTCACATCACATAACTATCCCTTATACTCACATTTCTCCTCCAGAAGAATGGAGGCTCCTGAGCAGGAATTGTTATTCGTTTTATCATTGGTGGCATCCTTGGAGCCTGGCACAGTGCCCAGCATTCAGCAGATGCTCAATTCAAGTACTTATTAAATCTACTATTGGCCCCTCCCCCAAGTCACACCAACGTGGTAGGACCTGTTCTGGCCTATATTCTGCTGGCCTACCTTACAAGAGGGAATGAATGGATGCACATGTAATTAGCACCTACTATGTGCCACGCACTGTATTGGGTATAAGAACACAAATACAAGAGCCATATGGTCCTGTTCTCATGGAGCTTACGTTCCAGGAGGGGGAGACAGCACACCTAGGTAGAATTGACCAATGAAGGAAGGTTTGGGTAAAGAAGTCCTGGCAATGGTGAGGGAAGTGCCACCTGGGGCAGCCAACTGTCATGCCTGCCTGACAGTGGTAACACAGAATTAGATTTCTTGACTGTTCCCAGACCAAGAGATAGAAGAGGCGCAGCAGCAGGGAGAATGGCAAGATGTCCCAGATGGATGGATTGAAAGCATCGTCCAGGCCCCCAGATGGCAAGCTTGCGCTCCCTCACAGGCCAATGGCATTCAACCCCAGGAGGGAGCTCCAAGATGGGGGTTAACTCTCCCAAGGTGGAAGGGACAGCTTCCTGTCTGCACAGCTCTGATCCAGAGGGAGAGAAGGGGTCATCTCCACACCATCAGACTGGAACCTGAATGATGCCATTTTGATACTGTAATGCAAATTTCTGAGACTTCAAAACCCAATTTATCTATTCTCATTGAGAATTTGTAGCAACAAATCCATAAAAGCTAAATGTGTATTTAAGTGGAAAACAAAGACAGTCAATTAGGCCCAACTCTTTTTAGTTTACTCTTTGTTTGCTGAATGACTAACTGAAAACAAGCATTTAATACAGACTTAACTAGGAGTAAACTGAACTCAAGTACCTCACTTATCCCATCAGTGAAAATGGAAGGATGATACAAGGAACCCAAAAAGCAGCTGACCTTGACCATTGTCAAGACCAAGACCATTGCCTTTGAGCCTTGAGAAGAAAATGTCTTTCTTTTATACTCATCAAAAAGGCATCGACAGAGGGTTACTTTTGTCTCTATAAGAAGCCACTTCTCTTTGGAAATTATCTGTCTAATGAAAAACCCAACTGAAAGACGGTGGAAGACCAAGAGACAGAAAGGGAAGTTTCTCCTTGAGGATCGTGCTAAGCCGGTGTAGGTGGCTGGGCTGAAGCTTCTGATTCTTTTTCAATCTTTGTCACAAGGGAGAAGGCCTCACAGAGGAGAGGGGAGAAAGATATACTGGAAATGAAGGAGATGTTAAAACAAAGGCATGGGGGCAGCTTGTAGATAAAGTACAAGGCCTCCAGCCTCAGGCATTTGACACTTACAAGCTGTGTGACCCTGGGCAAGTCACTTAACCCCAAGTGCCTCTGGGAAAAAAACAAAACAAAAAAACCCCAAAAGCATTAATAGAAAATGTCTCTAAAATACATCAATGTCAGGGTCAATGCCCCTTTCATTCCTCAAAGAATATCCCTTGTCCAAGGGAGCACCTTGGGCTCCAGGCTCAGTCTCATAGGTCATTCTCATTTCTTCCCTCTCCTTTGACCCCTCACATCCCATCTGGTACCAGCCCTTGTCCATTCTGCCTCCATACTCTCTCTCTTGTCTTCACCTCACCTGGCCACACTCTTGATCAAGCCATCATCCTATTCACCTGGACTACAGCAACGACCTCCTCACTAGGATCCCTGCCTCACATCTCTCTGGTGAGAAAGATTAATTTCTTCCAGAGCGTCTTCTGCCAGCAGAACATTGACTTTAAAATTATCAACTCCAATCTGTCTGCTTCTGCTCAAGCATGGGTCTCACAGGTCACTTACATATTTTTTTGGTGGGGGGAGGTCATCTCTTTGGCCCCTGGATAGAGGAGGCACTTACAAAATGGCTATTCTTTGCCTGAATCAATGAGTCCAATGGTGGGATGGTTTGACTGTGGGGAGGGTGGGCTCTCCCTCACTGATGGTCTTCAAGCCAAGACACCGATCGCCCGCCTGTGTACTCTACTGAGGATTCTGTAGTCAGGTGTGGGGAGGGACAAATAGATGGCCAGTCTTTTCCCTTTCTAATTCTGAAAGGCTATTCTTCTAATGCCCAGAATCCTAAATTCTCAAAATGAGTTTTGGAGATAAATCCTCCATTGTCCCTCCCAAACACAAGGCTTTTATTCAATTTCCTTGTCTATACCCGGCATCTGGTTTCTGATGAACCCCCTAATTAATAATTCACAGTGTAGCTTTTAGAGATTGACTCCCCCCTCCATACACACACACAGGCATAGACATAGACACACACACACACCCCAATCATTAAATTGGACCAACATGGATTTACTGTGCCTAAGTTAGGGCAGTATCTTTCCTCTCCCAAACTCCCCCAAGCAAACACACACATGCCCCTTCCCCAAAGAATCCCAGGTAGCGATGGCATGCCCTGCCCCCCCCCAAAGAATCTGCTTCTAAGGCTGTACCCAGGCCTACATTAGCTGCCACAATCAACTAATTAAAGAAACAAAGGCAAACTGGAATCGTTAACGAGAAGGCTCCTGATTGCATTATGGACTTCTGATTTGGAGAGCTGGCACACAGCAGGGGGAGGGAGGGGGAGGGTTGGCAAGCCAGGGAATTCTAGAAGTCATGGCATGGCAAGATGCACTCTCTCTCCCTCTCTCTCTCTCTCTCTCTCTCTCACACACACTCTCACACACACACACACATACACACACACACACACACACACACACACACACACACACAAATACACACAGTCTCCCAGGGAAGCCTGAACATTTATACTTTGATATTTAAATGAATGTTAACATAAATTTCTCTCTCTCTCTCTCTCTCTCTCATATTAAGAATCCGTTTTATGCCACGGCACTCAGCTCTCTAGTGGGTAAAGGGTCATTAACTTTAATTTGACCTTCGGTAGAGGACAGATATGGAGTTGGCAGCATGGGGTCCCCCTAGGCTCATTCAGCTCCCATACAGCAAATCTGATCCCAGGAGCCATTTCACAGATCTCAGAAAACTGGCTTCACACATTCCAGTCCTCATCCTTCTCCAGCTCCTAAAAGAAAATGTGCAAACAATGTTTTCCTATCCTAAGCAAAGTTTCTAAAACCCAGCCAGTAGATGGCATGGCTGCCCTGTGGCACTCAGCTGCTTCCATGTGCCTTGCTCTGCTTCCTGATCCTGAAGGATAGGGGTGTGCAGGGCTCGGCTGGGGCTCCCAGCATCCCCACCGGATCGCTGACCTTCCAGGTCATAGAGGCCAACTCTTTCATTTCACAGAGGAGGAAATTATGACCCAGCAAAGTTCAGCAGTCCCCCCAAAGTCACATAAGGAATTAGTGACCAAGCTGAGAGTATCTCCAAATCGAACGTCCTTTCCAAGTTAGCATGAAGAATAAGCTTCTATTTAGAACAATTACCCAGGTATTGTGGCTACTGCACTGGGCTTGGAGTCCCAAGACTGGGCCCCATAATCACAGAACTGGAAGAGATCTCAACAACCGTTAAGATCGACTCATACACAAAGGAATCCCCACCATCACGCACCCGATGGTGTGGTCATCCAGCCCCTCCAAAGAGGTCGCAGATACTGTTTAACCCTGGTTAAGCCACAATGTTTCAGCCTCTGTTTCCCTATCTTCCTCCATTCCATTCCAGGCCCCATGGCTGACTCTCCTGATTTCTTTGTCCGCCATGCTTCAGCAACCTGCAGCTGTCTCATGCTAGAAGATCCCTTCTCCTCAAAGATCCCGCCCCCTCTGCTGCCCCTTCCTCTGCCTGGTTAGTTCCTCCAGGAGCGTCCATTTCCAGCCATCTTCACACTTTGTTTCCTAGCTGGGCCCCACTCCAGATTCTGTGGACTTCTTTTTCCTTTCCCTCAAGGGTACCTTTCATCGGCTGAAGGCAAGGATTAGCTTTCTTCTGGCCTTTTGGTATATCCCTAGCACTTAGCCTGGTGCCTGGCTTATAAGCAAGTTCCTAAACTCGCTGACTTGGCTGGATCTGAGCGCCTACAAGTGACCTTTCCTAATAGGACAGTGATCACTCTCCTTCTAGAAGGTAGTTTTCATTATTTTGCATCTACTCTGTATTTAGTCATCACACCCCACCCCCACCCCAACCCTGGGGAGAGAAATCCTTGAGAGCAGGGTGGGTCTTGCTTTTGTCTTTTTATTCCCACCCCCTAGGACAGAGCCTGGTACACTGTAGGCCCTTAATGAATGGTTGCCAAATTCAATTGAAACATAAGTATTGAATACTCTCATTTTTAAAATATCAAGAAGGCACCAGGAGAATTCCCAGAAGCACTTGGAAGTCAGAGACAAACTGACTGTCCCTCAAATGTCCTCATTAGTTCATAGCGATTTCTTCTGTTAATCATTTTCCTTTACCAACTGAATGGGCCTCCAGCGGATGACTAGGCCACTCCACCTTTTCCTCAACATTTCTTAAATTTCATATAATCCTAAAGACTCGGTGACTTAGCATCATGAGATCTGGAGCTACACAAAGACCACTGCAAATGGATTTCTGGGTTAGAGCCTGCCCAGGAACCATGGCTGATCATTTGGACTTAATATCTCTAATTACAATAAACAGCGCCATGGGATTGGAAAGGGAGGGCTGGGGGGGATGTGCAATTTTCTCCATGGCCCAGTGGGAACATGGAGGGAAATTGAGAGAACATCTGCTCCATCCGTCACCAATTACTCCTGGATAGGGCCTGTTCTGGTATTTTCTCATTTTCAAAACATCAAATTTAAAATGAATAAAATGTCAGCTTCGGATTGTATCAAAGTCCCCAGCCTGAGGACTCACAGTGTTCTCTACAACTTAAAAAAACAAATAAAAAAAAAGACTCGGGGAAGTGGCCAGTAGATTGCAGTTGAGCAAAATCATGGCCGGCTGAAGAGAGGCTCGTTCCATGGGGATCAGGGAGACGTGTTGGTGAGCGAGGAGAGATGAGCTGGACTGGGAAACGCTGGAACAAGTCGTTCTCCAAAAGAAAGGAGATTTACAGCCAACAACTTTCGTGGCGTGAAGCAGATATCGGTGATTCATGTAAACCAGAGAACCCTGCGTCATCCATCACTGAGGTAGGATTTGGTACTAGCAGGTTTAGAAAACTTCCCAGGATCCCAGGCCCTTGGGGTATGGTAGAAAAAGCACCCATTTGGCGTCAGAGGTCATGGGTTCAGATGTTGTCTCTGCCACCTCACAATTCCTTCACCCCTTCTGGGCTTTGCAAACCAAAACACAACCGATTATTATTGCTATCGTCAGTATTGTCATCATTATGCCGAATTTGCTTCTCTTACTGAAATCCTAATTTAAAAATAATTAGGCACCGTGCTCTGATTCTCCAACACCCTTCGGCACAGACGGCAACCCCCCATTTTCAACGTCATCCTTTATTTTCACAGTAACGTTCAGGCTGACTCCAGGCTGCCAATAGGACCTTGAGAACAAGGCTCAGTAAATCCTCTCATCCTGAAACACCAGAAGGGAGGAGGAAATTCAAGATAAGAATGATTTCACCAGCCTGGGAACCTCCAGGGCTGCTCCTTCCTCTCCAAAGTGGCCTCAGAGCCACTGGGAGACTCTAATCTCACCCTCCTAAATTCTCCTCAACATGACTCCTGGATCCAAGGGCCAAATTTTACACTAACAGGCAGAGTCAAGTAAGCCTTTGACTTGAAAATTAAAAAACAAAAATCCTTTCCCGGGAATGAACAACAAAAGTCCAGGGACACACGAAAGGACTCGAGTTTGGAGTATTTTTCTGTCTCCTTTGTATGGTAGTAAGAACACTCAGTCTTCATCTCCCACCTAGAGTAAAACGTTCTTTCACTTGGCATAGACCCAGAAGGCAGTGTGGTGCAGTGGATGGAGAGCCAACCTTGACAGCAGGAAGGAGAGACTTCCACGTTGACTGTGAGGCCTTAGCCAAGTGTCCTAAGTTCTCAGTAACCCAGGGAACTCTCTGGGACAATCAGCTGCAGAGAAGTCGGCCATCTGCTTTGGTAGAAGTTTCCTCACCTGGAGCCTTTTACACTTGTGAACCCAAACAAACAAGAAGGACGTTCAGTAACGATGAACTTCAAAGGCCAGGTCAACTTTGACATTTATCCAGCCCCAAAGCTCCTGGGAATGCCTTAGGCTTTACCGAATTACTGCAGGAATTGGAGTTTGCCCTCATGCCATGCATAGGAGGCAACCAAGTAGGGTCCTACAAAATGGTTTAACTGAGCACCAGGCTGAAGAGAGCCCCCAACTGTCACTGACGTACAAAGGGAGGGCTCATCCCATATTCAGTCTGGAAACTAGGACTCCAGAAAGCTGAGGACAAACCCCACTGACCCCTCCCAGCAGAGAAGTGAGACACTGAAGGGGAGGAAGAGACATATTCCCAGACATGGCAGATGAGTTGGTTGGCTTTGCTGGACAATACATCCTTATTCTAAGGAAGGATTTGGGGGAGGGGATGTGGTCAAGAAGTGGACGATGACAGATATGAAAAAAGGAAGCAATAAAACATTTTTAAAAGTGTAGAAGGGGACACAATTAGAGTGATTTATCTACTGCCTCTTAAAATGCAATCTTTATTTCTGAAGTAGAAGGGGAGTGTGATGTAATGGACAGTGCTGGAATCAAAATGACCTGGGTTTGAGTCCACCTCAGCTACTTATCAGCTGGGTGACCCTGGCCAAGCCACCCTGGCTTCTTCATCTGGGAAATGAAGGGACTGAATTTGATGACCTTTCAGGTTCTTCTAGCTCTGAATTTATGATCCTATGATGACCCTATAACCCGAGTTTAAACCCCATCTCTGATACCTACTGACTAGTGAACCTGGGCAGGTCAGGGTGCTAACCTGCACTGGTGGATGGAATTTCCTAATCAGGGAGTTCACTATATCAGTGAAATAGCAGGTCTAGTCTCTATCCCTATATTGCCTTTTTAAAATCCCACATCTATACATAATCTAAGAGGAACTTCCTGGCCAAGGTGCCTGAGCAGAATGGAGGCATCCCATTTGTGACATTCCTATTCCAGTAAAACCCTGAAGCTCATACCAGACTGAATAATGGTCAAGAAACCCAATGAGAAGGCAGCCAGGTAGTGCAGCAGATAGCATATCTATCTATCTGAGAGTTAGGAAAACCCAAATTCAAATCTAGCCTCAAACACTTACCAGCTGTGTGACCCCAGAAGAAATGAAGCAAGAGATGAAAAGTTACTGGAAAACTGTTGAAGAAAGAATTCGGAGAAAAAAATGACTTAACAGAGTGTGGGTCTAAACCTTCCCCAAAAAATGGAACCTCTGCAAACTGGAAAAGACCAAACAGAAATGAATGATGTTGTGAAGTAACCAGAACTCTTAGAACAGAATCAAAAGATTGAAAAAATAGATGAAAATATAAGATGGTTTATAAAGGAAAAAACAATGGATCTGGAAATCAGATTAAAGAGAAATCATTTAAGAATCACTGAATGCCCTGAAAATATCATATTAAAAATAATCTCAGACATAATATCTCAAGAAATCATAAATGAAAATTGCCTGGGTCTGTGAGAATCAGAGGATGAAGTAAAGAGAGAAAAAATCCATCAATCACCTTCTGAAAGGAAGTCCGAAGGGAGAACGTTGGCACATTTATGGATGACTTCAATAAAGGCCCTTGATTGCATCATCATGAAATTTGCAGATCACACAAAACTGGGAGGTGTAGTTAACACACCGGACGACCGAATCGAGGCTGTAGGATATCTCAATGGACAGAATGATGGACCAGGGATGATTGTGTTAATACTAGTAGTTACAATAATAACAGGTTGCATTTTTGTGGCACTCTGGGTTGAAAAGGGCAGCCAGGTGGCTCAGTAGATGGAGAGTCAGGTCTGGAGTCAGGAGGACCTGAGTCAAATTTGACCTCAGACACTTAGTAGCTGTGTGACCCTGGACAAGTCACTTAACCCTGTTTGCCTCAGTTTCCTCATCTGTAAAACGAGCTGGAGAAGGAAATAGCCAACCTCTCCAGTGTCTTTGACAAGAAAACCCCAAATGGGGTCAAGGAGAGTCAGACCTGACTAAAAGGAGTGAATAACAAAAGGTTTATAAAGCACTTTACTCGTGTTAGCTCGTTTGATTGTCACAGCAACCTTGAAAGGCAGATACTATTATTACAGCCGTTTAACAGATGGGAAAACCAAGGCTCAGAGACAGTCATGGAGGCCAGGTGACAAACGCTCTGATGCTCTCCTCACTGCCTTGGGCTGTAATTCCCTCTTCGTTATTTTTCACTTCCCTCCTTTTCAGCATAAAGATCCTTCTTGTTGATGGAGAAAACATTAGTGAAATAGAATTCTTCTTCCCCCTTTTTCCTGAAAACAGTGCAGGCTCCACCCCAGGAGCCCACCTCACCGCGCCTCACTTATCTTCTCAACTCTTCCTTGGCCCCCAGCCTCTGGGGAGCCCCTCCTTGCCACCATGATGTTGCTTCAGATCCCAGGAACAGAATTCCTCCAATCTGCTGCCCCTTGGACATCTTCCACATCTTACCATGCTGTGTGTGTCTTAGGAAAGAGGCTGAGAATGGTGTGAAAGGCTTCATAACTACCCCAACCTAGCTCCAAAAATCCAGTTTATTCCTTCTCTTCCTTCTCTGGGTCGTATTATTCTTCCCTTCAACATCAGGGTTGGCTTAGAGTCTTTTCTGTCTCTTCAGAGTATTTTTTCTGGTTTTTAAAATTCAATTATTTCTTCCTATATCAAAACAATTTTTTTGCATTGTAAGTTTATTAATAGAGAACTTCCAGTGTGGAAACTCCCTCTCCCAACATTGGTCAGCAACTTCTCTGAAACCTACACATCATCTTAGAGAACCGCCTAGAACACCCATCAGGTAAGTGACTTGCCAGGGTCATCCAGCCAATCTGTTGGGTCTCGTTGACCATGAGGCCAGCTGACTCTCCACTATGGCCCCCACTCTCTCCTAACAACTCATACTCTCAAAGAAGCCAGGAAATATAAAGACATTCCATCAGCTCTTTCGCCTTCTGCTCTAGAAGTCCGACAAACTTGCACTTCTTTCTGTGAAAGCCTGAGGAACAGACACAGACACGGCTTAGCCCCTGGTGAGGAGGGAGGAGGGAGCTCCCCTGCTCCCCATGCTTCCTGAACCCTGACTCTTCAGGGCTGTGAGGCTTCTTAGCTGTTATTAGCAAACTGCCCCAAGATGCCTTGCTAGACTATCTCAGACTCCCTGCCTCATGACTCCTGCTGACAAAAGGCTGCCTACCTGCTTGTTCACACCTATGATGCTTCAGGGAGGTTTGGTTGGATAAAGAGGTGAAGACCAGTTGAGGAAGAGCTCTGGATGTCAGGCTAAAATCAGCAGGGTAATATCACCTGATGAGCAGGAAGAGACATAAAATTGATGTATGAGGAAGACTAGTTTGGTCAGAGTGTATGAGACTGATTAAAATAGGGATTCTTAACCTGGGGTCTGTGGATAGATTTCAGGGGGTCCATGAACTTGGATGGGGAAAAATGCACCTTTATTTCATGAATATTTGGTTTCTTTTGCAATGCCATGTAGTTTATTTTATGGATTTAAAAGCATGACCCTGAGAGGGGGAACATGGGCTTCCCCAGGATGCCAAAGGGGTTCATGATACCCCAAAGCTATGAGAGAGATCGGCGAGAGGAGAGAAATGTGGCAGGTGAAAGATGAAATGACTGAGGAAATAAAGGTTCGATCTCCCAAGCGTATCGATTTATCAAGCAATGCTTGGCAATTGCCCCCAAACTAGGATTAGATCTCCTTAGCTTAGGCCTGGATCCCGAATACCAGGGAAAAGGCTTTTACACATGAAAAACAATTAGTCATATAAGACCGATTCATTAAAAGGACACAATACAACATTAAATTATCTGATTTCTAATTGGGGGAAAGATTGGGGAGCTTCCAAATGGGGAGGAAGAGAGTAAACAAATGCAATTCCCTGAATTCAGAAAAGGAAGGGTATCTCTCCCCCCAAGTGGCTGGAAACAATCAAAGGAACATGAAAACAATAAATGGTCAATAAATACAGGGCCAGTTTTTGGGTTGCTTGAGAGGTACAATATGAGAAAAAACCTTTAGATCTGACTGGGTCTCTGGCTGGCATAACCCAAGTCCTGAGTTAAAGGTCTCTACAAAGCAGGTGGAAGTGGTCCAGATTCCAGCCACACAGGCAGGGCTGGGTTCGAACAACACAATAAAGTTTTCTCCCAATTCCCACAATTGATTAAAGTTTCCTTCAAAACAGAATTTGGACTAAACCCATAATGGAATAGAAATGGAAATGAACTACTCCAAAACTGAGTCACAAGATGGAGTCCATGTGGTTCCCCCAATCCCACAATTAATCACTTGCTGTCCAAATCCCCTCAACTTCTTCAGAAAGATAAGTAAGAAAATCAGTTAGGAGTCAATGAGAATAACTTAAGTATAAGGTGATGATGTCCTTTATCTGGGAAAAGTAAGCATGGTTAAAGAGATATTCTCAAGGAAAAATCAAAAGCAGCTGGTGACTATCTGGCTATATTGGGGGTAACAAGGGATGGAGGAGAAAGTAGGCCAAAGATAACTGAGTGGGAAGTGGAAGTATTTGGCCTTTTTACTAGAAATAAGGGCAGTTGAGTCAAGGACGCCAGAGCTAGCAAGTGGAAACGCACCTTCCTATCCCCAAGCTCCTGGCCCCAAGCTGCCAGGATCCCATTCATACAAAGGAAGGCAAAGTCCAGATGCCAGGATCCCCACTAGTCCATTTCAATCCCTTCCCTAATACTGTCACTATCCCCTCTGCACCATAACCAAGAGTAAAAGTGGGTGTCCAAAACTATAAGTAATGTAGGAAGACCCAGGGGACAATGCTAAAGGGGGGCCTTCGTCCCCTCCCTCCTCCATGTGGATGTACAGAGAGTGGAGTCCATGGCCAGGAATGGAGGCTTAGCCTATACCCGGGGTACAGATAACAGACTTTTGGAGGTGGCAGACATCTTAGACTTAATCTAGTCCACTCCTTCGCTTTTCATCCACACAAACAATCAGTCCCTCTCTAACAATCCAGACTGTTAAATCTGTGCCTCAGTGGGTGGCTTCATGAATTGCTGTGGCCAGAAATTCATCTGGCATCCAACTCTCTAGGACCAAACGTCTCCAAATGGAGCTGGGCTGGCCTGTTGATGCCCAGTATCTATCGCTGTACATATCCTTCAAGCCTTCTCAGCACAGTAGGACTCCTATTCAAAGTTGGAGAAGTCTTTGAGAACCTGGTCACTTCCACACCCAAATCACATCAGGGATGACTTTCAGAGAGTAAGACAGAAGATCTTGGGTTCCTAGGGCTCAAAGGAGCAGTGTGAGTCAGCACTGAAATATCATAGTGCAAAGTTACGCATCATTAGGAGAGTCGGAAGGTCCAGAGAGGAGGTGAGAGTCTCACTGTGCTCTGCTCCAGGAGACTTGATCTGGTCCAAAGCACTCAGCTCTTAGCACCGCATTTTGGGAAGAACAGTAATAAGGGGAACAAAACCAGAATTGAGGAAGGACGCAGAGACTGGACAGTGACCTCCTTGACAGCAGGGACCATATTTTGTCTATGTAAGCTCAGCTATTTGCACAGTGCCTGGCACATAGTAGGCATTGAGGACTGGCTGAAGGAACTATGTATGGATGCTTGACCTGGAGAAGATAGTCTTGAAATGGGTGTTAATCGATCTCTTCAAGTACTTAAAAGGCTACCATATGGAAGAGGAAATCAAGGCAAGGCAACAGGCATTTATTAAGTGCCTACTATGTGCCAGGCACGGTGTTAAGCCCTGGAAATATAAAGCAAAGCAATTTGTTCTGCTTGACCAGAGAGGCAAAAGTAAGAGCAACCAGTCAGATGAGGCAAAGGTGGACCATACAACGTCCCAGGCATGCTCACTCGTGTCCTGGCTCAGCTCACTCTCTGGACCTCACTTCCTCCCTTACCAGCTCTTCTCTCCCCTCCTCCACTCCTTCCTGCTTCCCAGCTGCTTTTTATATTCAGTCTCCCTCAGTGTGTAGGGATTGTCTTGTTTGTATTTCCATCCTCAGTGCTTAGCATAGAGCTTGACACAGAGTGAGGTAATAAATAACCACAACAGTTGGCATCAACATAGCTCTTTAAGGTTTACAAAGTGCTTTACATGTTAACTCATTTGATAATCAATTGATTTGAGCATGAATAAAGTTTATCTTACTCTCAAGCTTAGGGCTATGCCAAGAACTTTAAAAAAGTCTTTAAATATCTTCACATAATTTCGAAGAGAATGGTTTTAAAGAAGCTGCTTCCTTTATTTTGAGGAAACTTTAACAGCTTTATTTATTGAATAAAAGTTAACACTAAATGCCAAGAAATGCCTTTTGTTTTCAATCAGCATCACTGTCTATAATGGGACCTAGTAGGTCCTTTTGTCATGGGCTAAAATGGTGGAGGATGATTTTCATTATTTTAGTAGACTTCATAGGCAATGCTTTTTGCCCCTCACTGCTTCCTCTACCAAAAAACCCCAAACCCTGAAACACATTTTATCGAGGAAATGTACATTTTGAAGTAGTACCTTAAATGGCCATGCACCATGCACAGGCATCGCTGAACGTGAAAGAATTCTGTCCCCTCCCCAAAGAGATAGCGCTCCACATCTACTCACCTGCCTTCCGGGCTTTGAAAGCAATGACAGCAGCAAGTTCTCTCTGCACCTAATGTTACACAAGGAAAAACAGAAATTAGAAAGAGGTGAACTTCTAACAGCACATTTTCTGTTACGTCATGAGGGATTCTGCTCAGATGAGGTGGCTGTTCCCTTTCAGCCACAGGAGACGGGGGTGGGGGGGGGGGTTGGTTGGTTTATTTACTTTGTTTTTTAGTTCTACTGACTAATTCTGTTTGTAAATTTTTAGGGCAGGAATATGAATGTTTTATTTTCAGAAATATAATAAAAGCTACCACTCACATAGTGCTAGACATGAATTATCTCATTTGAGACTCACAACACTCCTGTGAGGCATGTGTTGGGGAAACTGAGTCTGAAAGAAGCTAAATGACTTACCCAGGGTCTCACAAATAGAAAGGGTCTGAGTCAGAATTTGAACTCAGGTTTTCCACTTCCATATCCAGGTTTTCTCTAGCTGCTGTCTGTTTGTATCTACCTAGAGGGCCAGGCGTCCCTCTCCAGAGAGCTGACGCTTTCTTTGTCATCTACAAGCTGGAAGAGCTAAGAGCCAAGACCATCATGTTCCCTGGTTAAAGGTCAAGGTGACTAACGCCCAGTGGTAGAGGACACAGTCAAAGGATTCATCTGGGAAGCCCTGGTTTTCTCCCCAACGGAGTTTCTCCAACTGACATCCTTTTCCTCCCTTACTGAAGCCATTAGCTTTCCGTGAATGGGAAGGACGTGAGAATTTCACTAGAGACCCAACTGACATTTTCAACAGCAACTAAGATCTTTTAAGCTGAAATGCTAAGGCAGGAATTTGCTAAAGACTTTTCCCTTTGGCTTCTGGTTATCGCTAATATAACCATATGCATGTTCAGCCATCTATGAAGGTACTACCCTCCCCTAAGGCAGATAGCAGCCCCTCCGTGCCCTGGTAGAAAATCTTCTCAAACTGTCATGGTTGAAAAATTGATCACCTTGCAAACAACCAGATGAGGAACTCCAGGTTTGGTCTGGCTGGTCACTGGTGGACAGACATACCATGCTAAGGTTGTAATCTTTCTAACGTGCAAAAGTCAGCTGTCTGCTGCTGGAGCCTTCCCAAGCCAAAGGTCCCCATCGAGCCCCAGCAAAGCACATGTCAGTGGGGCACATACCTATATGCGCATCTGTGTGCATCTATAGCCGATAAGGACAGCTGCCATTTATAGAGCGCTGTAGAGTTTGTAAGGGGTTTACAAATGTTATCTCATTCGACCTTCACAGCAACCCTGGGAGGAAGACAGTACTGTTATCTGCACTTTACAGATGAAAAAAACTGAGTTATCAAGTGACAACACAGCCAGTAAAGGTCTGAAGTCAGATTTGAACTCAGGTCTTCCTGACCCAAGTCCAGCCTTATATCTACTGAGCTGCCTTGCTGCCAATAATCATTGAAAGCCTGCAGTTTTCTTTTCCCTTAAAAATTTCTCATGGAAATCTTTCTAAAGCACATTCAATGCCCCCTGGTACTCTCAAACAATCTAGAATCTGAATTAGCCTTCTCTTAATGACTCCAAATCAGAATGGTGACCCCTGTGATACAGGGGCTAAGAGCGGCTTCCAAAGTGCTTCGATACTTACTGTCCTTCAATCGTCCCAACAACCAGGTGAGGGGCTACTCTCCATTTGATAGACAGAGTAACTGAGCCTCCAAGATATCTGGTGACCCATTAGGATCAACTGCTCTCAGAAAGAGGACACGAAGTCATGTCTCCGCTGGAAATCTAGGGTCCTTTCCACTATAGCAATGCCACTTTGCCCCTAAACTAAATGGTCCCAAACAACTCTGTTCCTCCAGGTAGTAACAGGTGTCTTCTCCTCTGCAGTAAGCAGTTACTTCTTACTCCCACCAGCCTGGTGCATTCTCATTGGCTGCCTCCCTCCTCAATGCTTCCTTCCAGTCTTCCTCTCCTTTTACAAGAAGCTTTTCCCAGTTTGCCGTGGGGTGAGAGCCTTTCCCTTATTGGTTATATCCATTTATCCTATCTATATCTAATTTGCATGTAATATTTTGCCTTTCTTTATATCCCCGGGGCTTAGCACATAGTAGGTGCTTATTAATTTACCACAGTGCTAGGCACATAGTAGGTGCGTGCTGACTGGACTGCTGGCCTGACTCCCCCCTGGACAACTTCTAATCTGCTCTGTACCATCAGCCAGAAATCATTGCAAGTCAGCAGAGAAAACTCCAAGTTTTTGGAGTGAGTCAACTAACTTTTACCCAGAATCCGATAAGTTGTCTGAGCTTACTTAATGTAGGTGGTGGCACTATCTCCCAGGGAGTCAAGAGAATGGGCCTTGGGACCACAATGTTCCAGGCTGCTCAGGGACTTGGCTTTGCTTTAATCTTCATTTCCACAGGAAAACGAACATTTATTTTTAAAACAAACTCTTAAGTTTTTAAAATAACAACAGAAAATCTTTTCCCTGGCCTGAGAAGGCCATTATCAGCACTTTTCCCATCTCTTTAGTCAGTTAGTGAACAGACCTGCTCCGCTCCAGCATCGTCCTGCTCCCTCCTTCTCAAGGCCGTTGGCTCGGAGCCCCCACTGCTCCCTAGTTCTATGACTCCGCACGTTCCACGTCACCCCCATTCTCTCCTCTTGAGGCTGCCATGCTCCTTGCCAAGGCCGACCCTCCCCACCTGTGCCCCTGACCCCATCCCCTCCCACCTCCATTGGCAGCTTGTCCCTGAGAACACTGCTTCCAAACACGAGCCCTGAGAAAGCCTGCCTCTGACACACCTCCGCCCCCGCCCCCGAAAGCATCTGACGGCTCCCCTCCCTTTCATGGCCAAAGCCCTAGAAAAAGCCGGTCTGAGAGTCCTGCCCCTCTTCCCAAGGCCTTCTTAATCCAGCCTCTCACTCCACCAAGGTCATTGACAGCTGTCAATTTAAAGACAGTTTTTGTCAGGCCTCATCCTTCTAGGCCACTAGAGGGTTCAGCGCATACATAGAGTACTAGACCTTGAATCCGGAAGCTCTGAGTGTAAGTTCTACCTCAGTCCCTTACTCGTGGTGAAATGGCTTTCAGCCTCACTTTACCCAGCTATAAAATGGGAATAATGAGGATACCTATCTGTATCTCAGGGCTGCGCTTTACAGAGCTTAGAGGGCTAGATCTATATTGTTAATCAATAAACATGAAGTACCTGCTACGTGCCAAGCACCGGGGATACAAAAAGAGGCAAACGACAGTCCCTGCTCTCAAAGAACTGGGTATTACTATAAATAATAACTCTGTGGTTGACTGAGGTTGGTCCCCCTTGACCCCTTCCTCTTGCTCACCCCAAGCCGTCAGGTTGTGTCCATTCCACCTCCACAAGGTCTCTTGGGTGAGTCCCCGGTTCTCCCTCACGCGCACTCATCACCTCTCACCAGGACTACTCCAGTCGCCTCTGAGAGCCAGCTTCCCCTAGCGGGAGGGCTTCCATTGGCTCGCTTTGGCCCCAGGGATGGGGGCAGAGCCAAAGGCAACGGACACAGGGCCAGTAAGCCAATTTAGACTGAAAGTCCTGAAACCCGTCTGCACAATGAGAGCTACCCCCATTCCTCAGGTACGTTCTAACGGGGATCCCTTCCATGCAGCTCTCCAGTCCTGAGAGATCGGGGTCGGGGTCTCTGCCTCCCGCCAGCTCTCTCTGACCCCTCTTATGCTCCACACAGCCCAAATCCGCAAAGATAAAATGGAGTTGTGGCCAAGGCCCGCCACCCGCCCCAAGATGCTTCACCGTGCTCCACATCGATAAAAATAAAAGAAACGTCACATTTCCTAGGAAATTGGCAAAGAGTATTAAAAAAAAAACCAAAAAACCAGATTTCTTCTCTCCTGGCTCTAACGGTGACCCTCTAGACTGTCCCACCTGTGCCCCGGTGGCTTCTCATTCCGCTGCTGGTTCCACCCTGACTGCACTCCACCCCTCCTCTCATCTGCGTGGAGCCTCCACGTGAGGAAGTCCCAGCGCCATCCCGCTCACTTCTCAGCCTCCTCACCTCTTAACCCTCTCGATTTTCCTGCCTTCCCATCTCCCCCCTGGCTTCCAGCTCCTTTTTATGTGTTGCCTTGCCCCCTAGTAAAGGGCAGCCCTGTGAGAGCAGAGATGGTCCTTTTGTTTGAGCTACATTCATGCTAGCCAGTATTCTTATTATTAATTTAATAGTAATTATTAATATAGGTGCCATTAGAAAATAAGCTCAAGGGCAGGAGCTGTCTTTGTGCTGTATCAATGCTAGTTATCATTCTTATTGATAATAATAAGTGTCATTAGATTGCAAGCTCCTTGAGGGCAAGGACTGTCTTTTGTCCCTTTTCATATCCCCCGTGCTAAGCACAGTACCTGGCACATAGTGGGTGCTACTGTTATATCTGCCATTCAATTGCAAGCTCCTTGAGGGCAAGGACTGTCTTTTTCCAGTGCTTAGTACAGTGCCTGGCACACAGTAGGTGCCTAATCAATGTTACTGATTGAAATGCCAGGACTTAGCACAGTACTTGGCTCACAGTGAGCATTTAATAAACTCCTTGTGGGAACAATCAAAGTTGTGGGGGGTTATGAAGAGGCATTAATTACTCTTGGGAGATTTGAGAATAAGTTGAACCATTCTGCAAAGGCATCTGGGAATATTCCAGAAAAAGCACCTAAGCAGCTCATACCTTTGACCACGAGATCCCACTGTGTCGTAGGCCACTAAAGACATCAACGACTGAAAGAAATGTTCCATATGTATAAAAAATTCATAGCAGCACTTTTTGTGGTGGCCAAGATATGGAGACCCAGTAGATGCCCACTGAGAGGGAAATGACCAAACAAATGGTGCACCTCAAACATGATGGGATATTGCTGCTCTATGAGAACCAATGAGGAAAGTGAATTCTGTGAAGCCTGGACAGCTTCCTAACTGAGGAAAATGAAAGGGGGTGATGCCCTTCTCTCCTTTCTTGGTGGGGGTGAAGGACTATGGGAGCGGAATGCTGCATACGCTGTACCCTCGGGTTCTAAGGATGTGTTGGCTAGTTTTGCTGAACTGCTTCCTCTTTTCTCTTTTTATTCTCTGTTAAAGGGGTGTAAAAGCACAAGAATCAATAAAAATGGAAGAAAAAGGACCCCAATATTCAACGGCCACCTATCTCTCTGAGGGCCAAACATGAGCTCAGTGTCCCGCCATGGCCTTTAAAGCATCCTCAACTCTGCCCCAGCTTCCCTCACATCATCCTTCTCATCTATTCTCTGTCTGGCCAAGTTAGCCAGATGGGTTCTTCCCCATTTGCGATGTCTTATCTCCCACCTCCATGTCTTTGCACAGGCTGAACCCCCCACACTCAGGAATCATAGGGGCGGGGTTCGAATCTTTTCTCTGTCACTTCCTAAATTTTGTGACAAGGGACAAGTCACTTCTCCCCCAAGGCCTCAGTTTCCTTGTCTCTAAAGTCAGAGGAGGTTGAGCTCCATGGGCCTTCTGAGTTATAAGTCAATGAGCCTTCACTTTCTCCGTCATCAGCAGCAGGTGCATGAATTAGCATTTGCATTTACCAATGCATCGTTAGCAATCATGGATGTTCATTTTCTGCATGAACAAAGTACTACTCAGGCTTGAGATGAGAAAACATAATAACCCCAAGTAAATGAATAATTCACATGATTAGACTTACCCAAATCAGCATGTGTCACGGTGACAGCTCCTACAAGTCACTACATCAGGGGCTGCCAGAAAGCGACCTCAGAAACCTTCACTTTATAGATGAGAAATTGGGGCCCAGAGAAGAAGCGACCTGCCCCAGGTCACACAGCGTTAACCTGCTAGAAATTCGTCATGATACGGTCCCTCTTCTAAGCTGGCACTTTGATCTTTGGTGGCAAATAAAAACTCAGAACACCTGGGTTCAGATCCCAGCTCAGTCACTTATTGGAGGTGTGACCCTGGGCAAGTCACTTAACTTAATTCTTCTGAACCTGCTTTCCTATGAAAAAGGTGGGTGCTGCTTCCAAGCACCACCTGCCCCAGAGGGCTGTGGTGGATAGACCACCATGATCATAACAAATTAGCACTTTAAGGTTTCCAAATCTCTTTACATACATACTCCACCTCATTTATTCTCCTGGCAACCCCACGAGATACAATGCTATTATTATAACAGGTTGAATTTTATTGCCCCCACTTTACAGGTGACAAAACTGAGGCTGAGAGGTTGCATGGCTTGCCCAAAGGGAGAAAACATTCTATAAACTGTCAAGCACTAAAGAAGTGGGAAATGAGAGTCTTGTACCGACTTGAGCTTGCCAGCCCATAGAGAAGTGCAGAGGAAGCCAGGGGCACCAAGTTTTCTACAGAGAAGGCGTAACTCTATGCCCCAGCACAGCAGCAGCAGAGAAGGGTTTTTTCTTTCTTTCTCATGGTTTTGCAGGGCGCATGACTGGGTCCTGGAGACCCACAAGGGATCTGATCCCCAAAGCGCTGTCCTCAACCCGGAGAAAAGGCTTATTTATACCATCCTGGCCAGTCCTTAGCGGCAATCGCCAAATGGCCCTCTGGTTTTTGAACAACCGAGACTCATGTTTTATTAATCTTCCGGATGAACCAGCCAATAACCCACAAAGTAGTAGGAAAATTGTATCCATTTGGGACCAAAAGTTGGAAGAAAACAAGCTAATACAAAACTCTCAAGTCCAGAAATCTGGATCCAGCTGAAGAATTAAATCAGAAAGTACCACCCCTAGCACAGGGGCCGATGCTTCTTTCTACTCACCTCATCTTTCTGACCAGAGAAGAGTTTTGTTTTTTCTCTTAAAATACATGCAGTAAGTTTATATATAAGAAAAAAAAATCTGGCCAAAGCACCTGCGGGGCACCACAGTGCATGGAGCTCTGAGCCTGGACACAAGATCTGAGTTCAATACTACCTTAGACACTCACTAGCTGTGTGACCCTGGGAAAGCCCTTGACCTCTGCCTCAGTTTCTTCAACTGTAAAAGGGGGATAATAGCACCTCCCTCGCAGGGTTGTTAGGAGGTTAGCACAGTGTCTAGCACATAGGGTACGTGCTTAATAAATGCATGTTCCCATCCTCCCTCCCCTCCCCTCCTGGGTGGGGGGGCATTAGTGGATCATAAGTTCAGTAAGATTCATCAGTAAGTGATGGCAGCCGAAAAAAGCCGATGCTGTCACAGGCTGCATGAGCAGTGAGTAACCGAGCACCCAGCACCGACGGGTGACCCCTGGATCGACCTCTTAAGGAATCTGGACTGAAGGATAATTTGGCTTGTCTACCCTGCTTCCCTCCCCCCATCTCCCAGGGAGGGTCCAGGGTCGATAAAATAGAGCTGTCAAGTCCTTGACCACGTATGAAGCTCTATTCTGCTCCAGATACTTCAGTGGACGAGATGGGGTGTGGGAGTGGGGAGTGGGCAAAAGACAAACAAGGACATGGCCTGGCTCTCAGATTGCTTACAATCTAATTAAGGAGAGGGCAGGGGAGAATCGAAGACCTAAAAACTGCTCAAGGCAACGGAAGAGACTGGACATGGCAGTAAGTTACCAATTACCATGAGGATTGTATAGACAATAATAGCTCTGGGAACTGATAGCATCATATTGGAAAAAGTCCTCAAGGAGGAGTCAGGAGACCCTGGAGCGATTGATTCCAGCCTTACTTAGGGCAGGGATGATCACAGAAGCTTCCCTGGAGAAGGTGGGATAAATAGGATTTCAGCCAAGATACATAGGATCAGCCTAGGAGAAAGAGGGGAGGAAGAAGAAAGAACCCCAGCTTCCAATTCATTCCTGGCTTGCCAACTGTAATCAAATTAGTTTCTATATTTTGAATGACCATTTAATGAGAAGCACCTACAACTTCTAACTACATTTTTCTTTAAAAAAATGTTTTCCACCAAGGTAAGTTTCTGTGCCAAAAATCTTACACACGTCACACAATTTAACTGTCACTGGACTGAGTGAGAGCAGTGGGGCCCAGTGGATGGAGAGCTGGCCTCAAAGCCAAGAAGATGTGGGTTCTAGTCCTGCCTCTGACACACAATGGCTGCGTGACCCTGGGCGAGTCACCTACCTCTCTAGTTATATCAGTTTCCTCACCTGAACAATGAAGGGGCTGGACTCAGAGATCTCCAGGGTCCCTTTCAAATCTTTATCTATGATCCTACAGATGTCCTTTCCTGCTACACAGGCACTTAAAATAAAACAGCAGCATGGAAAGGTAGCAGAGGACCATGGAGAGAGGGCCAGACTTGGAGTCAACAGACCCGAGTTCGAATCCTCCCTCTGACACAACCTGTGTGACCAGGGAGAAGTCTCTGGAGGTTAGAGAGATTTTATTTTCTCATTTATAAAATTGGGCCAGTAACACCTGCAGTATTTATCTCCCAGGGCTGATGCGACCAAGCTGAAAGGAAACCAAGGCCCAAAGGGATAAAGTGACTGGCCCCAGGTCATCCAGGTAGTAAGGAGGAGAACCAGGATTCAAACCCAGCACCTGATTCAAACTCAGTTGCTCTTTCTACTGTTCCAAGCTGTCTCCATAATGTTTTCAAAATTGCATGCATAATTTACTTTTGTGTGATTCATTCCTAGAGTTTGTTTGTTTGCATAATTAATACTATGTTTTGTAAATCTTCCAGCTCCATGTAAATGTCAGCTCTTGTTATGGTTAAGCCCTGCCCCTCCTCTGGGTCCTGCTGTGATGCTCACACCAGGGATGCCCGGGGTTTGGGGCACCGACCCAGGCAGTGCCAACAGGCCGCCTCTCCATCCCCAAACAGGACCTCTTTTCACATTGGAGCCCTGTGATTCTATCACCTTCAGGAACTCCTAGCATGTAATACCCCTTCCCCAAAGCAGATCAGCACAGACTCAGCAGCTTATGCTTTCTGAGCTGCCTGAAGGCAACAAGAGGTTAAGTGACTCACCCAAGGTGATGCCCAAGGTCACATGGCCAACATGGGCCAGAGTAAAGACTCGAACTCATGTCTTTTTGACCCCCCAAATTGGCTCTTCATGCCCTATTCTCTATGCCAGCTGTCTCTCTCAGAACAGGGTGACTAAAAGGATCAAGCCATATAAAATATCTTATAAATCTAAAAACAATATGTATAAATGTCAGATATTTCTCATGAACAAATGATGAGGATCGCAAGAATTCCAGTGGAATCAAAGCTGCCTGTCCTGGGATTACTCAACTCCCTCCCCCATCCTGGCCCCACCCGAATCAAGAGGGAGCCCTGGGGCCTTGAAGGCTACCCCAGCACCCCAGACTCCAAAGAAAGAGCGAGGTTTGAGAGGTCCCCTGCAGCTGAACTGCAGAGGAATGATCCTGTCCTCCCGGATGCTCTACAAAAGAAACAAGTGCAAAGGTCAAGCATCCCCTGGGAGGAGAGCTCTTCATTCTCCAGGAGGAGACAAGTCCACTCAGGCCGGCCTCCTCTTTCCTCCAGGTAAGGAAGGGGCAGGCAGCCAGGAAGAAAGGCAAGCAGAAACAAGGCTTCCATTCCTTTATGCTAAGCCTAGTTTAACTCATTACATGGCCCCTGCCACAAATCTACTCAACCAAGAACCACAGACTGATCTCCAAGACCTTCTGCTACACTCAGGAAGAGTCTATACCAGGGTTCTAGTATTCAAATTTTAAAGGTTCTCCAAAAAAATCCCAGTTCCATCTTTGATGGTCTCTCCTTCCCCAACTCCTATCAGCTTGGCACCAATCTAGCTCTTCCTACTCCCTGTAGATGGTCAAAAAAGTAATCTAGATTTCCCCAGTTTATTCAGCCCCACCCAGCAGAGTCACTGAGGAGAACAAATCTGGGAAATGCTAAGGTAGAAAAGCCTCCCATTCCAAGAGGAGGAACAGAAGTGGGGGGGGGGCAGTCCTGGCTTGCACCTGCTCAGTCCTAAATCACCTGGGCAAGAGTACAGGGAGGATCTGGAGAGTCCCCAGCCACTGACCATTTGATCTTCTAGGTGAAAGGGGACCTGCGGAGTTTTGTAAATATCTTGAAGAAGGAGGTGAAATCATCAGATCTTTGCTTGAGAAAAGATACCAAACCAAAATTCTGAATTAGATTAAAAGAGTCCACTAAGGTCCAGATAAAGGCCTAGAGTCTAGGCCTTGTGACGTGTAAAGAGGATGGAACCTGAATTTCATTTGCTAACTCTATAATTTTGTGCAAATCATTTCACTTTTTGGAGACTGAAGTTTTCTCCTTTGCAAAATGGCAGTGTTGGGAGGTGGGGGCGGGGGGGAAGGTGTTGACCCAAATGACTTCTAAGCCTCCTGGGTTCAAATCCCACCTCTGACATTTGCTAGCTGTGTGACCACAGGCTAGGCAGTAAACATCTCTGGGATGGAGTTTTCTCTGAAATGGGGATCATAATTCCTATAACACCCCCCCGCCCCCCCAGGAGTGAGAAGGCTCAACTGAGGGAGGCTCATGTGGCCCTTGCTACCTTTAAAGCTCTAGGTAAATGACCATGATCATTTTCACTGTCTGTCCTCTACTCTGTCCAGTTGGCTTTTGAGAGATCCTTGGACAGCAAGGAGGCCAAATTGGCCAATGCTTAATGCAGTTAATTCAGGCTCTACGCTGGAAGGTCAAATACTGAAGCTGAAGCTTAAATACTTTGGCCACATAGTGAGAAGAAAAGACTCACTGGGAAAGAGCCTGATCTTGGGAAAGATGGAAGGGGAAAGGAGACGGGGTGGCAGAGGATGAGCTGGAGACAGAGTGTTAGGGAAGCAATGAATGTAAGCTTGGACAGACTTTGGGAGATAATGAAAGATGGAAACATCTGGCATGCTGGAGTCTATGGGTTCACAAAGAGTTGGACACAACCAAACAACAACAACCACAACCCTCCTCTGCTCTATCCACTGGATAGAACACCAGGCCTGGAGTCAGGAAGATCTGAATTCAAATCTGGCCTCAGGCACGTTCTAGTTGTATGACCTTGGACAAGTCACTTAACCCCTATTTGCCTCAGTTCCTCATCTGTAAAAATGGGGGCACACTGGAGAAGGAAATGGCAAACCACTCCAGTATCTTTGTCAAGAAAACCCCATGGCAAAGGGTCAGACACAACTGAACGACAATCTTCTACCAACAGCTCTTGGTAACAGGCCCCTTCATGAAAGCGAGCTTCCAGGAATGTTGGGTCTGAGTACTCCAGACTGAAGAGCCACAGGCACAGACCCCTTCTCCTCTTCTTCAACTTAATTAAAATAACTTCACCAAAACTAGGGACCCAAGGAAGGAAAATGACAGACCCTGCTGGCAATGTACGAGTTCACAATACATTTGGGGAGGGGGGAGACCCACACATAGATGAGTATAAGTTGGATACGATGACAGGTGGTGGTGCGAAGGACTTAAGGATGGGGAAGAAATCATGTCCGGATGTGCTATTAACTCAGAGTTGTAGAAAGGGGGTGGCCCCAGACTTGGATATTGTAGGAAAGATGGCAGAGAGAGGAAAGAATCTGTCCAAGATTAGGAGGTAATGTGAGCCCTCTGCAGAGACAGGAGAGGGCACAGTAAGACTGAAAATGTGGGCATAGTCTGAGAACGGCCAGTGTCTTCCTCAGCAGAGCCAGCAGCCAGTGTAGAAGCTCCCTCCACTGATGGGGATTAACAAATGATCTCAAACTCATAGTGGCTGAGGGCATTGCCATGGATGCTGAGAAGGGACGTGCCCAGGCTTACAGAGCCGATTCCTGTCAGAGCTTGGCCTTAAAGCTGGGCCGTCCTGACTCCACTGGGCTGTGACCTTTAAATGCCAGTTGGAATTATTCCTACCATGTGTATGACTCTGTTATTTACAGTGTTTTTCTCCTTAAACCTTGACCTTGTCGCTGCCCCCCAGTGACCTCTGTCCTTTGAAAGTTCTTTGAAAGTCACAGTCATTCAGACTCCATTCTATTCCATTTAGCCCAGGCTAAATTTAGAGGATACCCTGCTAACCCCTGTAGGCTCATATCCAGCCTGCCCTTTGCTCATTCTATCTTAAAGAGCCCTAGAACAAAGATAATAAGTAATAAGTGAGCTAGGTGGCACAATGGATAGAGTATAGGGCGGGAAGTCAGGAAGACTCATCTTCCTGAATTTAAATCTGGCTTCAGATACTTACTAGCCATGTGACCCTGGGCAAGTCACTTAACCCTGTTTGCCTCAATTTCCTCATCTGTAAAATGAGCTGGAGAAGGAAATGACAAACCCCTCTAGTATCTTTGCCAAGAAAACCCCAAATGGGGTCACAAAGAGTCAATACAACTGAAAAACAAAGTAATTGCTCAACCATTATATAACCAAAGTCAAGGCCCAAGACAAATTCCTAAGAAGATTTTCCAAAGGAGTATTTCTGGAAAGCACTTTCTTTTCATACAGAGAATTCCTCACTAATTTCTCTTCTGAGACTGTCTTTAACATAAACATATATAGGATCAAAGAACACAGGCTCCTAGATTTAAAGCTCAAAGAGACCTCAGAAGCAATCCAATCCAACCTTCATTTGATAAATAGAAAAACTGGGGCTCAGAGACTTGCCCAAGGTCAGCCAATAGTAATTAGCAAAACCAGGACTTAGCAGTTCTAGAGAAGGAAACTGAAGCCCCAAGTGGAGAAGCTTGTCCAAGCTCACATGGCTCTTTGAGTGGAAGATCTTTGGTCTGATAATCAATGCCAAGTACACCCATGGGGGCTCGGGAGTGACCAAAATAGAAAACCCAGCATATCAATCAGGTTAACCCTGAGGATAGAAGCAGTACACCACTGGTGGAGGACATTATCAACGATAGTGTGGGCTGGGTAAGCAGGTCCAGAGGGTCGATACACTGCATTGGCCAGTCTCCCCCCACCCCCATCATTTCTATAAGTTACAGATGCACTGAAATCTTTATTGGTAGATATATCCAGGATGCTGTTAACATTCTCAGTAGGTTATAAACTCTATGAGGGCAAAAGCTGTTTAATTTTTGTCTTTGTATTTCCAGAAAACCCAATAACATGACTATAGATTGCCAGAGTTAATTCTCTTGTGACTCCATGATTAATTGTCTTCTATGCTGCCAGGAATCACATTCCTTAAAACTGCTCCCTCCTTTGAGTAACTGCCTCTCTGTTTCCAAGTCTGACTGGAGGTCAGTGTGCCTTGAATTCTCTTGAATTGAAGAACTCTCAAACTGCTGAATGGGGAGCCTCCCACTGGGTGAGCAGCTCCACAGCTAGATGTCATGGTTAATGGTGTGGGGGAGGAGAGAAAATCCCCTTTCTTTACCCCGCTGCCCTCTGGTATAAGCTCAGGGTCATGCTCCATGTAGCTTGAACTCTCTGGAACTAACTTAACCTATTCCACTGATTTTAAAGGGTCACCCACAGACATGGCCAATATTTTCCAAATCAATGACCAGGCTCCCCATCTAATTCAATCAAACAGAAATTTGTTCACATTTCCTAAAGACAGCAGTAGGCATGAAGGCATCTTTACAGTTAACTAAATACTTCTCTATTTGTCCCTTACTTTCTAAGATTAGAGCCAAGGCTTCCTGGGCTGAGGAGCTGGCCAGAAATCCTCTGCCATCCACACCCTGGATGTGCTTAAAAAGAGGTGGGTGAATTGAATTGAATCTAAGGTCCCTTCTAGCTTGAAATTGGGGATGAGGACAAAGAGGAAGAACAAACACAAAAGTAATTATGGTCAGGGTCCCAAGTTCAGTATATTTCATAACCTTACCGCAGATGTGAGACGGACAAGAAGTTCATCACTGGTTTCTTCTGTATCTTCAATTTTCTGATGGGCCCTGAAAAATAAACAGCTAATTACTTTTTAGATTTGTTCAGCTTAGCTTTATTATCCATATTGTGTAGAAAACCAAGGGGCAAATGGCAACCTTTTACCATACCATCACAAATCCCAGCTGTAATCATAAAACCACTTGGGTGACTTTAATTCCACATTGGTCCAACTATTCTCCTTAAACCAATAAGCAAGCTGTCAAATTCAACTAATCATGGGTGTAAGAATTGTTCTCCAAATATCACCCAAGGATGACACTGATATGTAAGGTTTGGGCCCAGATGGCACAATTAGGAACAATGAGTGGGAGTGGCTCAGAGGCAAATTTTAGCTCTTCTTGGGTAGGTTTTAAAGAGCATGCTTGGGGGGGGGGTGCGAGTTACAGTAGGCTGCCTCTCAGGTTCCTTATGACTCAAATTCTGTGATGAGGAAAAATTTCCTGACAATTGAAGCAATCCCAGAATGGGATGGGCTGCCTCTGGGGGTAATAGGTTCTCCCTCGAGGAAGGGCTCTCCTTGTAGCCTGAATGATTTTATAGGGCTGTTTGGGGGATTCCTCTTGAGGTGTTGGCTGGATTAGTGGGCCTCAGAGGTTTTATTATTCTGTCACAAGAAAAAAAACAAATTTCCTAACAAGAATGGAATGGACCATGGGAAGGAGTGACCTCCCCATCTTTGGAGGTCTTTCATCAGAGACTGGATAGGCATTTGATAGACATTGAGATAGAGGGATTCTTGTCCAGTTACAAGCTAGATAAGATGGGCTCCCTTCCAACTTAGGTCCTATGCTTCTCCATACCAAAGACTTCAGTACAGACACCTATGAAGCTACAAAACAAGATGGCACACTTTTAAGAGGATGGGTGGGTTGGGAGGGACCTCAGCAGCCACCCATTTGTCAAAGGCATCCCCACTATTTCACATCTGACAAATGGTCAGTCAGTTGGAGGAGAACATCTTGGGGCGGTCCATTCTATGTTGAAACAACTCCAATTGTTAGAAAGTTTTTCCCAACATTCAGCCTAATTTGGTGTCTTTGTAACTTCCCTCTGTTGCTCCTGGTCCTACCCTCCCGGGCCAAAGAGAATAAGCTCATCTCTCTTCCACATGATGGCCATTCCTCTCATCTCCCCAGAACTGTTTCTTCTTTAGGGTAAACATGCCCAGGTCCCTGTGCTGATTCTCATATGATACGGATTTAAGGCCCTTCACTATTAATACCCTCGGGACATCTCTAGTTCATCAGTTGAGGACAGAATTTGTCACTTGTGCTAAGTCAAGCACAAAGACTATTTAGATGATCGATGAAGATGTCTGTCATAAATCTGAGGCCCGGAGCATTTAAAATGCCTTTCTTAAGCATCCACCATATGTCTAGCCCAGTCCTCAGACTTCTGACATAGAAGAGCATATGGTCCTGTCCTCCAAGAGCCTTCATCCTCACTGGTGATAACAGCTGGTGATTATATAGGTCCTTAAGGTTTGCAAAGCACTTCACGTAATTATCTCATCAGATCCTCACAATAACTCTGGGAGGCAGATGCTAGTGATATCTCCATTGTACAGATAAGAAAACTGAGACTGAGGAGGTTAAATGATTGGCCCAGGGTCACACAGCTACTAAGTGTAGGGAGAGGTAAACAGGGAAGGCTTCCAGGGAGAAATGACTGAATTTGGAGGGCTAGAGAGGAGACAAGAGGGTATGTGAGGCAGAGGAAGGAGCCTGACCCAGAGAGACTTGATCTCAACCAGTATTGACTGAGCTCTTGTATGCAACAAAGGCAGACCCATTGGGGGTCACAGGAACTTAGGTCCAGAGCTAGAATGTACCTGAGAGCCCTTCCAAATCCCTCATCTTATGGCAGAACTGCAGCCCAGAGAAGGTCACATAGAGGATCTTAGTCCTGGAGTGTGTGTGGACCCTGGCAGACATCAAATCCAACCCTCCCATTTTACAGATGGAGAGACTGAGATCCAAAGGATTTGTGACTTGTCTGAGATCACAGAGAGGATCATGGATCTTGAGCTGTAGAGTCTCAGAGGTGATAGAGTTCAATGGAACTAGGGAAACTGAGCCCCACAGAGTTGGAAAGACATGTGCATAGTCACCCAGACAATCAGGAAAACTTTTGCTATGGATAAGGAAGCACAAAGTTTGGGTAGGTAAAGTAGGGCCAAGTGCCTGATGGATGAGCATCCTCAAGAACCAAGGAAGGAGTCTGCACTTGATCCCATTAGCAATAGGGAGTCACTGTGGGTTGCTAAATAACCAAGTGACATGAGAGAATAGCATTTAAGGGGGAAAAGTCACCCTGTATTTCAGTTTGTAAGGAATTCTGGAGGTTCCTAAACATGAGGAGGGGGATGGAGGGAGGGATAAGAGGAGAGAGAGGGAGAAGGAGGGAGAGAAAGAATATCCAAATGCCTCTTTAGATTAGAAAACTCACTTTTGGGGAAAGGGACCCTATGTACAAAAATATTTATAGCAGCTCTTTTTGTGGTAGCAAAGAATTGGAAATCAAGGGGATGCCCATCAATTGGGGAATGGCTGAACAAGTTGTGGTATATGAATGTAATGGAATACTATTGTGCTATGAGAAATGGGGAACATACAGACTTCATAATAACCTGGAAAGACCTACACGATATGATGCTGAGTGAGGGGAGCAGAACCAAGAGAACACTGTACACACCCACAGACATATTGCTTCTGTGATGACTAACTTTGATAGACTTGGCTCTTCTCAGGAATACAAGGTTCAAAGACAGCTCCAAAGGACTCATGATGGAAAGAGCTATCTACATCCACAGATAAAGAAATATGGAGTCTGAATGCAGATTGAGGCAAACTATTTGCTTTCTCTCTTTTTTTCTCTTCTGTTTTGGTTTTGTTTCTTCTTTCTCATCATTCTATGGTCATAATTCTTCTTTACAATTTGACGATTGTGTAAATAAGTTTAATGCGAAGGTATATGTAGAACATATATCGGATTCCATGCTGTCTTGGGGGGGAGGGGAGAGAGGGGAGGAAAATCTGGAACTCAAAAATTTGTGGAATTGATTGCTATAAACTAAAAATAAAAAATCTAAAACATTTCAAAAAAAGAAGTCACTTTCAAAATTTTTTAGGTAGTCAAAGTAAGATCTTGGCCATAGATACTTGCATGGATAATGAAGATCAGTGGCAAATCTGATTCTAACAAGCAATCCCTTTAAGTACAAGCTGTGGAGCCAGGAGGATTCACGGTAATTACACCCCCAAGAAAGCAACTCCAAGATCAGAGCTCCATGATCGATTTCCATTCATAGCTAACTACAACAAGCCAACTCTCAATTTATCCACAGAGGGCAAAGGGCTCCTCCCCAGACTCAGAAACCCTCTAATAGGTACAACTCCAGGAATTAAAAATGAAAGGCCAGATGATCAATGCTGGCTTTAGTTTCTTGAAATTGTATTAAAGTCTTTTTTCTTTTAAATTACACCCTTTCCACTGGAGCTGCTAACTCCAAACCACGGATTTTACAAGATTTCCTAACATACAGGTACGAACCAGTAATGCTGGCTTCCAATGCGTAATTTAATTACTCACACAGTTGAGGGTTTGGAAGAGTAATTGACAGGCTGTCTGATAAAAGCAGCAGTGAGAACAAAGGCCTTAAGATTTTTTCATGCTGGTGCTGAACTTCAGAAAAGAAAGTGGACTTCTGCAAAACAGAACAATCTCCGCAAGAGTAATTTGTGGGACCCTGGTGGTATTCACGAAATGCTCCCTGATATTTAACCAAGCTTTTCTGAGCTGGGAATGATGTCCTGCTGGCATCGATTGCTCCACAGGACTCAGAACTCAAAGAAGAAACATCACAATTATATCTGGTGTTTGTCGAGGGCTTTGAAAGTTTGCAAAGCAAACCATCTCATTTAAGCCTAACAACCCTGCCAGGGAGGCAGCATCCAATAGGCAGGTTTCATCATCCTTTTTACAGGTGAGAAAATTCAATCACAGGATTCTAGACGTGGAGCTGGAAAAAACTGCAGACACCATTTGGGTTGATCCTTTCATTTTATAGACAAAGACACCGAGGCACAGGGGTGGGAAATCACTTGTCTGAGGGAACATAGCTGAGGCTGGATCTGAACCCAAGCCCTCTGACTCCAGACCTGTCACTTTTTCACCAGCACTGACATGACAGTGGAGGGCAAAGCTGAGAGAGTGGGACCCCAAGTGGCGGAACGCAAGAACCCGATGCTAACTCAGATTGCCTTGGCCTTCCCAGGCCTGAAGTCTTGCCTTTTCACGTCTCTCTCCCACTGGGAGATGCCTGCTGGCTGAGCTCATGAGCCTACTGCATTCCACACTCACACAGCCCCTTGTACATATCCCATCATAAATATGTTTTCAACAACCTGGGGCCAGAGCCTTATACAACTTGGGGGAACCTGGTGTCACCCAGATCTGGGTTGTCTAGATGATAAGTGGCCCAAATAGTGTCTCAACAGAAGGAGAGCCTGAGCTTCCTCCCCTCTGCCAGCTTACGAGTACATGACACGCCTTCATGAGAGATTAAGAACTTCCCTCCTCCAATAGAGGCTGCGATCTTTTCTATGCTTTAGAGTCTTAGGAAAGTCACCCAGAATACTGGGAAATGAAATTATCACCCTATAGTCACAGGGCCAGTATGTGTCAGAGCCAGGATCCGAACCCAAGTCCCCTAACCCTGAGGCCCGATCTTTATGCACCACACCACATTCCCTGTCACCACTGGTATTACTAGTACTGTTTTACTGATGAAAAAACAGCGAGAAATTAAGTGACTAACTCATGGTCACACGGCAACTAAGTGCCAGAATCAGGCCTCAAACCCAAGGCCTCCTGACTGCTAAGTTCATGGCTCTTTCCACTAGGACATGCTTCATTTTCCAAAGTCAATCTGGTTAATTAGTATTCTAGGTCAATGGGATCAATGGCCAGCGCCAGTAAACCTAAATAGCAGTAGCACCCTTGGGTCTGTGTGATCCTACACACTCAGTCAAGTCCATCCCAATACTGTGGAGACAAGTATAGGTAAGGTGCTGTCCTAGGTGCTGGTGGTTCAGGGACAAGAGGACAATGTTATGTAAACGTGTTGACAACTGGTGATGGACTGTGTCTGTCATCTGAAAGTCAGCCTAAAAAGAGACTCATGCCTAGGCGGGCTGCAGGGGGCTGCAGAAGCTGTCCCATACCATCTGTGAAGGGTTACTCTCTCTGTCATTTTAGGAAGAGTCCACCATAGCAAAATCACAGATCTTCAATATACTGACGTAAGCTGAGTGATGCTGGACAGGGTACTTCTCCTCTCTGTCTCTCTTTCCTCAACTGCGAAATGGGGCAAAGAATATCTCCCTCACAGGATGGATAAGGCTCTAATGAGATGGTCTAGGCAAAGCAATTTGCAAACCTTCAAACACTGTATCAATATTACCTCTTATAGTCATCGACATCTCTATCATTATTATTCTATCGAGCCCAGATTGGAGGTAAGCCCAGGCTTCTCCACTCCAAGTCCCCAGCTCCATTTGGCCAAAACATCAAATTTTGGTTAAAACTCCTAAGCTAAGTTTCAGAAATGGGCAGGTGTAATTTGGGGAAAAGGCTGGTAATCTCAGGCCTCTATCTTGAGTTGTAATCTGAAGGGATAGAGTTCTCTTCTGTGCTTCCTGGAGACCTAGGAACAAATCATGTTGTGTGGCCAATATGGGTATTTCTTCTGTTTAACACTGCTGAGTCTTTATAAGAGTTTGGTTTTTCTTTTTTTTTCCAGTGGTAAACAGACATGGGAGGGAAACTAAAGGTACTTGATAACTGAAAATGTAAAATTTAATGACATACAAATTTTGAAAACAAAAATAATCTGCCTATTGTACAATCATAAATAGCAACTCACATTTTTGTGGCTATAATGAAGGCGAGTGGGTGGTTCCTTTGACAATCTCAAGAAAGAAAGGCTTGTTTACAGATATAATTCTGAAAGCGAAGGAGATGCCTCAGATCAGAGATGCACAGGAGAGGAACAAAGAGAGGATGGCCTGCTGCGACTCTGGAAACAGAGCATAGCAACGACCATCCCCACACGGCCAACAGAATCTGTGTTCCCCAGCCAGCCTCCACTTCCCTCACCTACTTCCCTTCTTCATTGATGAGTTTAAAAACCTTTAAATACTCTAAGCCTCAGTTTTCCCACCTATTAAGTGGGGGTAATAATAACATTACAGGTTAAGGGCTAGGAAGCAGCCTTGAGGTCAACTGCTCCCCATTCCTTGTCTTACGAGAACAAAGAAGTGAAGTGACAGGCAGGAAGGAGGAGAGGAAGGGTTTGCAGTCTTGTCCTCCTTTTCCACTGCGCCATCAGTTATCTCACGAAAGCTTGGTGAGGATCAAACCAGCTAACATCCCATAACACACATTTACCCTTTGCAAACCTTAAAACATTTCACGGGAATGGGCGACACTGGGCGAGTGCCTCCAGGATTTCAAAGCACTTTACGTGTCTGTCTCATGTGAGCAACAACAAAGCAGTCCTAGGGAGTGGGCCCTATGGATGCCATTATGCCTATCTTACCAATGAGGAAAAAGAACTTCAGAGAAGGAAAGTGACTTGCCTAGGGTCACACAGCTACTAAGTGTCCAAGGTAGAATTTGAATTGAGTCCTTCCTGCTTCCAAGTCTAGTATTCTAGTCCCTAGGCCATGCTGATTCTCATTAGCTAATTATTATTAGCACTGCCAAGGGCACTGAGAATAAGCAGTTAAATGACCAGCCCCGAGACATACAGTCAGTGTATGTCAGACTCAAGACTTGAATCCAAGTCCACCTGACTCTGAGGGTGACTCTCTATCTGCTACCTCCATGTTGCCTCTTAGAAATAAGCAACTTTCTAAGATGAATTTGTGGAGTAGGTACAGACCTGCCTTGGAAGAAGAAGCTTCCTCCTCAGGCACACAAGGCTTAGTCAAAAATAGATATAATCACCATCATTACCATCACCATCACCACCACCATCATCATCACCATCATCACCACCATCACCATCACCACCACCACCATCATTACCATCACCATAATCACCACCACCATCATCATCCCCATCATCACCACCACCATCATCACCATCATCATCACCATCATCACCACCACCACCACCATCATCATCCCCATCATCACCACCATCATCATCACCACCACCACCATTACCATCATCATCACCATCACCATCATCATCACCACCATCATCATCACCACCACCACCATCACCATCATCATCACCACCTCCATCATCACCATCATCATCACCACCACCACCATCACCATCATCATCACCACCTCCATCATCACCATCATTATCACCACCATCATCATCACCACCACCACCACCATCATCATCACCACCACCATCATCATCACCACCACCATCATCATCACCACCATCATTGCTATCATAACCACCACCATTGCCATCATCACCATAATCACCACCACCATCATCATCACCATCACCATCATTGCCATCACCACCACCACCATCATCAAGGACACCTTTCCTTTGGCTTTCCTTTGGCCATGCTTTTTCTCTATCCTGGATAAGCCAAATTTTGCAGCTCCCACTTCTTTCTCCTTGTTTTGAACACTGAGTCATCCATGCCACATGGAGGTGAACAGACCCAGAATATGAGACCCCAGGTGACAGTTTTTCCAAGAATTAATATAGTCCCTGCTCCATTATGCAAATGTGTGTGATACAAACACAAATAATATGTTTTTATTAGTGACCCATTTGCAAATTAGTGTGCAGATGACTCATATGTGATGGACTGAAAGTAGAGAGAGAATAATTGGCAAATGGTTAAAGACCAAACCAAACCACTGTCCTTTCCTGGAAAATCTCATAAAATTCAAATGAACATGTCATCCACCTGCCCTCAGAAAATGGCTAGCTCCATTGGAAATATGCAAAATGAAAAGATTTTTTTCCCTATCTTCTTATGAATACCAGTTATAACCAATCCTATACCTATCTCTAGCCCACTGAAGCTTCCATGGGCTTTTCACATTCAGGCTGCCCTCTGAACTCTTTCACCAGGGTCTTTACCCCTACTTTCTTTAAGTCATATTACACACCACTGCCAGATTTCTCCATCCCAAAGCAAAGGACCAGTCAGTCATATTATTTCACTACTCAGAACCATTTAGAAGACTCCTCTATGCCTTCCAAATAAAGTCCAATGTCTTCTGATATTCAGGCTTCCTACTATCTTTCTAACTGCCAAAAATTTTCTACACTTTTCGTACTTTTACTCCCATTAGTCACCATGCCTGGGACAAACTCTACAACAGCACTGATCTCTACCTTTTTGAAATTCTACCCTTTCTTTAAGGCTCAGCTCAAATGACATTTCTCCATCTCCCCCCACTCCATGGGCAAAAATAGCTCCTCATCTTCCTCTTCTCCAACAGAACTCTACTGGTATTTCTTATCCATTCACCAGTATCCATTATATCTATCTGTGTATGCGTTTTAGCACTCCTAATGGACTAAAAGCTCCTAGAAAGCAGGGTTGGTATTATCTTCGCTTTTCTGCAAAAGCTAACAAGGCATTGCACATTAGAACGTACTTAATGAGCCAATGCGTGAATAAAACTCAAAAACTCTCAAATGTATCTGAAGGATGAATGAATCTCCCTCTATTTCTGAACAAGATCATGTTGTCTACTTGACAGGCCCCAGGCCATGGATGGAGTACATCTAACAAGGGGTGGTAATAATGTGTATTCCTGGAGTCTTGAAAATCTAATAAAAAATAAGATGTAAAATGGAATCAAAGGGAAAATCTGCCTGCTTACATTCATCAAGTCAGAAACCATACTAACTATATGCAGTGTATAAAGAATAGAGATTTGCATCATTCAGTTCAAAGGAAACAAAATACCAGAAAAGAACCAATAATTAATCCCATGGCCTCACCCATCTGTACACAAATGTATAACATTACCGTCAACAAACAAAATGACAGAAATTTTAATGCAAGGAGGAAACTCTGATAACACAGATACTACCAAACCTTGGTGAGATGAGACCATGTTTGGATTTTGGCCCTGGAAGGATTTGTTGTTGTTGTTGTGGTGGTGGTGGTGGTGGTAGACTTGTTTTCAGTCATTTCCAACTCTCTGTGACTCCATTTGGGGTTTTCTTGGAAGAGATACTGGTGTGGTTTTCTATTTCCTTTTCCAGCTCATTTTACAGATGAGGAAACTGAGGCAAACAGGGTTAAACAACTTGCCCAGGGTTATACAGCTAGTAAATGTCCAGGCTCAGATTTGAACTCAGGTCCTTCTTACTCCAGGCTTCATGCTCTATCTGCTACACCACCTAGCTCCCCTTTCTGTCTGGAAGGACAGACCTTATTTAAAAGACTGTTTCTTTTAGCCTATCCTGTTGATAGGCTAAAAGGGGTGATGAGAAAGGTAGCTTTTCAGATTAAGATATATTCGTGTGAGAAGATCTAGGCATCAAAGCCAAGGAATCAGTGGAGAATAAGTGGAGAATATCTGGTTAAAGTTAAACTGAAACAGACTCAGAAGTGATAGAGATATTAGAGTATACTGCAGCCCATGTGGATGGGATGAAGAAAGAGACAAGTTCTAGAAATGTCAGAAGCCCGCTGCTGAGACATGGCATATTAATAACACCCTTGATAATTTCAAGTCATCTAGTCTAGGTGAAGAAGATTCTGGGGTCTTAAAAACAACCTCGTAGGCATGGCCAGGCCACTTTCCAAGGTGACTAACTTTGAAAGACCAGGCAGAATGAGAAGGTGGCCACGGAACTGGAGGAGAGCAAATGTCTCAATTATCTTTTAAAAAAAACGGAAGAGAAGAGCATCTTCACACAAGCCAGTGAGCTTGTCATCGGCTTCAGCAAATTTCTGAAGGGATTATTAAAGGGATTGTTAATAAAAACCCAGAAAAGAGCCAGCATCGCTTCCCCAAATAACCAAAAAAATGTCACTCCTGCCTCAAGACAAATTAAGAGGAGCATGGGGGTGAGGACCAGGGAGGAGATAGACCCACTGCCTTTGAACAGGCCAGGCCTCACTTTATGCCCGTGCTCACTTCTGGGCACCACGCTAGGGGAAAAAAAAACAAAATACTGATATGTTGTCAAGTATCCGGAGGAAGATGACCAGGAGAGGGAACCATCTTGAGCCTGTGCATTTCAAGACCCAGCTAAAGAAACAGGGATGTTTAGCCTGGAAAAGGAAAGGCTTAGAGGGTGAGCAAAGAGCTGTCTTTGAGAACCTGAGGGACCATCAGGTGGGAAAGGGGCAGGACTTGTGTTTCTTGGCACAGAGGACAGAGCTAGAAGCAAAGGGTGAAAGTTTCAGAGGCAGACCTGGGCTGGAGACTAAGGGAAAACTTCCTAACATAGCGATGATACAAAGTGGAATGAACATGCTGCAGGTTTCCCCTCACCAGAAGTCCTCCAGGAAAGGTGGTATGACCCCTCCTTTGGAAGGTGGGGGGGCAGAAATTCTCTGTCAGCCATGATCTGGGCCAGGACAGCCTCTGAGCTCCCTTCCAAAGCAGGGAATCTGTGCTGCTTCAAAGATAAAAAGTTCTATACCTACCGCTAACCATGAACGGAGCTCCATCGTTTCAGAGCCCATCATGTTCCAGACCAGGCTCAAAGCTACCAAGCTAGAGGGTTAAATCAAATTCTAACATATGACAAGGATTGAGTAAGAGAAAATGGTTAGGTTGGTTATAGATAAAGGTCAGTAAATGACTTTTTTTTTAAAAAAAGTTGGACTTCCCTTAGGCTAAAAACCAAAATCCATCTCCCTGTCCCCCCCAGCCCCCACCTCAGGCCCTCTGTCCCAGCTGGAGCTCCTCTGCTACTTTCATCCATTTTTACATATTCATGATATAGCATTCCACTATCAAGTGATAGTAATCAGGATTCATTTATTGTAATTTGCCAAACGCTGCGTTCCGATGATTTCCCACCAGGCAGTTGAGCCCTGTTCTTAGGAAAGGAAAGTCACAACTTGACTGATGCCAAGATAGATGAACCCCAGGAAGCCGTTGTTTGGTTCCAAATTGGGTTTCCTCACCCTCTTGATTTGCACCTCCCCATGTAGCAGTCAGAAAGGAGAAGAAGCTGAGTCAGAAAAGGAGGAGGTGACTTACAGGTCACCGTCGTCCCCCCTCGATGGGCTGAGCGGCACCAGCTGCAGCAGGAGGCGCACCCCATTCTGCCACTCCTCGGCCCTTTCGAATTCACAGTACAGGTAGCTGCACTCATCTGAAGAAAACTGGTAGAAAACGTAGGTGTCCTGGAAGTACAGCTGCTGGTCCACTGGGAGAAACAAAAAGGGATCCATTAGTTCGAAAATTTACCCAGATTTCCTCTCTGCCTCATGTTGTAGACACAGTGACACAATAGGTCGTTTTCTTTTCAAATGCCAGGCCTCCCAACAGGGCTGTCTTTTCCTCTTTAAACTTCAAAGCTACAAGGATTTGTGAATAACTCCCTGCTCAGATGCACATTGCAACCCCTCTATAACAATAGACAGTCTTTGAGAGCTCCTGGGATGGCAGCTTTCAAGATGGAATGGACCTTCGAGGTCAGCTTGTCTAGATGAGGAAGAGAAGAACTAGAGAGCTGGAAAGTACCCTGAGAAGCTATCTAAGTGAATCCAGCCATCTGACAGATGAAGATACTGAGGCCCAGAGAGAAGACATTTGCCCAAAGACACACAGATAAGAAGCAGTGCAGCAGGGCTAGAACCTAGGTCCTCTGAGCTCACAGCCAGCTCTTTCCATTATAGCACATGTGTGCGAATCCTGCCCAACTATGTTGACCTGTGCCAGTCATTCACTTTCAGCTTCTGTTTCCATATCTATAAAATGGGGATAATCATAGCATCTACCTCACAGAAGGTTATGAGGTTCAGATGAAATGATGTAAGATTCTTTTTGGTGCTATAGAAATGTTAGCAATTAAAAAAAGGAATATTAGCAATTATTACTATGTGGCGTAAAAATTCAGCACCTTACAATGATAACTGACAGTTACATAGGACTTCATATATATGCTTTCATTCAAGCCTCCTACTACAGATGTGAAAAAAGGGGCAGGGGGAAGTGATTTGCCTCTGGTCACGTAGCTGGTGAGTATCAGCCAATAAGCATTTATTAATCACCTACTCTATCTGGGAAGTGATTAAACTTAAGTCTTCAGGACTCTAGGCTGCTTCTTACCCTGTAGCAGAAAAGGGTGCCAGCTTTCTGCCTCAGCCAGGCTTCCCAGCAGTCTCCTGCCCTGGCCAGGCTTTCCAGCAGCCTCCTGCCCTGGCCAGACTTCCCAGAAGCTTCCCTGCCCCTGCCTAGGCTGGTCTTAGACAACGGTCCATCCCTAGACCCCTGCTCAAAGTCTTCCCAGATTGGTCAGACCTACAAGAATTCACGTTCCCCTGGTGAGGCCTCCTAGGCCCCAGGGTCCCTCCCATGCCCCAAGGAACCAAGGGAGACACTATTCTTCCTCTTTATACTCTAATTTTCACAAGCAGATCTCCCTAAGTTTTCTGTTGCAACTCTTTCAATGACCTGTACAAACAGAAACAATAGGAAATGGAACCTAAGAGGGAAGGAAAATTTAAACGGCTCAAAAATAAGGAAAGCATCTTGAAGTCTTTACAGGACAAGTCTGATTCTGCAGGCGAGGTTTACAAACAAGGCCTCAGGTCATCCAGATGGAGCCCCACCCTTCTGCCCACTGGAATTCTAGAAACACTAACTCTTTCAGATGCCAAATAGGAATTAGTTCCAGTTTCGAAACAGAACCATTAGGGTTAAAAAAGTCAACATATTTCACTTCACTTCAATAACTTAACAAATGCCAAGCACTGCACTGGCCACTGGGGACGCAGCATGGCAGAGCAGAAAGAACAATTCCTCTGACCCTGACACGTGTGGCATTAGGCAAGGCATTCAACCACCCTGGGCCTCAGTTTCCTCATCTGTAACATGGAGCAAATGACTTCTGAGGTCTCTTCCAGATCTAAGTCCATGACCCTACAAAACCAGCCCCTGACCTCAAGGAGCTTCCATTCTGTTTGGACAAAAGAGAGAAGTCGATAGAAGATATTTGGGGTGGAGGAGGGGGATCAGCAAAGGTCTCTGCATAGCTGGAGGGACTCGAGCTGAGGCTTGAAAGATTTTAGGAATACCAAGAGGAGAGAGAGCATGCCCGGCAAAAGGAAGCAGCTTGTGGAAGTGAGTGGAGGTGGGAGATGAGATATCACCTAGAGGGAATGGTGTTAGTTCATCTGGAACATAAAGTATCTGAGCAGGAGCAACGTGTAGCCAGCCTGGGAAGCAGGACCGGAGCCACCCTGGGAAGGTCTCATAGTATTCAGTCTCTTGGTTTCACTGTCTCACTAGAAGGTAAAGGTCACCCAGCAACAACCAACCTCCTGGGCTTCAATATTCCCATCAAAAGCCAAGAGGCCACCATAAGCAGCATGAGATAAAGAATCCTCATCTCCTGAAATCAAACCTTTCCTTCCCTACCCACACCCTGCCAAGCCACAGGAACTGACATCAACCACTTTCAATTTAGCTGCTCCCCTGCCCCCCAGGGCTTCCCTTTCAAGGGTAGCTTTCAAGCATAGTGAGGTAACTGGAAATTGGGGAGCCCTAAGTCTGACTTAAAAGGAAGTAAGCTTTCTCACCATCTGACAAACCAGTCAGGAAAAACCACAAATGTATAGCAATTCAAGATGTTCCTGGTAAAAAAAAATAAACCCAAAACCAAACCACAAGAAAACAAAAAACTAGTGAGGGAATGTCCCAGGGAGGGGAGAGAGGACTGGGAACAGAGCAGAGTAAGCTCTCTGTCATAGCAGGTAGGTCACAACCATTTTTTCTAATATACTGATGACCAGAAAAGACTGCCCCCAACACCTACCTCTCCATAGCACGAGGGATACAAAGATATTCATGATGGCTGGGGGGGAAAGATTGCCAATAGAAATGAGGCATGCTCAGCTTTTGTCCATTTTATAAAGGGGGCAAGGTTTGGTTTGCTAAGGGACCTATTGTTGGTCAGCAAATATATCAGTACTGGTGTAGTAGATCGAGCCATTCTCCAAACCAGAACCATCTAGATTCAGATCACACCTCTGACCCACACTGGCTATGTGACCCTGGGTAAGTCATTTACCCATCTCGGTGCCCCATGAAACTCGCTAAGATTACAAGGAGCAGAAAAAAATAAAAGGTACAGACCTGAATAGATAGAAGGAGCCTCCAAAACGGGAATGCCGTACACCGATGAAGCCACAGGCCCAATAAAAAGAAAGGACAATTAGATCAGAGATACCCACACGCTGGTTTTAGGATACAAACCTGAGAGAATGATCCCCATGTCCAGAAGCAACTGCCACACGCCAACGGCCATCGAGCGACACTGAACAAAAGGACAGTTCTCTAAAAGCCAGTCCACAAGCTCGGATCCCACGCAGCTCCTCCTAGACAAACACAGGACAATCGGCAATGACTCCAAGATGAGGAAAGTCTTTTAATGGCCCTAACATTAAGAGGCGAATGATAGCCCAGTGTCCTGGGCCCTAAGCAGACTCCAGATGGCTTACTGGGCTCAGTCCTGCATCTCGTGTTCTAGGCCAGACACTGATCCGCTGGAAAGTGTCGAGATCGATATTGACGGAATTAAAACCTTGTTACTCAAGAAGGAGTTGGAGGATTTGGGGATTGCTAAGGCTGGAGATGAGTTTTGTACCCTAGCTTCCGATTTAGAAATGGCAAAGACTGCAGAGGGCAGCTAATGAGACTCCTTTTAAAGATGAGGAAAGTGAAGCCCCGCAGGAATGTGGTGGAGGGATGAGCTGGGTCATGGGGTCTACATATGGCTTAACAGTGGAGAGATTTCAGGAAGCCCGGGAACTTAGATGGTGAAAAAGACTCTAATGGAAACCCAGCATTTCCTTCAATCATTTAAAAAACATGATTGTGACAAGGGATCCAGAGGCTTCACCAGATGCCAAAGGGGTCCATGGCACAAAACAGGTTAAGAAGCCCTGGTCTAGACTATCGCCCTAAGCAGCCTCCTAATGCTGAGACGCCACGGCCCTAAGATAAAACAACACTGACCCAGATCTGCTGGGACATGAACTCTGAGTTATCCCACCACTGTGGTCAGGAGAGAACAGATCTCACAATGGAAAGGCCCTTCAAGGCCATCCATTCTGATGCCCTCATTTGACAGATGGAAAACCACTCAAGATTGTAAATGACCCTCTCAATTTTACACAGCTAGTGAGTGGCCAAGGGGCCATTTGAACCCTGGCCCTCTGACGGTACATCTGGCCCTGTCCACTGTACCACACTCTCTTTCACTCCATACTTGGAATACTCTTACTGCTCCTGCTCCCCTTCTTCCTCTTCCTCCTCCTCCTCCTGCTACTCCCCCACTCTTGCTCCCCCTCCCCCTGTTCTCCTCCCTCTCCTCCTCTTATTTTCTGCCTCCTGACTTTCCAGGCTTCCTTCGAGACTCGGCTCAAATCACACACCCATACACAGCATATACATATACATATATGTGTGTGTGTGTGTGTGTGTGTGTGTGTGTGTGTGTGTGTGTATAGACACATATGTGTGAAATGTGTATATGTGACATATCCATAATATAGATATATAATTAAAATATGATGTAATATAAACTGCTATATTATAGATATTACTTTGCTGTTTTCATGTTGTCTTCCTCATTAGAACTGAAGCTCCTTGAGGGCAGAGGTGATTCTGGCCTTTCTCGTGTCCCCAGTGCTTAGCATCAAATTTGGCATTTAGTAAGTACCTGTTGGCTGAATCACTGCCAAGCTCCATATGCCTCAGTTTCCTTGTCTATCACATGGGGAGGATGGACTAAATGATATCCAAGCTCCCTTCTGACTCTCAGTATATAGCCTATGAGCTATGAAAATTTGAAAAGTAAAACTTATACCCATTAAAAGAATTAATCTTAATTAATGGAAATTAATTAATTAATCAAATTAATTTAAAAGAATTAATCTTAATTAATGAGAATGAAGACTATACATAACAAATCTCTAACATAGGAGGCCTGTATGGGGTCATGGTTTGGAACTTTGGACAAAGCATCCCTAAGAGGCAAAGTGAGGGTGCTGGAAAGAGCAAATGAAGAACTTGGAGTCATGAGAAACCTGGATTTGAACCCTGCTTCCAACACTGATGAGCTGTGAGACCTCAGCCTCAGTTTCCTCATCTGCAAGATGGGGATGATGATGCTGGTGGTGGTGGTGATGAGGAAGAGGAGGATGAAGATGAGAATGGTGAAGAGGAGGAGGGAGATGAGGAGGAAGATGAGGAGAAGGAGGAGGATGACAATGATGATGATGACGACGATGATGATAGCACCTCCCTCCCACGGTGGTGAGGAGGCTCAGATGACACAATGGCTATGAAGTCCTTTAAAAGCTTAAAGCGCCTTCTAAATGGGAGCCCCGATGATAACAACGATGAACTACCTAGATGTTAACAGTGACATCACAAAGAGCACTCAGTTTAAAGATTTCCAAACAGAGACAGCAGGAGAGCTGTGAGGAGCATCCAGGGTTCATTAGCAAATTAGCCCGATGATATAATGAAAAGAGTGTTTGATCTGGAGTCAGTTTGTCAGACGAGATTCATTAAGCACTTCCCACAGGACGGATGCATCCCTGTGCTGAGTTATCAGGAATACCAAGAAAGACAAAAACTGTCCTTCTCATCAAAGAGATCACATTCTACGGGGGAGACCACAAATACATCCACAGGCACAGGCACAGTGCCTGCGGAGTCGATGGAGGGCAGTCTTAAAGGAACAGGGGACAGCCGGAATCAGGAAGAATACTGCTCTAATCTCAGCTCCCAGCTGGGTGACCCTCAGCAGGTTGCTCAAGTTCCCTGGGTGTTAGTTTCTTTACCTGTAAAATGGAGTTCATAAAACCTGTAGCACTGGCCTCACAGACTCATTTTGAAGATCAAAAAAGACAATGTGTGTGAGCATTTTTAAATCTTCAAAGCACTCTATGAATGTCAGTAATTATTATTAATGTTGATATAAAAATTCTAATAGGTGCTGTTAAAAAATCTTGGGGCTTAGAAAGCATTTCACAGAATGAGCATCCCTTGCTAATTATTTCTTCTTAAAAAAATAAGTTTTTAGTCAGGTTCTAAATCATAGATTAGAGAAAGGAAAATTAAAACAACTCTGAGGTACCACCTCAAACCTATCAGATTGGTTAAGATGACAGAAAAGGAAAATGATAAACGTTGGAGAGGATGTGGGAAAATTGGGACACTAATGCACTGTTGGTGGAGTTGTGAACTGATCCAACTATTCTGGAGAGCAATCTGGAACTATGCCCAAAGAGCTATAAAACTCTGATAAACCTTTGATCCAGCAATACCACTTTTAGGGCTGTATCCCAAAGACATTTTAAAAAGGAGGGAGAGGAAGACATATTTCTACAAAAATACTTATAGCTGCTCTTTTAGTGGTAGCAAAGAATTGGAAACTGAGGGGATGTTCATTCATTGGGGAATGGTTGAACGAGTGTGGTATATGATTGTGACTGAATACTATTGTGCTGTAAGAAATGATAAATAGGATGTTTAAAAAAACCTGGAAAGACTTACGCAAACCAATGCAAAGTGGAATGAGCAGACCCAGGAGAACATTGTACGTGGTAATGGCGATATCATATGAAAATCAGCTGTGAATGACTTAGCTACTCAGATCAAGGCAACGACCCAAGACAACCCCAAAGGACCCATAATGAAAAATGCTATCCACTGTCAGAGAAAGAACTGATGGAATCTGAATGTAGATCAAAGCATACTATTTTCACTTTATTTTTGTGGGGTTTTCTTTCTCAACATGACTAATATGGAAATATGTTTTGCATGATTACACACTTATAACCTATATCAAATTGCTTACCATCTCAGGAAGGGGAAGGGGAAAGAGGTAGGGACGGAGAGAATTTGAAACTAAAATTTTTTTAAAACAAAGGTTAAAAATTGTTTTTCCAGGCAATTGGAAAAAATATTATTTAAAAAAAAAGTTTTATTGAAGTCTTTCTTCTTTTTTTGTATCACCATTGTTTCTCCCAGTATCCCTCCCTGATGGCCTCCCAGAGAGCCATCCCAAAGGACAAATACTATTTTTAAAGACTGAGAATGAAAAAAGAGGAAAAAATCAGCATAACTGACCAATATGTCAACATAAATACTAGCTATTATTAATCTAGTCAAAAAATCTGAAAATAAGTACACTGCACGACACTTTGTGGAACTTCCACCTCTGCAGGGGGGGTCCAGTGGGAGCATCTTCTCATATCCTTCTTCTGAATCTTTCTTCTTTACAGTTCTGCAACACTGACTTTTAGGGGTTTTGTGATTTCTCTTTCCACTCCGTTGTGGCAGTCATTGTGTATATTGTCTCTTGGCTCTATTTAACCCCTGGGCAAATCCTTGAACCTCACTGAGTCTCAGTTTCCTCATCTGTAAAATGAAGATATTGGGTGAGACAGTCCCTGAGGCCCCCTCCAGCCCCAGATCTGGGCTCCTGTTATTTTCTAACAAAGGCATGTCTTGAGACTTTGAAATAGCAGATGTTCATTGTGAGTCATGAGGAAGCAGCCAGGCGCGTTAGCCATCAGCATTCTGCACAGGTGAGTGAGTGGCTAAATTATCCAGCTAAGGTGCTTGGGAGCCAGCCTCCGACTTCTACTACTGAGGAAGTGTAGTGTTTGACACACAGATTATTTCAAAGTCTCCCAGATGAAGTTGTTCCGCAAGCTGACTGGCAATGTGGCTTTTCAATTTATTCGTGGAGCTCACATAATGGGAAACATTCAATTTCTTGCCATCGTGTTAGCAACTTGTGTCTATGTCCATGGAAGAAAAAGCCATTTCTGGCAGATCGCCAAGGATCTGAAATAGCAAGACTCCCTCTCTCCACCCCATCTCCCACCTCCAGGAACAGGTGGAGTGTTTCATGCCTCACTTGTCTCCTCCAAGATCCTGACTCATTTCTCTCTTCTCAGCGTCTTCCAGGAGAAAAATAACGTCAGTCGATTCCCCTGGAGATGAGAGGAATAAAACCAGGAGCTGCCACAGACGCTGAGGCCGTGGTATCCGGTTAATGTGGTGAGACTGAGTCAAAGCGCTGTCAACTCGCTGCCAGTTCCCACAAGGAACCAGAAATAGGTCCTGCTCCAGGTGGAGACTGGAATAACAACCACAATATTAACTGACATCTAGAAATTGCTTCAAGTGCCCATATTCTTATCTAAGCCTCACAATAATCCTGGAGGGGAGGTGCTACCATCATCATCCCCATTTTACAGGAGAGTTTAACTTGCTTGTGTTCACATTCATGTTTAAAAAGCATTGTGTCAGAGGCGGGATTTGAACCAGGTCTCCCCTGACTTCAAGGTCAGCCCTCCTTCTACTACATCACGCCAGCTTCTCTATACCGGAGAGACAGATCTATCTGGTTCCGCTATTACTTCAGTGAGTTGTTTCAAAAGACCAAGTACAGGATGGTCACTGGAGGTTTGGGTCTAACAATCTACCTGGGACACTTTTAAGAAGATCTAATTCTTCCAGTTTTGGGGCTAGCGTCTCTAGAGATACTGCAAACTTTGGTCTAAAATAACGACTGAATCTATTAAGATGAAATTCAATAGTTATAAATGTAAAGTAATGATCTGGGGGTCTTAGTGGACTGCAAGAACCATCTGAATCAAAGAGTATAATATGATTGCCAGAAGGCTGAACGAAATTTAGGTTGCACTAAGGCAAAGAATCTAGGACTAAGGAAAGCACAGTCCCGATGTATTTAGCCTTGGTTAGAGTATTGTCTGGAGTTCTAGGTTCCACAATTTAAAAGGACATTGATAAACCAGAGGGCAGCCGGAGGTGGGCTACGGGATAATGAAAGCCCATATGTTGGTGCCTTATGGAGATCAACTGAAGGAACTGGGGATTTTGAGGCTGGAGAAGAGAAGACTGGGGTAGGGGAGGGGGCCTGCCAGCTTGTTAATGTGTAAGGATGGGGGAGGGGTGATCGAAAGAGTCCTCCTTATAAGTCTCAAACAAACTTCCCTACACCCCTATACCTTTATCCAGTTGGAATGCCTCTTGGATTGAGTTCTATAATCAATCAATCAGATGTTTAAGCTAGCTGGGAATACAAAAGTGCCCTGAAATTGGTTGAAGAGTCTCACCCTGTGGGCCTTAGATTAAAAACTTCAAACTGGGGTGTGTCTTGGACTTGCATGCTAATTCTCCTTGTTAGGTCGTCTTAATAAAAACTCATTTCTCAAAACTAATTAAGTCTGGTTGGCTAACTGATATCAATTAATGATCATACTGATGGGGACTCATGAGTGAACTATTCTCAAATCCCCAATCCCTCTGAATTGCCCCTGAGAGTCCTGCAGGGAACAGTGTTTAGTTGCCCTCAGTGGACCTGACCTGCTGGGCTGAGTGAGTTTGGAAGAAAGAACCCCAGGAATTACTGGCTTCCCAATAGACTCACCTATCAACAAACATGGATTAAGTGCTTTCTGGGTGCCAAGCACTGTGCTGTGTGTTGGAAGCTCTTTGGAAGTTTAGATGCTCAGGATCACAGAACTTGAGAGACCAGTGAGACCAAATTTGAGTCATAAACCTCATGTCCTTAACAGACCTGCTCTGAGCACATGGCTACCTGGGGAACTCAAAAGTCACCCACCACAAGCAAACAATTAAAGCTAAGTGTGGCTTATTCACCAGGCGCTGTCCTAGGTGCTGAGATAAAAAGGCAAACATGAATCAGGCCCCACCCTCATGAAGCTTATATTTGATTTGGAGGACCCAATGAATATACCAAGGAGTAAACCTAAAGGAACGAAGTAATTTCAAGGAGAGAAAACACTTGTATGTCAGGAGCCAAGTCAGGACAGGTCTCACCTAAGAGGTAGCATCTGAGGTGTACTTTGAAGGAAGTTGGAAATCCTAAAGGCAGCAAAGGGGTGCCATAGTGGCACTGGGCCTGGAGTCAGGAAGACCCATCTTCCTGAGTTCAAATCCAGTCTCAGACACTTACTAGCTGTGTGACCCTGGACAAGTCACTTATCCTTGTTTGCCTCAGTTTCCTCATCTGTAAAATGAGCTGGAGAAGGAAATGGCAAACCACTCCAGTATCTCTCCGAAGAAAACCCCAAATGGGGTCATGAAGAACAGGACACAATTGATAAAAAACTAAACGACAACAGAAAGCATTCTAAAAGTTTGAGGTGAGTTAATTAAGCATTCCAAGCCCAAGGCTGGTCCGTCTCTGTGACTCCTTCTGAGCCCCGCCTGGCCAGGAAATGAGGTAATGATTTTAAACAGACATTTTCACGATGATAATCGTCAATGGGCTTACCTGTAAACTCCTTTAAGGTTCACTCTGTCTTTTATCAGGTCAGATGCTTGCACTGTAAAGATGTTCCTCAGGGCTCTTCCAGCGCAGGAAGAATTCTCTCCATAAATCTATGAAAAAATGAATAAAGGACTTTAAACTTAAGGCCAAATTCTACTATTTGTCAAGTAGTCACAACTCAGCACACACAGAGCCCAAAGCACTAAGCTGCTGCTCCTAGAAAGTCTCTATGGTTTGCCTGTGCACGCGTAGACATTGACCATCTTGAGCACACATCTCCTTGATGTCGGCCAATTCGTGCTATTTTATGTAACAGGATGCAAATTATTAACGGTTTGATTTTTTTCTTCACATGCCAAAAGCTGTTTCATTGAATTCATTAGAGTTAAGAGAGGCAAAGATTCCCAAAATAAGGAGCTGGGTACGTCACTGGCCGCTCCTCTGGTCAGACCTTCAGTCCTGGGTGCCCTGTATTGGGAAGAATAATCATGAGCTGACGAGTATTCCGTAGAGAGGAGAGCGAGCCAGACAGCGAAGGGCCCCAAGACCACACCTAACAACAAATCATAATAGCATTTATAGAAGGCTCTAAGGTTTGCAAAGCACCTTCCCTACGTTAGCTCGTTTGAGCCCAACTGCTCTGGGAGGTAGGAGCTATTGTTATCTCCACTTTATGGAGGAAAGATCTGAGGCTGAGAGTGGTTAAGGAACCTGCCCAGGATCACACAGTGGGTAAGTGTCTACGGCCAGATTTGAACTCAGGTCTTGTCCTTTATCCATTTCAACATCCAGCTACCTCAATAGGAGGATCTCTTGAAAGAACTGGGGATGTTTAGTCTAGATGAGAGAAAATTAAGGGGTTTGTGGTGGGTGGGGGACGAAGATGTCCAAAACATATTCAAGTATTTGAAGGCGGAATATGGATTAGATGTTTCCTTTCACCCCAGAGGGCAGAACTAGAAGAAATGGGTAGAATCTGCAGAGGTAAGCTGAAATTTGATACTAGGACAGTTTTCCTAACAGAACCATCCCCCAGCAGAATGAACCACAATTGGGGAGGGGGCTCCCATTCACCGGAGGCTTTCCCACAGAAACCAAATGACCATGCTCATGGGAAGAGCTCTCATTTGGGTATGAAGTTAGACTCCATGGATCCCTTGCCAGACCCTTCCAGCTCTGTGATTCTAAGATCTCTCTTCCTTTTGCACAAGAAGGTTTTCCATAATTCTGCTTTAGTAAAGAAAGCCACAGAGCATCAGCATCCCAAAATGCATCTGCCCCATAATCATACATGTACATGCGCCTGCCTCTTGAGATCTGAGGGGACTGTTTGTCCCTGGCACGGTGAACACCTTATACATGGACACGGAGTTGGAATATTCCTAAATCTACAGCAGGGGGTATTCGGACCCACACTCGGAAGTTCTCAAGGCTCATCTGCTCATGGCATCAACAGGAGCTAATCTAGCTCATGGTCTCATCTTCAACTGATTCACCAAATGATGCAGAATTTCATCCCTCTGTCTCTTCCTCCTCTCAATACCCCCTGGCCATATCATTCACAATCCTCAGTATGGGTTTGTAATTTCTTAATCATGCAAAAAGTCAAGCAACATCCAGGAGGCACTTACCCATGTTGTGGTTTTGTTCATTTTAAAAATAAAATTCTAGTTGTTTGGAAAAGCCCATTCCCTGCACCCTGAAGTGCTAGATTTTTGCCTAAATGGGGCAGGAGGAGGTAGATGCTCCTGCTCTTTATCCAAGGTGAGAGATCTTATTGTAATTCCTACCCCCAAGTCCCAGACAAGGGGACACAGATGCAAGATTTGCCCTTTTCTTGAAGGATAACTGTATTTTTATTTTGTTTTGATTTGGGGAGGGTTCCTTTTTACACAACCAAGTTCCAAGAACATGACCCAAATGCTTCTGAGCCAGCTCCTGTTTTGGCCATTTGCCTGATCTGGGGCACACACCCACTTTAGCTTCCAGTCAATCAATCAACAGGCATTTATTAGATGCCAAATATGTGCCAAGAAACGGGGACTCAAGAACAGTGAATTCTCTCTTTAGCCAAGTTCTCCATTTATATATTTAAAATATGCTGTGTTTGAATGAATCTGACTGTAAAACTCTGAGACATCCATGTTGATGCAGCCACCTACACTTTTGCTCCCCTGTTTCAGGTACAACTAGGTACGATTTTTGTTGTTGCTGTCGATTAACAACCTTGTTCCCTTCTTTGCTGAGGTGGGGGCTATGAGTATGAATTATGACATAGAAGGTTGGACTTGGTGGATGCACTCGTTAGTTTTTAATGAACTGGCTTTTTCTCTTTTATTTTCTTTGTTATAAAGGACATCTCTCTGCGAGCGAGAGAAAGGATGGACTCCTAGGAAGTGAGTGATTTTTAAAACGGACATCTTTTTACAAATGTCATAAGGGGTTAAGGAATGGCAAGAAGGACCATTCTTTTGTTGTTGGTGGTGGTGGTGGTAGTGCCAGTGGTGGTAGTGGTGTTGGTGGTGGTGGTGGTGGGGGCGGTGGTGTTGATGGTGGTGGTATTGGCATTGGTGTTGGCGTTGGTGCTCTTTCAGTGGTGTCTGACCCTTCATGACCCCATCTGAGGTTTTCACTGCAAAGATACTGGGGGTGGTTTGCCATTAATCACCACCAGGCTAGGAAGTACCTGAAGGCAGGATTTGAACTCAGGTCTTCCTAACCCTAGCTAGCTTCCTCTAAGGAAGACAACAAACTGTCTTTACGAATCACTGTCACTAAAAATATGCAAACCTCCTTCAGAATTTCAGGGCCAACGTTCTGGTGATGAGCTCTCTGAACTTAGCTTAGCAATTCGGTTAGATTCAACATGCATTTATAGGGCACCCACTGTATGTCTGGCACTGGTGATACAAAGCCAGAAACCAAATACTCCCCACCCTCAAAGAGCTAACATTCCACGAGGAGGAAATACTGAACACAGAGAAGTGAATATAAAATTACCGGGATAAGGCCTAGAATTGTTATGTCATCGATATAGAAAATCAGAGATGAGCAAAGGCCTCCTACACATGTAGGAATGTTCCTGCTTTGTATCTTGGAGTCTGACAGCTGCCAGGAGCTTCTTAGCCAAGGTTCTGAGAATGGCTCCCGCCATACAGAGGGTGCTTAATAAGTGCTGGTTAGCTGACTGCCTATGAGGCACCAATGATGGGCCAGGATGTGAATGCAGGAGTTCCCATTAAAACTCAGAGCTCCTGGAGAGCAGGGAATGTTTGCCTTGATTTGTATCCCTTGGGACTGGCACAATGCCTGCTACATGATGTTGTTGTTGCTGCAGGGGCAGCTAGGTGGCGCAGTGGATGGAGTACCAGGCCTGGAGTTAGGAAATCTTGAGTTCAAATCCAGACTCAGACACTAGCTGTTTGACCTTGGACAAGTCACTTAACCGTGTTTGCTCAGTTTCCTCAACTATAAAAAGAGCTAGAGAAGGAAATGGCGAACCACTCCAGGATCCTTGTCAAGAAAACCCCAAGGGGGATCACAAAGAGTCAGACATGACAAATGACCAAACAACGGCTGCCACATAGGAGTCACTTACTCCACCATGACCATCCCCCACTGTGGACACAGACTATACACAGAGCAATGATTGTGGTTGTTGCACTGGTCTTCACTGTCTGTCACCGGCCCCTACTTGACGCCTTTCCAACGGCATGACGTGACAGCCTAGAGCTTTGGACTTGGAGTCAGGAAGACCCAGATTCCAATCCTGCCCGAGTCCCATAGGAGCTGTGGGATCCTGGGCCTCAGTTTCGTCTTCTGTCAAACGAGGGGTTGGACTTGGTGACTCCTAAAGCCTTTTCCAGTTCTTGCTCTGCGACCCCACAGCCCTTGGTCCTGCCAGAGCCTGGCCTTCAAGAATTCATAGCCACCTCAGAGGCCTGTGGGGCAATCCTGGTGAGGGAGACAGAAATGACCTTTCTCTTCTTGTTTCCCAGTGAGGCTCTGAGGCTGACCTCAAGGGAAAGGTAATCCCTCGGCATCTAAGGGCGCCAGGATATATAGTATTAGATTCCCAGGCCTCCACCCCACCCCCACATCAGGAGCCTTCTTCCAAATTGCAAAGCTGATCCCCAAGCAGTTAGGTCTGTGAGCCCAGTCACCTGGGCCATCTCCTCTCAGACACACACACCAACGGGTTTTGTCTTATAATAGAAACAGAAAGCCTATCATTTTCCTAGCTTGTCTCCTGATATTGCTTCTCATCCTGTTCCATAATTGTTTCTATCATCCATCCGAAGCAAAAAAAGAAAAAGAACATTAAAGGGATTGATTTAGATCTGACAGGGAACAAGTCTAACATCATTCCGGGGAGACTTTGAGAGTATCTCATTATCACCTCCTAAACAGAGCTAAAAATGAAGTCTTCCACCATGTTCCAGCGTACCCATCCATCCTGGCGAGGACACAACTACAAATAGAGTCTGGAAGAGTCAGGAGAGATGTCACAAGGCAAGGAGGAGACAGAGCCATGAGCCACACTTGGAAAACTTGGCTCCACTCCTAGTCCCATGGCACCATCATTTTGTAAATCAAACATGTACAGACTGACTGCTTAGTGTCATTTTCACCATACACCCTCAACCTTCCTGGACCAATATAAAGAGTATGTGGTGGGGGAGGCAGCTCATGGGACTTGGCATCAGGAAGAGCTGGGTTCAAATCCCAGCTCTGCTGCTTCCTGTGAGCTCACAGACAAGTCACAAGCCCTTTCTGAGACTCAGTTTCTCAATCTGTAAAACAAGAATAGTTCCACTGTCATGTTTAGTAAGCCCTTAGTAAATGTTTACTTCCTTCCTTCCTCACAGGGCTTCTGTGAGGTTCAAATGGGCGACTAGGTGGCACAGTGGATAGAGGCTAGACCTGGAGACAGAGACCCGAGTTCAAATCCAGTCTTAGCACTAAATATGGGATCCTGAGATCTTAATCTCTGCCTCAGTTTCCTCCTCATCTGGGATAATAATTGCACTTCCCTTCTGGGGTTGTCATGTGGATCAAATAGGATAATCTTTACGAAGTATACTATCTATACTAGCTAATATTATTAATGTTAAAATGCACTGCAACTTAGATAAATGTAGGTTACTATTACTGGTATTATTTCCACTGCCAAGGAAAGCAGGGCTCCAAGTGAAACCTCTGCCATGACCTACTGCCTGAGGTCCTTGAGAAGTGGGTCTCCTTCTGCTGCCCCTGCCGTCCGCCTGCTCCCATTCCTGCTCTGGACAAGCGTGCGTATCCTGCCTGCAGTGGCCCTGCTGCCCTGTTAACTGACAGGGGCATCTAGAGAAGCTGGGGCTTCAATTAACTCAGCCTTTCATTTCTACACACATGGGGAAACGGCATATCCTACAAATGACCACAAGGTCCTCTGCCCACATTGAAAATCTGGTGCTGTCAAAATTACGTGTAACCATCACCAGTGTGGTCAAGGCTAAGCAATCCACTGAGCTGCCCACCATAGAGAAGGCTTATAAAATAATGGTTCCAGACTTCCCTGTTCTTCACCAGAAGGTTACCTAGATACTCAAAACAAGCACCAGGTGTTTCTTCTCACTCTGTGAATTTGATGCTTCTGGTGGAGTAATGGACAGAGGATTGGTGTTGGAGTCAGGGAGGCTGACCTGAGTTCAAATCTTGCCTTTGACATATTCTAGCTATGGGGACCTAGGCAAATGACTTAGCCCCTCAGTGCCCTGGGCAGCACATGCAGAGACTGATCTGCATACCAGCTTGAGATCGCTTAGCCAGACAGGCAATAAAACATTTATTAAGTGCCTGCTATGTGCCAGGCACTCTGCTAAGTGCTGGGGGTACATATATGAAGGAGAAAAAAAACAATCCCTGACCTCAAAAAGCTTACAACATAATGGGGACAGGAAATGGTTCAGAAGGGGGCCAAAAAGAGCCATGGAGACCTTCGAAGGAAGGGACCTGGGAGGGAAATGGAGAGATGGCTGGGCTGGGCACCCTCCTCAAAGGGAGGTTTGGGGAGAAGCTCTCCTCTCTGCCCCCCGATCAGAGGCAGGAGCACAAAGGCTGATGTGACCTTACAGGATGATGTGGATCTATGTTGACAGACAGACTTTCTACCGTGGAAGTTCTTTAAACCAATGAAAGCATGGGTTTAAACAGACAGAAATACTAGAAAGGAGAGAAACAGGAGACAGAGAGAAAAAGGGACAGAGAGAGAACAGGGGAAGGGAGGAAAGGAAGAGGGGAAGAGAGAGGGAAGAGGTGAGAAGCAGAGATGGGAGAGTATAAAAGAATGAATGAAGCATTTATTAAGCAGTTACACGTGCAAAGCAAGCTAGACCCTCATCCCCAGGGGCTTCCATTCTAATGGGAGACAACACACAGAAGGCTTCAGCTGCAAGTCAGATGGAAAGTCCCCATGGTCCTTAGGGGCAGCCACAAAACACATGTTAGCATTTCTTCTTAAATGTCATTTCTGTTGATAAAATCATTTCAGTTTTTGATGTGGGACCATGTGATAGAGTCAGGGACTTTGGTGGTAAGGCCATCCTTTCGTGGGTCTTCAGAAACTGTGGCTGTAGGACCTGCAGGAGTAGTTCCCAGGCTATGCCTCCAGAGGGACTGATTCCCAGAAGGCACTGGGCTGGAAGCACTCTGACTCCTGAGACTCTTGTGGTCAGGGTTCTGAGCTGTCCCCCACCCAGAGTCTGAGACTAGCTGGTGCTTAAGGTGGTGGTGCTAAGCTGCCTGGTACACGCTCCCTCCTCTCTCTCCCCCAGGGTGCCTGGCTGCTTTTGCTAGGCTGGCTTGTCTATCCTGGGCATGGCCAGCCCTTTCTGCACAAAGGCTGCTTCCTGAGATGATGTCTGGGGCTGGGGGGGGTGGGGGGAGGTGGGGAGCGATGCTGCCTGTCCCAGGGCTCCTGAGTCTCTCTGCCCAGTGGGGGCAGCCTCTCAGCAGACTTCGCCGCCGGTGATGAAAAAGCTGGGTCCCCTCTCCATGCCAATTTCTATCCAGTGAGAAGAAAGAGGAGCATTGTGTAGAGATGTGGCCTCAAAGGCAAGAACACCCAAGTTCAAGGCCTGCCTTTGATATAAACTGGCTTTGTGACCCTGGGCAAGTCACTTAACACCAGAGTACTCTGAACAACCTTCCAGGACTTTAGGGTGCAGAGTGGAAGCTGATCTGCATTGGCAGGGAGAACTTTCTCATCTGAGACCTCCCTATAGGCAGGAAGTCATAGGTCCTGTTCCTATGAATAGGGATTGTCCTTTGACTTAATTGATATGGGGTGTGTGTGTGTGTGTGAAAGGGACGGAGGGAAAGAGGTAGGCAGGGAAAGAGAGACAGAGAAACAAAGACAAACATTTAAGCTTTGGTGGCTTAAACCTGTACTAAAAGTTTTGGGACATCCAACACACACACATATGTAAATAGATATGCATGTGTACAGATACTGATATATACACACCTACACATACATGTGCATTCGTGCATGTGCATGCACTTGATCATGGTGTAGGTGACCCTAAATTCTTGGAGGCCATCCCAGCACAGCACAAGCTTTGGAAAGTCTGCCATCAGACTAGAACACCTTCAAGTACAGACCTAAGGATGGATTATCATTATCTAAGGTCTGAAGAGGATCATCACCATGGTAACCAAAGGGGGGTGGATTTTTTGGGCACAGAAACTCTCAAAGAGCCCCCCCATGAGGAGGGAAATGAGCAGAATTGGGGTATAATTTACGTGTTATCCACAAAGGAAATGACTTTGAAGGGCAACTCTGAGCAGCACTTGACCAGTGGTGACTTCTGAAGCCCGACGCTAAAGCGGCAGAGGGGACGGCCTGAAGGTCTAGATGGAGACAGAAGCTTTCGGACACAGCCAACGCGTTCCTCTGTTTTGCATGACTATACTTATGTTACAAGGAAGCCAGGGTTACTGGGGAATGGTGGAAAGGCAGGGCAAGGAGGCTGTGATATGGGGATATTGGGAGCACCTCCTTCGCAGGGTTGTGAGATTTAATGAGATGGTCTTTGTCAAATGCTTTGTGAACCTGAAGATGCTAAAGAAATGCTAGCTGTTAGGACTGTTGCTGCTGATATTTGAAAAATGTAAAAAGAAGTTAACATCTTCATGTATAATTACTTCTCTTTTTGGTTCTTCATATAATGAGATATTTATGTTAATTGATGATTGTTAAGTTCATAATAAACAGAAAACTGTTTTAATTGTACAGGGCTTAAATAACCACACTGATCCAAACCATAGACCCATGCAGACTGAAGAATTGTGAAATAAAACTGTGACCACAACTCATTAAAATATGCCCAGATCTCCCCTCATTATGGATGCACGCAAAGCTATACATTTATTCGACTTATATTTTTTAAAAATAAAAAAGGAATAGGCAAGGGATGGTAGAAAGAGGGAAGGAGGGAAAGAAGAAAATAGGAAGGAAGGGAAGAAGGAAGGAAGGAAGGAAGGAAACAGGAATGTAGGAAGGAAAGAAGGAAGGAGGGAAGGAAAAAGGAAGGTAGGAAGGAAAGAAGGAAGGAGGGAAGGAAAAGGAAGGAAGGAAAGAAGGAAATAGGAAGGGAGGGATGAGAAAGGAGAGACAGGAGAGAATGCAATGATAACCTATGCTATCAGTGGAAATTTCTTTAATGAACTCATAATTCCAATGATAATAATGTCTTTCCTTAGTGAATAAATGTTATGACAAAAGAATGGAGACACAGTATAATCATACCTGGGAAGCAGTATGTTCTAGGTATGGATTCGAAATTCTTCTTGCCAGAGCCTATATTTAAAAAGAAAAAAAAGAAGTTAGAACAATCATCTTTGTACCCAAAGAAAAGGACAAGATGTAGGAGAGCAGAGAAGGCACATCAGCTTCACTTCACAGAAAATGAGTTTATACCACCTGGATCCCCCAAAGCCCTGGCACTGATAGTGCCCTTTCTAATGCCTCAGTAGGCACTGAACCAAAAGTCTCTGCAATCACAGATAGCACCACAGCCATGGACATCCTGCCTGTTTAACATGACAGGCACAGGAAATGAAAGGTCAAAAGCTAAGTTGCATGTGTGTGTCCACACACATGCATATGTCTGCTGATTTCTTTGCCTCAGCCCCTGTCTGTACATTCCCACCCAGAGGACCCTGATCTAACTTCCTCTCAGTTCAGAGCTAGAGCATTCACAGGATCAGACTTGCAGAATGGCCAGAGATCTCCGAGATCCTCAGAATAACATTCTTCACATTGCAAGCATGTCCTAAGGTTTGCAAAGCACTTAACATACATATCTCATTTGAGCCTTATAAGAGACCTATGAATGGATGTTCTTAAGTCCATTTTCTATATGAAGAAACAATGGCTCCAACTGGTTACATGACTTGCCCAGGGTCTCATAGCTTTTATGTCTCAGAGGTGGGACTGCAACCAAGGTCTCCATGATGCCCAATAATTTGCCACCACATCTAGCACAACTCTTTACCTAAACAGTCACGTCTTCTCCATCTGCCTAGCAAAGGGTCATCCAGCTTCTACATCAAGACCTTAAAGGAGGGAGGAGCCACCCCCTTTCCAGGCAGCCCAGCCCAAGCTTGGACAGCACTCAAGATTCACATCAAGCTTCCAGCTGCCTCTCTGTACCTTCCACCCATCCTTGCCCCCTACAGCCTAGAAGAGCACCTTGAATTCTAGAAGCAGGAGGCCATCTTCTCCCCACCTCCAGTCGGTTTACCTAGGAACACAGGCATCCACCCTAACTGAGCTACATCCATGATCTGAAAAAATCTGACTAAAACCCAACTTTGAGTATTCCCTACAAGCTAGGATCCAGACCCAGCTTTTCATCCCAGTGTTCAAGGTGCTCTTTGATTTGGGTCCTACCTAACTCCCTAACTTGGGTTCTGCTCCTCCACCTTAGCCCATAAGCCTTCTATTCCAGCTGTTGCCACCCCACCCCCCCCACCATGCCATCTCAGTTCCAAGAGCCTTTCTCGTTCCTCTTTGATGAATATGAATCACAGCCATCCTCCACATCCCTCCATATCCCTGTGGTTAGTCCAACCACAGGGATATTTCCCTTCTTCTCACTCTTGAAGCACACATCATCTGGGCCTCTCCATTAACAAAGCATTTGTCCCTGTGCTAGTTAAACATCCTTGTATAAATGCATAGATGGCAAGCTTATCACATTTGCAAAGGAACTGAGCTGGGAGAGAGGACTAATGTATTGGCTGACCGAGCGCAGACTTCAACAGGCTGAGCCAACACTGGGGAGATAAATCACCTTCAACAGAGAAAAAATTAAAAGTATTACCCTTGGGTTCAAAAAGTCAGCTTCAAATACACATGATGGGGGAGGTATGGCTGCACACCCAGTTGTCTGAACAACAGTGCACTGACCACACCGTATGAGGGAAGAGTGTGACAAAGCAGCCCAAAGAGTCACGGGCATCTCAGCCTGAATTAAGAGACATATCAAGTCTAGAACAAGGGAGGTAATAATCCCTTGGCACTCTGCCCTGGCCAGGCCACAGCTAGAGGATTATGTTCAATTCTGGGCACCACATTTTAGGAAGGATGTTAATAAGATGGAGAATGTAGAGGGGACGGCAGTCCTGGATGGTTAAGAACCTTGAGTCTTCCATCATCATCATCCCCCCCAACAAGTCTTAAGCACCTACTATGTGCCAGGCACTGTGCTAAGCACTTGAGATAAAAAGAAAGGCAGTTAGTTGTGTAAGCACTGTGCATATACAAGATATAGACACTGGAAATGGAAGGCAATCTCAACATTCATCCCATACAAGGATGGGTTGAAGGAACGAGGGATGTTTCTCTTGAAGAAAAGACTTCAGGGGTACTTGATAGCTGCCTTCAAGGGCCAGAGAGGCAGTCATGTGGGAGAAGGACTGGACTTCATTCTGCCTGAGGTCAAGCAGAATGAGAACACAAGGCAGACATGACAAAGAAAACAATCTAGACTCAATACAAGGGAAAATTCCCTAAAAATTAGAGCTATCCCAGAGTGAAATGGGTTTCCAAAGTTGCTAATGGGTCTCCCTTCCCTGAAAGACTTCAAGCAAAGACTAGATGACCAGTTAATGGCAATAATTAGGTCAGATATAAAAGGAATTCTTGCTCCAGTATGGATTGGATAAGATGGCCCTTCTGGTCCCTTCCAATCCTGACGGCATCCTTCCTGCCCAACCCCCTGCTGCCAGCTCTCCCACATATGTCCTGTCTTTTGGCATCTCAGAGTTATTCACTCTGGAAAGCTGACAGGATCCTTAGACAGCCAATGGCCAAAAGGCTCCAATGATGACGGCGATTTCTTAGTATAGAATAATCCTTTCCCTTCCCCAAAATGTTGCTCTCCTGCCCAGTGGCTGAGATTTTTCTTTGCCTCTTGATTCTATGTGGTAGCTTGTTCTGTTTGGGAAGAGAAGTACCATTCATATGGTACCTAAGCATTTTACAAATAGAATCTCACTTGATCCACATGTGAGGAAGTGCTTTTATTATCTCCACTTCACAGTTCAGGAAACTGAGGCAAACAGAAGGTAAGTGACTGCCCAGGGTCACACAGCTAGTAAATGTTTGAGGCCTGACTTGAACTCAGGTCCTCCTGACTCTAGACCATTGGGTCTCTATCCATTGTAGAATAGCAGCCTCTATTTTCTCTCTAATTGCACAATTAAAAAAACAAGAATTTTGACCCACAAATCGAAAGCAAAGTGAAGGCAAATCCCTTTATGAGAATTGAATATTTTTTCCCTCAATGAAAAGTCAGGGCATCCCTACCAATATGCCAGATGTGCAATGAGGCACAGCCACCCTATTGATTAACCCTTAATTTCTGGAACATCCACTGAAAATTCCACGTTTCAGAGAACGTTAGTGAGCACTGGAGAGGGGATGTGAACATCACATAGGAACTCTTTAATGGAAGACAACAAACGCTTTTGCCTCTTTTCTGGGTCCTGTCTGAGCCAGCCTGGATATACCAACACTAGGGTGTTGGTTTTTACACAATCAAATTTCACTATGGCTGCCTGCTTGATGGGCGATCTCCAAAGTTTTGTAAGGCAAGTAAATAAAGCAGGGAGATCTGTCTATACTGACTAGATAGCAGCTCTAGATACTCCCTGAGCCAAATGGTATCAGTAGCAACAGAATAAGGCTGGCTTTGACAGAATGAAATAAGGCGAGTCTGTTGTCTGTCTCCTGGCTCCTGCAGAAACTAGTACCCAGGCTGGTGGCAATACTCTCGGTCACACAGGGATAGGGTATGAGCATTAACCTCTAGCCACACTGGTAACATGAGGACCCACTTCCCTCATGGCCACCCTTTACTATTTAAATATCAGAGCCAGCAGGAACAAGGTATCTTCTTTCAATTTCCCCCCTCCTGTCTTCTCATCTTTTTTAATGTGATTTCTCCTTCTGGCAGCCCATTGACTCAGCTCAACCCTTCTCTGTGGCCATTGTTAAATATCAACGTGATCTATCAGAAGACCCAGAGCATTTTAAACCAGTAACTTCTGTGTTCAGATCCTTGTTCTTTTCCCATCAATTTGCTCTAAAATCCTGGGTGATCCATACCCAGCCTGCCATAAACCAAGGTTTGGGCTCACTTCATGCAGCCTCTTGACTCTCTTGCACAGGACTCTCTCTCTGAATTAGGGGTTCTTAACCTAGGATCCATTGAAGGATTTCAGGGACTTTGTATTAGGAGGGCAGAGTTTATAATCTCAAAGAGGATCATATATATGTCTGAAAGGTTCGGAACCGCTGGATATAAGAAATTCTCAAGATAAGAGGCAGAAGAATCAAAGCATATATTTAGGCTCCACAGTAACCAACCCATGAACCAGCATCCCCATTTTGACATATTGATCAAAAGCTTCCAGGCCCAATAAGTACACCGCACAAGAGTAACCAGGAGGCCACAGAGAAGCATGATGGTGTCATATACATGCTTCCCCTCTATGGTAAAAAGATTACCCACTGGCCTCAAGTCCTTGTTCAGCTTCCTCCCATAGGTCAGCTCTGCTACCGGCAGCTCCTGCTTCAGCTTCGGCTGTGGCTGTAGCTGTAGCAGCCTCTAGCTCCAACAGAAGCTGTTTTTAACCATCCGGCTTCTGCGGGGGTGTAAGGTACGCCGGGGAAAGCACAGGTTCTTTTGATCAGCTTAAGCAAGGTGAAGGGGTTGACCGGGAAAGCACAGGTTCTTTCCATCAGCTTAAGCAAGGGAAGCAAGGTGAAGGGGCCGACAAGCTTACTCCAGTTCAACATACAAACAGCATTCAGTTCAGGGGAAAAAGCCAAACTAGTCAAGGGCACTTGTTGACTAAGTGCTAAGGAGCCCATTTTTGGTTACCAACATAGACTTAGATGAGGAAAAAATGACATCTTTCTTTTCACTAACATCTAACTGAAATGTAGTATTTCCTTCCATGATTCTGAGGAGACAGTGGGCTTCAACAGCCTGCCAAAGGGGACCATGATCCCCAAACTGTTAAGGAGCCCCATTCTACAAAGAATTTTTCAAAATTGTGACAATTATCTCATCATGTTCACAGAATTACAGTTTGAGGCACAGAGAAACTCTCTAAAGACCTCCCCATGATAATGAGCTTAATATGATTATGTTTGGTGAATAGCACAGACGATAACGACGCTCACTGATCGACAGACTGGCCACATGAAGGAGTTCGGACTTCAAATCTTTGCTCTCCTTCCTTTCAATTACAATGCATTTAGAAGAGCATTCTAAGGGATTCCATACACATTGTAGATGCCCATGAAGTTGTTTATCTTTTAATGATTATAAAAGTATGGTCCATACTGAATATGAATCTATAATTTTGCATCCTTTCAGAACTGCAAATAAAAAGAAAATCCAGGCACAGCCTTTCATTCTTGGAAAACATCAACGCCACCCATGATTTTCTTGAAATTATGGTACCATTTAAAACTACGAATGATCACCAGCCTTCACGTGGAGGGTCTCTGCATTGAAATTCCTCGTGTGTGGCAAAGACTCCTATTTCAATAGGCTTACAGAGATTTTCCTCACAATAACCCTGAGGGATGTGGAGGAAACATTGCTTTTCCCACTCCCATTCCCATAGATGGAGAAACAGAGATTGCAAAGAGAAGTAACTTGCCTCAGCTATTAAATGTCAGAGCCTGAACTCAAACCTGGTTCTCTTGACTTTTAAGCCCAGTTTTACCACTAGCTATATGACCCTGGGCAAGTCACATAACCCCAGTTATTTCCAAAACAAACAAGCAAGTCCAGTGCTATTTCCACTAAAATCCACCCTGCTTCTGACAATGATCAGAGGATCTCAAATTTGCATCTGGTAGGAACTTTCGAAGCCACCGAGTCCAGCCTATCAATTAAGGAAATTGAGGCTAGGTTGTGTGACCCATCCAAGGATTGATACACAGAAGGTGCAAGAGGTGGAATTGGAACCCAGGTCAAAGACAGTATTCCTACTTCACCCATTTATACAAGGCTTTAAAGCTTCTTCCCTCAAACAAGCATGAGGCCAGGTCTATTTGTGCCAAACAGCTCACTGCAGAATTGTTGGGAGTGGTTTGTTTAACTATGTGCCCTCTACAACTCAAACAAATGTTTCATTGCCTGTGAGAAGCGTCCTCAGGCCGACATCAGATGAAGTTAAATAAGTCGGGGTTATTGGGAGAAAAGGAGGGAAGGAGAATGGTTTAACTCATTTCCCAGCAACCTGAATTCCTAACATTTTCATCATCCCGAGCATATACTCAACCCAGCAGTAGCTATAAAAAGTTCATTGGCAGCTCTGACCACTTGGGCACTTCTGGGATCTTGGACACTGGGCCAGCTGCCATCACCTTCTCCCCAGAAGAGTCAGACTTCAGTCAACAAATTAATATTTATTAAGCATCTAATACGGCACTACTAGGCACTGTGCTAAATACCAGGGATACAAAAAGAAGCAAAAGACAGTCCCTGTCCTCTGGGAGGGCAGATTACAATCTAATGGAGGAGACGACAGACAAAATCAGTATGTACAAACCAGCTATGTATAGGATAAATGGGACATAGCAGAAGGAAGGCATTAGAATTAAGAGGGGTTGGGAGAGGTGATCACACACAGCCAGAGAGGAGGGGCATAGGCTAAAGTTGGAAAGAAGCTTTGTTTTATGAATGCCGAAAGCAAGTCCCAAAAAGGTGATATGCCCAAGGTCACACAAGTACCAAGTGGAAGAATTAAGATTTGAACTGGGGTCCCTGGATCCAAATCCAACAAGAGATCTTTGTACTACACCACAGTGATCTCCCTCTCTCCCTCCACCTATATTCCGTAAATTCACAATATTGTCTGCACTGGCTCTTAGCCTATGGTACCTTGCCAATGCTCTGGGGCCCACATGCACCTCAAACAGCATTTCTCCAAGGGTAAAGTTGAGTCAATTTCACAGGCAGTGGATTCACACCACACAGACCCAGGCTACCCCTGAGCCAGACCCGTGGCAAGCACCCACATGCCAAGAGTATTTGCCATTTTCTTCTTCAGTTGACAAAAACAAGAGGGAAGACTCCCTGAAAACACCACGTCAAAGCACGTTCCCACTCATCGGAGATGGATGGGTTCGGAGAGCTAGTGTGGCAGGAACTCCGGGGGCCACCAGGTCCAATCCTCGCCTTTTAGAGATGAGGAAACACTGGCCCTGGAGCAGAAGCAATTTGCTCAAAGTCCCTCACAGCATCACAGTTTCAGAGAACGATAAACCTCAAGGGCCGTCAGAGATCACTCAGTCCAGTCTCTTCATTTTACACATGAGGAAACAGACAACAAAGTGAAGCAACTTGGCCCATGTCATGTCGAGGGTTGGAGGAAAAGCTTTAGGCCTAAAGATCATGTGGTCTGGTCTGATCCCCTAACTTTACACAGGATGTCTTCCCTATGGTCTCTTAGCTGCCCAATCCAACGGTCCTTTCTCAGTCCTCACTCCCCTGGACCTCTGTGCAGCCTTTGACGCTGCTGGCCACTCTCCTCCTTAGTACTCTTTTCTCCCTGGGATTTTGGGATGTCACTCTCTCCTGGTTCTCCTCCTCCCTCTCTGATGGCTTCTTCTCCTTCACTGGATCCTCCTCCAGATCACACCCTGTAACCATAGATGTCCCTCAGGGTGCTGTCCTGGGTCCTCTTCTCCCTCTAGACTGCTTCACTTGGTAATCTCATCAGTTCCCAGGGACTTCATTATCATCTCTATACTGATGATTCTCTACCTTTCCTGCTCCACCTCCAATCTTGGGTCTCCCAATCTCGAAATAGATGTCTAGGTAGCCATCTGAAACTCCAAAAGAGAACTCATTATCCTTCCCTGAACCCTCCTGCCTCCCCCCTTCCCTATGACTGTAGAGGGCACCACTATCCTCCCAATCTCCCGGCTCCTAACCTGGGAGTCATGCTGGACTCCTCACACCCTCTCCTATCCAAACTGTTGCCACGGCACCTTTGCAACATCTCTCCCTCACACTGTCCCCATGTTACAGGCCCTCATCCCCTCACACCTGGCCCATGACAATAATACCCTACTTAGGGCCTCAAGTCCCTCCCTCCCCCAAACCACCCTCAGTTCAACCACTAAAGGGATCTTCCTAAAGGGCCTACTGATCCCGTCACTACCCTCCTCGATAAACTCATGGGGCTCCCTGTCACCCCCAGGATCAAAGACAAAATGGTCTGCTCAGCATTGGAAGGCCATTACCTTTCCAGCCTTCTCACCCCTTACTCCCTAATGGTACTCTTCAATGGCCTCCTGGCTGCTCTCCCAACCAGACCCCCCAGCCATTCCCTCTGCCCATGCTTCTCCCAGGCCCTCTTAGCTCTAGCCCTTCTCTCCTTTAATTATTCCCACTGATTCTATAGACTGCTTGCTTTCTATACATTTGTTTTCACATTGTCTCCCCCATTAGAGCGTGGGCTCCCGAGGGAAGGGACTGGCTTCTCTTTTTTTATACCTAATACTTAGCGCAGTGGTTGGCACATAGTAGGTACTTAATAAATGTTGATTGTCTGGTTGAGACGAGGAAGCTGAAGCCCAGGGAGGTCTCATAGATCTCAGATCTAAAGCTGGAAAGGGATTCAGAGGTCACCTAGTCCAGCCCCACCTTTTAACAGATGAGGAAACCAGGCAAGCGAAGTGACTGCCCCAAATCTACACTGGTCAAAAGCAGAATTCAAACCCAGGTCCTCTGACTTTCCAAGGAAGTGCTCAGCTACCCAGGGTTTAGGAGTTCAAGCCTTCTGGGACTTAAATCTCTCCCAGGAGTTACTAGTGGGTAGCCAAGTCCCCTCAGTTCTTTCCGTTTTTCATGTTTGTCCTCTTCCTGTCCATTCCTTCTGTGGCTGCTGGAGTCCAGGCCCTCCTCATCTCACACCTGGGCTCCTGCAGCTGCCTCCTAATTCCCCATCCCTCCTCCCTTCCAACCTCTCCACGAGGGTGTGGGCAGACAAAGCTTCTGGGCTGGAAGGGACGGTTTCTAAGGTTCCTGCTAATGCTGAGCATGGACCGGGGGATTGGAGAGGATGAGCCTGGGAGATGCCAGGGCAGCAGAAGGCATGGCCTTGGGACAGCAGCTCCTTCCCTCATGGCTCCTTCACTACCACTCATCTGCCATTAGCCCGGAGAACAGTGTCTACACCACCCTCTGCAGTCAAATCAACATCAAAGCAGACCTCTCCAAGGGGGAAGAATTCACTGTTCCCACAGTAAGAGCATTTCTCCTCAGCCAAATCCTGCTGTGCCTTGAGATCATGAAGAAATATAATGCGGAGCAGAGTGAGGTGGAAATAATACTGAAGGGAGAGTCAGGGGAGCCCAGAGGTTGATTCCGGCTGCTGGCGTGACCTGGGCCAACTTCTTTGGCCCCCTTAAACCTCAGTTTTCCCATCTATTAAACGGAATTAATGCCCACTTCACAGAGTCATTGAAAGGAAAGCACCTGTAAACCTTGAACCCTGGAGAAAAGTTCATCATTATTATTGCTGTAAATCTCAAACGGCGTGCAAATCTTTATTCTCATGAGCCTCGAACCCATAGAAATGGCCGCCATCATTCCTGTTAGACCGATAGTATTATCATTTGTCTCCCCTTGTCCACCATCATGGTGGTGGGTGCCCCAGGGCTCCAGAAGCCTCCGCTGGCTGGGCAGAACCTCGGGGAGGTTCTACTTTGTACAGAGGCCCCAGGCAAGGCATCTGCCCCCCAGACTGCAGAGGGCCTCGTTGCCAAGCGGGTAGAGCTCAGAGGGCCTTGCCACTGGGCCAGTGGGGCTTGGTGGGCCTCACTATAGGGCTCATGAATGGTGGAGCTCAGAGGGCCTTGCCTCCAGGCTGGTGGGGCTTGGAGGGCCTCGCCGCCAAGCTGGTGGGGCTCAGAGGGCCTTGCTGCCAGGCTGGTGAATGGTGGAGCTCATAGGGCCTCACCGCTGGCTGGGGGTGGGGCACGGAGGGCCTCGCTGCCGGCCTGGTGGGGGCACGGAGGGCCTTGCCGCTGGGCCAGTGGGGCTTGGAGGGCCTCACTATAGGGCTCGTGAATGGTGGAGCTCATAGGGCCTTGCTGCCAAGCTGGTGGGGCTCAGAGGGCCTTCCTGCCAGGCTGGTGAATGGCAGAGCTCATTGGGCCTCACCGTCGGGCTGGGGGGGCACAGAGGGCCTTGCTGCTGGGCTGGGGAGCACGGAGAGCCTCCCCGCCGGGCTGACTACAAGGGGTAGAATTGTTCAGCTCCAGCAACTCTCAATGTCATCTCTCTGGAAAGCCAGATATGCCTCCAAGGTCGGCCTTCTTGGCCACCTCTCTTACCCCAGATAGGAGCCCCTCTAAGCCAGGGAGTGAGAATGATTCCCTTGCATGAGAGATATACTACGGTGGAGTGGAAAGATACAGGATTTGAAGTCAGAGGACCCAAGTTCAAATCCCAGCTCAACCCCTCATTAGCTGGGGTGACCTTGGGCAGGTCACAGACTTTGAGGCTCAGTTCAATTACCTGACCTGGTGTTAAAGAAAGAGTGCTGACTTGGCTTCACAAATCCCTACATGCCATGATCACAAAAAGTGGCTCAACTCTCTGGGCCTCAGTTTCTCTCCCTGTAAGGGATGAAAGGGTTGGACTAGATGGCCTCAAAGTTCTAAGATGTTCTTGGTTCTAGGGCCTCTGAGCTCTCCCTTATCCCTTAGGTCCTGTCCCTGGATACACACAGACTGGAGGACCCAAGGAACACCTGTCAATCATGACTCCTCCCATGTGATTTCTTTCCCTTTGATATTTCTAATCACTTGCCCAGCACTGCTCCCCACAGGCCTCCAAGCTGGCTCTCCAGAGCCCCTCTACTTTCTGCTCAGGAACAAAAGGACTCCTGTTTTCAGCAATCCCCACCCCCACCCTGTCACACCTGCTCAGGAGGCCCATGTTTGCACCTTATTGTTTTCCAGACACAGGCCCAATGTGGCACACCTGCACACCCTAGCCCTCCAGCACTGCTGGAAGGAGAATCTCCACCAGGGGTCAGGAAATGAGGAGCCTGGGGTTCCATTTTGCTTCTCACCATGAAGAGTCTAGTCTTGTATAGACTTGCCTCTGCCCTTTAAAAGGGAAGGCTGCAGAGGAAAGCCACTTCCTGGAATGCACCAATGCTCACCCACCTGGCTCTCCTCCTGCCTACCTTGGGAGAGAAATCAGCCAGAACCAATCCCCCCGAGGAGTCGTGAGCCCTGGGAAAAACGTCCTGGAAAGAAAAGTGAACAGCCCCCATTCTGAGATCCCCAGGACCGTCAAGGCGCCAGACTTGGAGGAAGAAGACCAGGCAGACGTGGGCCCCAAGAAACAAGTCCAAAGCCAAGACTCCCCTACGCTGGCCCCTCGCACCCACATCATCCCAGCCCCCAGGCTGAAAAGCCAGGGGCCATCTTCGACTTGCCCATAGCCAAGGCCTAGTGATTCTTCCTCTGTGTTTCTCACACCAGGCCCCTGCCTGTCCACCCCCAGCACTCCCCTTATCACTTCACACTGGTAGGAACCCCGGAGGTCACTGCCTGCAGCCTCTCTTCTTTCCCAGGAGTCAAACACAAGACCCCAGTATAGGCTGAACCCAGTTAAAATGTAATTGGGAAATATTTAACAAAATAAATAAAAAAATAAAGCATAGATAACATTACATTTTAAAACCAAGTCAGTCTGCTGTAGGCAGGGACCCCTACGCAGTGGGCAAGTAGACCGAATACTCCCGAAAGATGGCCGTCCAGTCTACAGCTTGCATACTTCCAGGCAAGGGGAGCACACTACAGCATTCTGTACCTGGAGTCCTCCCCTGCTTCCCATTCTATGTCAGACACCACAAGCTGCGTGACTATGGACAAGTCTCTACCCCTCCAAGCCTCAGTTTCTTCATCTGGAAAACAGGAATACGAATCCTTGCCAGCCCTGCCTGTCTCAGAAAAGTGTCCTGAGGTTCATTTGGGATAACAGAAGTAAAGGGTCTTGACAATTTAAAACCTTTATCAGCATCCACTCTCTGTCATCTGGGACTTCATTCTCTAAAAGGCAGAGGAAAGGAGGCAGCACGAGCTATTCTGGCCCTGGACGAGCAATAAGAAGGAAACAGACTCCAAGGGAGCTGTTCGAGGACTGGCCGCTCAGCCTTCGCATTTGCATGGATAAGGAGGGTGTCACGTACGTGGCTCTGCCACACTTGACTCTGTCTCCACACGATTTCTTGACCTCTCTCCCGACCTTGGAGGGGCTTTCCTGTTGTCCCTCAGAGTCCGTTACTCCTGGATTTCCTGCCTGTGTCTCGAGGTGGGAAATGCCATCCGTTTCCAGGCCGCACAGGCTTCCTATCTCCAATTAGCTGCTCTGGCAGGGGTCCTTGGCCTCCAAACTACCCTCCCCCTCGGCCCCAGCTCCTTACATGCTGAGACTGGACCACCGGGGACTTTCCCACATCAGCCCGGCCCACTCACAACCAGGCCCCTGGGGAAGACGGATCAGGAGAAACGGGCCTGCCGCCCTCCTTCCACTAGCCCAGCCTCAGCCTTACAACTGTTTTTCACATGAGCACAGAATTTTGTTCCTCTCTAGTAAAGCCTTGAAATGCTCTCGGACCAGAGGGCCTAGGGATGCCGGCTGAAGCCTAGAGGAGACTTTACTGGTGTTTTTGTCCGCGCGCGCGCGCGTGTGTGTGTGTGTGTGTGTGTGTTGTCTCCTCTGATACAATGTCAGCTTTTGGGGGAGAGGAGTTTTCATCCTTGTCTTTGTACCCTCAGTGCCCAGCCTGGCGTAGGGAAGCACTTTATAAATGCGTGTCAGTCAACAAGCATGTACGTAAGTATGTGTGTGTGTGTACATAGATGTACGCATGTGTACATGTATGCGCGGGTGCCCATGGATGCGCCGGTGCCCGTGGATACGCGGGTGCCCATGGATACACGGGTGCCCATGGATGCGTGGGTGCCCATGGATGCATCTGTGCCCATGGATGCGCCGGTGCCCATGGATACGTGGGTGCCCATGGATGCGCTGGTGCCCATGGATACGCGGGTGCCCATGGATGCGTGGGTGCCCATGGATGCGCGGGTGCCCATGGATGCATCTGTGCCCCTCTTGACTACAGGACAAGAGCATTTCTGGGCTAACTAACACATTTTGTAGACGAGGCCCTTCAGACCCCCAGGAGGGGCTCCGCACCATCCAGTGCCTGCTGCTGCTTCAGAAGATGCCTCCTCAGTGAGAGGAGACTCAGCCCCCACCCCAGCAGCCCCCGAAGCCTCTCTCCTCTTCTCTGCCCTCTTACCTACTACCCTTTCTTCTTGGATTATTTCCTCTCACCTGGCTAGACAGTCTTTCTTTTAAGCTTTTACAAAGGGGTCTTTACTTCCAAGATTCCATTGTCAGCCATTACAAAAGTCCAAACATTTTCCTCCAACACCTTGGGAGCACACGTGCCTCCATTCCATCTTGGTCTCTGGGGAGAGTGGATGCAGACTCAGCACAATTTCTATATGGCATTGGTCCCATCAAGTTCATGGCCCTCAATGGCATGGCTGACATGTCTTTATCTCAACCTGGGTCCCAAAGGTCACTCCTCGCTCCTGAGGAATCCAAGCTAGGCCGGTACCAAACCTGGTCTGGTCTTAGACTCCCAGAAGCCTAAGCCCGAGATTGGCCCTCCTGACCCTCTGCCACTCACAAGGTCAGCTTCTGGATTAGTCCCCAAAGACCAAATGGAGAGGCAGAGGACAGAGGCACAGAGAGCACAGAGGCGCTATCAGAGAAAAGTCAAGCCAAGAACAGAGATGCACACAGGGAGAGCTGCCAATGAGAATCTCTTCTACAATTTCATCATCTTTGCCAAGTATCTGACCATGAAGAGATGCTCCTCGGACCCCTTGAGTTTCTGTGGCTAGCAGGAAGATCGACCTGCAAACAACCGGAGAAACCTCCAGCAGGAGGCGAAATACAGGCCATGCCTTGTGTGCCTGGTTCTTGTGGCAATCATCTTTGACTCCCGGAAACTCCATGCCCAGAGTGCCAGTTAACTAAACCTGTTCCTCAGGAACTTCTGGTCCAAGAGAAGGCTGACTCAGCCTTCCCCTCGGGTCCTGCCTCCCAGCTACAGCTTCATTCATCTCTTGGCACTGATCTACACCCTCCAGATTTCTGTCCCGACCCCTCAGCCCACGCAGGGCACACAGCACCCCTGGACACTTCAGAACAATACTCCAGAATTCCTAACGTAAAGCGCTTCCTAACTCTTGCCACGCCTGACTGCTGAGAGCGTCCAAAAACTTCTAGAAGAGTACATGCCGGAGTCTAAAGTTGTCCTTGGGCAAGATCAAACAGTGGCTCAGAGCCCTTGCGACAAGAAGGACCAGAGAAGGCCCCCAGGGCCAAAAGCAAGGAGGAGGCAGCGGTTCCACTTCCTTCATCTGACCCCGTAGCTGTCAAAGCCTCGACATCTTAACCAACTTCACCTGCCATTTCCCAAGATTTTCTCAAGCTTTCTAGCTCGGTTTTTCCATGTATAGAAACTAATGTGAATGCTGGGGGAAGGGGAGAAACAAAGTCAGATTCTAGTCTGGGCTTATTCTGCTTTAAGCCTCGGATAATTTTCTATTTTCATTTTAATTTTATCATTAGCTCTTGAAGCCTGACTTGTTCCAAGGTTCTTAAAATCACACATTCAGTAACCATCAACAAAAAAGGGTGAAATTTCACCTCTCTGGGGCTGTCTCCTCACTTGTAAAATGAGAGGACAACAAAAGTCCCTTTCCATTTTCACGTTATGACCCCATGCTCCTATGAACCACATTGTGCCCATGAAGACGAGCCAGAAACCCTGAAAAATGAAACCCGCCATACACAGCAAGCTATTTCCCTAAAGATAGAAGGGCAGATTTCTCTGGACACCTGTGGAAAGGACAACCATCCCCTCCCCCCCCCAATTAAAAAGGCTTTGGCATGAGAACATTTCTCCGACAAGCCCCACAGGGGGCTCTTCTTAGCCACATAGAAGGGCACTGGCATGCTTATGTGCCCACGTTGGTTCTTCTTGGAAGAAATGCCTCCCATCAATCAGGAGCTTGGCTCCCACAATGGCACCCACAGAATGGGCCCAGTGGTGGCAAGCCTACATCCCAGGCAGATAATCTACGCTATTCAAAGCTTCCCTCCATTACTTAGCTGGGACAACACAGGTCCGAAAACATACAAGTAGAGGAAACCAAGGAAGTCTTTCTTCAGGGAAGAGTCCCCGAACTGCATCCAGAGCCAGAATGGGGTGGGATTGTGATGGCCACTGCCTTATCCTCAGAATTCTGAGAGCGAGTAAATCCTGACATTTACCAAGCTAATTTAGGAGCAGGATGACTGCTGATGGCACCCATACAGCACGCATACAGTCCAGCTGACTTGTCCAAAAGGCTGAGAACCAAGAATCAAATACCTGAACAGGGTGAATACAGACAGTAAGATTTATCATCCCAACAAGCATTTATCAAATATCTACTATGTGATAGACATGATGCTGAATGCTGGGGCCCTTCCCTCGCAGAACTGGAGTGAATGCAATGTAAAATATAAATACGAAATGGATATACTAAGTCATTTTGGTTCTAAGAGTTAAGACTGGCAGACAAATTGAACCTCTGCTCCCTCTGGCCACAGGAAGAAGGGGCCTCAAGAGACCACCCAGGCCATTTGTACACACGCATTTTTTTTAATGTAAGTTAACTTTGAGAGACAAAGTAGCAGAGTGATTATAACCCTCATTTTAGGAACACCTCAGGCATTCGTTGGCAAGTCACAAATCTCCGAGTGTCACAACCCTCGTTTAGAAAACAGTCTTAATTCCTGTAGCGACTACCTTAAGGAGGAGCAACACGATATAGCGGAGAGTCTTACACTGCTGAAATCCCAAATATATAACTTTTAACAAAAACACGAGCAAACATCGCCTTCTCATCTTTTTGTCCGGATATAGGGGATAAGAATTGAACTTATGGCTTCACCGGCACAGGCCAACGGGTCCCAAGTGCGATCCTTGGGGTTCCTCAAGGTTCTTTAAAAAGAAAACCCAGGAAGGTAGAAATCTCACTGAAAGAATGTGCACAAAAGTCCATGCAGCAAGTACCGAGATGAAGCGGGGATTCTCCTCTGGCCGCCGAGCTTTTGACACCGAGGGCGATACTCAAGGTCAAATGCTACGGCCGGGGCATAGAACAAAATGCAGTTTGACAGTCAGGACTCAAATTGATTCCAACAGGCTAGAACTGAATCTAGAAATTGAATGAGTCTGAATGTAAAGTCTTGGGTTTAGCTTCCAGTCAGTCAATAAGCATTTATTATGCACCTACTATGTACCAGGCCCTATGCTAAGCATTGTGGATACAAAGAAAGGCCATAACCTGGAAGGAGATGTCATGGAGGAGGCAACATCCGATTAACTATGTACGTACAAGATGTATACAGAGTACATGGAAGGTGATCTCATTGGAGAAGGCTCTAGCGCAGGCAGTGGAGGGGGACAAAAATCAACTTCACAACCACAGGGGGAAGGGAACAAGCATTTATTAAGTACCTACTATGCGCCAGGCATCATCTCATAAGATAAGGTCATGGAAAGCATTTATTAGGCACTTACCATGTACCAGGCAGATATATCTAGAGCTAGGGGAGACCTCAGAGGCAATTTATTTAGTCCATTCCCATCCCCCCCACACACACTTTTCAGACGAGGAAACTGAGATCTAAAAAGGTTAAATGTCCCACCCAAGGTCACACAGGGAGTATCAGAAGCAAGATTTTATCCCAAGTTTTCTGACTATAAGCCAGGATATTTTGCCCTAAAGTAATGTAAATCTTCCAGTTTCCCAGCTTACATTTGATACTTTGGAATTTTCTAGAATGAAAATCTCCAAATATGTTCCACTGGAATTTATTGCTTGAAGAGGTTCCTCTTCTATCACCTTTCACCACGCATCTACCACAAAACTGATCTTTGGTGGCACAGATACAATCGGCTTCTTTGTCAAGTCTATTTCCCTATTTCAGTAAGGGTCTAAATGGCAAAGAGAAATGTACCAGCTCTCCAGTGAAACTCCAGGAGTGGACGAGCAGAACGGGATAAGTCAAACAGACACAGCACCAACCTTGTCAGTGTCTCAGTGATGCCTTAAATATAAGCGTGGTAAGATCTGGGAGTCCTGCTGTCTTCAAGGAACAAAAATGTCCTCTCAAAGCAGTTTGTCCCTTTGTTATTAATGAAAACACTGTCTTCCCAATAACAAAGTAAGTGACCAGAAGGGTAGGTGACCTCAAGCCCAAGTCATATGAAGGAAATGGGAATGTTTAGGCTGGAGAAGAAAAGACTAGAAATAGAAGGGGTTAAAATAACCATCTTCAGTATCTAAAGGGCTCTCTTGTTGAAGATTTTTTCTGCTTGACCCCAGAGGCAGAGCCAGGACCAATAGGCAAAAAATACAAAGAAGTAAATTGAAAAAAACTTTCCTAACTTGTAGACTTGTCCCAAAATGGAACAGGCTGCCTCGGGAAGGAGGTCTCCAAGTGAATCCTGGATGATGACTGCTTGTTGGGTATACGGTGGTGGGGATTCATCGTAGGGGCACGGCTTGAACTGGATGGGCTCTGGGGCCCCTTCTGATGCTCAGCTTCAAGCTTCAGGAAATCTACCACTACTAACTCTTTTCTGAGCCTGACACATAGAGAGATGTTTGGTTTTGAGCTATCTCACCTTAAAGATGGTCCCAAGGCTCATTTCAGCAAGTCCTTCATAGAACTCGCACTTTAGCCCCATGGGTCTCAGTTTGGAGCAGAAAGTCTCTGTGCTGTCATGTTATCTGTTAGACAAGATTCTATCTTGAGATGCCTCTTGAGAGTCTCACCCTCAGTTTCTTGAGGGTATTTGGAGTTTGGGGGACGCATCTATTGCCATGTGCCTTGAGGCACCATGAGACAGAACACGGTCACTCTCTTCCATAAGTGATGGTTGAAGAAATTTTTAGAAACATTTATAAAGCACTTACTATGTGCCTAGCACTGCATTAAGTGTTGGGGATACAAACATGAAAGTGGTATAGTCCCTGCTCTCAAGGACCTCATATTCTAATGTGGCAGGGGAAGGGGGAGACAGAGAGTAGTGGCCAGGAAAGGGCATGTGGGTTTTGTGGTTGCTTGCAAAAAAAAAAAAACACATCAACTCCTTAACTTATCTAGACCTCAGCTGATCAGGAGCCCAAGTGGAAATCCTGAATTTTATTATACTTGGATTTCTATAGTTAAGATTTCCAAAGCATTTCCTTCACAACCAGCTTCTAAGGTAGGGTACAGGTCCTACCATCCCACCTTACAGCATGAGAAACTGAGGCTCAGAAATGCAAAACTGAACAGGAGCCTCAGTCCTGCCAACCAGCAGGTCACAGGCGAAAGCCAGGAAGCTTTTCCAATAGTTGGTTAATTAGAAAATGAACAATATGTTTTAAATGTTCTCTTCCTTATTGCCACCATCATCAGTGAAATCAAGGGACTACAAGGTGACCAACATTATGAAAAAAATCACTAAACCATCTATTGCTACACCTCTGATTATAAGAAGGGTTCTGGTGCTTGGTTTTACATAAGACTGGCCTATCCTGTTACAGAGTGTGATTGTCCAAAGTCCATTCTTAACAGGCTGACCTTCCCGTAGAAAAAGACACCTCCCCCAAAAAAGGCCAAAGCGAATCACCAAACCAAACCAAATACAACAAACACACATGTACACAAAGCCCCTTTTCCTGTTCTGTAAGGGCTGCCTCAGACTTGCACAGGGTAATAATGATGACAGGGTTGAAAATTGCTGAGGATCAGCCACCAAAGCCTCCCTACCAACTGCCTTCATTCATCCAGTTTGGATGTCACAGAACCACAGATTCTCTGAATGTGAAAAGAACCCAGAGGCCACGCAGCCTGACCCAGCGCTGGCCAAGGATTCTCTCTAGGACCTAGACTGGCGGAAGTGGGCATCCAGCCTGGCAGAGGAAGCTCCCAAGGAGGCAGAAGCGGCCACATTCTGAGGCAGCCCAATCGTCACTTGGCTCCTCTGGGCTTCAGCGTCTTCATCTTTAAAATGATGGCATTGAACGAGACGCGCTCCCAGATCCCACAGATTCAGAGCTACGGCCATTAAGGTCACAAAGAGCTTTACAAACATTGTATCGACTGATAGACGTGTCCACCGTAAACACAAAGGAGACTGAGGAGGAACGGTTAGACAAGGAGGAGAATCACGTGCCCACTTTACAGATGAGGAAACTGAGGTTTGGAGATGGGCAAAGTAAGCCAGAAAGTGCAGGAGGCAGGACCTGAACCCAGTTCTTCCTGCTCCAAGTCCGAGCTAATGAAATAAAAATGACAATTTCACCTAAACTAATTTACTTATTCAGTGCCATACCAATCAAACTACTGAAGAATTATTTTATAGAACTAGAAAAAATAATAACAAAATTCACCTGGAAGAGCAAAGGTCAAGAATGTCAAGGGAATGAATGAAAAAAATCTGAGGAAAGCTGCTCTAGCAGTTCCAGATCTCAAACTGTATTATAAAGTGGTCATCATCAAAACTATCGGTTGTTGGCTAAGAAAAAGAGTTGTGAATCAGTAGAATAAATGAGGCACACAATACACAGTGGTAAGTGACCATAGCGATCTAGTGTTTGATAAACCCAAAGGCCCAAGTGCCTGGGGTAAGAAATCACTATTTGACAAAAATTACTGGGAAAATTAGAAAGAACTTTGGCAGAAACTAGGTAGAGATCAACATCTCACGCCGTGTTCCAAGATAAGGTCAAAATGGATACATGATTTAGATATAAAGAGTAGTATCATAAGAAATTAGGGGAGCATGCAAATTCATTTTTGTCAGATCTAGGGATATGTGAAGAATTTATGACCAACAAGAGATAGAGAGGATCATGGGAAATAAAATGGATAATTTTGAATGCATTAAATTAAAAAGAGTTTCCACAAACAAGACCAATACAGCCAAGATTAAAAGAAAAGCAGGAAACTGGAGGAAAAATTTTATATCAAGTCTCTGAAAAATGTCTCATTTCTCAAATATGTAGAGAACTGAATCAAATTTATAAAAATAAGAGCCATTCCCCAATTGATAAATGGTCAAAGGTTATGAACAGGCAGTTTTCAGAAGAAGAAATCAAAGCTATCAATAGTCATATGAAAAATGCTGTGAATCACTACTGATTAAAGAAATACAAATTAAAACAACTCTGGGGTACCACCTTATACACATCAGATTAGCTAACATGACAGTAAAGGAAAACAATAAATGCTGGAGGGGATGCAGGAAAATAGGTACGTTAATGCACCGTTGGTGGAACTGTGAACTCACCTAATCATTCTGGAGAACAATTTGGAACTATGCCCAAAGGTCTATAAAACCTCACCTTTGATCCTTCGATCCAGCAATACCACTCTGTATCCCAAAGAGAGCAAAGGAAAAAGGAAACAGACCTATATGTACAAAAATATTCATAGTAGCTCTTTTTGTGGTAGCGCAGAATTGGAAGTGGAGGGGACGCCCATCAGTTGGGGAGCAGTTGAACAAGCTGTGGTATATGATTGTGATGGAACACTAATGTGCTATAAGAAATGATGAGCACAGCAGCCTTAGAAAAACCTGGGAAGACTTTTATGAATTGATGCAAAGTGAAGTGAGCAGAACCAGAAGAACACTGTACACAGTAATGGCACTACTGTTTGATGATCAATGGTGAAAGAATCCAAGACAATCCCAAAGGATCCCTGATGAACAATTCTACCCACCTCCGGAGAGAGAACTGATGAACTCTGAGGGCAGACTGCAGCATAGTTTTTTTTTCACTTTATTTATTTTTCTTGCCTTTTTTGCCACAGGGTTAATATGGAAGTACGTTTTGCATAATTTACATATATAATCAATATCATATTGCTTGCTTTCTCAAAAGATGGGGGGGCAGAAGGGAGAGAGAATTTGGAAATCAATTTTTTTAAAAAGTTTAAAAAAATAAATAATATTTCTAAAAGTGTTTGCTACTGAAAAGAAACACTTCTGTTGAAAGGAGAGAATTAAAAGAAATTAATGCCCCGGGGAAAATGAATTTGACTGTTTCCCCATCATCTGCTTTACAAAAGAAGGAGAAGCATTTTGCCATACCTTGATTGTTTATACTAAATAATTTTTAACCTTAAAAGATAAATGTGGCTTGTCAGAGGACTGCGTTGGGGTCTCTGAGATAGGTGGCTAGGTACTTACTGAGGCTCTGGAAGAGACTGACAAGGGAGGAAAAAGTAATTTTGCTGTGATCTCCAAGCACACACCCATATGGAAAATTTTATAAATAATAGTAGCCGAAGAGATGATTTTTTCATCTTTTCCCCAGTTTGCATGTGGATGAAAGGGAAACCCTGGCATCTAAAAGGTCTTTCATGCAAATATACAAGTCTATAGAATTACAAGCGTGTGTGCACATATGCTTGCCTGCACCGATATTCTACAGAAAAATTAGAAAAAGGAAAAAACACGTTCAATTCTCCCAACCTTCCTTTAAGCACTACATGTAGGCCTGACAAAGTTAAAAACAGAACCACCCTTCCCCTCAAGGAGCTTACATTCAGGGGAAGGGGGCCATGACATTTACATGGAGAAGCAGAAACAAAGTTTATGCAAAGAAACGTGGAAAGAAAGGGAACCCTAACCCCTGGGGAAGAGTAAGGAAAGACCTCATGGAGAAGGCAGCCCCAGAGCTCTGCTTTGACAGAAGCCTCCAGTGGAGTCCGAAGTACATTACAGACCTACCCCCCCCCATATCAAGCACGAAATGGAATGCCACTTTGACAAAGTAGAAACAAGACCGTAAAGATAAGTGGGAGCCCTGCTGTGTTGGCCTTTCAATGCCAGGTTGAGTCTCTATTTTATCCTAGGGCAATAGGGACTCACTAAAGATTTTTGAGTAGTGGAGTGACATGGCCAGATGTGTTTTGCAGCTGGGAGGACAATGGATTTAAGAAGGGAGAGAGGGAAGGCAGGAAGATCTGTCAGGAAATTGTTTGGTAGTCCAAAGGGTGGTTATCCCATCTGCTATCACCCAATGGCACTGACACTTTGCCATTGGTGTTGGTGATGGCACTCCCACCTCACCATTGGTGTTGAGGATGGCACTTCTGAGCACCTGTGCATTCCAAGGGGTGTTTGGAGTTGTACTCAAAGAGCAGTGATTGATGGGTTACTGTCTGTGAGCTAGGAAGGAGATGGCAGGAAAATATCCCAGGGAGCTGTGCTGGGCTCTCCACTGTGCCATATTTTTATCCGGGACTGGGATAAAGGCACAGATGGTGAGCATATCAAATCTGCAGCTGGTACCAAGCTGGAAGAGAGAGCTCACATCCTGCATGACAGAGACAGGGCCCAAAGGACATCAATGGCCAAATCTAAGAAGGTGAAATTTAACAAGAATAAATAGGAAGACTTAAATTTTGTAAAATGAAATCAATTATACAAGTAGAGACACGGAAATCCCAAGAGCTTCAGTGGATGGCAAACCCAATACAAGTCAGTGGTGTGACAAGGTTAGCCCAAAAAGCAATTTCAATCTTAGGCTGAATTACAAGAGGCATGATGTCTGGGATTTGGAAAATGATGGTCCTGCTGGGCTTTGTCCTGGTTGGACGATAACAGAAAAAACCACTCTAAGCACTGCATGTGAGGAAGGCCTTTGGAATACATCTAATAGGCCAACCAAGAGGATGAGGGAGGGAGAAGGAGAGGGAGAGGGAGAGAGAGTGGGAGAGGGAGACAAAGACAAAGACAGAGAGAGAGAGAGGCAGAGAGACAGAGACAGAGACACAGAGATAGAAAGGCAGAGAGAGAGACAGAGAGATGGGTTTTCATGTGTTTGAAGAATTGGCAAAAAGAGACATTACATTCCTTCTCTTTGACCCCAGAGGAGAGACCTAGGGGTAATGGAGGAAGTTACAAAGAGGCAAATTTGAGCTCAATTTCAGGAAAAATTCCTAAGAGTTAGAGTTCAAGTCCTAAAGTGGCATGAGCTGGCCTGAAGGAGCTAGGCTCCCTCTCCTTGGAGTCTTCCATGACTCCATGTCAAGGATGTTGGAGTGGGGATTTGGGCTCAGATATGGGTTGGTCTCTGTGGCCTCCACGGTCCCCTCTAACTTTGAGATTCTAAGAGTTATCTAACAGTAGCCAGCCAATATGGTGCCTGTTTCAATGTGCATGCATTCAACCAGACCCTGACCCAAATAATCTAGTTATATATCACAAAGTCTGAAGGACAGAAGCTGGAAGGACTGCCTTACCCAAGGTATCAGCATACATTCAGCTATGAAACTGATGCCTAAATGATGCAACTCTCTTTGAAGAGACAACCGAGTTTACCAGTGTAGTCAGATGCCTAATCAAGGAACATCTTCACGTAATGAAAAGTCTTTCTTTAACATTCTACTCTGATGTTAATCAGATGTGTGGAGGTGACCCCAGTTCTCCAAGGAAACACAAGGTCTGTTAGCTCCCACCTATATGTCCAGTAAGAGTCAAGTAGTGAAAAGCATACATCTACTTTCCTAAGATCAGCCTGGCAGAGTTGAGTGAAGCCCACCTTCAGGATTGCCATACAGTGAAGACTTTTTCAGCCAAAGTTATACTAAGACCATCTATCGAGACATGAAAGAACTGAGAAGCTGAGTTTGGTGGAAGTAAGACCAACACCAACAGTCACCTTTCTATAGAGTACTGAAGTAATGGAAGGTTTTGTGCATTATTTCAGTGACACGGTTGGAAAGAATAAAGCACACACAGACTATTTCAGAGAATCTTCCAAATTATGTATGTTTTTAATATTTTAGGGTCCTATAAATTAAACAAAATAAACAAAATAAAAGGCTGGTTTCCACAGATGCCTGCATCTTAATGGAAGTTTCTCTTCACGCTACCCTTCATTAAATGAAATTTCCCTATTAGGAGGAGAGTGAGAAATAATTGCCAATGCTTGGAGATGTGTCCAGCTAACTGCAGGGCAATGGACTCTCCTTTTCAAGGGCAGCAGAAAACACAGATCTGGGCCCTTGCCCATGTAGTGGAGCCCACACAACCATCTTTAGGAAGCACCACTGTTCTGGAAATGGAGTCGACATGGGCAGACAACCAAACTGGCGTCGTTAACTGCTAGAAGCAAGAAACCAGAAGCCTAAAGATTGGCAGAACAACAGAGAACATGGTAGAAACCTGACTTCTGTGAATTGAAAAATTCTTGTGCCATTATTGGGAATATACCCTAGGAATGTCATCAGAAAGAAAAAAAGAGATAATATCTCAACAATTTGCCGAGTAGCAATCTTTGCAATTATGGAAAACTGGAAACAATCGAAACATCCAACAGTTGGTTAATGGCCACATAAACCATGGTACATCAACATAATGGAAGGCTCCAGCACCAGTTAAAATGATAAATGGGGAAATGGAAAGAAATGTGGAAAGACTTAGAGCAAAGTGATGGGAGGTGAAGAATGCCAAGGCAGAAGAGCTGCACACACCAACTGTGAATGTAGGAAATGAAAGATGTATCCGCAAATCCAGATATGAATGAGTGAGCCCAACAGAAGGGGACACAGAAGGAGGAGCTCAGAAGCTGTTATGGACAGATTGTGCAGAGAAATTCATTTCGAAAGTGTAAATAGTTGTAAACCTCAGCTTATTTGATTTTGTTGTTTGAAGCTATGCACATCATGATTTAAAAAGAAAACACCCTGGTCATCCCACCCAAGGACAATCGGGCATAAGTCAAGTAGCCCCTAACGTAACCTGTACCTTTTATTCCTGCCTATCTTGGTGTCTGGCATGCAGTAGGTGCTTAATATATGCTTGTTGAATAGAATAGAGTGGTTCCAGTGAGGCAGAGAAAGCAGCAGTTAGCTGTCTCTCCAGAACAGTTGATTTTGTTTCCTAGTTCCTTGGAAGTTTGTCCACCTTGGCAAATGGAGGGAAAGATTATCCATAATGTCGCCAGGCAGATGCCCAAAACAAACCCCAGCAAACTATTTTAAATGACAAGATCTCAAGTATCAGGAAAGTCAATTCGAATGATAATCTGATGAAAAAGATGCAATCTGGCTATTTGGTAGAACCTCTGTTCTACCAAATTCTACCAGGTGGACAACATGGAAAAGGATAAGACTTGTCTCGCTATTGGCCACAGATGTAGGAGAACTGGAAGATCTTTGATGTATACTATGTATCTGGTGCTGGAGAGAGTCAAAAATAAATTCAAAAGTCCCTGCCCTCAAGGAACTTACCCTTTATCAGGGGTGACAACACATACACCTATCACATATACCAAAAAATTTATACAGAATAAATACAAGGTAATTAGGGAAGGAGGGCACTAACTTGGGGCAGCAGCAGGAGGGAGAGGAGATCAGGAATAGTAAGCAATGGAAGTGGGGCTCCAATTGCGTTTTGAAGGAAGAGAGGGATTCTCTGAAGCTGAGGCAAGGAGAGAGAGCATGGGAAGGGCCATTGCAAGGCCAGGAAGATGATAGATGGGGGGGGAACAATGGGACAGGAGTTCAGGAAGGGGAGTAATAGCCAATGGGACTGGAATGGCAGGTTGGGGAGGACTTGAAAAGCTCCAGAGTGAAGATTAGATCTTAGAGGCGATAGAGAGCCCCTTCGTTCACAGAGCTGGGAAAAACAGGGAAAGATCTTCACTGAAGGAAAATGATTTGGACAATCATCTCCTCCCCAGAACATCAGGGAGACTAAAGCCTTCCTTTGAAAGAATGGGGAAGCTGCGCGAACCACGAAGAGTTGGAAATACATTAGAACACAGCTCGATGAGCCAAGAACTGCTTTTGCTCTTCCTTTAGAATCCCAGTGCCTGGCATACATTGAGCCCTTAATAAATGAGAGAATGAGAGAAGTCTCTTCCCATGCAAAAGAAAGGATTTCCCCCCACTCTGGACTTGTGACTTCATTCATGTACAACAGTAATGTCAGACTTGAAAAGAAACAGCTCCCAACAAGCAGCATACTGACTTAGAAAACTACAAATAAACATTATCTATGTTGCATTGCACTTTTATTTCTTTTGTTAAACATTTCTCAATTACATTTTGATCTGGTTTGGGAAGCACTTAGGAGTTCAGACACCTCTAGTGTCAATCATTATCCCTGTGCATTGGCCAGTGCAAACGGTCTAGTCACCTGGCACTTATCTGAAAAAGTTGCCCACAGAACTGGACAAGGACCCAAGGCCACAAAGCCAGGATGGGTCAGAGGAGGACCTGAGCGAAGGTCTTCCACACTATAAGGCCATCATGGGGAGGCAGTAGACAAAATGCTAACCCTGGGGTCAGGAAGACCTGAATTCAAAATCTGACCTCAAATACTTACTTGCTCTGTGACCCTGGGCAAGTCACTTCACCTTTCTGTCTGCTTCAATTTCCTCAACTATAAAATAGGATGATAATAATAGCACCTACCTCCCAGGCCTGTGAGGATCGAATGAAATATCGGCAAAGTGTCCAGCACAGTGCCTGGCACACAGTAGGCACTTAATAAGTGCTTGTTTCCTTTCCTTTCTTCCTTCCTTCCTCTATTCACTTTACCATACCCTGCCTCCTGGGATTGGGCATACACTAGAACTCTGTCCCCAGACCTCTTTTCTCTATACGTTGTTTTTATTCAGTGGTTTCAGTTGTGTCTGACTCTTCATGACCCCATTTGGGGTTTTCTTGGAAAAGATACTGGAGCGCTTTGCCATTTCCTTCTCCAGGTCATTTTACAGATGAGGAAACTGAGGCACACAGGGTTAAGTGACTTTCCCAGGGTCACGCAGCTAGGGTCTGAGGCTAGATTTGAACTCAGGAAGAGGAGTCTTCCTGATTCCGAGCCCAATGCTCTAACCACTGCATCACCTAGCTGCCCCGGCAGGGCACATGGGTGGTGTTGTATAAGTGCTAATTTTTATAATTATTCTTTGCCTCCCTCCTGTCTCCCACTCCCCAAATTCAATCAGTTGTCATGCCTTAGTAATTTTCTCTCTCCAGCATGTCTCTGGTCTGTCCCCTCCTCTCTACATCCACAGCTGCCACCCTAGTTTCTACCCTTCTCACTTCTCATGTGGAGACTTCTATCAACTTCGAATTGGGCCCCCCAGGTCCAGCTTCTCAACTCACAGCCTTTGACAGCCTGATGAAGCCTATGGACCCCTCCTCCGACGTTTCTAAATGTAAAAACACACAAGATTACAAAGGAAGTGAATGGCATTGAAATACAGCTATTAAAACACTTTTAAAAAAAGCAAGGTATGAGACCCCAGGTTAAGGACCGCTTCTCTAATCTACCTCCCACACAGCTACCAATTGACATTCCTAAAGCACAAGTCTGAGAATATTACTTCCCTGCTCAAGAAGCTTCCATGGCTCCCTATCGCCTCTAGCATAACAAAACAAACTCCTCTGTTTTAAGGACATTGTGGGTCCCAGCTCTCTATTTTACCCCAAAGTAGACTGAGGCCAGAAGAGTTTGGGAGACAGCAATCAAAAGTCACCAATGCCTGGGCTCACTGGTACACATCCTTTTGTCAGGCATTTTCCTCTCCAGGCAATTCAGAAGTCTCAGCTATTTTTGAGCCTCAACACATCTGTTTCCACCTTTCTCAGAAGAAAGGCAAGTAATAGACTTTATAATAAACAGGAAAACCTAAGCCCACCAGCTCCTGGTGCTGTACATCCCGAGGAGTCAGGATCCAAGAGCTGAGGTTCAAAAGCAACATGTTCAACTTCCCTAGGTTAGCAGCCATTTCTGAGGTTCTCTGGTCACCACCCACTTCTCACAAACAGACAAACAAAGAAGGATAAAAGAGAGGAAGCGAGATAACTGAGGAAGCTTGAAGCTAATGGGCTTCCAGAGATCGATGCAGGTCAGCCAAAAAATGGGCAATTCACACAAAGGATGCTGCCTGCTGACCAGAAGTGGCAGAAATCCACATAGCGCCTTGCACAAGTTTGACTGATGTTGATTAATTAATTAGTTGGTGACCACTGGCACTGGGGAAATACTTTCTGGTTACAGTTATATTCATTATCTCATTGGATCTTCACAACAACCCAGTAAGATCAGCTGTATGTGCATTTTATCATCTCCGTTTTGCAGATAAAGAAACTGAGGGCCAGAGTAAAGGGGTCTGCCCAAGGTCACAGAGCTAGTAAGTATCAGAGGCTGTATCTGAACCAGGGTTTTCCTGATGACAAGTCCAGCATTCTCCAGGGAACTGAGGCCTAAAGGGAGAATGTGAGAGTAACCCAATGAACACATACAGGGGAAAGGTGTGCTGTCATCGACCCTGCTGCTACTGCCCCATCTCCCTGTTTGGAATAAAAGCCTCTAGACCGGACCTCCAGAGAACACCCACTTTCCCAGGGAGAGTGAATCCACTCAGCTTTGGAATCCTGCCTCAGGACTGAGGTGTCCTGATTGGGGGACGAACTCAGCTGACCCACAGTATCTGGCTGGCTCCAGACCATGCTCCCCATTCAGCCACCCTCCCTAGATATCTCGGTATCTGCCCTACTGTGGCATGACTCCCCTGTTCCCATCACCACCACTTTCTACCTCTTGCTCTGGAAACAGATTTCAAATAAATATTGTCATGGCTCTGAGAAACGGAAAAACAACCAAATGGCCTGTGGCCCTCTGGAACAAAGATCCCTCCCCTGGTCACCATTTCCCTCCCTCTCCCCCTCCCAAGATGTGGCATAGTAGAAAGAAGGCTAAAATCAGAGTCTGGAAGACATAAGTTCAAACCCTGCCTCAGACATGTAACCAGGTAGGTATTTACCTTCACTTTCCTCACCTGTAAAATGGGGATAATCACGGCACTTATCTCACAGGCTTGTTGTAAGACTCAAACGAGTTAATGTATGTCAAACCCTTGTTTGTGTAAATGCTAGCCTTTATTAATATAAATGCTTCTTCTCTCAATCATTCATCCAGAGGTGGCAGAGGTGGCATTTCTACCTAGCTCTGGGTTGGAAATCATGCTGAGGTTCTTATATTAATGAAGCAGAAAGCTAGAGGCACAGTGTCAGCAGCTGCCTAGTGAAAAGAACGAAGCCTGGGCCATGTGTACTATCTAACTCACTGTGCAAATGAGAAGATATTACTTGCTCACCAAAGTCACCCATGAAATACCTTGGTGACCTTGGACAAGTCACCTCATCTCTAGGGTCTCATTCTCTTCTTCTGGAAATAACAGAGCAGGACCAGCTGTCCTCTGAGCTCCTTGTAGCTCCCTTGTAGCTCCCTATCTATGATCTAAGTCCAAACACCAAGATGAATCAGATGGAAGTTCCCACCATGGAGAGCTCCCACCCAGGACCAAGAGGTGCACTTTTCCAGCCCTGTTGTGTTTCTCAGGGAGATGGCTGGGCTGAGCATTTCAGAGCTCCCTCATCAGCCTCTGACAAAACTTTGTAAGATCAAAGCAGTGTATGAAAGGTGTTCTAACTCACAGCAGGATGACAAAGCGCTCTCGGTGTTTGAGTCAAAGGATTAACAAAACATTAAAGCCTTTGTACCACAGGGAAGCAAACCCCAATCCTCCCTCGCCAGCCTCCCTTCTCTCCCTGCTACAAATACAAGGAGAGAACACAAGCAAGGAGAAGGCTGGGTGCACGGGTTAGAGTACTAGTAACTCACAACTGGGTGACCTTGGGTAAGTCATTTCACTCTTCAGGGATCCTCAGTTTCCTTCTCTGTAAGATGAGGGGACTTGGGGAAGAGAACAAACAAAACTGAATCCTGTATAGTTACAATGACTAAGCTTTTCCACAGAGAAGATTGGAGAAAATGCCTCTCTGGCTCATTCTTACACAAGTAGAGGACTATGTGTATGGAGTATGGTATATGCTGCTGTACATGGCTGATGCCTTGGTTTTGCTGATGTCCTTTCCCCACACCCTTTTAAAAGCTTTCTGACCAAAGATGGCTCAGTGCATAAGGAAGAGGGACAGGTTATATTTGGAAATAAAAGCGAGGGGAAATGAAAGCCATAAAGTGCCATTTCTGTTTAAATGAGGAGGTCTGGGACTAAATGGTTACAGTGCGTATCTATTAAGTGCTTCCTGGGTTCCCAGCTCAGGGCTTGGAATACAATGACTCAGTTTCTTCTCTAAAATGGAGGGTGGGGTGAGGGCTGTGTTCTAGATGGGAGTTCTTAACCTAGGATCTATGAACTCAGTTTTTAAAATATTTTTAATATTTTGATAACTTTCAATATAACTGATTTACTTTATAATTCTATATATTTTATTTTGTTTTAACCATCAAAAAAGCATGATTCTAAGAAGGGATCCATAGGTTCCACCAGACTGACTGCCCAAGGGGTCCAAGGAAACACACAAAAGCACCCCTGTTCTAAATGATCTCAATGACCTTTTAAGTGTTACTGTGCGTGAAGTACTCGGCTCAGGACTGAGGATACAAAGATACCTTAGTTCCCTCTTCTGTTAAATGAGAACAGTAATACCTGTAGTGCCTACTTTACGGGGTTGTTATGAGGCTTTAATGCAATGGATGAGTGTAAGGGGCTTTGCCAACCTCCAAGCCCACCAGGAACACCAGCCAGAGTTAGTAGGACTATAAAATGAGGGGGCTGAATGAGCTGATCTCTGGGGTCCTTCCAGCTCTGACTCTAGAAAACACCTAGGACTATGTTGAAAACCAGAAGGGTCTGTCCATTCCTACAGATTCTCCAAAGGCATCAATGGTTCTCAATGATGTCAAGGGCAGGGCAGCAATAGCCACCATGGGCCTGACGAGACCCGGCTCCGGGCACTCCTCATCCAGTGCCTAGACCAAGAACACAAAAGGCACACTCAAATGAGCTTTTTATCCAGGCCCTGAGGTGGGCAAGTAGAGACCCTGGGAGGCTGCTGCCAGGGACCGAAGCTGGGTAGGGGCGGAACAGGAAGACAGCCTGGGGAAGAAGCCACCTGGGGCCTTCGGATTTGAACTAATTATTCTTGCTATTTTGTTACTGAGTTGTTTCTCCCTGTAAAAGGAATACCAGCGCTATCAAGCCCCCTCTGGATGCTCAGGCCCTGGGTAGAAGTCCATGTCACCTAGTGCTTGCCCCGTTAACCCTCTGCTACAAAGACAACTGTCAGTCGGTCAATTAAGCAGCATTTATTAAGTGTCTTCTATGCATCGGGCAGCAGTCTAAGCTCCTATTAAGCACTGACTACATGTGGGGCACTGTGTTAAACATTCAGCCTATAGAAATGCTTCCTCTCTTCCCTTCCCTCCCTCCCTCCTCACCTAAGCACTGGGGAGATCCAGAAAGGCAAACAGAATCTGCCCTCATGGGGCACCTCATTGTCAAAGGGCAACTGTTTCATTAGGAACCCCATCCTGGTTGTTCAACCACTAGAAAGACATTTAAAAGTGAGAACCCCACAGCCCAGGAACAAAAGCCCAGCTTCCAACACAAACACCCACAAGGGCTGAGTCACACCCGGGAAAGCTCTGCCAACCCCACACATGAATCACGGTGACTTGCAAAGGGCATGTCTAAATCGATATTTCCTCGTGCTCCTCCATGAAACAAACATGGAATTTATGGAAGAACATGGGGAGTTTAGCTCAGAACTCAAGTGGGAGGAAACCTACTGCTTTCTGACCCTAGGAAAACCCTGTGGAAAGTTGTACAAAGATGATCACCTGGACAACATCTCAAATTCATCCCCTTCTCTCCTCTACCATGGCCACCATTCGGCAGCAGGCCTGCTGGGGGGCCTGCCGCCTCAAGGCTCTCCCCACTCCAATCCATCCCCCACTCAGCTGCCAAAGGGACTTTCCTAAAGTTCAATTCTGACCCCTACTCGGTAAACGCCATCAGCTCCCTACTGGCTCCAGGAGCAGATACAAAACCCTCTGCTGGGCCTTCAAAGTCCTTCATGTCCTGGCCCCCTCCTCCCTCTCCAGCCTTCTCACACCTTACCCCCAGCGTGTGCTCTTTGGCCCAGTGCCCCCAGCCTCCTGGCTCTTCTATGAACAAGACCCTCGTCTCTGGGCTCCAGGCATTCTCTCTGGCTGTTCCTCATGCCTGGATCACCCTCCCCCTCATCTCTGCCTCCTGCCTTCCTCTAAGTCCCAACTAAAATCCCTCCTTCTCCAGCTCCTCTTCATCCAGGGCCTGCCCTCTGGGAAGTATTCCCCGTTTATCCTGTTATAGCTTGTCTGTCATCACCCTCATTAGACTGAAAATTCCTTGGGTCTGTCTTGGACCTCTTCTTGTGTCCTTAGCACTTGGCAAGGTACCTGGCACATAGCAGGTGCTTAATAAATGTTATTGACTGATAGACTGATGGTGCTTTGGTCCCTCCTTCCTCACCACCAACCACAGAACAAAAATCACTTTCGGAAAAGAAATTGATTCTTGCCGAGGGGAAATTGTGCAGTGACCGAGTGGGAGGGGGAATGACTCTCCAAGTACAGATCTTCTTGTCTGATGTATAAACACTGTGCATTCTTTACAATTCAGAGAGAAAATGGGGAGGGAGTGGATTTTATGTACTATTTTTACAACAATAATTTGCTGTCCCCAGGTCACACGCGCATGTGTGACAGTCAGTGTGGTGTAGTGGGCACAGTGCTGGTCTTGGAGTCTGGAAGTTCAAAAGCCAACTCAGACATTTAGCAGCTGGGTGACTCTGGGAAAGTCACTGAACCTCTCTGAGTTCTAAGCAGTTTTCTAGGAATGGCAGAGTGAGTTGCAACCAGCATTGGTGGAGGGAGTTTCCTTACCTCTCTACCAATGAAATCACAGAAGCAGTCCCCATCCTTAACCTTGTAATTGTGAATTTGCTCTTCAATTATGCTATTTCAAATGAGTGGACAAAAGAAGCCTAAAATCCTCTGAGTCAGCTAACTGGTTCACCTCATTCTTGTTTATCCAGAGATTAGGAAAGAAGAGGCTTCCTGACTTTTTCAATTCAGAAGTAGTTTCACAACTTAGAGAGAATATTTTCTTGCTGTGGATTCATCGACTGGAGGAGAAACTATTGCTGCTACGAGCCGAATTTCCCTCTCCGGTGCAGCGAGCTCACCAAACGTTGGCTCCTTAGTGAGCTGATGGCCCTGAGAAGCTAAAGTTCCTCTGCTGGGGGAGGGGAGAGAAGATGAAAGGAGGTCAGCAAACACTCACTTCTTCAATGGTTCATTCCGGGGCCTCGAATGCCTTACACTGTAGTTGGTCCTATGGAAGGATCCTTGATGGATGCCCATTTAATGCCCAAATCCTTCTTGAGGAATTAAGGGTTAGTCCTAATAACAAGTGCTGAAAACACTGGTCAGGAAATGACTTGGGTCTTAGCCTACTATGATCTAAAAAAATTTAAGGTTGAGTGAATATTGCCTCACACAGTATTAGGAGTTTGAATATTTTTAATGATAATCTCTTTGAGTTTCCATAGATCTCAAGATTACAGGCACATGGACTTGCTCACTCAATTCAACTGAACTCATCAACCACTGATTAAAGCCTACTTCAATTCCAACAGTCACATCAGACACATACAAGCGGCAGATGGAATGGCCCCTGGCCTCCATAAGCTGTTGTGCTGCTGTGGTAAACAGGTTGGACATACATTAGTGTGTACACACTCGAGCACACACACACACACACACACACACACACACACACACACACTCCTTAAGTGGGTCAGCTGGGGGACCTAGGGGGTTAAGGGAATTTGGAATCAAGATGGAGGCCCTCAAGTTAAGCCTTGAAGGGAGCTAAGGATTCCAAGAGGGGAAGGGGAGCATTCCAGGCCCAGGAGAGAGCCAATGCAAAAATGCAGAGGCCTACTATGTGCCAGGGACTGTGCTGGATGCCTAAACTTCCAGTGTCCCAACAACTTGCTAAGGATAAATTGCCAAACTGAATCAATTGAAAGAGTTTTCACACCAAGAAAAATCTGTGCTATGTCCACAGGCTCCCTTCACTTCCAAAAATGTGTATTAGGAAAAGAAAAGAAAAAGAGAGAAGAAGGAAGGAAAAAAGGAAGGATGAGGAAGAAAGGGAAGGAGGGAAGGAAGGAAGGGAAAGAGAGAAGAAAAGAAGAAAGAGAGAAAGGAAGGAAGGAAGTAAGAAAGAGAGAGAGAAGAAGAAAGAGAGAGAGAAAGAAGGAAAAGAGGGAGGGAGGGAGGGAGGAAGGAAGGAAGGAAATGGACTTCAGTCTGACACCATTATTTCTGTATCAGCACTTGCTAACACACTGCTCCCACACCAACAGAGGCATGGCATTATTACAGAGTTATTGTGGACTCTGCTCCTCAGTTATTTTAAAGTCCTCCTCGAGCTCAGTTGCCCGAGTCACCAATTACTGCCTTGTCAAGTTAAGAGAGAGTGGCATCTGCGGAACGCACTTGTCTCCCTCCATTACATTCCTGCGGTCACGGTTTAGACACCTCCTAAAATCAGTGCCGTTTTGAGTCAGCCCTTCCTGAAGCAAAATCATGCTAATATATTATACAAGTTTAGCAGCTCAGGCAAGAGCAGATGCCCTGACGCTTGGCTGCCAGGCTCCCAAATTTATTTGGGGCCCAGCCTTGGGAAAGGCACGCACAAGGCATATGGAAGACACCTGCATGGAAGACCGAGCGCTCTTCACCTTCTTTGTGCGATCACTGCTGAGGGCAGTCTGGTGAAGCCTACAGATCCCTTCTAAGAGTCATTTTTAAGATGAAAAAAATAAGATGCATATGCTTACAAAAAACCAAGATGCATAAGCTTCCAATTGTATGAAAGGGCAGTCCTGGAAACATTACAAAATCAAATTCACGGATGTCAGGTAAAGAACTCTTGCCCTGTACACCTTTCCTGGATTTCCCATGAAATTATAATCAAGATGAGATTTCCTAATCTCCTTACAAAGAGCTTCCCTCACCAATAGTTGCATTTTTTTCCCTCTATGAGACGTTCAGTCTGTAGTGTTTTCCCTTAATTATATCCATGATTAACATAATTTTGTAATTTGGAGGTGTGGGCTGGCAACGTGCCAGGAATCACAGGACAGCTGAGGCAGCTCATTTTAAAAAGTCAACAGTTCGGATGTGAAATGCCATAAGATCATCTCTTCCTCTTAGCAGATAATTGAGTTTATTGGTGGATGCTAATTAAATGGCTATCTATTAATTCATTCATTCGCTGGATACTCATTAATTCATAAGACATTTATTAAGTACCTATTACATTTATTAATCTGTGTTTAGCATTAGGGATAAAAGGATAAAACGAAAGAGTCCCTGCCCCCCGGGGGTTTACATTCTGTTGTAGGAGAAGAACACAAACACATAGGCAAATAAAAAATGTAAATACCTCATCTCTGCACACAGGCATTTCACAAATCACATGGGACAACCTTGACCCAAATGGGCTTGGAGGGGACCTTACTTCTGATCCAATAAGGCCGGAGATCAAACAGAACATGGGCCATTCCAAATGGAGTTGAGCATTTTGGAAAATCATGGTATGGGAATAGTTGTAATGCTTTGTTCTCTGTCAACATGAGGTTTATTGCAGGTGACTGCAAGTTACAAATTGATTGTAAGATTATCTTAAGTTACCAAGTATATGGAGAAGAACAAGGCAGGCAGGCACCATCAGTGTGACCTGGGGAAGGCTACCATCTTGGGGCAATCCATTGTGAATATCCGTCCTCATAGCTGGGCTCTTCCCAGCTGGCTGCCTTTTTGTGAAGGATGAAAGATCAGTAAGAGGTGAAGATTGGGGAGTGGGCTTTGGGAGAGAGGCCTTAGGATCACAGCACAATAATGGTATTGAAGAAATAGATGGGGGCAGTTAGGTGGATAGAGTACCAGGCCTGAAGTCAGAAAGACTCCTCTTCCTGAGTTCAAATCCTCAGACACTGACTAGCTGTGTGAACCTGGGCAAGTCACTTCACCCTGTTTACCTCAGTTTCCGCATCTGTAAAATGAAGTGGAGAAGGAAATGGCCAACCACTCTACTATTTTGCCAAGAAAACCCCCAAAAAGGGGGTCACAGAGAGTTGGATGTGACTTAAACCATGGAGCATACAGACAGAGCTGGAGTTAGCAGGAAGAGCAAGATACTGTGGTGAGGACAGGAGCTGGTCCTACCTCGGTTATGCAGAGTTTTTAGGGAGCACCTGGAATCCTCCCAAAAGATACTGAACACCAACAGCTCCTCTTACCCTAGAATGGTCTTTCACTGCACTTGGTTGGGAAAAGCTACCAGGCAAGGGGGCTTCTCCTGCCCCCACCATCCAGAAATAACCCTTGCTTTCTGTCTAATGGGATTGCTAGCTGGAGAAGGGCTCCTCCTCTGGGACCCAGGGCTCCTAGATGCATAACGAATGGACAGTCCGCTCAAGACCATCCAACTTGATGGGGGAAAGGACAATGAGCTTGGGACCCCTTCAAGCTCCTGCTTTGACGCTCTGATAGATTGGGCCCTTACCTATATGGGAGTTCCCTGTGACACTGCAGACCCTGGCCTACCCATGGCATCTCCACTGGTGGGGCTATTCTCTAGGGAGTCCTATCATATTTCTCTAGGCCACAATCCAATGTTCTAGAAGGCTTCCTACAGCTCTGACACAGCACGGGTACCGGAGGACCATGAAGGCCATCCATTGGTTACAGTCGCCATCTTGCTCCATAACTTCTGCTCCAGACATGCACCTCCTTGTTCCCAGTCTCCACCTGTCCCCACTGGTAATAGGCAACAACAAACTAATACCTACCATGGGCTTCTCCATCACCATTTGGGGAAGGTGAAGGAACAAACATTTATTATGTGCCTACTATGTGCAGCACTGTGCTTTATAAATTTTACCTCATTTGATTTGCGGCCCTAACTTCAAATTCTTGAGAATCTAGCCTCCCCTGCCTCCCAGTCACACAGCATCATGGGAAGAATATTGATGTTGAAAAGGTGGAGGGGCACATTAGAAAGAGCACTGCTTCTGAAGGCAGAGGCCTGGCTTCAAAGCCTCTCTCTGACATCTCCTACCTGTGGGGCACCTGCTAGGCCTTGGGTCCCCCATGGTCAGGGGACCCCTGAGGGCCTTTCCAGCATTAGAGCCAGGATCCCTGTGGGCCTTTGGCTCAGAGGGAAGAAGTCAGGGGTTCATTCCACCCTCCCAAAGTCAAGCTAAGCAGCCTTCCATTCAGGTCTGGGCTCAGTTCATTGTACTCAAATATTCACACAGTCCTAAAATAGGCCCACATTTCTCAAATCTCAGAACGCATCTCCGCCATCCAATGTACTTTTCTGGCAGGAGCGATAGATTTGTGTCAATGAAGTCACACTTTCTCCTATCCCTCCTAACCAATGCACTTGGGAGGCAAAGGTCCAGGCCTGAGGTGGGCTGTGTGGGGGGAAAGGAGGGAGGAATGGAGGGAGAGAGAGAAAGGGAGAAAGAGAGGAGAGGGAGGGAAGAGAGAGGAAAGGAGAGAAGAAGAGGGAGGGAGAGAGGATGGAGGGAAGGAGGAAGAGAGATGGGAGGGAGGGAAGAAAAGAGGGAGAAGAGGAGAGAGGATGGAGGGAAGGAGTAAGAGAGGGAGGGAGAGAGGTGGGAGGGAGGAAGACAGGAAGAGAGGGAGAGAGATGGGAGGGAGGAAAGAAAAGAGGGAGAGGAAGAAGAAGGGAGAAAGGAATGGAAAGAGGGAGGAAGAGAGGAAGAGACAGAGGGAGGGAGGAATAAAGGGAGAAAGGCAGGAAGAAGAGAGAACAGGAAAGAGTAAGAGGAAGGGAGGAAAGAAGAGAGGGAAGAAGAAGAAAGAGGGAGGAAGGTAGAGAGGCTGCATTGTTTGGTAGAAGTAAACAGCAATCATTTCTTAAGCTGAAGGCACTGTGCTAGACACGTGGGGATCCAATCCATATCCTCTAGGAGTTTACAGTCTATGTGTGAAGGAGTGTCAGAGACTCTCCCCTGTACACAAAAGGGAGGATGTGACAAGAGAAGAGGGGCAGCTTGGCATAGTGGACAGGGCTTGACTTGGTGTCAGAAGGTCCGGGTTCAAATCTTGCCTCCGACAGCGGCTGTGTGATCTTGGACAAGTCACTTCACCTCTGAGTCTTGGGAGCACGGACAGGGGCAGATCTAGGAGAGACCTGAGGCATCATCAAGTCCAACCCCCTCATTTTACAGGTAAGGAAACTGAGGCCCAGAGGGTTCAGTGACTTGCCCAAAGTCACACAGTCATGAGTTCCGCATTGAAGGAGGGAACTGAAGACAGTGGTCCCAGTGTGGGGGGAGAAAGGATTGTCCTGGAGGAAACAGCACACTGAGGCGGGTGCACTGGCTGAAATATAGATCCATGCAGACCGAGCAATGGACACTTGTTAAGTACCTACTATGTGCCAGGTGCTGCCCTAAGCACAAGGAGCAGGGGGTCAAAATAAAGAAACAGTCTCTGCCCTCAAGAAGCTTCCACTCTATGGAGAGAGAGCTGTAACAACAACCACACAGGCACACCCAGGATGGCTGCCAGTGCAAGTTCTTTTATCTGCTTTACTAAGGAAAGACAACTGTTTCAGGGTCAACAATCTTCTTTAATCACACAAAATACAAGCAGAGGAAATACAGAGCAGAGAAATAAAGTCTCGACCCAGGGAATCACAACATCTTTCTCATAAGCGAGCTCCCACAGCAAGAGCTCACCTCTAAGAATATATAGTCTTTAGGCTCAGTGCCTAATTAGAAATTAACAAAAGGTGTGTAAGCCTTCCAGCAAGCAAGCAAGCAAGCTTCCCTTAATGGGCTCCACAGGAGGCCTATTGTGGGGGTGGGGGAGGGAGATCTTATTCCCCATTAACCTTACAAGACCACACATACACATAAACCTGTGGATGGAAAATCCCCGAGGTCAAAGACTGGGTTTTGTCTTACTTTGTAACCCCAGCATTCAGCACAGTTCTGGGCACAAAGTCAGGAGCTGACCTGAGTAGAGCAACGGAGTGCCTGATCAATTAATAAATGCTTGTTGACTGATCGATTAGCATATTAAAAGAAAACACAAGGTAATGGGACTTAGGAAGGCAAGGGCATTGAAGGACACCAGGGAAGGCTTCCTGTAGAAGGGAGGACCTGAGCTGAAGCCAGAAGGAAATTAGAGATTCGAAGGAGCTAGGAAGGAGGGCATTCCAGGCACAGGGTACAGCCAGTGCACAAGTACAGAGAAGGGAGATGAGTGTTGTGTATGAAAAGTAATATGAAAAAAGGCTAGAAAAAGCCAGTAGAAGGCCTGGAATGGCAGGTACCCTTTCCTCTCTGGGTATTATGAAGACAAGGTTAATCTCAAAGCACAAATGATTCCCAACACCCGGAAACAGCAGGGAAACGCCAGCAGCCTTTGCTCCTACGGTAGCTCATGGCCATCAGTGCTAAAAACTGCTAGAAGTGCGCCTGAATGATGCAGCTCTCCTCACTGCTCCTGTCACAGGGAGCGTGCCTGCAGCCTTGTCTTCAGTATTCTCTGCCACAAAAAGTAACTGTCAAGGATAATGGGAATGAGGTGTGACCTACTTTTCCCTAGATTCTTGCAAAGTTGGTGCAGCGCGGAGCCCTCCGATGCCTCCATATCCTCCTTGCCTCCAGCCCTACTCGGGAACCTGAGGATTTTCCACCTCCACCTCCTCCTCCTCCTCCTCACTTCCTCACCAGCACTGGCTCCCTCCTTCCCTCTCAGGGCAGCCACTTTCACATCAGCCCATCAGCCACAACAGCTTGGGAGCTGGATGTTATGGCCCATCAGTGCTTACTAGACCATCTGAGGTGTGCATCCGGGTCATCCACACATACCTCATCCTTGCACCAGACATTCTCAACTTCATTCAAGCAACATTGATGCTGTCCTGCAAGGTGCAAGGCATCAGGCCCTGCCCTCAGGGAGGTGATGTCCCCTGGGAGGAGGCAATGTCTGCCCAGAGCCCTGAGAACTCAGGGATCCAGAGCCTTCCTCCAAATTATTCAACTCTGCCTCAGTTTCCTCATCTGTCAAATGAGGGGGTTGGACAAGATGACCTCTGAGATCCTGGGTAGCTTTATGTCTCTAGTTCCCTGGCAGTCCCTGGGATGAGCCTTGAAGAAACTAAAGATTCTCATAGACAGAGGTGCAGAGTGAGCATATCCCTGGCAAGGGGTACCACCCGTGCAAAGGACTGTGGGTGGAAGAAAGAAGGTCAGATGAAGGCATGAGCTTGACTGAATCCGTCTGGCTACATCAACATAGCCAAGAATCCAAGTAAGAGACCCAATGTGCTTGCTCAGTCCTCTATGCATTAAATAACTGTAGGCAACACGAACCGCAAACAAGGATAAAGTCTCCTCTCTCCAGGACCCTAATGTTTCCAAGAGTCTCTTTGTTTTTATATTTAGTCCAGGTGTCCATTTAATGATGAGCAGTGATGTGTTCTAGTGAATAGAATGCTGCACTTGGAATCAGGATGCCTGGGTTCAGCTCCCACCTGACATGGCCAAGCAGTGTGACCCTGGCCAAGTCACTTTCTCACTGGTAAAGAGAAAGTAACCATCTCTAGCCCAGGGGATTGTTGGGAGGTTCCAGGGCCTTATATCAACGTCAGCTCTTATCGTAAGGCAGAGAAGGAAGGGGTTTTATTGGGGCGTCTCTTGTTGGTTTTAATTCAGGAGGCTGAGAGGAGCCTTCCATAGCAGGAAGTCAACAAACACTTGTTTCTGTAGGATGATGGGAGGCCTGGGGCTACACATCCCTGAACACTTAAACACAGAAAAGAGAGGGGGGAAAAGGCTTCTGCAGCCATGGGCTCCAAAGAGAGCCTGGGCAGTTGTCTGGGATTCCTGGGAAAGATTCAGCTGGGCAACTCCTGGCAAACTCCAGGTTGTTCACAGGGCAGAGGCAGCCACCCCCTCTAGAGCTGCAAGGGAGTGGAGATCCCTTAGACCAAACACCTCATTTGAAAGAGGAAAAAGCTTTGGCCCAGGGGAAAGAAATGACTCGTCCAAGGTCATACATGTCACAAGCAGCAGGGCCTTCTCCAGGGTTGGCTCTCCAAATCTTTTCTCTCTGCCTCAACAGGTCTGAAGCACTGGGTTCCTCAGCTATGCTCAGAGGGAGGTGATCCAGGACTCGGAACCAGATAAGTTTAGCCCGGAGAATGGGCAGAAAGTCGGCGTTGGGATCCTTGGCTGCCCCTCTTGGCGGGAGATATTTGGGCTTCAGGGCGGGCACCAACCCCGAGTTGGCAGAAGGGGTTTGAGTCCCAGGGCCATAAAGTCGGTAAACAAGCAACAGAGCCAGGGCCGACCTGACCTGGGGCCTTAAAGCAGCAGCTGCCAGGGGAACGCAGCCGGAAAGTCACTGCTAGGAGGGGAGGGAAAGCCCCCAGCACCCCAGGGGCTGCACGCAGGAAGCACCCAACCCCAGTAGCCACTCCTCCCCTTCCCACGGCATCCGCTGGGCCAGGCCCGCAGCCGCAGCCTCCGGCAGGAGGGAAAGCCCCCGCCCGGTCCTGAGCAGCTGGGGGCGATCAGAGTGCCCCCCTTCCCCCGCCCCAGAGGAGCGGAAGGCTGTTCTGAGAGCGATCAGTGAGCCCCATCACCCACCTCAGCCCTGAGCTACCGAGCCCTGACCCGCAGCCAAGTCTCGCAGCTGGGTGCCGCCACTTCGCCTCCCCCCCCCACCCCTGCAGCTCCAGCCCCGAACTTCCAGGGGGAGGAGAGAGTGGGCTTCAGTGGGGGAGAGCTCCCGCTCGAGGCGGCAGGCAGCACGTGCCCGGGGGCCAGAGCCTGCGCTCCCTTCCGTCACCACCCGGCCCGGCCGGCGGGGGTCCCGGCCCTGGTCACTCACCCTGCCGCCGCCGGCGCTCCTCTTCCTGCGCAGGGTGAGTCCGCTGCGCAGCAGAGCCGGCAGGTCCCGCAGCCGGTGCCGCAGCTGCTGCTCGGGGGCCTGGGGCTGCTCCGGGGTGCCCGGGCTCCCCCCTCGCCGCCGCTGCCGCCTTCCCCCTGGGGCCCCGGCGGCCCCCGACGCCCCGGGGTCCGCCGGCTCCGGACTCTCCGCCGGCGGGGGCTGCATCTTCACGGCTCCCACAGCCATCTTCATGCCCGGCTGCCCGCCGCGGCCGGCGCTCCTGGCATCCGGACCCCGCAGCAGCTGCCGCGCACCTTGGATGCTGTGCCAGGCAGGGAGAGGGCGCCGGAGCGACTGCGGCGGGTGCGCGGGGCTGGGTGCCAGCCGCTGCCCACCCCCAGAGAGCCTGCCTCACTCCTCCTCTTCCTCCTTTTCCTCCTCCTGCTCCCCACGCCCAGTCTCTGCCGGGCGCGCCTCCTCCTGCCCAGCCCAGGTGCGCAGGCCCCGCCCTACCTGCCTCTCCCGCTGCTCCCCTCGGCGCCACGCCGTGCCCCGGCGAGCTGCCGGGCTGCCGGACGCGGCCAGGCCCCGGGGAACAATAGAGAACAGGAAGGCTGCCCGGGAGTGGGGGTGGGGGGTGGTTTGCGAGGCGTGAGCTCATCCCAGGTGCAGGAAATCAACCCTACACCTCCCCAGCCCCTCCTCCCGGGCGGTCCCGGACCACCGCTCTACCTGGCCCCATGTCCCTCTCCCTTGGGGATCCCCCAAGCCTGGGAACTCCTGCAGCTGCTGCTTCCTTTTCCTTCTTCCAGCTGAGCCCCCAAAGGGAAATGGACCGGCGATAACCCTGCCCCCTCCTCCAATCTCTACCACTACTGCTCCCTGTCTTATAATCTGACTTTGGGCCCAGGAATCCCCACCTCTCTACAGCTGCGAGGGATGTTGGAGATCAGCTAGTTAGACCCTTTCACTTTACAGGTGAGGAAACCCAGGCCCAGACAAAGTGATGGCTTGAGGCTCAGCAGGTAACAAATCCAAGAATTGGGATTCGAACCCAGGCCTTCTGATTCCAGATCCAGAATTCTCTTTCCCCTGCCACAGATGGCAGTGTCCTTTTGGCATTGCTTAAGAAGGGCCCTCCCTGCCCCACTTTCCACACTCTTGGTCTCCAAGAAATGCCCTAGAGATTCAGCTTGCCTTGTGGATGGCAACATCTTTGGGGAAATGTGTATGCACTGAAGGCCCCCCATCATCCAACCAAAATGAACTAGAGGCCTGTAATGTGGTAGGTGCTCAGATCCGAAGAATGAGCATTTGCCAGATCCTCTTTGAAAGAAGGCATTTTTTTATCTCTGTCTTCTCCCTGGGAGACGCAGACCTGTCCTCAGAGGGTCAGAGGATCCGAGGCCCAGGGCTAGACTGGGCCCCAGAGGCTGTCGGTTCTAACCTCTTCCTTTTAAGAAATGGAAGCCAGAGGCACCAGCATCGAGAATATTTCAGTGTGACCTAGATTCTCCCCCTTTCTGAGGCTGGGCTTGGGCTAACGGTGGTAGCTGCCTGGGGTAGCCTTCACCTGGGGACAGCATTCGCTCCCGAAGGCAGCCACATTCAAATGAGATAGTGTGCTAACCTGGACCCCAAGAAGCTGGCATACAAATAAGCAAATCTCTCTGACTCAGCCTCCTCCAGGCTCCTCAGTCTACTACTGCCCCTCAGGCCCTGATGGCGTCACCAGGGGCTTTTCAGCCACAGCAAATTAAGAGAAGATAAGCCACTGATCTTGGTCAAAGAATTCATTGAAGACAACAAGCTCGTTCACTCTTGCTTTTAAATTCATTCAACAAATGCTTATTAAGTGCCTTCTATCCTAAAGGCTCCCTCTGGGTATATGCTCCAAAGATCCAACATTTAGTGGCTGTGGCTACTTCTTCCCCCAACAAAGCAGGTCGCCCTCCTCCCTCACTTAAAAGATCCCAAGTTCTTAGAGCTGGAAAGAAGCCTCTGTGAAAGGGACGGGACCAGGGACCTGGAAGGGGTCAAGCCACTTCACTGATGTCAAGATGGAAACTGAGACTTTAGTACAGCAGGAAGAGAATGGGGTGGGAAGATGGATTGCTTATTATCCGTGTGGATCTGGGCTGCTGCGATGTTCCCGGGCCTCAAGGTTCCCATCTGTAAAATGAAAGGCTTAGATCCAGAGTCCTAGTTCATAGTAAGTCTATGGTCCTAAGTGATGATCAGCAAAGGTGATGAAGGAAACTAAGGCAAACAGAAGTTAGGTGACTTGCTTAGGGTCACAAAGCTAGAAAGTGTAATAGCTGGACTCGATCCCTGGTCTCGTGAATGAACATGCAGGCCAGCTCTCCATTCCCTCCTCCAAGTTGTCTCTCACAAGTTCATCACTAGCCTGCTCCTCTGATGTCGGACACACAGACCCCATTGCCGGGTTATTCTGAGCCTTCCAGCATGGCAGGATTTTGCCAGGTCATGGATTCTGCTGGATTCACCTTCTAGATTCTAGGAGTCACCTCCATGGTGACATCATGAGAGAAGAAAAGGATTGGAAATTCTATTAGCAGTGAACTTTGGACATGAATCTGCATTGCATCCATTCACCAAGGGCCGGGTGAGGTGGGAGATGGGGGTGAGATTCCACAGGGAGCTGTCACTCAGGGCCCCACAGCTCCTCTGGCTCTGGCTCCTCCACCTCTGTTTGGATCTGGCCTCTGAGCTTTCTCACCATGGCAGAGCCAGAAGGGCCATTGAGATCCTGGAGGGTGGCCCCGTCCCATTCCAGAGCAGGACACTGAGGAGGAAGGCAGGATCTGAGGGTCAAAGGTTTGTTCCATGAAACAAGTACTCAGGATTTTGGAGTAGCAGAAAGGGCATTCTGGTTGGGGTAGCCAGGGCAAGCTTCACAAAGGAGATGGAAGATTCAAATACACAGAAGGGTCAAGATGATGCCAGGTTCATGGGACCCAGCTCTGCCACTCACTGTCTCCGTGAATTTGGTCAAGCCACTGAATTATTTGGGCCTCAGTTTCCTCACCTGTGAAATGGGATTTTCCTCAATGATCAGTCTAGAAGGTCCTTTCCAGCTCTAAATTCTACTTGTGTGCCCTTGGAAAGTCCTAACCTCTCCGGCCCTCAGTCTCTTCATTTGTGAAATGAGGGAGTTGGGTTGGGCAGCCTCAGAGGATGATCCGGGTCAGTAGCAAAGGCAGAACCGCAGGTCAGGTTGTTAGCCCCCTAAGTCTTCGTTCAGGTCCAGATCCAGATTATCATGTCTTCATCATCTTTCTGTGAAAGAACCTGGAATTGATCCTGTTGGTCGTGAGGATTCTAAGCCCTGCTCTGAGAAAATTAATTTCATTAGTATTAAAACAGATAAATGTTGAAATGAGTGGAAAGTCGGGGCAATGCTGGGGGAGGGGAAGAGCGAAGGGGAGGGCACCAGTTAGGAGGCCTCAGTCCAGGTGTGACACAGTAAGGCCCTAAGTGGGGGGACTGTGGGGGGGTCAGGGGAAGGAAAAAAGAAGGAAAAGGGGTCAGACACATACATTAGAATGGGAGGACCCACAGGACTTGGGGATGGATTGAATGTCAAGCAGTAGGCGAGGACATCCTCCTCTCGGGACCCACCTCAGTATCCTCGTCTGTAGCATGGGCTAATTAGAAGCATCATGGGAGAACACACAGAACACTGGACTGGAAATCATAAGGGGTGGGTTCAAATTACACCTCAGCTACTTTAACCAGAGACAATGGACAGATTCCTCCTGGAGCCGCCTTTCTATCATCCATAAAGTGGAGATGACAGAACTCCTAGGGTCTCAAGTGAGATATGAAAGCAGCGCTTTGCAGATGTTAAGGTGTCTGTAATTAGAGGCTTTCTAAAACCCTCTTGGGGAGGCTAAGTACATAGCGGACCCCGCTTAAAGCCAGGAAGATTCATCTTCCCAAGTTCAAATCTGACCCCAGATACTAACTAGCTGTGTGACCTTGAGCAAGTCACTTTACCCTGTTTGCCTCAGTTTCCTCATCTGTAAAACAGGGATAAAAATAGTGATAGGGTCTATCTCACAGGGTTGTTGCCAACACTTTGTAATCAAGATTCATAGTTTCAAATATGATTTTACTTTTGGGGAAATGTTCTTTTTAATGGTCACTGAGTTTGGAATTTTTTTTGAAGAGGACAAAAAACGGAAAGGCTGTGGAAGGTAACACCTGAGCTGTGCTCTGAAGGAAGATAAGAATTCTATGAGATGTTGTTGAAGAGGAAATATATTAAAAGCATGGGGGGTGGGGAGGCCCTGCTGACTGAGCAAAGACTTGGAGGTGGGAGATGTCGCCATGTGTAGGGAGCAGCATAGTAGACCGGTTTGATTGGAATGTCAAGTGCTTGAAGGTAAGTAAATGAAGTAAGATGGTTAAAGAAGATAGGAGTTACATTGTAGGGGGCTTTAAATGGCCGCCTGAGGGGTTTGCACTTTGTGGAGGAGGTTCAATAGGAAATCATTGAACTCCAGCCCCACAGGACTGTGAAGAACTTTATTTTTCTAGAGGGTCCTGTAAGGCATGATGTTGACACTGCAGCTCACTGCACACGCCTCTGCGGGAGGAGGAGCAATTCTGAGCTCGGTCAGTTGTATGCTGGGCTAGGGCAAGCTGGTCACTAGCTAGCTCCTTGCCAGGCTGGGCTGCTTCCGGGCTGAGCTGGATAGGTGACTCAGCCACTGGGCGACTGCTGGACTGGGCCAGGCAAGTCCCAAGTTATTGTTGGGCACCTGATTCCAGACAGGGTTGGGTAACCTCCTCTGCTTCTCCTTCTGGACCAGGCGGAGCTGCTCATTCAATGCTCCGATCATCTAAGAGGACAATGACCCTGCCGGATGAGGAGGGGAAGAAAATAAACATTTATAGAGTACCTACCATGTACCAGGTACCATGCTTAGCACAAGATAGGAGCTGCTATTATCTCCATGTTACTGTTGAGGAAACTGAGGCAAGAAGAGGTGCAGTGACTTGCCCAGAATCATACCCCTAGCAAGCGGACGGGTTGGTCCACCTTGGCTCCAGCTTCAATGAGCAGCTGTGTCTTTTCCCACCTTCAGCCACTGCCTCTGCTAAGTGGTACCGGCTCTCTTGTGCTTTTTCATTTAGGGCAATGGCCCTTAACCTAGGGTGGACTGGAGCCTTGGATTCCTTTAGAGCCTTAGCCCTGAGGTTTATCACCTCCAGGAAGGAGGGGGGAACCAACTAGCTCCTCCTATTCAAGAGACCCTTCCCTGAGAGGGGCACTCTATCTTGCCTTAGGGTGATGCCTGTGTTCCCAAGCCCCCATTCAGTCAGTTAGACTTCCCATGCTCCTTTTGGGCTTTTATGCAGATGAGTGTCCAGGGATAAAGGAAAGAATGCTGTCCAAGCCCTAAAATCTACTTCATCTTTTCATCTACTGATGGGCTATCCCAACCTGAGACTCCTTCTACAGCATATTTTGAGTCTGAAATCTTTCCCCTTCTGCTTGTAATGTTTCCCTCTTTGAGCCTCTCCAAGCCTCATACATCTAAGTCCCTGATAGAAAGATAGCAACTCGGTTCAATTGAGTGAGCATTTATTAAATGCCCATCGTACGCTAGACACCGGAGATACAAAGATAGAAATAAAAACAACTTACAGTTTATACACTTAACCTACCCATGCTCTACTCGGAAGGACCAAAGAAGCAAACAATGAGAAAACAAGCATGTTAGCCAAGGACTGCCAAGAGGTGGAAGTTTACTCACAGAAAACCTACCAGACCACGGCCACTGCCTTTTAGGAAGTGGCTTGATAAAGGAGAGAGTATCCAGAGGTGGCTGACCAGGATGGCCAAGGTTCTCCAGTCTGAGCTAGATGAGAATCAGAAGTCACTGGGGATCTTTAGACTGGAGAAGAGAAGGCTCAGGGGAGGGGGCAAGGTGGCAGTCTCCAAATATTTGAAGGGCTGGTGCATCGAAGGGATTAGGCTTGTTTGGCCACAAAGGAAGGAACCAGGAGTCGTGGGTGGGAGTTCCAAACTGGCCAACTGAGGCTGGATGGCAGGATGTGAGAGCTGTCACTGAGGCCTTCAGGCAAAGCCAGGATGACCCTTGGTTGGGTGTTCTGTCCAGAGGATTCGTGGTAAGGCATAGGTTGGAGGAGATCAAGAGTTCTTCATTTTTTTTACGTCATGGATCCCTTTGAGTCATCAGTCAACTATGTGCCAGGCAATGTGCTAAGAATACAAATAAAAGCAAGGCCTGCCCTCAAAGAGCTTACTTTTTAATGGGGAAAGACAATGTCTAAAAGGGCAGTTCAAAAGGGTGAGGGAACGAGTGTTAAAAAAAATTTCACATGTAGTTGGGAAATACTTAAATGAAATTAAATCTATTTTAAAAGAAGGACAAGGAGTACCTGAGCAGTGGCGTCCTGGCCATTAGAGATGGCTGGTCTGGGCCCTTCCCCAAAATGGAGGTTCTAGAAGAATCCACCAATGGGAGATGGAGCCCAGTGAGGAGGCAGCTGAAACATGGTGGTCTAGTTCAGAGGATTAGGGCTGGCTGCTCAGGGCCCTTCTCAGAACCATGTTTTTAAATTCACAAAACAAATGCCGAGGATTACAAAGAAGCCAATTATACTGAAATACAGTTATCAAAGTATTTTTAAAGACAAGTTTACAATCCCCTGGCTAAGAATCCCTGGAAGAGATAGATGATCACCGAGGTCCCTTCTGGTTCTAAGATTCCATGACCTTATGGGGTGTTCAGCATCTGTTCACAGAGAGCTTCAGAACAGGGAGAGGCTCAAACCTGGGCAGCCAGCTAAGCAGGTCACTGGAACTCAAGCATGTCAATGAAACCAAAACAAGACAGTTTGTAATTTTGTTGGTTAGTCGTTTTTCAGTTGTGTCTGACTCTTCACGGCCCCATTTGGGGTTTTCTTGGCAAAGATACTGAAGGGATTTGCCATTTCATTCTCCAGTTCATTTTACAGATAAGGAAACTGAGGCAAACAGGGTGAAGTGACTTGCCCAGAGTCACACAGCTAGTAAGGGTCTGAGGCCAGGTTTGAATTCAGAAAGATGAATCTTCCTGACCCCAGGCCTGGTGCTCTGTCCGATGCATCACCTACCTGCCCACACTTTGTAAAGCCAACTGAAAAACAAAGTTGTAAGAATTGAAGTTTTGCTAAGAAACAGGAATGAGAACTTCCATTTTTGAAACACTTTACATTTAACAAAGCTCTTCTTCCCAAGGCCTCTCTGGGAGTTTGGAGAGCACAAACTTCCTTATCTTCATTTTATAAATGTGAAAACCAGGGTTCAGAGAGGTTATGGGTTTTGCCTGGGGTCACACAGTCAGTACATGTCAGAGGTCTGACTTGAACCCAGGAAACTAGGGAAGGCACATGGACTTGGAGTCAGGTAGACCCACGTCCAAGTCTTGTGTCTGGCACTGATGAGGGATGGGACCCTCCCTGAGGCTCTGCTGCCCCCTCCGCCAAAGAAGGGGCTTAGATGACAGCAGATCCAAGCTCTGTGGCCAAGGATGTTCTGACCTATTTAAAGGAGAAAGCCTGCCCATTTTCTTCTCCACCCCTTGGAGGGGTAAAAATTCATAACCACTGGCTTTTACATTAGTATTCCCCCAGGTTAATTACTGCTTTTATGGTGGGGGGGAGTCCTTTTATGTTGGCTTCTTTCTAAATGAATGCAGTTTTTGTTGGGTACTCTGATGACATCCCTGGGATCAGAATCACAGGACTTGGGTTTAAGCCTTGATTTTGCCAACTGCTATGCGGGCAACCTTGCACAAGCCTCTGTTTCCCCATCTGTCAAATGAGAGCGCTGCAGTAGTCACCTTCTGAGGTCCCTTCCAGGTTCCAGTCCTGTGCTTCTGCTGACATCAGGCGCCTCAAGTCCACGATTAATTATAAAAACCCTTACATTGACATCAGCTCACACTGAGCACCTTAGTTGTCATATAAAAGAGTACTGAGCATGGAATCATGGGAACTGGGGGGGGTGCTGGTGACTCTAGGAGGTCCCACGCACAGAACTGAAATTGTCAGCAAATATAAAAATAAATATTTAATCGGCAGATCAAATTACCAGTTTTGCCCATTTTAAATTTTACCAATTTTTAAAGATTTAAATCAAATTATATTAATTAAAAATGAAAATTTAAAAAGTTTTTTAAATTTTTTTTAAATTGAAAAAAATCAACTGTAGAATGTGTCCAGCCCACTCGGAATGCATCCGGCCTGCTCGCAGTGCATCCGGCCCACTCGGAAGGCGTCCGGGCCGCTCGGGAGGTGTCCGGCCCACTCAGAATCCGTCTGGCCCACTCAGAAGGTGTCCGGCCTGCTCAGAATCCATCCGGCCTGCTCAGAATGTGTTGTGCATTTTGTTTTTAATTAGATTTGGGATTTTCTTCCTGGTCTGCTTATTATATTTTGATGGAGGCAAGTGAAAAGCCAGACTTCACAGAGTTGGAAGAAATCTTAGAAATCATCTGATCCAATCCACCCATTTTACAAATTTGGAAACTGAGGCCCATAAAGGGAAAATGGCTTGTCCAAGGTCACAGAGTTAAGAGCTAATTGGCATTAGAAGCCAATACTTTGGCTACTTTGCCTCATTGTCCTTAATCATATTTTTAGGAATACCCTCATTTTCCAATTAGGCCCTAATCTCCCCCCAAACTCTGTCACCGGGAAAAAGCCAATCCTTTTCAATGGAACCAAATATGCTGTGGACTGCCCAGGTATCAAAATAACTGGGAGACCCAAGTGAGTCACCCTGGTCATTACCCTGTCATGGGGTTGGGAAGGGAGAGGGGGCCTGCCTAGGAAGCTCAATGGTCATTGACACAAAAACCATTTCCATTGGCCTCCACGTCCTGAGCGGCTTCACCCAGCTCATGCCCTGGTGTAGCTTGTTTGGATGCTCCCCCAGGAAGAAACAAGCCTACAAAATGCTCAAGAAAAATCCTTCCCCACCCAGGGAGCTGAGAGGAAGACTGGTTTCTCTGGCAGAGAGGCCTCAAGCTATCTGGGAGTCACCAGGTTGGGTGGGGCCAATGTGGGCCCAGGGTTTCTGTTTTATGATCCACTCATAAAAATATACTCATCAGGCTGTAGGTGCCACAACACACATAGCCTGAGATGAGGTGTCCTCACCTTCCTACTCCAGGGGATCCAGGATCTCTCATGCAAGTGGACCCTCCCTCTACCAGCACAGAACCCAGCCTGTCTGGGTGACCTCATCCCATCCTTTCCCATGAGTCTGTCAGACCTTGGACACTTTCAGCTAAGTCAGGGGTTTCTGGTCTTTGAGTCACGAGACGCATTTTTCTCTTTTTTGGGGGGGGGTTTTTTGGCAGGGCAATTGGGGTTAAGTGACTTGCCCAAAGTCACACAGCTAGTGCATGTGTCAAGTGTCTGAGGCTGAATTTGATCTCAGGTCCTCCTGACTCCAGGGCCAGTGCTCTGTTCACTGCACCACCTAGCTGCCCCACAAGACCCATTTTTAATGTCAAAAATATTCAAGGACCATCATATGATAAAACCTTCTTTCTTCTTTTTTGTTTTAATTTTCTTTTCTTTTAAATTAACAAGATTCATATTCCTCTCTCTCCCCCTCCATTCTCCCTCCTCTATTGTCAAAAAGAAAGAAAAACAAAATGCTTATAACAAACATGTCAAGCAAAACAAACTCCCCCCCAGCCCAGACAATGTCAAAAATGTAGGTCTCCTTGTGCATCTTGAATCCATGGCCTCTGTCAAGAGGTGGGTAGTGTGCTTCATCACTGGTCCCCAAGAATCCCAAGTCTTTCAGATGTCATCATCCCTATATAGATTGTTCTCCTGGTTCTACTCCTTTCCCTCGGCATCAACCCATAGAAATCTTCGAAGTTTGTCTTCTTTCCTGTCTCCTTCATTTCTTACAGCGCAATAGTAATACTGCACATTTATACCCCATCATTCGTTCAGCCATTTCCCAATTGAGGGACACTTCCTTCCTTAGTTTCCAATTCTTTACCATGCCAAAAAGAGATACTATAAATATTTTATACACATATAGATTCACTCTCTACTAGCATGCATTGACGGAGAAAAAACTGGATGACCAAGGGCAGTTATAAATTTGGTGACACATTTAAATGAATTTGCATTTTAATCATCAGAGAATTGTAGATTGAGAACGGCACAACTCTAAGCCTGTATTTTTACAAATGAGGAAACTGAGACCAGATTAAACAATTTTCAGGGGAAGACCTCAAGACAAGGGGAGCCCGCCCACCCCTGCAGAGGCAGCCCACTCCAGTTTTCTTATGGTTAGTGTTTTCTTCGACAAATCCTAAGGAAGTGACTAGTCTGCAGTCACCACCACCAGGAAGAATTGAGAACAGGAATGAGCTCAGGCGTCTTCTGGTTTTAGACTGAGCCTTCTTTCCATTAAATGTAGACCACATTGCCTGTCAGGTTAGATTTGTTGAAGCAGAATCAGGGAGCCATCCTGGAAGGTTGGGAACAAGGCAAAAAACCTAATAAAAGAAAGCAATGTTTAAAGAAAATGAATTTGGCAAGGGATGCCTTGTCCATACAGGGAGAGCCTAGAGCCAAGACGGGCAGTCAGGGAAGGCTTTGCAATAAGATTGGTGGGAGCCGATTATGCCAGAAGGACCAGTGGACATGATGCCTACAGAAGAGCATGGGAAGAGGAGAGGAATTAATGCTAGAAAGAAAAATAAGGAGCACCAAGGAAACCATCTACCCAATGATTTGGGCGAGGGCGTGGGCTGGCTGGGAGAAAGGAGAGGGAGATGGGGAGATAGGAACCACTGCAGAGGAGAAATGGACACAATCTGCCTTTGGCTGAATGTAAGGGGGCAAGAAGAGGAATGGGTCCAAAGTAACTCCATCTATTTAACTCTTTGCCACATTCATCATCATCTGGCAGATGCTTAGTAAGTACTTACTATATATAAGGTACAGTCTGGTGCAGAGGAAGAGAAATGAGCCAGTTCCGGTCCCTGCTTCTGAATTTGTAGTCTAGTTGGAGAGACAAGACAGGTGGACCCCAAACAGGGCTGGGAAAATGAGGGCTTGACAGATGGACAAACAAAATGCCCAAGTACATCTCGTGTTCCAGGTCTTCATCGGAAACTCTACAGCAGATTCTCACCTTCTGGCTTAGAAAAATGTTTTTTCGTCATTAGAAACAAAAACAAAGTAATGGCACACAGTTTACTTAAACTTCGGAAAACCAGGTTCTGGGAAAGTAAATGAAATATTTAAAAGATACACATGGTAGGGCATAAGATCATAGATTAAGAGCTGGAAGGGCCCACAGAGGTTATCTAGTAAAGTTCTCTTCCTTATTTTATAGACAAATCATAAAGAGGCAAAGTTATTTGTCCAAGGTCACATGGGCAGTAAATAACACAGCCAGAATTTGAACCCAAGTCCTTAATCTATCCATACATACATCCATACATCTACTTCATTTACCCATCCACCCACTTATCTATCTTCTTACCTATTGTGATATCAACTAAATTGGGGCTTTCTTACTGTTTTAAAATGGTTAAGTGTCTTTGATTGAGTCTTACTAGGTGCTAAGCCCCAGACCCAAAGTGCTGTTAGGTGCTAAACCTATGTGGGTGTGAATTGGTAACTAAGTTGGGGCCCCAGGTGGGGCTAACTAAGGGAGGCGTGATTAGATCTTTGCTCCTAAGTTTGCCCCAAACCCCGAATTACTAGGTGCTAAGCCTATGTGGGTGCGAAGCTCCCAGGGTCCTAAGGGGAGGTGCTAACTCCAGAGCCAATCACAGGAGCCTAAGTTCTGGTCACTCAGATGACATTTGATAACTCTGAAACTGTATGAAAAAGAGAAGACAGAGCCATTTGCTTAGGGCTCTCACTCTTGGTGGCATGCTGATGTGGAAACTTCCGGGCAGCTGTAGCTAAGAGCCCTCCAGTTTGTAAACCCAGATGCTGGGACTTTGTTAAGCTCTGGTAACTATGTATTGGGATTTGAATCAGACAAGGTCTGTCTGTCCATGTTTGTAATTTGTTTGTATTTGCTCTGAAGTTCAGGGGGCTGACTTTTTCCCCTGAACTAAGTGAATGGTGTTTGTATGCTGGATTAAAGTAAGATTGTTAACCCCTTAGTTGCTTTCCTTAGTAAAGCAGATCCAAAGAACCTGTGCTGGCAGTGGAATTGTTATTGGGCTTGTGTTGGTTTTTTACCCACACAACAGCTGTTAGCCAGATTGTTGAAACACCTATGTACCCATCTATCCATCCATCCATCTTTTGACCTAGCCATCTACCTATCAACCTATTGGTCTATCACCTATCTGCCTGCCTGCCTATCTATCTATCCATCCAAATTTCCATCTATTTTTACCATCCACTTTTCTATCTATCCATTCATCTACCTATCAATTTTCAATCATGCATGATAGATGATAGCTATAGATACACAGTCGTGAGTATATGACATTGCACCCCTTTCTACCAACACAGAGCTAATCCTCCAGAGATTGCTAAAAATGTTATTCTGCTAGCCATAATACTGTATGTCCACTCCATAGGAAAGGATCCTCTAAATGGGTTCAAAAGACCAATTACCCAAGTACAGGATAAAGGAGGGGCCAGATAATAGTTCCTGTGGGAAAACATCCAAGGGGTCTTAGTAGACCACAAGCCTAGGATGAGTCAAGAGTGTGATGTGACAGCAAAAATAACCTAGCCTGAACTGAGAGAGGCACAGTTCCCACAACCAGTCAATGAGATTTGATTCAACACTGGGGACGCAAACACAGTGAATGACAGAAGACCATAATCCTGTTATATTTTGACACATCTCGAATAATCAAATAATAATAGTGATTGTTAATGCATCACTTGAAGGTTTGCTAAACACTTTACAGTCATTGTCCCATTGGAGCCTCCCATCAACCCTGCCAGGTGGCTCTTGGGGGTATCACTTCCCCACTTCTCTAGACACAGTCTAGTGTAAAGGATAGAGTTGCTGTTCCATCATTTGTCAGTCGTATCCAACTCTTCCATGATCCCGGTTGGGGTTTCTTGGCAAAGATACTGGAGTAGTTTGCCGTTTCCTTCTCCAGGTCATTTTACAGATGAGAAGACCAAGGCTCCAAGATGGGAAGTTACACGCCTAAGGTCATAGTATCACCATGAGCCAGATGTAGCTTTTGCCTACAAAACTCTCTTGGGATGGGCATAGACTCCATTTGGAGTAGTTCCTACCACCCTAGCAAAGTTGTAAAGTCGCTCTTAAAAACCACCAAGACCACATGCCCCAATTCCCCCATGGCGCACCTTTCCCCCTGTGTATGGCTGTAATAAATATTTCACCACACATCTCCATGATTCCCCCAAAGAAGTGGCAAACGTCTTCTTTCCCCCTGAAGATAAGGAGGCATTCTAGGTTGTCAGATAGAAAGCCTTGGAGGGGGCTTATTTCTGCTACTGCCCTTTCACAGGTAAATGACAGAAACAGAAACACCTAGGCTAGGGGGCTGGGAGCCATCTGGGGGGCTTCTGCAGACTTTGCCCTCCACTCCAGCTGCTGCACCCACTCCTCACTGCTGATTAGGATGGGGGTTTCCTGTTTGTTTCTTACAGTTCTGGAAACACAGGGCTGCTCTTCAGTGCTTCTCTGATAGCACCCGATTCTAGCCTCAGCAAATCCCTTAACCGCTACTTGCCTCAATTTCCCTGACTGTAAAATGGGGATAATAACATCACCTATCTTGCACAGTTATTGTGAGGATCAAATATTTGTAAGACACTTAGTGCAATGTCTGGTACACAGTAGGTGCTATATAAATGCTTTTTTCCTGATGCCTTCCCTTCTTGCCAAAGAGGCTGCCCTTTGGAAAAGGTCCTTCCAGTTGGAGCAAGGACCGTTCAGCACAGCCCACTGAGGCCAAATAAAAACTAAGTGCAAAGTGGCATTAGGTTTTCCTAATTATCTACCTGCCTTTCTCCTTTGTCCATCAAAAACGTCAACAACAGCTTCTAGCCTAGAGGCCATCACCGATGATCTGATGCAGCCTCTTCCTACCCACCACACTGCTTTCTCTGAGCCGCCCACAGTTTTATTTCTGCTGAGATGATGGTGGCTTGGGACTCACAGGCACATAGCATCTCCAGGAGAGTGTTGGTTTTAAAAAGATGGGATTTTGTCGGTCAGAGATTCCACTACCGGGGCTGTTCAATGCCTTGCCCAAAGTGGGGCTTGGTGAATGTTTACTATTCAAACTGAATGGTGTCTGTGCTCCCTAGAAATGGACTTTGCCATCCCTGGGACCGAATGCCAGAAATATGCATCAACAGTGACACTCACTCACTTCCACAATCTTTTGGTGTGACAAGAGAAAAACATCAGTCAATCCAACCTTAAAATGGGCTGGATCAAGATCTCAGAAACCCCAGGGAACACATTACAGGAACCCTGGGACAGAAAAGAGGGGGATGCAGAGATTTATCTCAAAACAAACCAGTTAGGGCTTGGGAAAGAGCAGAGGTGGCCCTGGCTCACGCATCAGACCTCAGTTTTTACTATTCCTTGTTGATTGCTGAGAATATGAGCTACCATGTAGTTAGCACTTTCATCTTCAAACTCTTTTCCATGCAGTCTCTAACTGGATCCTCAAAAATCACCCTCAGACTAAGTCCTATAGCAGAACACCAAGCACCCTGCTCACGTGGGAGTACTGGCTGCCAGGGACCAGATGAAAACATAACATGGAAATATTTAACTAACTAGATAAAAAGATAATAAAACATAGATGATATCCCATTCAAAAACTAAGGCCATAAGCAGCCGCCAGGGATCCTTACTCCTGAAGCAGTGATCCCACTTCTATTTGAGTTTGACACCACTGTTCTACAGTTTTTTCTAGCCCTATTTTGCAGATGATAAAACCAAGACTCAGAGATTTTAAGTGACTTGCCCAAGATCTCAATAAGGGTCAGAGGGGAGATTTGAAATAAGGCATCTCCTGTTTCTAGATTCAGAGAAAATCCAAGCACAGCCTTCCCAATAAAGGTCACAATTTTTACAGTTACTTGACTGGGCTGGCAATCTATTTGTAATCCTCATACACCAAAGTGACTGTTCTTTTGAAGGGGTTCCACAAATGAATGTTTCTTAAACTAGGAAATTGGAAGGGAAGGAAGATTGAAGATTTTGAACCATATGCTTAGCTAGACAGGAAAAAAAATGAAGCATCAAAAGAGAAACAGATAAGTAAATGGGCCGATAAATCTACAATTTAAGTAAATTCACGGAATTTGGAATAATGCAGAAAATGGGAGTAGTTGTAGTTTGTAGGACTAGACTGGTATCAAAGTAGCATAAACAAAAATTAATCATAGGGACAAAGTACAGACAGAACACAATAAGAATCAATATGAAAAAAGTAAATAGAAAAAATACAAGTCTAACAATTATAACCTTAAATGTAAATGGATTAAACAACATAGTAAAACCAAAAAAAAAAAAAAAAACAAAACCAGAGGCAGAATAGATAAGAAAACAAAACCCAACAATTTGAAGTGTATGAAAAACATATCTAAAAATAAAGACACACACAGAAAAGCAATGAGAGACTGGAACAAACTATTCTAAACAGACATTGCAATCATGCTATCCATCAGAACAAAAATAAAAAATTCCTAACGTCAAGAGACAAATAGGAAAACTACAATATGCTTAAAGATATCAGACAATGAAACGATATCAGTATTAAACATATTTGCACCAAATGGCAGAGCGTCTAAATTCATGAAGGAAAAAGTAACAGTAGCATAGATAACATAATAATAATTATAGATTTTAATGTTGCTAGTTCAGAGATGGATGAATCTAATAGAAAGATAAGCAAAAAGGAAAATGTAGAACTGGATAAACTGAGAAAATATAAATCTGAATGACTTTGGCATCTTCAAATGACAGCATTAAAAATATACATATTTCTTAGCACTACATAGTACTTTTTTAAAAATAGCATATGCTAGGGAACAGAGAAATGACAAATGAATGTTTTTTTAATCTAAAGTGATGTTATCTTAAAAGTAGTTAATATAGGGAATACAAGCAAAAGATACAGTTTAAAATGGAAACAGTAATGACATCATGAGAAGGTCAAAGAACAAATTGTTAGAAAAACTAATGGCTATGTCAAGGAGTTATAAAAATGAAACAACAAACTAAAAATTCTGGAATGTAACTAATGCAATCCAAAAAGGAAAAAACATACCTCTGAAAACATGCATTAACAAAATAGATTTGACTTTTCCCTCCTCTCTTTTAATCAGATTAGCAAAGATCTCTTCTGTTCAACTTAAAAAAAAAACCTGAAAAATTGACAAGAAAAAAAATAGGCACCAGAGAAGAAATCTTGAAAGATAATTGAGAAGTAGATAAAATGAAAGCAGACTTCAAAAAAAAAGCAGTAGATAAAACAAGAAGCTGATTCTCTGAAAAGACTAGCAATATTGCTGTTTTAAGCTAACCTGATCAAAAGAGGGGAGTGAAAAGAAAATCAAATCTTCAAAAAAAAAATTTTAAATGTAAAATAGAAACAAAGAAAGAAAAAGAATTATCAAAACCTACAATATGCAATTACATGCTAGCAAAGCTGGGGATTTTTTTTTGGAAAGGGATGATTACCTGCCAAAAGAAAAATTATTCAAATAAATTATAATCCTCGGGGCTCCCAGCATCTTAATTGCATTTCCTTTTATAAGCTGCAGGCGTGAATCTAAATTCTGCCCAAGCAGCCCCTGGCAGTGTTCCTGTGTCCATGGCTGGGGGCGGACAGTGTCTCATAACAGCCAGCAAGACTTTGCTTGGGGGCTAGGAATTTAAATTCACTGCCTTCAAAAGACAATCCCTGTCTATGCCTTGGCTTCTTTTAGGATCTAGAGCTACAAGGGACCCCAATGGTCACTCACCATTCTCACCTCCCTCTTCTCCACATCCTCCAGGTGCAGGCAAGGGAGGGACTCACAGATCACATGAGGCTTGAGATATGATTTGAAGCCATGTCCTCTGACTCTGAATCCAGTACTCACTGCCTACATCATTGTTGTTTTGTGGTTGTTTAGTTGTTTCAATTTTGTCTTGACTCGGGGCAGCTAGCTGGCCCAGTGAGGAGAGCACCGGCCCTGGAGTCAGGAGGACTTGAGTTCAAATCTGACCTCACACACTTGATACATTTACTAGCTGTGTGACCTTGGACAAATCGCTTAACCCCAATTGCCCTGCCTTCCCCCCTGCAAAAAAAAATTGTCTTGACTCTATGTGACCCCGTTTGGGGTTTCCTTGGAAGAGATGCTGGAATGGTTTGCCATTTCCTTCTCCAGCTCATTTGACAGATGAGGAAACTGAGGCAGACAGGGTTAAGTGACTTGCCCAGGGTCATATAGCCAGTAAGTGTCTGAGGTCACATTTGAACTTGGGTCTTCCCGAGGTACTATCCGCTGTACCACCACATCCCATTGCCTTAAATCTGACTGAGGACTAACCCTAACTTTGAGGGGAACAGATATTTAAAAATTAGACTGTCTTGAATAATTCAGAATTCAACTCAATCCACATTGATTAAGCAGCTACTATGGGCTGGACCCTGGGGATCAACATCAGTATTTTAAGACTCTGTGATTTCATCCATGTGAACATTCCCTCCATCTATACAAGGAGCATGCCCTCTCCAGGATGGCCTTTGATCCTTGTTAAGAATTGCTGTGGCCAGAAAAACCATCTTCCTGTGGAGAGCCCAGTGAGGTGCATCTGCAGACCTGACGAGGCTGAGGCTCTAATCACAGACGTTTTGTTAGTCAGTCACTGATCCTAGAATGTTCCGAGTGGGAAGGGGGCTCACAAAACCTCAGATCTGAAGAAGATTCAAGCCTCCTTGGCCACGTGGTCAAGCCCATGCCTGAACAGGAGACAGCCCAGCCCGGCGGCATCCTATTCTCACCCAGACGTTGAGCCCTAATTTCCTTCTTGGCAACTTTCCTTCCTTCCCCACTCTGGGGACAAAGAGACCAAGGATAATCCCAGCCTCCCGGGGCAGCCTTTCCAACACTGCCGCCGCATCACCCCCACCCTGACGTGCCCACGTCCTCCCACCAAGCCTCACTGGTCACGGTGTTGAGGTCACTCACCATTCTGACCTCCCTCTTCTCCACATTCTCCAGTCTTCTGTTTCCTTTCTACAAAAAGAGTCTCAGAAGCGCGTAAATGAGTCCTCATGGCATGATAAAAAGGGGGCTGGATTTGGAGCCAAAGGACTCGAGTTCAAATTCCACCTCTGTAACTTCTAACCTGTGTGTCGTTAGAGAAGTCTTTCATTTCCCTAGGCCACCATTTCCTCATCTATAAATGGCAGGATTGGACCCAGTGACACTGGGGTCCCTTCTGATGCTTGTTCTGTGATCCTGTGAGATAAGGAGAGAAACCAAAGCCTCTCTGCATAGAGGTGAGGAGCTATGGGGACTGAATGTCACATACGCCGATAGACACGGCCTCTGGGGCAGTTACTGTTCTCTCGGTTACGAGAGAAGATTGGAGTAAGGATTATTGGGACCCCAGCGACTCAGTCAAGAAGCATTTTAGTACTAGGCGCTTTGCCAGACCCCGGGGATACCAGTGCAAAGACTGAAGCCATCATTCCTCTTCAGGGAGTATGCATTGAAGTGGGCATTCCTACAGCCTGACAGAGGCAGCGATCAAAATAGCGGGAGTGAATAAAAGGAAGAGGCCGCTCGTCAGCGGCGGGGATTGGCCATCGGCCCCTCCGGCGAAGCCCCTGCCTCCAAGGCTTCCTTCCACAGACGCTCGGCTTTGTTCCCGAAGCTGGAAGACACAGGTGCCGATTTCACAGCACTCCGGCTGTCTCGAGCAAAGAACAAGGGCTTTTGACACTCTGTGACTTTGGGATGTAGGAGGGGGTGACGAGTGGTGGAACAAAATGTCACCAGGTATTCTCGGGGATGTGAGAACAATGACAGCAGTAATAATATAACATTCAGACCCCTGTTGGGAGACACATAGACACCGATGCTCCCAGAATCCTCTATTAAGGGTCTGGCTCAATGGGCCCGGGCAGGTTAAACACATCATGCCTGATGACTGAGAGTTCACAGGCCCTGGGAAGACATCATCTAGCTAAGTGAATACAGGTTGATTTAGAGTCAGGAAGGCCTGAGTTCACCTCCTGCCTCTGACACATACCAGCTGTGTGACCCTGGACAAGTCACTCAACCTCTAAGACTTTATGTTGAAGAGAAGATGTTCCCTTGAATTTGTAGGGAGTTTTTCTCGTGTGACAGTTCCTCATGCTAATGAAATCCCAGAAATTCATCTCCAATCTCAAAGAGTTAAGTGTAACCACATCGGTAAAATGTTTTATAAATTATAAAGAGCTATATAAATGGCAGAGATTATTATGTCATTCAAAGTAGCAGGATTTTCTTAAGAGAAGGCTTTGTCTAAATTTAAGGTAATATTTGGTGCCTCCAGGTTCCCTAAGATGCCCTGAAAGGAGGTTTGCAAATGAAACCAAAGCCTAGTTCTGGAGGCTCACAACCCACCTGCCCACACACTGCCCCCTCCTGAAAGCAAAGGGCAGGCTACAGCAGTGCATTTAAAATTACTGGCAGATGCAGCTTCTATTTTAAAATGTGCTTCTTTTTCATTTGTTTTCAAGGATTAGTAGACGGTTAGATGGCTCCTAGTCCTTATGCTTTCTTTCATATCTAGCAAAACTCCTAAGAGTGTAACTAAAAATAATGATCTCCATCTCATGAGTGGTCATTCAACTTTTGCTTGAAGACCCTCTCCCCTACCACAGAACCCAACACCTTTCAAGGCAGCCCATTCTCCTGTTGGACATCTCTAATTGATCACATCTATCCCATCTTTCACATGACAGTCCTTCAACTACTTACTGAGAACCATCATGTCTTTCTCTAGGTCCTTCCTTCTCCAGGTCAAACCCTCCTGATTCCCTCAATGGATCCTTGTGTAGCATGATCTTGAGGACTTCCACCACTGGGTTTCCCTCCTTCGGGTGCCATCTACCTTTTCAATTTCCATCTTAAACCGTGACCCCCAGAACCAAACACAATGAGCTGTCTGTAGTCTGACTTAGGCAGAGAACAATGATTAGGCTAACCCACTGCCCCCCTTGTTCCAGGCCGTCCTTTCTGAATGCACCCTACAATTGCATAACCTTCCCTAGTTTCTATATTTCGGTGCTGACTCACTGAACCTCTCATTTAATGAAACAATCAGATTTATTTGGAATGGACTTCCATCTAGCCATCGCTCCTACATCTTGGATTGGGGAAGATGATTTTTAGAACTCTGGTGTCTTACTAAATTATATTTCTCCCTAATCAAAGTCTGCTGCCCCCCCCCCCATCCCTATCTCCCTTGTCTTCTTCCATGCTACCACAATATGGACTCTGGGACACTTGGATGACACCATCAATCAACACTTCTTCAGAGTGGTTCCTGAGCTGTTCCATCTCAGAGAGATCCTTTTGAATGTTTGAGATCTGAAACTCAGAAACCTAAGTCACCATTGGAGTCATTTTATGGCTCTGCCGAATGTCCACAGATGAAATTTAGTAGGGATAAACACAGAATCCTGAACCTGGTCTCAAGAAGTCAATTTCCAGTACAAGATAGATAAGGTATGGTGGGTAGATATCCATTGGTGTGAAAGTTAGCTGGGATTTTTAGGGGACTGCAAGGCTTACTAGAAGTCAACAGGGTGATTTGTTCATGCCAAGGACACCTTGGGCCACCATAAAAGTGCCCACAATGAGGAAGGTGACCATCTAGCTATACTCTACCCCATGTGCCACCTTGGAGACAGAGCTGAAGCCCACAGTTTAGGAAGGGCACTGGTGGAGCACATGCAGAGAAATGGCCAGGGTGGCAAAAGGCCTTAGGAACGGACCTTAGGAAGACCCGTTGAATGAGCTAGGACTATGCAGAGTGAAAAAGGCTCAGGGGAGACAATGGTTGCATTCAAGCATGTGAAGGTGATACCAAATCGCTTACCACCTTCGGAAGGGGAGAGAGGGAGAAAATTTGGAACTCAAAACTTTATAAAAAATGAATTTTAAAAATCATCCTGACGTGTAATTGGAAAAATAAAATGCTATTAAAAATAAATTATTTTTTTAAAAGTATTGGAGGGACTGTCACGTGTAAAAGGGATCAGATTCGCTCTTCTTGGCCTCAGGAGCCAAGAGAGGGCTATGAAATTCAAATCACACAATTGTAACAGCACAATCTTTTTAAAAGCAGTGGTAAGCAGAATAATGAGTGTCTGTGCATAGGAGATGCCCACCTTATTAAGCTCAATTGCATATTATTTTATTGTGTTCCTTTAGAGAGAGACTATTTCAACCTCCCTGCTGGATCAGAGATCCTACAAAGAGCCTTCTATTCTCCCTGCCCTCCAGCAGATTCATTATAGAGGGTCTCTGCACAGCCCCCTTTCTCCTACACCAGCCAGGGTCCCCTGGCATCATAGGGCTTCACCCTCCTGGCCCCTCCTCACAAGGCACAAAATGTCCTAAACTATGCATTCCTTTCTTTTAAAAGATATGAAACATGGAAATCATGAATTCTCCTGACAGCTGTGCCCGAAGGCCAGCAGTGTTTAGAACACAGATAAAAGGCACCAGGGAGAAATGGTGAAGAGCCCACTCAGGGGTAAACAAACTCCCCACAGAGACCAACCGAGTTCTTGGAATTAAAAATACGTGGAGTCCTTCCTTAAGGAGTCCAGACTTCATGGAGTTCTGACTATAAATACATGAACTGAACCTTTTTTTTTCTTATTTGCATTGTAAAATATACTTAAGTGAACTCATTTGCATCTATATTTTAGCGCATTTTCAAAGGGGAATCATCAGTGTGACTTTTTCACCCCCTCCCAGAACTTTTAAATTTTGATTTCTCTGCAGAAGAGACAAGTTTGTATTTGACTCTGAAGGACGGATTCAAAGTTTTCAGGGGGTTACAGGTTTGTGGGAAAGAGTGGTAGACAAAGGATCAAGGCAAGTAAGAGCCAATCCCAGCTCTGTTTCCTGAGTGACCTTGGACAAGTTACTTCTCTCAGGACTCGGTTTCCTCATCTTTAAATGGAGGGAATTTGGATTAGATGATGGACAGCTGATGCTAAATGACCAGTGAGAGGCCAGTGATTCTTGAGATGAGCCCAACAACCCATAACGTAGGCAAGGTAGACGGGAACCCTTCCCCCAGAGATTCAGTATGGGGGACATGCCGACAGAGATAAAAAGAGTGATTAATGATACCAACGAGAGTAGAGCCTCCGTCTGTAAAAGGAGGGGGTAGGATGAGATGACCTCTGAAGTCATCTTCCGATCTACAGCTAAGAGCCTGTGACCGCAGAGGAATCCAGCCAACCCTGTGTTTAGGCATGGTGATGATGGTGATACAATGCATAAGGTCGTTTGGTTATCACAACAACCCTGTGGGTCAGGTGCTGTTAGAGCTCCATTTGACAGATGAGGAAACTGAGGCCAGAGAGATTAAGGAACTTGCCCAGGGTCGCCTGACTAGTGAGATCTGAGGCAGGAATTGAAAAGATGCCGATGCTCTGGCCTGGCCTCCATGCCAGCTAGCAGCTTCTCTGGCCTGTTCACGATCAAAGCGTACAAAGTGGCCAAGTTTTGCTTACCCTGAACTGAAGGGCTCAATCCCCTTGCCAAAAACAAAAACAAACAAAGCGCAGCCCCCCAAGGTCCACGGCCCACCTACAGTCCATCTCTGACTGCTCAGGATTCAGTTATTTAAATCGGTCACTTCCCTCCCCAAGAGGAGGCCAAAGTGGAGCCAGGACTGCAGTGAGGTGGAGGGCTCACGTGTTTTCTATCCTCCTTTTTAATTCAGTCCAATTCAATTCAACTCAGTGAGGCTTTGCTAAATGCTTCCTGTGTGCCAGGCCCTATGATGGTGGTGATCAGTCGTGTTCTGCTCTTTGTGAGCCCATTTGGGATTTTCTTGGCAAAGATACTGTACCTGTTGGCCATTTCCTTCTCCAGGCCCTATGGTGAGCTCTGGGTAAAAGTGAAGCAGTCCCTTCTTCCGAGACACTAACGTCCTAAGGGGGGAAGACAGCTGGTACACAGAGAAATACAAAACAGATGCAAAGTAAGTCCGGCTTGATTTCAGGGGAGAGAGCACCAACCACTGGGGGGATGTGGAAAGACCTCGTGAGGGAGGAAGCACCTGACCTGAATCACGCAGGAACGGAGGGATGCCAGGGGATGCCAAGGGGCAGGGGGGAGGAGGGGGGTCACATATCCTCAACATGGAGGACAGCACACGTAAGAGAACAGAAGGCACATTCTGTGGCAAACAGGCCCGCCTGGGTAGATGGAGGATGTGAGGGGGAATCAGGATGGAAGGCAGGCTGGTGCCCAATTGTGAAAGACCAGACAGAGGCAAGCGTATTTGAATGGGAAGCTGCTGATGTTATTTTTATTTGTTTGTTTTTTTTCAGGGGAGTGATGTGAAGGTCTCTTTTTTCCTTGGGATAAAACAGACTTAGTGCCTTTAGTAAATGGGAACAGTTCATGGGTCCCATTGGTTTAACTCAATGTCAGGAGAATGAGCAGAAGGTGGGTCCACTGGAGCAGACTTACAGAAGGGTGTGGGTGACAGTCACCCAGAGTGGGCTGAGATCTGCCCTGGTGCAGGGGGTGCCAACATCAGGGAGATCATAGCTCTGCCAGAGCCCTGGGACATGGATGAGTGAGAAGGCATGGGTGGGCTGTGATCTGCACCACTGGAGGGTGTATGCACACCAGTGAGATCTCAGGTGCTAAAGGAACCAGCTGTGCCATTTACTACCTCTGGGATTTCGGGTCAATTATTTCTATATAGAAGGGGCTTTGGATTCAGACGTCCTAGGTTCAAATTCTACATGTGGGCAAACTGTTTGACCTCCCTGGCCTCCCTCAGTTTCCCCATCTGTCAAATGAGAAGTTGGAGTCCTTGGTCTACGTAACCATGTCATCTGCTCTTCACAAAAGGCCCATGAGGAGGGCATTAGAGATATCATTTATAGATGGCGAACCTGAGGCTCAGAGAAACTGAATGACTTGGCCAAAACGTGTCAGTTATCATGCTTGAGTCATTCTTAAGCAGCGATTCTTCTCTCATTCATTGCTAAACTCCTGATTTAGCTCATGCCCCCCCATGCCAGCCCTGCCCCACTCTAATGACCAAGCTTCATAATTCCACGGGACCCACAGACTCTGGGAGGGAAGGCTGTCCCCTAGGAGTTCATTTGAAAAGAGAATGAGCTAAGAGCATAAGCTGGGATTCACTTCCCTGGTGTGCCCAGAGTGCCTTAGATTCAAGGAGCCATCATTCTGACAATACCTCGAGATGAAGGTATGTTTTTCTTTATATTCTAATAACAGAAGGACAAATATATTTTCCTGGGAACTCATGAGAGAGATAGTTTTAATGAGCCAATTTAATATAGAGCCCCAAACAATAAGCTTGCCTAAGTGGGAGGAGAGCTGTTTTGCTAGTTTCTGGGCTATCGAGAGGCCCGTTAGGAATTTTCTGTATTTGTTGACAGGCACTTGTGCTGTCTGTTTTTTCTGTGAAGTAAAATGAAAGTTGTGCGATATGCAATGTCATTGTTACCTGGACTGCTTGCATGGGGGCAGAAGACCTCGCTGCCTCCATTTAGAGAAGCCCACACATGATCTATAGATGAACCGCATTTGGATTGCCAGAAAGAAAGGCATCCTTTTGGACTGGCCTTCCAGATCAAACCTGATCCTTGTGGGGCCAGACCTAAGCGACTCTGGCCGTGGCTTAGTATCATAAATGAATGAAGAAAAATCGGACTTGACTTCAGGGAGTAGCAAGGAAATCCACCTTCTGAACAGACCAAGAGAAGCTACCAACACGCATGCTTTAGACATAGGCAAATGAATGGTAACCATCCCAACTAGAATAGAGAACATTGCTTCCGTAGCCGTGTAAGAGGTAGTTTAATAATGATGATAACAGCCACAGTGAGCACTTAAGTGGCACTTTAAAGTTTGCAATGTGCTATATCTGTGTGTATGTATCTGCATGTGTGTATATATGTAGTTGTGTATGTATGTGCATGTGTGTATATATGTAGTTGTGTATGTATCTGCATGTGTGTATATATGTAGTTGTGTATGTATCTGCATGTGTGTATATATGTAGTTGTGTATGTATGTGCATGTGTGTATATATGTAGTTGTGTATGTATGTGCATGTGTGTATATATGTAGTTGTGTATGTATCTGCATGTGTGTATATATGTAGTTGTGTATGTATCTGCATGTGTGTATATATGTAGTTGTGTATGTATGTGCATGTGTGTATATATGTAGTTGTGTATGTATGTGCATGTGTGTATATATGTAGTTGTGTATGTATGTGTACATGTATCATCTCATTTTTCTTCACAGTCCCGGGAGTCAGACAGTATTATCAGTACAAGGGTCTGAGGCAGAAGTTCTCCATCTCCCAGGTTTCATCTGCTGCCTGTAGATAGCCTCAGAGTAGAGAGAGGCTAATCTCTTGTTAGGACCATGGGCTGCAGCTAATAACCTTCCCACTCCCGAAGCTTAATTTTCTTACCACCTTAATTATAATAACACATAGTAATCGATTCTTGCTGAATTGGACCAAATTAAATTTTAAGTGAATTTATGGCAGTTCAGGGCATTAGACAGCCTGAAATATCCATCAGAGTTTGACAGGGCATCCTTCTGCTCTCAGTACGTAGGTATGGCCCCTTGAGAATAGAAAGGGAGGAAGTCTCAAAGTTACATTGTCAGACCAAAGTCTAGTCACCACATCTGGGGCTGGTTCTTATCAGCAGCTGTCATGCCTAGAGATCTGACCAGTTCAGGCCTATTCCCTTGTTCCTTCCTGCTGTGTACGGACAAGCACAGGCCAGCAGGACTTCTATCCAGGTGGGACACAAGAACATGATACACCTCCTTTGTGCATTTCTGAATGCATCAACCCAAGAGGAGATGCACAAACTCACATAGCAGGCAAGCTGGTGTGACAATCCCAGGCATAGGAGGAAGACAAATCCACAGAGAACAGAGTCTTTTATGAGTATCCTAATCAGGAAACAGCTCCAAGCTCTCGTACTGCTCTAACCTTTTTCAGAAACAGGGAAGCAGTCACCAGTCAGATCACTAGCATCAGAGGAGCCCTTGACAGTGGGACCAGTGGGCCTAAGGTAATTTTGTGTCTCCAAGGGGTGGCAGGTAATGAGAGCCTATGTTTCACAATGCAGCCTTCGTAACAGTTCTCTTCTTCCCACATGTCTGCCTCCTCATACATTCTCTATTTCATTATGATGACTGCTGCTGATGAATTTCCAGGATGTGTGGCTTTCACTGAACATGTACTGGTCTTCCTCATCAGGTACCTGTGTCCCAGAGCCTGATGGTGTTTCCTGTTGCCAGGAGTCCCTAATCTGCACTGTACAATCTGCAAACCATTCCCTGTTTGATGTTCCTCACATGATAACCCATTTCCCATTTCTTCCTTTGGCCTTGCTGTCCCCCATACCTGGGATATGTTCTCATATTTTCACCCATAAGGTTCCCTGACTTCCTACAAGACTCAGCTCAAATCCCACAATCCCAGCCCATTCCAAGCCCCTCCCCGCCCCAGCTGCTTAAGCTCTCCCCTCTGAGCTCACATTCCCTCTGCCCTGTAGCTATCTTGTATGGACCCAGTGATGTACACCTTGCCCTCCCACTTAAATGTCTGATGGAGACCCTGCTTCTATTTTTCCTATTATCTTTAGTGCTTGGCATAGTGCCTGACATGTAAGATAATAAATTCTTTGCTCGAACCAGTAAACAGAATTCTCACCAAGTCCACCCTAAGTGATAAACATTTATCTTCCCTTTCAATGTACCACAGAAACTGAATTCTTCCACCTGTCCCCAAAGCACAAGGCTGAACCATGCTCAGAGTGAAGGTGTTACCACCTGCAATGTTATTGACCCAACAATCCTCATCAAGGAATAACCCTGGTGCCATTAGAAGCGAAGGATCTGAGATGGTATAATTTAGGTGGCACTGAGGGGCTGAGCTTCCTGAAATAAGGAAGCTGTAAATCTACTGTATTCTGCCCTGGTCAGACCACTCCGGGAGGATTGTGTTCAGTTCTGGGTGGCATATTTTAGGAAGAACATTGAGGATCTTGGATGGATCCCCCTGGCAAATTTATGGAACGGCCAGAGACAGGAGCCGAGTAGGATGGGTGGCCAGAGATGGGTTGTCATCTGTAACCTTTAAGGGAAGATTTATTTCAAGGAGATCACAGGTCCATTGAATGACCAGAGTACTGAGAAGCTAGGGAGTATTCAGAGGAGAGCAGTCAGACCTCAGCTAATGCTGTATGAAAACTGCTTAAAGGAACTAAGAAATGAGTCTGGTGGGGGCATAACAGCTACCTGGAAGTTTTTAGAGGGCAAGCATTAGATTTCTACTACGTAGTTTGTGTAGACTTACATGTGTATATGTTGTTTCAAATAAAATATGCAGTCTTTGAGGCTAGGTACTGTTTTATTTCTGTGTCTCTAGTGCCTGGTACACAGTAGGCATTTAATAAATGCTTGTAGATCGATCAATAGACCCCTGAGAACAGAATTCAGAGCAAAGGATTGAAGTTGTAAAAGAAAAATTTAGACCGAAGGTAAAGAAAATATCCCTAAGAATTTAAACTTTGCAATAACAGAATGGTCTTCTAGGGAAAGTAGTAGGGTCTCCTTCTATATTCAAGTGGGGATACCTTTGGGGTTCAAGTTATACTCAATGGACACTCACGTCCCTTCTGACTCTCAAATTCTGTGACTCATCAGAGAGTGAGAAATAGATGGCTACTGGTCGGGTAGAATGGAAAAGGAATGATCTTCTAGGTATGGGTCTTCTGAGGTCTTTTTGCACTCTGAGATCTTTTGATTCTTCAAATCCCAAGAAATTCATACAGTCATCATCGACACCAACAGTGAAGGAGTGGGCCGTTGTACGCAGACACGTGCTCTACGATCATAAAAGACTTCTTAGTCAACATCCGTGGCACCCATGACCTGCTGCATGCAGAGTGTAAAATTAAACCTTGAATAGGATTTAAATACTGGCTCTAATTACAGTGAAAAAAATCTTTCCCAAAGATACTGAAGTCAGTTGCACATTTTTGTTTCCAAATACATAAAGTCCTAGAAAAATAGCCAAAAAAAAGGCAGGGAGGGGAGAGGATAAGAGAGTGGAAACATGCTGGCAAAAATAATAATAGAATGTTAAATGTTAAAGCATTTTAAATCCCTCTCAGAAATCACATGTTTCTAGCCAACATTTGGTGGTGGGGTTTTTGTTTGTTTTGTTTTTTCCTTCTTTTTTATTGTAGAGCCACCTTTCTGGCTACATTCCGGAGACGTTGGTGGCCCATCTACTGCGTCAGAGGCAGTAGCTGTTCCAAATGGATGAGTTGGTCTTGTGGGAAAAAAGAGCTGGACGCTGAAAAGGGGAGTAATCCCAATGGGCAAGGCCAGTGGGAAGAGGAAGCCGAGAAAAAGGCCCCAAAGAGCGGTGTGGCTGCCAGGAGGGCAGGCTGGTTGACCTCCCTCTCTCAGTGGGAGGTGGGAAATGTGCCTACAGATGGGAGGCAGAATTGCCTGGGCGAGCTTTGTTTTTCAAGGAAAAAATCCTAAGGGCCAGACTGTCCCTTGGATTGGCTGGGTGTCCTTCCTCCCTCCACATGTCGCTTTCTGTTACTGCCCAGAGTTTTCCAGGTCACACACAGAGGGTGGGCTGGAGTCAAGGCTTTGTGCCATCAACCAGGAAGGATAATTGGGGTATTATGGGCTTCCAAGATGCATTTCCCAGGCCTATGTTTTCTGTATGCATCCTGCCCATCCACCCCCAACACACACACACACACACACACACACAGGAAGGAGGGAAAGTGTGGTTTGGGGTTATAATCTTGTTTGTGGTCAAAGAGCTCAAATTAAGTCACAAGATCAGTGTCAGAGTTGGAAGGATCTCAGCGGCCATCTTGTTTAACTCAGACCTGAGAGGAAGTGCCCGCTATCATATTCCTAAGAAGTGGCCATTCATCCTTTGCCCAAAGACTAATGAGAGAGTGGGGAAGGAGCCTTCTGAGGAAGTTCATTCCACATGTAGATAGCTCGTCCCTGGAAAGGTTTTGGTTTTTTTCTCCGGTAGGCTGAACCTTAACCTATTTCTCCATAACCTCCACCTGTGGCTCCTTGTTCTGTCCCTTGGACACAAGCAGAGCAGGGCTAATCTTCCTGTAAGATCCTTCCCCTGCCCAAGTCTCCTGCTGGCTAAAACTCCTCAGTTCCTTGAATTTGCAGCCTCTCCCCATCCTGGCTGCCCTTCCCCAAACACTCAGCAGCTAAATATGGACTTTCTGAGACTGTGGTCCCTCAGAGCTCAACCCAGTCCTCCAGATGGGGCTTGACCCAGACTCCATCTCATCTCTGGGCCTCTCTTTATGTATACCTAGAAACCTCTAGCCTATTTGGCTACTAAAGCTGCTAAAACTTTGCCCTGTAGAAAGCTTGGGAAAAGAACGCCTTTGATGATGTCTATAGGCCAAGGCTGGCAACAGCAGCTTTCAAGAGGCTCTGTCTCTGTCCTGAGACTCGGCCCGAGCTTATCATGAATTCAGCATGCACCTTTGTGCTCCAAACACCCAATAATGATGAGTGTATCTGCCTACCTCCTTCCTCTTCAGTCCTTCCTTTTCATCACCAGCTCAACTCCCTCTCCTGACTCCTCCACCTCCTTCCCAGCAGCCTTGCCCAACTCGGGATGTCCCTGCCCTCTGCCCTGCTCTCCTGCTTGGCCATTTTGTATAAACTGCCATTTACTGAGGACTCCCATGCGACCCATCTCCTCCCCTACTTCCCAGCTCCATTAGAACACCCGCTGATGTTTTGTCTTCCCTGACAGAATGATAGCTGCTTGAGGGTAGGCTCCATTTTTTTTTGTATTTGTATCCCAGCATCTGGCACAAAGGAAGCACTTAATATTCTATCATGTATGAACCCACATTTACATGTCACCTCCCCCATTGGAATGTAAGCTTTTTGAAGGCAGGGGCTGTTTTTGTTTGTGTCATCTTCAGCATTGGGTCTCAGTGCCTGGCACATAGTAGGTGTTTAATGATGTCTTGTTGTCTGGCTGACTGCCAGGGGTGCCTCTGCCAACCCTAATATGCTCTAGCAATGGAAGGGGCCATTGTTATAACAAAGAATATACAAGAAAAATATTAGCAGAGGCCACGATCTGGAGCCAGGGGATGCAGATGGAAGCAGTTTTGCCATTTATGACCTCTCTGATCACGAGCAAAGTCAGTTCTCTCTTCTGGGCTTCAGCGTCCTTAGCTGTGAAACGAAAGGGGTTAGGCTATAATCTCTGTGGTCCTTTCTTTTTCTTCCCACTCAATAGTATTTTATTTTTTCCAATTACATGTAAAGATAGTTTTCAACATTCACTTTTATAAGATTTTAAGTTCCAGATTTTTTCTTCCTCCCTCCCTCTCCTCTCCCCTCCCCAAGATGGCAAGCAATCTGATATAAGCTATACCTGAACGATCATATTAAACATATTTCCACATTAGTTATGCTGTAAAGAAGAATCAGAACAAAGGAAAAACCACAAGAAAGAAAAAAAGAGAGAAATTAATATGCTTTGATCTGCATTCAGACTCCATAGCTCTTTCTCTGCCTGTGGATGGCATTTTCCATCATGAGTCTTTTGGAATTGTCTTAGATCATTGTATTGCTGAGAAGAGCTAAGTCATTCATAGTTGGTCATCACACAATGTTGCTGTCGTTGTGTACAATGCTCTACTGGTTCTGCTCACTTCACTCAGCATCAGTTCATGTAAGTCTTTCCAGGTTTTTCTGAAGTCTGCCTGCTCATCGTTTCTCATGGACCAATAGTATTCCATCACAGTCATATACTACAACTTGTTCAGCCATTCCCCAATTGATGGGCATGCCATTGATTTCCAAGTCTTTGCCATCTATGGCCCTAACTGTGGATCTGATTGAGTGGGCAATAGTCCTATTCTCACTCTACAGATGGAGAAACCAGACAAAGGCCCTTTCACCTTGAGTTTTCTATGCTGCTTAAAGCAAGGAAGCCACATAAACATGAATTAGCTCTCTGTACTCATCCAAATCAGTCAACAGAGATTTAATAAAGACGGCCCATGCAGAGCCCTGTGATAGACTCTGGGGTGACACAAAACTAGAGAAGGCACAGGCCCTGGCCTCCTGGAGCTTACAGTCTAGGATCGGCTCCACCCAACCTGCAAATCTCCCCAACAGAAGTCAATCCAATCCAGCAAGCACTTGTTAAGCACCTACTATGTGCTGGACAGTGTGCAAGATATTGGGGAACCAAGGATAAAGAATGAGACAACTCCTACTTATAAGGAACTTTCTTCTAATGGGGAGACAACAAGTCCTCATACAGACAAGCACATACAGAATACAAATAAAGACAAGCACCAATAAAACAGTCACTAAATACACATCATGTGGTTGGGAGGGAAAGCACAGCAGGAAAGGCTCCAGGCAGAAGGCGGCCATTGAGCTGAGTCTTGAAGGAAGAGGGAGAGGCAGAGGGGATCGAGGAGGGCCTTCCAAACATGGGGAATGGCCAGGGCAAAGGGAGAACCGTGGGAGAGGGAGTTGGAACCAGGCCAAGACTTCAGTGCTACTCAGCCAGCCTCTGCATCGAAAGGTGAAATGGTGGACCCACACCAGCTCCTTTCTGCTGGGGTGATCCATCCAGGTCTTTGGGCAGTGACCTAGTGAAACTCATCATTACTCATTAAAATAGAATAATTTGGGATGGTGAAACACGAAAGTATCTAGTTTCCTAAGTGCATCTGATAGGCAGATATCCAAGCTGGAGTGGAATGTTCTGTTTTGAAGAGTAAGCAATATTATTAGGTGAACCTATTATGGAGAATGTTCAGTTTGGAGCCAGAGACCCTGGGTTAGAATCCTGCCTATTCTACTTCCTGCCCTGTGTGACCTTGGGCAGTTTTATCTTCTATAAACAAAAGGGGGTGGGAGAGGGGAAGGAGTTGGACCAGAAGACTTCAAACAGCTGTCTTTGGCCTTTCTTTGTGTTCTCAGTGTTTAATAAATGTTTATTGCCTGGCTGACTTCCAGAATCCTGATGGCAGGAGCATCCTAGAGTTATCATGAGGAAGGCACTAGACAATATCCAAGCTCCTTGAGGGCAGAGTCTTGTTTTCCAGGCTGTCTTTATATCCCCAGCCCCTGGCCAAGTGTTTCACACACAGTAGGTATTTAATGAACGTTTGTTTGCTTGGGTTAGAAGCCTGAGCTGGCATTTAAGGTGCAGATGACAGGATGGGAGAATTTAGAGCCAGCAGGGAATTGAGAGACCACTTGCTCCAAGCTCCTCATCTTAGAGACCAGGAAACTGAAATCCAGAAAGAGCCTTGTCCAAAGTGGCCCAGGTTGTAAGAAGGAGGATTCTAACCAGGGCTGCTGACTTTCCAGTACATTAGATCATCATTCCCATTTCATAGATAAAGAAGTGAAAGCTTAGCAAGTTCAATAGTTTGCCTAAGATCCCTCCACAGGGCCATGACTTGGCTATCATATTTCTCCAGGGGCCAAGCATTCTGGCTTTCTGCCTCCTTGACCAATTTCCCTGTACTCCCTGTCTCTGCCTTCCTTAGGCTGGTAAGTCAAGCACAGAGAGTGGTCCAGGGAGTAGAGAGGAAGGGGATTCCAGGGGCTCTTTCTCCCTCCTGGACCCCTAAGGACAAGGTCACAGAGTGGCTTGGGCTGGCTCCAGTGGATCCTTCCACTTCCCTGACAAGTACTGGGCAGGGGGGAGCAAGAGGAGGCCCCCAGACAGCCTGCCCAAGCTCCCTCCCTCCCTGGCCCCCAGTGGGTTTCAGGAATTTATAGGTACCTCCTCCTTCAGGCTCCATCTTGCCCTGGAATCCTGAAAGAAGAGACAGGGAGAAGAGGTGAAGCCCAGCACAGAGAGAGTTAATCGGGCTCCAGGAACAGTCCAACTCCTTCAGGGATCTCTTGACTTCCTTTTTTCCCCTTGTCAAGCTTCACTCGAGTGACCCAAAGGTAAACATAGCCTTTGATAGCATGCAATGGAAGAGCCAATGGGGAAGCAGAATGTGATCCAACCCACCTAATAGAAAAGGACAACAAGGAAGCGTGTGTTATCTGGGAATTGTGCAATTCCTTAGAGAGATGCCTGGTAGAGCAGGGAGGGACAGAATGAATGAATGAATGAATGAACGATGAATGAATGAATGAATGATGAATGAATGAATGAATGAATGAACAAATAGCTTTTATTAAGTACTTAAAGGTCTCCTAAGAGGAAGTATAACCTGAGCTGAGACCTAAAGAAAGCCAGGGACTCCAGGAGGGGGAGGGAGGAGATGTTATAGCACATATGAAGAATGGGAAGTTAGCCAGTTTGGCTGGAATAGAGATTGCATAAAGGTGAGTAATGTTAAGTAACAGGGAAGACCGGCTGGAGCCACGCTATAAAGGCCTCTGGTGCCAAGCAGAAGATTTTGTGGTTAAGTGGAACAGTGGATAGAACGCTGAGCCCAGAGTCAGGAAGAACCAAGTTCAAATCCAACCTCAGACACTTCCTAGCTCTGTGACCCTGGGCACGTCACTGAATCTCCGGCCACCTCAACTTCCTCACCTGTAAAATGGGGATAATCATAGCAGTGCCTCACTCCCTCATTGGAAAGCTCAAATGAGCTGCTAACTGGAGTGGCACATAGTAAGCACTACATAAGTGTTAGCTATTATTATCATGTAAGTAAGACAGAATCACTGAGGCTTCTTGTGAGTGGGGGAGCAGTGATCAGACCTGTGCTAAAGATCAGTTTGTCCACCATGTGGAGGAGGGATTGAAGAGCAGAAAGATGGGAAGCAGAGACGTGAGGCGGGTGAGAGATGAGGAGGGCTGAACCTGCAGGGCGGCTGGCAGAGTCTCCCAGGAGAAAGAGGAAGAAGCAAAAGCTGCCCAGGAGGGAGAACCAACAAGGTTTGGCAACTAAATGGAGATGGAGAGAGAGAAAGGGCAGAGTCCGGCTACAGATGTGGCCCAGGGCTACCTCAGCCTTGTCCTGAAGGATCTGACTTCATCCCTGGTGTGGCCAAATGCAGGGTAATCACCAGCTTTTCCATGACATGAGGGGCTGTTCCATCATCTATGTTAGGGACCAGGAATAAAAGGGGGGGAGAGGGTGTGACCGACTGATAGCCGAGCAAACAGCACCTGGTCCTTATAGGCTTAATTTTCAGCCTGCAGTGACCAAAAGAGATCATGGATGTTCCAGGCCAAATCGCAAGGTCTGGTGTAGATTAGATGCCATGTCACCTCATGATTAAGGTCAAACTAGATCTTTGGGCCCTCCCAGAGGTCAACCAGTCAACTCTGGGCCCTCTAGACCAAAAGAAACCCCAGCTAGACCAGGCCCACTCTGGCTGGAAGACACTTCTGAGATTACTCTGGCTGTCTCATCTCAGCTACAAGAGGCCTCTTTCTTAATCCCCCCCAAGCAGAAGCACTCCCCCCTTCTCTCCATTAACTTTCTGTTTGTTTCCTATATATTTAGTATTGACTTATGTGTTCATGTTGCTTTGCTCCAATAGAGTATAAGCTTCTGAAGGTCAGAGTAAACAAGGTTCTGCCTAGATGTGAGTTACTGGAGAAGGAAGAGAATGAGAATGACCAGTGACCTTGTGGAGCTAAGAACAAGACACCAGGCTCTTCCCATTGGAGGTGTGTGTGTGTGGTGGTGGGGGGGGGAGAGTTAGACCCTCTCAGAAAGGGCCCTCCAAAAAGAGGTCACTCAGGAAGGGGCCAAGGAAAAAGAGAGAAGTAGTGGTGGTTGGTTGGTTTCAGGACTGCAGTGCCAAGGCAGCTAGAAAAGCAGAGGGATGTGCAAATAGGGCACTGGACTTGGAGTCAGAAAAACCTGGGTTCAGATCTTGGCTCAGATAAATTACTTCAACTCACTATGCCTCAATTTCCCTATCTGTAAAGTGGGAGGTTTAGACTTAGTGGCCTCTAAGGTCCTTTTCAGCTCTAAAGGGACAATCCCTCCAATAGTGGGGTCTGGTTAGAAAGCATAAGTAGCACTAAAGTCTGGCCATGAATAGTGAGGAATAGTAAAAGTTTTAGTTATAGTCAGGAGCAAGAGGAATCTCAAAGATAGGAGAAGGCAGATGGGATGATTTTTATCATTGAAGTGATGATGGTGGTAGCAGATGACAAAAAGAAGGAAGACCTAACTGAACTTACTTTGTCTCTTGTCTTTTAACCAAGCAGAATGATCTTTGGATTGAAAAGAGCAGGAAGTTGGACCCCAATAAAAGTGAGGAGCTGTTAAGGGAGCACCCAGCTGCACTCAGTGAATTCAAGTCACCGATCCAGGCCAATTAAATCCTTGGGCTGTGAAGCAATTGGCAGAGGGGACTGCTAAGCCCCTGTTGGCGATCTCTGAAAGACAGAGGAGACCAGGACCACTTCAATGTAGCCTCGTTCTTCAGAAAGGGAAAGAGAGCAGAGTGGTCAAACTATAGGCTAGTGAGCTTGACTCCGGTCTTGGCAAAGTCCGAGGACGTCTTTGAGGAGACAGTGAATGAACTTTTAGAAAGCAAAGAAGTGATGACAAAAAGCCAAGATGGCCTGGCCAAGAACAGTTTCTGCCAAACTAACCTTCTTTTCTCTTTTGACTAAGCTGGTGAATCAGAGAAGAGGTGGCACAGTATAATAGAAATAGGATTGGATTTGGACTCCACAGACCTGGATTTGAATACCAGCTCTGCCACTTATTACCTATGTGGCACTGAGCAACTTTACCTTTCTGGGACTCAGTTTCTCTCACTTGTAAAATGAAGGGGTTGAACTAGATGACCTCAAGGTCCATTCCACTTCTAGACTTAAGATCCTAGTGGTGATTCCCCTAATGTGATTCCCCCTGCCTCCTCATAAACTCAGTGGATGTAGTCACAGAATACAGTCACACATGATGAGATTTTAATATGTCAACAATGTGTAACACCCTGGTGATCCCTTTATGGTCAAATCATGAGGGAACAATGGCATTGGCTGAGCAATAAATTAGGCGCCTTCTGGGGGTTTTAAATACCCAAGCCCTGGGCAGATTTTAGCAGCTTAAGAGTAGAAGAGACTGAAAGCCAGGAGCTGCCTGTGGAAGAGTGGGAGGCACTTCCATAGGAAAGCTACTGGATCAGTAAAGAGATTTCACTTCTAGTGGAGAATGGGGAATATACACTCCAGAGAGATACAGATACAAAGACAATCACCAGAGAAATGGAGTATATTTAAGGAGAGCATGTCCTCTGATAACAGAGGGGAAAAAAATCAGACTGCAGAAAAGGAGCGGTGCCTGGGAATGCAACTCAATGACTCTCGTAGAAAAGATGCTAGAGACCCTACAAAAAGAAGAAGGACTTCCAGACACTGCACTATCGGGAGTTGTAAATCACCTTTGCCATATAGGAATCCTACACATGTACTTTGACCCTCTTCCCAAAGATAGATACTTTGTGAATTTGTGGGAGATTATGCCCTAAATTTTTGGTGGGGGTTGGTGAATATTTTACAGCTACCTAAATATCAAATTACCTAATTATGGCCAGGGATGGTGGCACATCCCTGCTGTCCCTGCTGCTGGCAGGTAAGCTGAGGCTGATGGATAACTTGAGCTGAGGAGATTTGAGCTGCAGGAGTACTAACAATCGGGTGATTGCACTGGTCTGGTACAAATTCCCAAGAGCAGAAGACCACTAGGCTTCCTAAGGAGGAGTGAAACAGTCAAGGTTGGAAAGACAGAAACAGGTGAAAGTTTCAATGCCAATCAGTATCAGGATCAGGCCCATCAGTTGCTGTTGGACTTCCAACTGGGGTGATACAAAGAGATCCAGACTCCAAAAAAATTTTAATTTTAGCTATTTGCTGTTTATCAGTGGGAACCACATTGGTGGGGGCTCATGAACTATATAGTTTTAGAAGGACAACTTCATACCGTTAGCTCTAGAGCCCAAGAATGTTATTTTCCCTCTGGTTAGACCCAAATGTGAGTCTGAACGCAAGTTGGAGGAGTAGCCCAGAAGGAGTTCTGCACTATGATCTTACGATCAGGTAAGTCTAGGATGAATATGGTGAGCCCCCAGGAGCAGAGGGCCACCAGACCTTCTTGATATGCTGTAAATATCTAGATTTCAGCTAAGCAACCAAGAAATCGATTCATCCTATTCTTGTGGAGAAAATAAAGATGAAGGTGGCTTCAGAACTGATTAAATGCCTGGCCATTTTTTACTTGAGGAAGGCTGAAGTGACCCAGAGGTTGGTTTCTTTTCCTATGCTGTTTGGGATCTTCTGATTAAGGATTTAAATGAAATCATAGATGGAAAGCTTATAAAATTTGCTGATAAGACAGATCTGAGAAGAAAAGCTAACATACTGGATAAAAATAAAGATTCAAAATGATCTCAGTGTGCTTGATAGTTGGGTTGGATCTAATGAGCTAAAAATATACAGTCCAATTTTTTTAGTCCAAATAATATCAGCTTCACAAGTACAGGATAGAGGAGGCACAGTTAGACAATAATTTGTATGAAAAAGACCTCCAAGTTCTGGTGGACTCTAAATAGAGCTCAGAATGAATCAATAGTGCCATATAATAATAGCCAACATTTCTATAGCACTTCCAGGTTCGCAAAGCACTTCACTGTTGCCTCATTCGATCCTCACAACAACCTTGTGAGATAGGGGCTATAAGTATCCCCATTCTATAAATGAGGAAACAGAGGCAGTTAGGTTAAGTGGCTTGTCCTGGGTCACACCGCTAATGACTATCTGAGACAGGATTTGAACTCAGTCTTTCCTAATTCTAAGTCCAGCGCTCTATCCACTGATGCACCTTCCAAATCAGAGAATATGTGACTCTGTTTGAACCAATAATCTGTTTAAAAATCAGACACTCCAGCTAACCATCTATTTCACAATCTATATGGTGGACACTGACCTAAAAATGATTTCTATATTACATTTAGAATCTTAATTGAAACAACCACCAAAAGGAGGTTCTAATAAGAAAATCCAAATTGCTCTGTTAACGTGTTATTTTCCTGGATGGAACTAAACCAATCAAGTCCTAATTTTGAAACTTCAGAAGATCACCTTTCAGAATTTTATTGGAGAGGACTTGTCCAAAATGCTTTGTCAACCTTGCCTCAGCAAATGCAACTCATAGAATGACTCTAGAAGAATGATCTTTTTAATATGTTTCCCCTCTGAAGAGAAAACCTGTTGGCCCTCCTGTAGAACAGAAAGAGGCTTACTAACCACAACATTCCCAGTGGATGGTAGACAGCATATTAGGTGGCTGTGAAAATAGACAGGTAGCTGATAATCATTGGAATGGAGAAGCTATGTCTGGTAGAGAGAAGAAGAAAAGCTTCGTCTTGAGGTGAATAGCAGAGAGTGGAATCCAGGTGGATCAGTACCAAGAGAGAGGAATGAGATGACATCACCAGAAGGCATCAGCAATAATGAAGCATCAGAGGTGAGACCATAGGCAGGTTAGAAAGCCCTAGATCATCTTCAGATAAACATTTCTAGGAATAACCACATCATCCTGTATTTGGGAAATTAATTTTTAGATTCAAGTGTAAGATTTTCCATTTGTCCCTATTATATTCAATTTTATTAGATTTGACCAAATATTATCAAGATCTCTTTGGATCACATCATCTAACATGTTAGCTAATCCCTCCCAGCTCATTGTCATTCACACAATTTATAAGAAGGACAGTTGTGTTTTCCAATAACTATCCAAGTTATTGACAACAATACAAAAAGGCATAAAGACAACCACAAATCCCTAGGGCACTCCACTGGAGACTTCTGCCAAATTTACATCGAACCATTAGTAAGAATTCTTTTAGTTGAGTCATTCAACCAGTTTCTAATCCATCCATGTGCCTGGGTGCAACATTGTCCCACCTACCACAAAAGGAGAAAATCTCAGTATCTCAGAGTTGGGAAGGACTTCGGATGCCATCTAATCTAACCCACACCCAGGAAAGAGTCCCCACTAGTGAGGCAACAAGCCATTATTAAGCATTTACTGTATACCTGGCACCAAGAAATGCTTATTTAGCCTTTGCTCGGAGACTTCCAATAATGGAGAATCCACCCCATCCTGAGGCGACCTATTCTACTCTGAGACAGATGTTATTCTTAGAAAGTTTGAGTTTTTTAAACAATTGGCATTAAGCTTAAATTTGTGTCCGTGAAACTTCCACTCATTGCCCCCGGAGCCAACTGGAAACCTTTTGATGGGCCTGAGCTTGGAGTCCACTTTCATGGACTTTGCTTCTCCATCTTGGTCATGAACACTTTGTTTTGGGAAGGCATCTGAGGAAGGCATTGGTCTGGAAAGGACTTGCCTTGGAGATTACCTTCCAAAACCAATATACAAACCTTTGTAATCCCCACTCCCCCAGCCAGGCTTTAGGGTCCCATGGGGTACCTTTGGAAAGGACCCCCAACAGGGGCCTCCGGTTCTAATTGGATCTTAATCATGTTAGCGTTTATGGGAAAATCAGCCATGGTTCTTTTTATGTTTCATTTTCACTTGTTTTTAAATCCTATGGTGCCAGATCCAGACAACTCAGCCAAGAGAGAGAAAAGACTTCTGATTGAGAAGGGCAATGAGTCTCTAAAACAGGAGTGTCTACACATGTCCAAGGGATCTGTGAACAAATTCCAGGGATCAATGGACTTGCTTTTAAAACATATTTTGATGACTGTTTTTCAATGTAATTGATTTCCTTTGCCATCCTATGTATTTTGTTGTATTCATTTAAAACCATACTGCTGAGTAGCTGTCCATGGGCTTCCCCAGACAGCCAGAGTAGTTCATGACACCAAGAAGGTGAAGAATCTTTGCTTTCTTTTGAGGGCCTCAATCCTGTCCCAGCCCCTGACCCTGTTACCCAGCAGCCCAGATGCCATCCAAGCATGAGGGCCAGGCAGCTCATTCTTCAATCTAGTCTTTGGCTAGAAATCTGTAGCCTTTCTCAAAAAAATCCATAAAAATGGAATCCTGTTACAACAAAACCACAACTCTTGGCCAAGCTTGGTCAAGCCCTTCTGGGAGTTGGAAACTTGTTTTCCTTCAGACCCTCACCTCTCCCTCCTACAAAAGCACTCGGCTTTCCAGTTTGAAAAAAAATGAAGAAAGAAAAGAGAAGAGAGACAAAGCCACAAAAATCTACCACTAGACTTTTTCCAGGAATTCTCAAATTCACTTCCAAAAGTTGAATTATCCCATGGCTTCTCTGAAAATGGTGGCTATGCAATTGGGGAGAACTGGGGGGGAGGTATTGATGATAACCAAGATATGGGTGGGGAGAGAAAGATGAATAAATCGAATTTTCCTTCTCTATAAAATGACAGGGCTAGACTATGTGGCCTCTAATGTTCCTTTCCTGCTCTGAATCTATGATCCCATGAAAAAATACATAGTGAAAGTCACTGTGGTTAAGGAAAGCTGACTGCAAAGGATAAAGAATCCTTGCATTTGGCCTGTGAAGGGCCTTACAAAGAGGATCTCTTACAGCCTTCTAACAACCCTGGGACATAATGACTAATAAGTCTTAATGAGTTACTTCAACGTGTCCAAACTAACCTCATCATCTTCCCCCTTTAACCAACAGTACCTGTAACACCTGCCTCATAAAGCTGTTGTGAGGATCTCCTGGAACGAAGTGCTTTGCCAACCTTAAGACTGTCAGCAAAGATCAGTTACCATTATCTGGTTTTCTCAAGTCTGGATCTACCTGTGCCGAGTGGAAGGTGGGGACGGGGACTCAGAGTTAGCATTTCTTAAGACAATGATCCCTGAAACCAGAGAGATCATCGTGGGGATCACTCAGCCTTAAACGCCAGACACAAACAGTTCCCGGCTGCCAACTCTATCAGCCATGTGATTGTTCTCACGAATAAATGTTCCTGTCACATCTGTCATTAAGGTACAATTAATTGGTCTGCTTATTCTTCTGGAAGCTGATGCTATAATTAATTCCTGCAAAGAATCACTGACTTGGAGAGAATTTTCAAGCTTAAATAGAGGAAGACAACATTTGATATGAAGAGGGAGCATTCTGTACTTTACCTGACATGTCTGTCTATCATCTTGATCTTGAAGGTTTGGGGGTAGGGTGGGGGAGTACAATCTCCCAACCACACAACTCTCTGACTGCCAGGAATGCTAGGCTTAGGCGTTGGGGTGAAAAACAATGTTTTACTAACATCCAAATGATGGCAAAAGACAGAAAGGCTGCTGGGAAGGAGATGGGGTGATAGAGTGGGGAAACTGGGGAATGGAAGGACTAAGATCCAGCCTCACCTCTGAGACTTCCTAGCTGTCTGACCTGGGGAAAATCAATTCACCTTTCTGAGCTGCTCTGTAAGCTTCAAGTGCTAATACCTACCTCAGAGGGGAACCAAATGAGGTAATTGGAGGTAATTGATGTCAAGTGCTATATAAACACAAGCTGTTACTAAAATTATTGTTGAAGTAGATAGAAGTGACAGGGGAAAAGAGGGGAAAGCTGGGCAAAGGGCACTCTGGATTTGAGGAGAGCAGATTTCAAAAGGCGAAAATAAAGAGCATAGTGTGAGCCTAACTTTTGCCAGTGAAATCAGTCCAAAAGAGGCAGAAAGAAATTCTCAAAAGTGAAATGCTGAAGACACAAACAGAAATTATTCCTTTGGGAGAAAAAAGAAAAAAAAAGATCTGGCACCTTATGCCCTGGTTCATCAGAGGAATGCTGTAAAATGACAGGCTGCCAGAATTGGAAGGAACCACCCAGCCTAGCCCTCTTACTTTTTCTCCCAATGGGGAGGAGCAGGGGCCAGCTCTCCTGTAGACATCTATCCCCTGAGGGCAGGAGTTATTTCCTTCTGGTCTTTCTATCCTCAGCACCTAGTAGGTATTTAAAGGCTTGCTGGATTGGATCGGCCAAAGGAACTTGGGATTGATGCATCCCCACTGACTCAGACCATCTGAAAACAAGAGGCTGTAAGCCGAGCCATCCACAACTCGGGACTGCTGTTTGAGGTACTGAACAAAGGAGATTCTGGCGTCATGAAAATCCTTCACTTGCCTTTGAGCTCTGCTCTCCAGCCCAGAGAGACAGAGAAGTTAAATATTGAGCAGATTTAATTAGGTGGCTGCCTACTTCAGACACGCTGTCTCTTTGTTTTTAAGTTGATGAGACCATGCAACTGTAGTTTGGGAAAATGCCACGTTTTAAGATGGCATGATCTGAACCATAGACCCAAAGAAGTCAGAGAAGGCAAAGCCTCCAACTGCTCCCCAGACTTCAGGTCCCAACTGCAGACTTGGGAGGGCAGTGAGCACTTCCCTCATCTTAAAGCCCAGGTGAAAAAGAACCAGCCGTTCTGGCCCTGACAGAGAGAGAGAGAGAGGGAGAGAGAGAGAGAGAGAGAGAAAGAGAGAATGACTTTATGTCAAACCTGTTGAGTTTGGTCTGGGAGCCACATGGGCTGATGAAGCTGGGAAAGCTGCTCAACACAGTCAAATGGTGAGTGGCTGGTTCCCCGGCTAGAGGCCCTGCTGGAGGGAGCCTTGCCCTTGGAGCAGGGGGAAAGCCTTCCAAGCCAAAGAAGCCCATAGGCCAAAGTTAGATCATCCTGGTTCTTTCAAATTTGGGGTATCTATCTGCTCCCTCCTTTCAAGTTAAACCCAGGGTAGCTTTAGACTCATCATGAGGGTAACCTGGGAGGCTGCCTAGTCCAACTGACTCACTTAATGAGTCATTTGCCCAGGGAGAGCCTGAGAGGGGATTTGGACCCAGGTTTTCATGACTCCGAATCCTGTACTCTACAAACTGCCTCTCAGTGAGAAATTATGAGACCTCCAGGAGCTTCAGTGCTAATAAGGAATCAAATTACTTTGTTCCCTTGGTAATGGTGAGTTGAGTAATGAGGCTAGCCAACAATGTCCCTTCCATGCACATGCTAAGAGCTTGCAAAATTAGCTTGTCGATTAGAGAAAATTTTGTTTAGTGGGATCCAAATGGAAGAGGGATTCTCTAAAGATGGCGAAGTATGTCAGGTGCTCTTGTACCCAGGTGACATTACCCTGACTGCATAAGATCCATGACCACTCAAAAGAAGTTGGCCCAACAATCAACTCAGGGAAAAAACAAATGGATGCAGAAAGTCTCTGGTCCAATCTATGGCATTTGATGGACAGCCCATTCATTCAATCTATCCATTAGTTAGCAAGAATTTATTAAGCACCTGCTATGCACCAGGCAAAATATCTTGGACAGACATGACATATGATTGACATAGAATTGAAGAGGAAGAGAAGGGAAATTACACAGCACTTTGAGGGATGCTGAGATGCTTCCTGAATGAAAACCCAGGACACCAGTGTTATCCCTATGACACCATTTAGCTGAGCCTCAGGAAACACCAGTCTCCAAAGAATCAGAATTATAGGTCTCAGGACAGTGAGGGAGGGGGATGCGTGCAGCTAGGTGGCCCAGTGGATAGAGTGCTGGCCTGGAGTCAGGAAGCCTCATTTTCCTGAGTTCAAATCTGGCCACAGATACTTACTAGTTGAGTGACCCTGGGCAAGTCACTTAACCCTGTTAACCTCAGTTCCTTCATCTGTAAAATGATCTGGAAAAGGAAATGGAAAACCACTCTGGTATCTTTGCCAAGAAAACTCCAAATAGGGTCACAACGAGCTGACCATGATTAAAAGTGACTGAACAACAACCACAAAAAGGACAATGGTGAGACTCATAGTGGGCATAAGCAGGATCCATCTTATTCAAATTAATGACATACTCAAGAAATGATATTAAAGAAATCACCCAAGTACATGATGGAAAAGGAAGTGGGCAGGTCATGTAACAAGAGCAAGGATCCAAATGGAACAAAGCCTAGCCCCTGAAAGAGGCTCCCAGCACCCAGGGCAGGTCCTCCATGGAGAGTTTTGGGAAGGACCTTGATGAGAGACACTCGGGATGAGGCAGTATGGATGGGTCGCAATCTCCAACCAAGAAGGGAATACGGTCACTGAAAAAAATCATGGACCCACTGAAGCATTTAAGCTTTGCCCAAACCCTATGAGGTAGGCAGTATTAACAATTGATGAGGAGGAAGGGGAGGAGGATGCTTAGCAAAGCACTTCACATTCATTATTTCTTTCCATCCTCACTCCAACGCTTGGTTTGCTGGCAGAGAGAACAGGTCAGAGTGGGATATTGCAGTGGAGGGCTATGGACCACATGAATGCATTAAGGAATTGGTGGGGGAGCCACAGAGAAAAAATGGAGGGCCCCAGTGACCCACATCTTTACCTACACAGAGTCCTAGGGGCAAGGTCACAGAAGGAGAAGCTAGTTTCAACCCCAGCTCCTAAATCACATAGTACAGAACTCAATTAATCCAGCTCCCTATGCTTTATTTAATATTTTACAGATGAGGAAACGGGGACCCAGAGAGAAAGACCACACAGGGGGCAAAGAAGAGCCAGGATTCAAACCCAAGACCCCAACTATAACTCTAGTGCTCTTTCCAGTACAACCCACTGCCTGTTCCTCTTCATTAAAAAAAAAACAATGAAAGGCCTGGGTCTTTGAGGGAGAAGTCCATCTAGTGACTGGGACCCACCACATTTCCCATGACTTATACTTCACAAGAATGAGACAATATGCTCTGGCAAATCAGACAGGGGAGGAAGCCAGCCAGCTCTTTGTCCTTGTGTAAGCCCAGCAACTGCCACACTTTTTCTAAACTTTTCAATAAAAAAAAGGAACCACATCTGCCAGTATATTTGAAATTCCACTTTTCCTATCTCCTACCTATTTACCAAGTGAAGGGAAATGAGTGTTGCCATCTGCCCTGTGGAACCACAATCATTCTTTGCGATTAATCTGAGTTAGATAAAACATTTACGAAAACATTTATTAAAGGCTTATGCCTGTAAGTAACACAGGCTGGTGTGGCCAAGGTCTGCAAAAACAAGCCAGCAAGATGATCCCTGACCTCAAGGAACTCACATTCCAACAAGAGAAGAGCTGAAGGCGAGGGTGGTAGGGAGGGAATTCTAGCTGCAGAATGTCTCAGAAATGTCTAGGAAGTGCTGAGGAGTCCAGATTTGGGCAAGATAAGACCACCCCTGACCTATCAATGCATCAAAGTGATTCCAGGGCTAGAGCCCAACTTTCTGGTGAGGAGGAGGTAGAAATGATGTCCCAATAGGAGACAGGAGTGATGGGGAGTTGGCTAGGGGAATTTATCTGCCTATTGGTGGTGCTTTCATTTTCATTAATATTGTCATTTGTTGGTGTACTGTCCTCCTGTTCCTGCTTTCTTCACTCTGTATCAGCTCCTACAATCTTCCCACATTTCTCATAATTTATCATATCCATTTCCTATGGGAAAACAATACTCCAATACATCCATAAGTCACAATGTGCTCAGCCATTCCCTGACCAATGGGCACAGACTTAGTCTCCAACTTTTTCATTTCTTCAGAGAAGGCTGTGTGGGATCTCTCACTTAACCCACTCCAGTCCCTGCTTTACGTCCCATCCAGCCACCAACCCAGGAAACCAGGCTCTGCCTAATGAGGCCATCTTGGCATCTACCCTACTGCTCCTCCTTCTCCCTCATCTCCTGCTCAGTACTTCTGCCACTTGACCATTGACTGACCCATGACTCCATCCCCCATCCCAGTGACCAACCAGACCAAACTCCCTCTCCTGGTCACTACTCAATCCAGTACAAATCTGTTAAGTGTTCACTATGTCATATACTGTGCTAAGTCATGGGGATACACAGAAAAAGAAATATAATTCCTGTCTTCAAGGGGGTCACATTCTCTTCTGTTTGTATTGTCTTCCCTATTCACTATAAGGACCTAGGGGGTAAGGATTTTCTCACTTTCTATTTGTGTCCTGGTGCCTAGCATCGTGTTTGACATCAAGCAGGTGCAACAAGTACTTTTTCAATCATTCAATCAGTTAGCCTTTGACCTCCTTGGAATATATGCCCTGTGGTGGGATCTGTGAGTGAAAGAATCCTAAGAGTTTACTGAATTTTCTTTCATAATTCCCCCTTTCTGGACCAGTTGGACCCACTCCTAACCACCAGCAGTGCTTTGATGTGCCTGTCTTTCCGCAGCTGCTCCGACATGGACTGTTTCTGTCTTACACCCTCTTTGCCACTTTGCAAGGTGTGAAGTCAAACCTCAGCTGTTTTAATTTGCTTTTCTTCCATGATTTCAAGCATTTTCCAGATGGCTGCAGATAAGCCAACCATGTTCAAAAGAAGAAATGCAGACTATCTATCTCCTTTGGCTACTTATCTGTGGGGTACTACTCAATTTACAGATGAGGGAAACTGAGGCCCAGAGAAATAAAGCTAGTCAATCAACAAGCATTTAGTAAGGATTGAGAATACAAATCAGAAGCAAAACAGTCCCTGCCTTCAGGGAGTTTACATACTAATGAAGGAGAAAGCATGACCATGACCATCATCACCATCAGACCTAATTGTGCTAACATTTGCCCCAGGTCACAAAAGCAGTGCTCATATTTAAACCCAGGGCCTCTGACTCCACATCCAGAATCTTTCCCACATCTGCACAACTCAAACATCTGGTCAGTTCAGCCAGAACCACTGCCTGCCTGAAAGGACAGGTCCTCTTTGCCTCGGCCAGCTAACGCAGCTAAATGTTGTGTGTAGACACAATCTGAGTCTTCTCCGGACACAACCTTCCCTCAGAGGCAGGAGGGAAGACCTTGTCAGCTTGGCCAGTGAGGCTGATGGGGCAGTCTCCTGGCCATTATCTTTCCTGTCCTGGCAGATCTCCCTGCCAGGAAAAGCACATTCTCAGAGAGGGCATCTCACACTCAGAATCAGCCCCAGTAAGCATCCAGAAGGAAAGAATGCAACCTCATGAACTCATCAGGGACTCAGCTCATTAAAGCAAGAAGCAAAATTGAAGTCTGCGGTCATTTTAAAGAATAACAGCCACCAAGAGTCATCAAGCCTGCTGTCCTTGATCATTTCCCCAATTGGTCACAGGAAACTGGCCAGCTGGGGACAGCTGTTTCGTCTGTCATTGCTGGCCACCAGACAAGTGTCACTGAACCTCAGGACCAGCCTGGCTCAAGGTGTCCCCACGAGGCTGCTGGGTTCTGGGTCCATGTTCCCGGGATTCTTCTACCCGCTGGGTTTCTTTAGCTTGGAATCAACTGAATTGGAATTCTCTGAGCAATCAGCTCCTGCCCCCAGGAACCCCCTTCTGGGCCTCCTAGGCTGCAGCCCACTGGAAACAATCCTGCTAAGTGGATTTGGAGAAGAACTTGAGGCCAGGTGGTTTTATTTTCTGCAAGGTCAGGGACTTTGTTAATTGGTTTTCCATACTTTTTCATAAAAGAATGATTGTTTTTCCTTTGGCTCAATTCTGCCTCTGCCTCATAGTTCATACGTTAAAGTGGAGAGGCTCGTGTTCATAGCATTAGAGCAGGGCAGGCCCTCAGAGGCCTTTTACAGGGAGGGAAACTGAGGCCCAGGGAGGTTAAGTGACTTACCCAAGGTCACAGCAAAACCTGGATTTGAACTCAGGTCCTTGAACTACAAAGCCTGTGTTCTTTACCACACTTTGTCACTAAGTCCCAGCCACATCCACATATCTGCTTCTCTCTTCCTATCGCATGAGGGACAACTGGACTGATCTCCGGGCTCTGAGGGATCCCCAAGTGTTCAGAGGTTCAAAAGATGCCAGCTTTGGAGCTGGACAAGATCAGAGAGATCACCTCATTGTGCATGGGGAAACTGAGGTCTGGTAGGTGAAATGATTTCAAAGGAAGTTGGGGACCTACCAGATTCAAGTCCTGCCTCAGATATGTAGCTGCAAGACCCTGGGCAAGTCACCTAACTTTCCATCCTCACGTTCTTCATCTGTGAATAAGGGACTTATACTCAATTACCTGTAATAACCCTTTCAGCTTTCAGTGGATGACCCAGTAATTCTGTCATGCTAATTCTGTTAATTGTTGCTTGGGTGCAAAGAAAAACAGTTGAAAGGAACTGTTTAAATCCAATAAAAGCTAAATACAGATGTGGTCAAAGTATCATAATGATCCTTAAAAAAAAGTCCTTGGTAGAGAAGAAGAGTGAGAGAAAGCAAAGTATTGTAGAAAGATCTCTGGGTTTAGAGTGAGAGCTTACATTTAGGTCCTGCCATTAATTAGCCATTAGGGTAAAGCCCTGCCCCCTCTCCAGACTTCGGTTTCCCAACCAGTCCATGGAAGGGGTCGCTTAGATTGTTTAGAAGGTCCGTCATTAAAGATCTGGGATCCTGAGACCTTCTTGGCCTCCCTGCGTCCTCCATCCAGCTTCCTTCACGTTCTCTCTTTCCCTCTTCTGCCTTCTCTCTGCCTCCCTCCTTTCCCCTCCAGTGCATCCATCCAAATAGCCATTGTATGGAAGCAAGGCATATTTTTGTATTTGTGTCATCAAGATTTACGTTCTCTGGTCTTAATTTTAAAAGCAACTGGAAAGTTTTACATTTTTCCTCTAAAAAAACACCACAGTCAATTTGCTTTTTGCTTTTATGTGAGCCTCAATTGATTTTTTTTTCCCTTTGAGCTACTGAATGTCAATAGAAAATGTCATCCTCCTTACCCCCTGGCAATTTCCATCTTGTCCAAACCACAACCCATCAACACTGTGGCGCTGAGACTCTCAGATAAATGAAAATGTCTCCCAATTTTAAAAGCTTCCTGAGGAGGGGATTTCAAATATCCCCCAACAATCCATCCTGTTGTTTATCAAACCCCTACTGCCCAGAATTTCTTTTTTATATCTAAATTGAATTGACTTTCCAAAGCAGCCCCTCCTTCTGGCCTCACTCTCTCCACTCCCACTAGTATTGGCAGCTTGGGTCCCCAGAAAGCATTGACTCTTTTCTCCTCAGGGTTCTTGGATAATCATGAGGGTTTAGGAGACTTTTCTAGCACTGCTCTTTCACTCTGTCTGCGCCCCATTGATTATCAGCCAGTTATACTGTCCATCTTTACAATAAAGGTATTTACTCAGAAGAGTTGGTACAACAGCCCCCAAACCTGGAGGACACTGTCCCCTCTACACACACTTGGTCCCCAAGGAGCGTATGCTCCTACTTAGATGGGATGTGAGACTAAGGTCTGGCTCACAGCTGTCAGGTTCTAGAAGCCCTCTGCTCCTTTTGTGGGTCCTCATGAAGCTCTCCTTGCATAGGCAGCTCTGTGCCAGACTCCAAGGGCCAGTTCCCTGGCCCCTCCTCAGCACATCTTGGGTATTCTCTGCTTAGGATTACAAATACTGACATCAGCTGCTGTGGTTTCAGGACCATGGCCACCAACACTGATGAAGAGTCCAAATCTTTCACCTTCACGAGGTCATCCTCTGGTCAAGATGTGAGAGGGAGAAAGGGAGGTCCTCTCCTCTCCTCTCCCTTTCCCCAAGGAATTTCCTCTCAGGAGCTTGGCCCAAGCTGCCCATCACTAGGCTGGTCTGTTCTTAGAAGACTGGATTCTGGGCTGGCTTCCCATTTTATCCAAAGATCACATGTCATGAATAATTCTCTTGACTCAACTATGAACCGTTTCCCTTGTGGCATCATCGCTTCCATCCAATTTTTACCTGTGGTTGATTGATTCAATAGAAGTGCCTAGGAACTGTTCACACCTCATTTACACCTTTGAGAGATTGCTCCAGGAACTGATTGAGCTCTTCTTATCTGATAAAAGTGGTGGTGGTTGTTTAGTCTCCATGACACCATCTGGGGTTTTCTTGGCAGAGATACTGGAGTGATTTGCCATTTCCTTCTCCAGATGGTTTTACAGGTAAGGAAACTAAGGTAAACATGGTTAAGCAATTTGCCCAGGGTCACATAGCTAGTAGTATCTGAAGCCAGATTTGAACTCAAAAGAGAAGTCTTCTTAACTCTATACATTGTACCACCTTGCTGCACATTAAACTAATTAGTGGTCAATTAGAAAACCAGTCCCCATTACATATGGATCTAAATAGGACTAATTGTTAAGAGTCAGAATTTCAGAGTCAGAAGGGACCTTCAATGCCATCTAAACCAACCTGATCCTGTAGAGGACTCTTCTCCCAAAAAGTGGTCTTCCAGGCTCTTCTGGAAGCCCTCTAGAAAGGGAAAATTCATTTCACCTTGGGGTGATTTTCAAGCATTTTTCCTGCTATCCACCTGAATTCTATCTCTCTCTGCTCCTCCCACCCACCCATGGCTGCTGGTTCTGCCCTCTGGAGTCAAGCAAAGTCAGTTAAACCAGGGGTGGGGAACCTGTGACCTCAAGGCCACATGTGGCCCTCTAGGTCCTCAAGTAGGGCCCTTTGACTGAATTCAGGACTAAAGGGCTACATGTGGCCTGGAGGCTGCAGGTTCTCCACCCCTGAACTAAATGCTTCTTCCATAATGATAGTCTTCAAATATGAAGGTTAGGGATAGGGTTAAGAATTCTGCCTCAACCCCTCACCACCAGCCAAGTCTGTTCTTCAGGCTAAATATGACTATTTCCTTCAACAACTCCTCATATGGCATGACTTCAAGGCCTTTCCCCATCCTGGTTAACCTCCCCTGGGCACTTGCTGTCTTCCCCACGTCCTTCCTAAGCTGTAGTGCCTGGAACCCAGCCCAGTACTCCAGATGTGGCCTGGCCAGGGCAGAGGTCAGCAGGACTGCCATCTACCTCCTGATTCTTGGAAGCAACATCTCTTCCACATAACCTAAGGTCCCATAGCTCTTCCTGGCTGCCATATTTCCCCACCCTGTTGCCTCATGTTGAGTTTGTGATATGAAGACCAGAATTCTGACTCTCATTGAGACCTCTCCCCTCCCCTGATTAGTCCCCTAAAATTGTAGTTCGATTCACTTGGCCATGGCCACAAAGGTAGTAAGTTTCAGGGCCAGAATTCAAACCCCTGTCTCTCCTGAGCCTCAGCCCTGCCCTCTCTGATGATTTCCCTTGACGGGCCCAAGTTCACTGGGTGTGGCTCTGAAAGACTTGTGGGTGACTCTTTCCAAAAACTCAATCTAGCCTCATGGGAAGAAGCCTCAACACCTCGAGGAGGTTCAAAGGAACTGATGTCAGTGTTGAAGGCAGTTCCCAGGACAGAGCTCCTCAAGTATTTTAAGCAGGCACAGCATTGTGAGAATCAATCTCTCCCCTGGGATACTTTGAAAGAGACAATGCATTTTTGGATGTTTGTTTTATTCCTTTCCTTATTCATTTGTTTACTTAGGATTTGTAACTGCCTCCTTTCCCAAAGGACTTCTCAGATGGTGAAGTTTGGATGTGTTTTCATTAAAAAACAAAACCAAAAAAACCCAATCCCTCACATAGCTATCCATCATGCTTGGCTTAATACAACTTCTGTCAAAGGTTACCTTTCATTTCTTTGGTGTGGAATGGAGGGGAAGGGGCATTGGAAGATGGGAAGGGGCGGGAAACTTCAGGAAAGGCTGCTTAGGGCCCTACCACTGAAGGGAAGGAGGAGGATATTGCTGTTTTTGTCCCCTCGTACTTTCTTTTCATTTTTTTCCTTTCTCAAAACTTGATTGAAATGGAAACTATCTGGGGACCCCAGGCAGATTCTAGGTAGTACAGGGAAAGAGCGCCAGGATTGGGGTCAGGAAGAGACCTCAGACACCTACTCGCTGTGTGACTCCAAGCAAATCACTGAATTCTGTTTGCCTCAGTTTCCTCATCTATAAAAATGAGCTGGAGAAGGAAATGGCAAACCACTCCAGTGTCTCTTCCAAGAAGACCCCAACCGGGATCATAAAAAGTCAGACACTGCTGAAATGAATGAACAACAACCAGGCGGAGTCACAGAGACGGTCCCAGCTCAGGTGTTTCTAGAATTCAGGTTTTGCAGAATGCTTTCCTCACCGCAGCCCTGCGAGGAAGGGGTTATGGATATGATTATCCCCACTCTACAGATGAGGAGGCTGAGTCTCAGAAAGGCAAGGTGACTTTCCCAAAGGATCAAAGATTTAGAATTGTAAAGGATCCACCTCTTCATTTTGCAGATAAAGAAACTGAGACCCAGAGAGATGTATAGGCTCATAGATCTCAACTAGAAGCAACCTCTGAGGGCCATTCAGTCTAACCCCAGGGCGTGGTGTCAGGGCACACGGGGTATGCTCAGAGGTGGGATTTTAATATGTGCTCCAAGGTGGCTCTGAGCACCACCTTGTCAGGTTGCCCTGGCCAGGGTCCCCTGACTCTGGTTATGCAGCTCGTTGGCATCACAGGCAGGATTCAAACCTAGTTTCTCAGGAGTCCAAGCCCAACAAGCCTTCTCCTGCCCCCCTCCCAGCTCTGCTGGATCCCCAGGTACATTCTCCACATCCTCAACCCTTACAGACCCTCCCTATCAGGGGAGCCCTGGCCTGGCTGAGATGCTGTGTTTACCTCCTTATACAGGCCACACCATCTGCCCTGATCATGGGCTCTTTGAACAATGGAATGGGTAAGTTGGGCAGGGGCTGGTCACTTTTGAGGCCAATGACTTACCAACCTTGGGTGGCAGTGCAGGCATCCTTCCTGGCCTGCTGGCTGTCTTTGATCCCAACCCAGCAGCATGTGCTTAGATAGGGCCAGGATAATGGGGCCATTGAATACCAAGGTTACAAAAGTCAGTTCAAAAAACAAAGCAAGGCTGCCTGGTTGTCTGCCTTCATTTAGGCCAAACCGGGTGACTGTTTTCTTGGCCATGACTTCTTGGGGAGCATGAGAGTCCCAGAGCCTGAGGGGGTCCCCTTCCCAAGCTGCACTCACCTGCTACAGCCTGCTGGGGTGTTCCAGCTGGAGCCTCTACCCAGATGCTATACCTGCTCTAACAGCCATGGGTGGGGAAGTCATTGATGCTCTTCTGTCTAGGAAAGGGGGCCCTAGAGGCTCCCAAGCACCATCGGCTGCTTGCCCAGCAAAGGAAATCAGAGCCCAAAGGGAACCTTTCAGGTTTGATGATGCTAGGAGGAAAAAGACTTGGAGGGCCGGCAGAGTCTAGGGTCCCTCACGAAGCTGGCCTTCAGGTCCCAGGGCCTGTCAATCACACCACTGGGAAAGGAAGCTTCCATAATTGACAAAATCCATCCACCAATTTTTCCCACGTGATTTTTTTTCTCTCTCCTTGGATATGTATTAGGTTGCAATTTTTTAGAAAAATTTCTGCCACTAGTTAATACAAGTTTTCCCAACCCAAACGATATACTTCAGACCCAGAAAACAGAAAAATAGTAATTGTCATAACAGACATTTTAATGGTGTTTTAAATTTGAAATGTGTCTCCCCAACTCTGTGAGGCAGTCATTTCAGGCAAAAGATGCCTCACAGGAAATATCTTGTGACTGGTTGAAAAGAATCAGTCACACTTTAGAGGGTTTGCACAAAACAGCAAGCCAGTTCAGGATATGGCATCCCAATAACAGGCTATTTGACAGATGAGAAAACTGAGATTCAGAGGGGTCCGAGTCAGACAACTAGATGGAGCCAGGGTTCAAACCCAGAAGGAAAGCTCTGCTGCCTTGAGCAATTCAGAGAGTAGAGACAGGGAGCCAGAGAGAAGGTAGGAGGTCAGGAGGATCAGAATCCCAGAAGAGGAGAGAGGGAAGAAAAGGGGAAAGAGAGGAGTCTCTTGTTAAAATTTACAGGGCTTTAGAAATGAGGGCCTTTGGTAGTAAAATCATTGCAGACCAGCAGAGACCCGGTGCTGACTAGCAGAAGGGCTGGACCAGTTCTAGCCAGGGCTGGATGCACCAGTAGGGAGGGGAGGAAGGTCACTGGAAGAGAAGTCAGGAGACTCTGCCTTGCTTCCTCACCTAATCTCTGCCACTGATTTGCTATGTGGCCTTGGCTAAGTCATTTTTGTTTCTCTGGGCTTCCATTTCCATGTAGGTGCTTTGGGAATTACACACAGGCAGGAATTGGGAGTGTTTAGCTTTGGAGAAGAGAAGACATGCTGACCTTTGAATATTTTAGGGGAGCCCTGGGGAGGAGGGTCTAGATTTGTTCTGTTTGGCCCCAGAACTAATGGGAGGAAAAGCTTCCCAGCTATGTGAGCGACTCAGAAGTAGAACAGGGGGCCCAGGGAGGCTGCAGAAGCCTGCCACGGATGGGCAAGTCCTAGAGGAGGCCCTTGTCCAGTTCGGGGTGGCCTTTGTGGCTGCTGAGGCCCTTCCTACTCTGAGCATCTGTGATGTGGGAGAGTCAATGACTGAGATCCTCAGCACTGAGGACACTGGTGCTGAGCCATGATTGCTCGAAATCTGATTTATGGTCATCTTCACCGCCTCCACATCCATGGCCAATGTCCCTGGAACTCTGGGCTCTGATAGGTGAGCCGTTCTCTGACCTTGCCTAGAGGCCAGCCTCCCGCTGCTTTCCAGCTCTCTACAATCACCATGCACATACTCCTCCCCTTATTTGGTTCCCCCTTTTGTACTGTCTTCCCCCATTGGAATGTAGTCTCCCTGAGGGCAGGGGTTGTCTTAGGTCCTGGTATTGGTATCCCCAGCACTTAACCCAGTGCTCAGCACAAGATGAGCACTTAATAAATTCTCCATCTTTCTGTCAGACTGTCTGTCTCATGGCATTCTTTACCACGCCTTTTGAACCTTTCCTATACTTCTGTCAGAAGCCTCATGACCCTGGCTGTCTGGTTGTGGAATCTGTACAAAGAATATCTTTTCTGTCTTTCTGAGTCAAAATAACCATCCGCCAAATCTTGTCCCAAGATGCCCCTAACCAAGATGCCCCCCCAAATTTATAATTTAAAGATGATTGTTGTATTTCATCAAGTCGTAGTGCCAGGGGCCCAAGCTGTCTGGCCCAGGCCTAGCCTTAGGGTAGGAAAGTCACTAGCACTCAAGAGGGTGCTTTCTGAGTCAGGGAATCCACTAAGCTCAACCCAAACTCACCTTCAAAGTCTCTTCCCTTTGGTGCATTCACATTGGGTCCCAGGCAGCAATCAGCCTGGGCAGTACCAGCACACACACACACAGACACACACACACACACACACACACACACACACACACACACACACTCCCTTCATGGATTCATACCCCAGCTCCTCTCATGCTGTCCCCAAAGGGAGAGCTACCAGCAGAGCACACAAGCACATCTGAAGAAGTCACATGCCATGGGGCCCAGTAGCTACAATGGTGGGAAAAAAATGACCAAACTTGGTTTGAATGTCCTTTCACTGTATTTCCATAGGCTTTATGACCTCTCTTCCATGATGAATTGGGAAGTGGACTTGAGAATGTTTGGTCTGCCCCAGGACAGAACCTGGAACAAGGGATGCAAGTTAGTCCTAATGAAAAAAAAAAAGACTTCCTAACAATTTGGGTCATCCTAAAGTGGCCTGGGCTACTTCAAGAGGTACCAGCTTCCCCCTCACTGGAGATTTTCAGGAAAAGATTCAATTGACCACCCATTCCCTTAATCAATGAGCATTAATTAAGCACCAACTGTGTGCTAGGTGCTGAGACTACAAAGACATGTCTTCTGCTCTTTATAGCTGAACTTCCAGAAAAGGCAAAAAGGCATTACCACTTGGTGCCCGATGTTCTCCCCTAGCACTCTCTCTTAACCTCTTATAATCCAGCTTCCCTGAAGCTGTTCTCTCCAAAGTGACCAGTGGCCTCTTCGTTCCCAAATCAATGGTCTTTCCTTCTCCTTGACCTCTCTGCAGGCTTTGACACTATTGGTCACTCTCCTCCTTAGACGATCTTCTCTCTAGATTCTTGGGACATCTCTCTGTCTCTCTCTGTCTCTCTCTCTCTGTCTCTCTCTCTCTGTCTCTCTCTCTGTCTCTCTCTCTCTCTCTCTGTCTGTCTCTCTCTGTGTCTCTCTGTCTCTCTCTCTGTCTCTCTCTCTCTCTCTGTCTCTCTCTGTGTCTCTGTGTCTCTCTGTCTCTCTCTCTCTCTCTCTGTCTCTCTCTCTCTCTCTCTCTCTCTCTCTCTCTCTCTCCCTCTCTCTCTCTCTCTCTCTCTGTCTCTCTCTGTGTCTCTCTGTCTCTCTCTCTCTCCCTCTGTTTCCCTTTCTCCCACTCTCTCTCCTGATTCTCCTTCTACCTCTCTGACCATTTTTTCTCTCTCTCCTTTGCTAGATCCTCATCTAGGTCACACCCTTTGAGCATGGGGTCCCACAGGGTTCCGTGCAGGGCCTTCTTTCTCCCTCTATTGGTGATCTCATCAGCTTCTCTGGATTTAATTGTCATCTCTCAAATCTATCCGGCCTGCCCCAAACCCTCTGTTTACTGCTGTCATCACCTCCCACCTGGACCATCGCAATAGCCGCTGGGGGCGGGGTCTGCACCTCAAGTCTCTCCTCATGCCAATCCATCCAGACACTAAAGTGATTAGTGATTTTCCTAAAGCAAAGGTTTGACCATGTCATCCCCTATTCAGGGTCCAGCAGCTCCCTACGGCCTCCAGGATCAAATACAAAGTGCTCTGCTCAGCATTCAAAGCCCTTCATAGCCTGCCCCCTCCTCTCTTCCTGGTCTTCTTCCTCCATACTGTCCAGTGACACTGGCCTCGTGGCTAGCCTCCATCTCGAAGCTCTGGGCATTCTCACTTGCTCTCTCCTATGCCTGGAATGCTCCCTCTCATGCACTTCAGACTACTGACCTTCCTGGCTTCCTTTAAATCCCAACTCAGATCTCACCTTCTCCAGAAAGCCTTTTCCAAGCTCTCCCTCTCTCAGTGGTTTCTTATTCGTCCTGTCTGTAGCCTTCTTTGTATATATTCATTTGTATGTTGTCTCTGTCGTTAGTCTGTGAGCTCCCAGAGCTTAGCACAGTGCCTGGCATGTAGGCATTTAATAGATGGTCACTGATTGACTGATTAACATAAAAGAAATGATCCCTGCCTCAAGAAGCTTGCATTCCACAGGGAGAGACAAACAGGTAACTATCTGGGCATGTCCAAAAAACAGATACAAGGTCGTGGGGGAAGGGAGCTCAGAAAAAGCCTTGTGGAGGAGGAAGTCAGGGTGTCCCTGAGCAGTGGCCCCAAACCTGTGGGGGTCACAGAGCCCGGGAACTCCATGAACTCTGTACTCGCCAAGCAAGGCCATTTCGGTCCTTTGTTTAGACACAAAAAAATGTGCGCGATGATTCAGTTTGATCAATATACAGACAGGCCTTCTGAGGCCTCAATCAATACTGTCGCCCACATGTAGATATCACTCATTTTCACACATGTGTGGATGCCATTGTGATGAATAAAATACAAATTCGTTTAAAAGCGCTCCCGAGTTCGGAGCATCTTTGGGTCCTATGTTTTCTCAGCCAACAGATTCTAATAACACGACTATCGTGTTGGGGGGCGGGGTGAAGGGACATCCTTGACATTCTTTTGTGTTTAAAACAATCACCATACTGGAAGAGAATGGGAACCCCATTCCAGAGCTCAGGGACAAGTTGGACAGGCTGGCCTCTTAGGTCCCTTCCAACGCAGGCTCTGGATTTCTGTGAAAAGAATGCCCAGTACTTAGCATAGTACCGGGCACATAGTAGGTGCTTAGGAAATGTTGATTGATTGAAAAGACACAAGGGCACATTCAGAGTGTTTTCCTGATTCTCCTTAAGGAAAAAGGAGCTAATTTGGTGCCCCGGCCCAAGGGTCTACACAAGTCCCAAGGAAAGGAAGCTAGCTTCACCTTGTTATCTCTAACTCCTAGCTCTAAGGTTCTGGGTCTAAACTCCTGTGAGGAGGTTTGAGGGCTTGCTACACGTACTTCCAGACAAAGGTGTCTGGCTGGACTGCAGTGTTAATGAGGACTAATTTAGGCACTGTTTGATGAACCTGCCCACTCATTGGGTTGGTGTACAAAGGTCATGGTGTATAAAGGCAGCTAGGTGGCTTGGTGGATATAGTACTGGGCCTAGAGTCAGGAAGACCTGAGTTTAAATTCAGCCTCAGATTTATCAACTGTGTGACCCTGGGCAAGTCATTTCACCTTGTTTGCCTCAGTTTCCTCATCTGTAAAATGAGCTGGAGAAGGAAATGGCAAACCACTCCAGTATCTTTGCCAAGAAAACCCCAAATGGGGTCATGAAGAGCCAGACATGACTGAAATGGCTTAGTAATGACATCAAGGTCATTGGGGGAAGGGGCAAGGAGGGATCGCTTCTTTGAGAGCTCTCCTCCCCTCACCCAAGGGTCTTGGCTGAAAAGAAAGTGAGGTCATAGTCTGGACAAGCTGACCTCCAAGGTCCCTTCTGTGACCTTCAATGGAATGAGACAGGCTGATGGGACTGCTCTCTTAGCTGTCTTGGGGTCGGACTGGGTGGGGAAAATTAACTCCCTGCCCCGCCATTGTGCCCCTGGCCCTGCCCCCACCCCGGGCAGCATGCCTGCTCTAGTGTGGCAGCACTGGATGCAGGGAGGGGGCAAACCTGCTGTGTGGGTGGAGGGGAGCAGCCCCCGTCCGCCTGTCCCCCTGTCCCCTGGGCCTCGCTGCTCAGCGGTACCATGAGGTCACCCCCAACCTCTGACACTGCCAGGTGGTTTGACCCTCAGCCAATCCCTGAACTCCCCCAAGCCTTGGTCTCCTCATCTGTAAAATGCGAAAGGTAATGACTGGACTGTCCAGAGCCATGAGGCTTGAAGGAGATAACTAATCCATTATTAAGCACCTGCTGTGCTCGGAACACTGGGCTGAGTATTGGGAGGTAGAAAGAGGAGAGCGAGACAGTCCTACCTGCCCTGGAGAAGCTGGGACTCTACTGCACAAGAATGTGGGAGAAGCGCTTGGCCAGGCCAAGAGTGTCTGCAAGCGCCAGCTCTCAGTGCTACAGCCTTTGGGGGCCTGAATCTGCGGCACCCAAAGGGGCCAGCTTCTGAAGACACACTCACATACACACACACACCCCTACACACTCACACACACACTCACACACACACACACTCACACCCCTACACACTCTCTCTCTCTCTCTCACACACACACACACACACACACACACACCCCTACACACACACACACACACACACACACACACACACACACACGCCCTGAGCTTATTCCTGATCATAGCTGGGGCTGTTTGAGGTCGGGTTTGGCAAGGGGTGGACGGTTAGGAAATATTGGGTAACCCCAGGCAAGTCATCTCACTCATCTGAGACTCAGGGTCTTCATCTATGATCTATGATCATGCCGGCTCTGCCCTGCCTCAAAGCACTATGTAAATATGAGTCATTAGTCTGATCCTTTTTATGAGGGTCGTATAAATGGGAGCCGTTGTTAAAACAGAGGGCACACAGTCATGCACCTGCCTCCAGGGCCCCCCAGCCACCCACCCTGGACACCTTTGGACCAGGATGGAGTTCTGCTTTCACTACCAAGATGGAGGGGTGGAAGGAACGGTGTGCTTGGGGTCTGGGCCTGTTCTCAGCCTCTGCCACGGACTATGATGAGCTCCTCCTGTCCCTCAATGAGGGGAGGAGGCCCATCCTCTGCCTCTGTAAAATGAACAAGAGAAGCATCAAGGCAGGGCTTGGTAGTGGATGGAGCACTGGACCAAGAGTTAGGAAGCTCTCTGCCACATAGCTCTTGGCTCACCCTGGGCAAGTCACTCTCTTTCAGTATCTCTGCAAAATGAGGAGTTTGGGTTCTATCTGAGGCTCCAACCTTGATGCTGCCTTAAAATCAGAAGGGTGGGGGAGGGCGCCCACCCCTGATTGTATGCAGCAGCAGGGAGCTCACAAAACAGTGTATCTTTATTCAGATCACCAATTTGGATGACTTTTGGTAAGCCCTACTCTGTGCAAGGCCCTAGTGACACAAAGGGAAAAACTATCAATGACATTGATTTTGTGCTCTGAGGCTGAAAAAAAGCACCTCCTGTGTGCACAGCATTGAACTAGGGCCTGTAGGGGAGCAAAGAAAAACGGGCCACCCCCATGCCCAGACTGCCCCTGGGGCTGTGAGAGAGCCAGGGTGGTGACACGCCAAGAATGCTAGACCTGGAGAAGGAAAATCTGGGTTCTCACCCTAGTCCCAATTCTGACCAGCAGGGTGACTTGCTCTATCTTCAGGAACCTCGGTGTTCTTAGCTCTAAGAGGGCAATAACAGTGCCTGCCCCCAGGGCGATCAGTGGAGCTGGTAGACTGGGATAACGAAGAAGAAGCCCCCACCAGGCAGGCCTCAGTGTGCTCCGGAAACACGGAAGCTGCACGGCCAGGACTTTGGGTGGGTTGTTTCTTTTAAACTGAGTTAGATGTTTCTCCAGCTTTGACATTCGTGGCCTGTGCTACCTTAGGCAAGATAATTCATCTACCTGGGACTCAGTTTATCCGTCTGTAAAATGGAGACATTGGACCAGGTGCCTTGTGTAGCAACATCCCTTCCAACTCAGGTAAGAAACTCTTGTCTCTCCATTTTGCCTTGTTGTCTCTGTGTGTCTCTGTCTTTCTGTCTCTGTCTCTCTTTGTCACTCCCTCTCTCTGCATGTCTTTATTTCTCTTTCTTGGTCTCTCTGTATGTCTCTGCCTTTGTCTCTGTCTCTGTCTCTCTTTGTCTCTCCCTTTCTCTGCGTGTCTTTATTTCTTTTTCTTGGTCTCTCAGTGTGTCTCTGTCTTTCTGTTTCTGTCTCTAGTTGTCTCTCCCTCTCTCTGTGTGTCTTCATTTCTCTTTCTTGGTCTCTCTGTGTGTCTCAGTCTCTCTGTGTGTCTCTCCCTCTCTCTCTCTGTCTCTGTCTCTAGTTGTCTCTCCCTCTCTCTGTGTGTCTTCATTTCTCTTTCTTGGTCTCTCTGTGTGTCTCAGTCTCTCTGTGTGTCTCTCCCTCTCTCTCTCTGTCTCTATCTCTAGTTGTCTCTCTCTCTCTCTCTTGCTCTCTCTCTCTCTCTCTCTCTCGCTCTCTTTTTCTGGATCTCTCTCTCACATCTAGATATTCAGTGGGATCTGACCTGCAAACATCACACTGACCGTTGCCCCCAAGCCTGTATCTAAAGGCAGCAGGTGGCCCTTATCAGAGCAGGGGAGCAGGTGGGTGCAGTCTCAAGGAAAGCCCTGCTATTTCTCATGCCTTTAGGCAGCATGGGAATGAAGGACTCAGAAGAACTCCCCTGCAGGCTTTTTCTGTGCTTCTGGAAGATTCTTAGTAGGAAGGAAAACATCAAGCTCTTAAAACATTTCCTAAGGAAGTTAGGGAGTGGAAAAGGCGCCCCACGTCATGGCCCATGGACTGGGGCCTCAGTGGGAAGCTGCCAAGCAGGGTCTGCAATGGGGGGCAGCCATCAGGGGCCAGCCAGCCACGGAGTTGCAGCTTCAGTGAATGCGTGGAAATGACCGAAGGGTTATCAGTCATTCATTGACGCCATGCTGGTGATTGAGAAGACCTTCCCGTTCCATCTAAAAAATGAGGCCCTAAGGAGCCGAGGAGCCGAAGCTTGAAATATCATTGCCAATGAATCGATAATGAAAGGTCAATTAATGGATGTGGGTTTGTTTGTTTGTTTCAATCACTCTCAGCACAAAATGTTATTCCTCTTAACACTTCGAGGGAGGGCTCTGGAAATGCGTTGGGCTGGTTGTCAGATAAAGAGAGAGGAAGGAGGCAATGGCAGGCAGTGGGATAGATAAGGATGTGTGTGTGTGTGTGTGTGTAATAGAGAGAGACAGAGAGACACAGACACAGAGAGACAAAGACACAGAAACAGAGACAGAGATAGAGACAGAGAGACAAAGAAAGAGACGGAGAAACAGACAGACACAGAGACAAAAACACAGAGATAGAGACGGAAAGAAAGCTATAGAGACAGAGACAAAAAAACAAAGAGGCAGAGATAGACACAGAGAGACAGAGATGGACACGGAGAGACAAAGAAAGACAGAGACAGAAACAGAGAGAAACAGAGACAAAGGCACAGAGATAGAGACAGAGAGACAGAGACAGAGAGAGACCGAGTCAGTAGTTCATTTCCAGCATTATATAAATGGGCTCCATGGCCACAAGTTGCAGGACCAGCAGCTGGCTCTTCCAGGAGTGGACACAGGAATAGGACACACACCCTCCCAGCTTCGTGCTTCTGGCAGCTTGTTTTACAACAGATGCTCAAATGATACAAGGCCAGAGGAGCCATAGGTCAGGCTTCCCCTAACAAAGAGCCAAGGATGTGGCCACAATGGTGTCAGGATGATTGGGCTTCCTGGATGACCTCACTCCAGAGATCTGCAGAGCCCAGATAAGAATCTCCAAGCTCTGTCAAGGGGCTCTGGAGGGAGAGGAAAGGGAGGGGATGCCGGCTTTCCGTAACTGGGGCCTCCTTCCCCCAGCCCTTGTGTCCCAGCACCTGCAGCCCTCAAGACCCCAGTGCCCCAGCTCTGTCCCCCCCTCCCCAGACTACAGCTCAGAGAGCCACATGAGGCGGGAAGCAACTCTCAGCCACATCCACCTTTCTCACACTTGCTTCTCTATAGTTCAGCTCTATTTTAATAGTGTCTTTGGTCACTCCTAGGTTATTGACTTACACCATGTTTTTAAGAAAAACAGAAACACAGAAAGAAAGGACAATGTGTGTACTCAGGCCTGATCTTTTAAAAGGCCTGTCCACCTTGGGACAGCATTGATGACACCGTAGTTCACAACATCGACAGGAGTAGCTGGGGAGAAGAAAAATGGCCCAAAGGGGGCTTGCAGCCAGTGGATAATAAAGCATTGCTTGTCTCTCCTAAGCCCACGGTGGTTGCATGATGAAAAGAACTACATTAAAGGAATAGCCCAATAACCATTTTCCAAAGTTCTTTTCATTTGCTCAGGATTTTTAATTAATTCATTTACTTCCACCGGGACCTAGAGGGGCCCCAGGGCTCTCAAGGGGAGGCCAGCAGCTCTCAGGCTCTCTGAGGTCTTTCTAACATAAAAAGGTCAGGAGCATGGGGCCGACAGCAGACTCCATCTGCCAATGATGTAACAGGGATGGCCCAGTTTGGCTACCAAGAGGAGCTTGGAGAAGACCCCTCCCTCCTGACTATGGGTATAAAACACTGAATATACTTGATTGGTAGGTTGACTGGGTTTGCTGAACTGCTCTTTTTTTCCTTTTTTGTATTTTGTTATAAAGGAGGGCCCTCTGGTCATGGGATAGAAAGGAATATATTGGGAGATGAAGAATCAAAAGCTATCAATACTTTTAAAAAACTGTTCGCGTCCAAAGAGCACCTAGATTAGTATGCAGAATTTTGTCACCAGGAGGCTGGCCATCAGATGATTAATTTTTTAGCCATGAGGACCCATGCAATGGGCAAAAATACCAATAGGCCCTTGGTCCTAACTGGTCCCTTTCCTCAGAAATGGTGGCAAAGTAGTAGAAGAGGGTGGGGCAAAGGATTCGAAGACTCACACAATTCTTAAACTTCTACAAAGATTAATTTAATTATTGGTCTTAATACAAGCTCTTTGAGATCAGAGATTGTTTCTTTTCTCTTGTCTTGTGTCCCCAAGCTTCAGACAGGGCCTTGCACACAGTAGGTGTTTAGTAAATGTTTCCAGAATGGAGATAAGGTGGAATGGGATGGGATGAGGATGGATGTGATGGGATGGGATGAGATGAGATGAGAATGGATGGGATGGGATGGGATGGAACGGAATGGGATGAGATGAGAATGGATGGGATGGGATGGAATGGGATGAGATGAGAATGGAATGAGATGAGAATGGACAGGATGGGATGGGATGGAATGGGATGAGATGAGAATGGACAGGATGGGATGGGATGAGAATGGATGGGATGGGATAGGATGAGAATGGATGGGATGGGATGGAATGGGATGAGGTGAGATAGAGTGGACCAGGCTACCTTTGTCCAATGACCCCCAAGCTTAAAAACTCTTAGAAAAACAAAACCATGTCCCCAGCGAAATTCTCCAGAAAGCAATGATTTTGCTGCTGTTGGATGACAAGGCTGGCTCCCAGACAAACAGGTGTTGGCAGAGATGCTGGTGTTCTGAGCTATCATTTCTGGGCAAACTTGGCCATCTTGCCTTGGAGCATCCTTGGTGAGTAGAAGCACAAAGAGATTGCTATAAAGATAACTGCACCAATGTACAAGAGAAGATGACAAAAGGGTGCTGGCAATTCTGTGTCTGGGAATCATGAAACACCACGATCTCAGAAGAATGCACGTTACAAATGCCCCAAAGGAGAATGCAAAGATGCATGCAGGGTCCCGGTGAGCTGCATGCAGTAGGTTCCAACCAATGGAGCGACAATGCAGACTACGGATCCCACCTCCTGCTGCCTCCACACACCTCCTGGAATGTCCACATTCATGATACCTGACAAGGATGGTGCTGGAAAGTTTGCAGATTACTTTCCATTCATGATCTCATTGATCCTCCCCACAGCCCTATGAGGGAAATAATACAGGTCTGTCATATCATCCCCTCTTATGGAAGAGGAAATTAAGACTCAAGGAAGGTGGGGACTCCCCACGGTCCCACAGGTGAGAATCACCAAAGGCCGGACTCTACACCTAGTCTTTCCAAACCCCAGGTTTTCTCCATGCCTCCCCACCACCACTTCTAGCGCCATGTATGGCTGACAGCCAGTCAGCCAGAATTAAGACTGAGTGACTCACAATGAGAATGGCCAATGAGCCATCAAAGAAATTATCCCCTGCTAAGCCAACTGGACTCAGGCACTGGGAAGTCACTGAAGAGCATGGTCTAAAGATGCTTCTTAAGTAGATTTTGCCAGAATTAACACAGCTAAAATGGACATCAGTAAGCAGAACTGCAGGGTGATAGTGAGGTGCACTAGGGGAAGGCAGGCTGGGCCAAATGTTACCTTGTAAATAGTAATGATGGCAAGGAAGGGGAGAAAATGTGGAATTTGTTTTTCCTGGGCCAGGAGAGCAGAGCAGGGACCAGCCTGTGTGGGAGGCCTCTAGGCTGGGGATTCTGCCCCCACCCCTTGTCTCTCTGTCACTGTGATACTGCAAGGAGTCAGTAAGGCCACCTCCTTGCTAACTCACTACCTGGATGTGGTCTGCACAACCCTGGGGCATGTAGGGGTGCCCTGTCCTTTGGGGTCACCCATGTTCTCCAGCCCAGTAGGAGAAAGAGAGAGAAGTCTGGGCCATTTTGGTCTTGGCTTTGACCAATGGGGAACAGGAGATGACCACATCAGCATCCACTCCTAAAGGACTTGGTTCTACAGCACAGGTCAAGAAGACACCTTAGAGGTCAAATAATCCAATTCTCTCATTTTACAGAAAAAGAAACTGAGACCCAGTTGGTGGCAGAGATAGGATTTGAACCCAGATCCACTTAACTCCACATCCCATTGGATTTCCATTTCCATTGTGTCTTCAGAAGAGGACCACGAGAGTGCTCTGAAGAATGGACCCCAGAGGACAGACACCCTGGAAGACCCTTCCAATTCTGATCACAGAATTACAGGACCCTAGATCCAGAGCCGGAAGACCCCTAGAGGTTAACCTAGTTCAGCCTCATTCATTTTACAGATGAGGAAACTGAGACAAGGGAAGTAAAGGGCATCCTTGGGGTCACACAGGTGAGTCAGCATCCAAGGTGGGGATTTGAACCCACTCTCTCTGATGGCAGAACCGGCTCTGTGATTCTATCAATGTCCCTCCTAAGATGCAGTGCCCAGAGCCAAACACAAGATGATGAGCACCCCAGGACTATCCCCTCCCCAATCGTAGACACTCTGGCTCCATCGAGTCCTTGTTCCCGGCCCAGAACCGGCCTGTTGCCACATCCCTGGCTGGCTCCCTGGAGAAAGCAGAGAGATGAGGCTGGGCCCAGGGTGATCCCTGTCTCTTTGTACAAATCCCATCAGTATTCCCCAAGCACAGGCCTCTGACCCTGGGTCCTGGGCCAGGTGAGCAGGTACACACAAATGCATGCTATGAAACTCCATTGAAAGTGGGTTTCTGTCTGATTTCCTTTATCTGTCAGGACATCTTGGCCATGGCCAAAGGATTCTTCTCCAAGATGCTGACCGGCTGGCGAGGCATCTCTCAGTACTAAGGAGGGCAGGGGGAGAGCCGCCAGCCCGGTGCCAGGAACAGACACCAAACCCCTCTTGCTGGCAGAGAGAGGCCACAGAAAGAAACATATGGCCTCAGAGCTGGGCTTTGGGGAGCAACGAGACATCTGGCTGGTTTTTTGTCATCCTCAATGGGGACGGGGTGTCCTCAGGTGACCTGAATGTTTGGTTTCCAGTGACCGACCTGGCTTTGCAGCTGGGCCAGGCAGCCTGAGCTGACCTACTCCAAGCTACGCTCCCATGCTGCCCTCTTAGGAGGAACAAGTTCATCAGGAGCCCCAGAGAACAGGCCATTGTTCCTTCTGTACCTGAGAAAGAAAACAGTTTTCAGCTCAGGGGCAGCTTGGCAAAGCTGGAGTTAGAGCCAGGGAGGAGGAAAACATCATGTCCTCCCCTGGACCCATCACCTGCCTTCATCATGAGGAGCATTGTGGCCCACTGGGGAGAGGCTGGACCTGGAATCTAGAAACCTTGGGTCCAAATCCCCACCGGTGAAATTGGCCAGCTGTGTGACCCTGGGCCAAGACCTCTCTCTGCCTCAGTCACCTTCTCTGTAAAATGGGGACAGACAGGCTGTGGACAAACAGCCAACTTCAGAGTCAAGAAGATTTGGGTTCAAGTCTGACACATCGGCTGTGTGACCCTCAACAAATCCCTGAATCCCCTGGTGCCCCCAGGTAACTCTCTAAGACAATAAGATGAAGATCATGTGTAAAGGGATTTTCCACACTGAGAGTCTGCTAGACCAACGAAGTTACCATTTTAGTTTTCCCTAAGCCCTACCCCAACCCTAGACAGTTATCATGATTGGGAAGAGTGCTGGATTTAAAGTCAGAGGACATGAGCTGGGATCCTTTATTACCCGGGTGACTTTGGACACATCATCCAACTAACCTCTTGAGGCCTCAGTTTCTCTGTCTGTTAAATGGGCTCACCCAGGTGATCTCTAAGGGGCCTTCTGGCTCTCAAATAAACACTCCTAGGATACCTACAGCCATTGCTTCTGACATTTACTACCTTTACGGGATTTGGGCTTGTTACAATCTCTGGGCTTCAATTTACTCATCTGTAAAGCAAAGGGCCTGGACTAGCTGGCCTGGGAGGGGGGCAGTCTCTAACCCCGTATGGACTGGGATCTTTTCTGTCACCTCTAAGCATTTGGAACTTGAAAAGTTCATTTGCTGAACCAGGTGTAAGCTGTGACCTTTCTCCCTCCTGAATTTCCCTTTGGTCCATCTGGCTTGAACCCAAATCTTCTTGACTCTGAAGTTGGCTGTCTATCCACAGCCTGTCTGTCCCCATTTTACAGAGAAGGTGACCGAGGCAGAGAGAGGTCTTGCCCCAGGGTCACACAGCTGGCCAAATCTGTTTTAATATGTGTAGGTGTTTTTTGCACCCTGGCCCCACCATCTGTGGAGCCAGCCAGCCTGGCCAACTTTGAGGCATCTCCAAATTCCATAAGAATGCCAGCCTTGAATATCCTGAAAATACCAAAGCAAACTGACCTCTGCTTTCCCCAAGGGTGGGTCCTGCAATAAGGTTTCCTCCCACCCTCTCCACCTCCCTTCGTGATGAGCTCTCTCTTTGTCTGGCACATCAGATTTCTTGCACCCTAGGTACCCTGAGCAGCGTCAGTCCCAGGAGAGCGGAAGCTGGCTGCTGGAGGCCTGGAGGGCCCTCACAGCCCACATCCGGGCAGCTGGCCACCACTTTGATCCCCCAGAAGGGTGGCACGGGGCCAGGGGGGAAGCACCTGCCTCTCCTTGGGGCCCATGGGAGGCCAGGCCCCACTTCCTTGTCGCTGGTTCCAATGTGCACTCGCCAGATTCCATTGCCAACTCCAGGGAAAAGAGGAAGATACGGCCCAGAAATCATCCTTCCTCACTGGGTACACAAAGTTCCAGCTGTCATGTACCAGGCCCCTGAGAACACACCCCACCCTTTGGGGAGCCCTGCGATCGAGCTGAAGAGGTGAGGATGGATGGAGTAGTTCACCAACTCAACACACACCTACATCAATTAATGTAGTGCCTTGCATGTCCCAGACACTGTGCTGAGTCTGCAGGCTACAAAGTCAAACAAAGTCACACTCCCTGTCCTCAAGGAGCTTCCATTCTACTTGGGGGAAAAGTAAGTAAAAACTAAAAATACATTGCAAAATAAATACATGGTAATTAGGGAGGGAGATCATTGACAAGCAGGGAAAGGAGGTTTGGCTTCCTGTAGGATGGGTTGTGCAGTCCCGTGCGGGGACGGGGGAGGGTTTCTAAGAGACAGAGCTAAGAAGGGAGGGCATTCTTGGTATAGGACACAGCCTGTGCAAAGGCAGAAAGGGAGGATCAAGTGGGCCAGGAAGCTGGTCTTAGAAGGTAAGCTCCCTGATAGCAGGGGCTGTTTTTGCTTTTCTTTGTCCCCCTAGGGCTTAACCCAGAGTCAGAGATAGGTAGTAAATACATGATAACATGCCACAACACAAAGGAGCACTGGGTTTGAAGTCAAAGGCCCTGAGTTCGAATCCCACCTCAGACCTTTACTGGGTATGTGTGACAGAACCTGGACAAGTCACCTAATCTGCCTCTGACTCAGTTTCCTAATTTGTAAAATGAGCAGATTGGGTTTGATGTCTTGTAAGGTGCCTTCTACTTCCAAATCTATGACCCTAATAAATGCTTTTTGATTGATTGATTAAGTAAGGAAAAAGGTTGGAGAGCAGAGGGTCCGACTGCTCCAAACCTCCTCATTGCACTGACTTAGGGAAGCTGGAAAAGCCTCTGAGGAATCAAATCTTCTTTCCTCCACCAATGTCGGGAGATTGGCAAAGCAAGGCACTTTCAAGAATCACTTAATTAGCATTTCATTCCTGTTTCTGCTTTTAGGGCAAGAACCAAGAACATCACTCACCAACAAATTTAATAAAACCCGAACAAATCCTAACAAAAGCTCTTTTGAAAATTGAATCTTGCTCTGAAATAATGATAGCCAGGGTTTATGGAGCTCTTTACAGATTGCAAAGGGCTGTACAATGTGCCCATTTTATCCTCACAACAGCCCTGAGAGACGGGTGCTATAATTATCCCCATTTTACAGATGGAGAAACAAGGCAAGACGGAAGTTGTAACTTTGCCCAGGAATGCGCAGCAGGTAAGTGTCCGAAGCTGGATTTGAACGCAGCCCTTCCTAGCTCTGGGTAAACTCTAGCTAGCTAGCTGGCTCCAAAACCACCTTCCAAAGTTTAAATCCTCTGCCCAGAGGGCCAAATGAACCGAGTTATTCTTTTTAAAATTAATCTCTCTGACTAGTGTAAGCACGTGGATATTTCAGTGATAGATTAATTCTGATCATAAAACCCAATTCTCATATTGAAAGGGGTGCGGAGTCCCTGAGAGGCTGCCGGGCACTGAGGGCAGTCAGAGACAATGGGTCTCCACCTTGCCTTTAGAAGGGCTGCTGTGTTCCTCCAACGAGGAACGCTGAGACCCAGAAGGCTTGCTGATACTGACTATGGAGATGGGAAATGGAGGCCGGGTTCATGATCTAGTTTGGTGAGACCCTTGGTGATTTCCGATCCAGTCTCTTTTAGACGTGATGGCTTCCCAGAGGCGCAGAGCTGGAAGAGGCCCCTGTGGCCATACATGAAAGGAACTGATCATCCCATACCTGCCATGTGGCCCTGCAGCCTCTGCTGGAAGACCCTCAAGGACAGTCCATTTCACGCTGGGACGGCCCTCCCTGAGAGGGAGGAAGTTTTCCTTTATATCCATCCTTAAATGCTTCTAGTTCTTCTCTCTGGGGCCCCAGAGAACAAGTCTTCAAACCCTGAAGGCCATTCTCCCAACCCTCTGTCACCTCCTCTCTGGGCTAAATGTCCCCAGTTCCTTCAAGGGATCCTTATATGTTAGGATTCCAAGGCCCTTCACTAACCCGTCTGCCCTTCTTGGGCCCTCATTTGATTTATCATTGTCCTCCCCAAAATGTGGTCCCCACACTTGAGCAGAATCTCCAGGCGCAACCTGGCCGGGGCAGAGAACAGCGTGCTTTTATTGTATTGATGTGACTTCACTGGGACTGTCTGGGAGGAAATACTTTTATCAAGGCTTTCATAGTCTTTTCATAGTCTCAGAGAGCTGTCCAGGAAACCAAGCCATCATACATCAGAACTCCCAGATGTTTCTGGGAGCTTCACCTCTCCACATGGAGCCCAAATTTCTAATAGGTTTGTTGACTTGTCATATCATCATCTTGACTCATGTCAAACCCATGGTCCACTGAAACCCTCCAGATCTTTTTCAGATTATCTGCCATCTTATCATGTCTTATCCACCCTGACCTTGTCTTCCTGTGTATTACTTCATTATGATTCTCCATCACTTTGTCTGATGGTAAACTCTCCACCCTTTGATATAGAGCAACCTGGTGCTTAGCCACAGAAGACTTGAGAGGGAAACTCTCCAGGAGAACGTACAATGGGCAGATAGACGGGTCTCAGAGAAAGAAAATGCTTCCATCCTACACGCTTGCCCTGCCTTTGGGGGAAGAAAATTGCTTATCTTTTCAATGTCTCGGTTTCTTCAGCTAGAAATGGGAATGGCCATGGTGCATTAATACCTCCGGGCCTGGAATGGGGGTGGGGGTGGGGGAGCAATGGGAGCCTTCGGGGGTTTCTGTAGAAGGATCTTTAGAGCTTCATGTCTGTTTTCCCATAAAGACATCTGGTCGCAAGGCCAGAAACATCATTCAGGATGCTGTCTTAGAATAAATAATCCCAGTAATATGTTTGTATAAAGGCAGTGAGGTAAGCCGGGCTTCTAGAAACGTCTGAGTCCTGGGCTAGGAAGGCAAACATGCAGTTTGAGGCCAGCTGGACCCCCTAAAATAGCTCCCTTCCCTCCCCCATCCTTCTGCCTCCCTGATTCTCCAACTCAATGCCTTCGGAAGTGGCTGGAAATATTTATGGCTTTAAATTGGTCATGGAAAGATTTCAGGGGAAGATTGTCTTCCGGAAGACTTATTCCCAAGGGAAGCTTTCTACTTAAAACCAAATACAATTTATCTCAGAATTTGGGGGAAGGAGAAAAAGAAAGGAACCCTCTCCCAAACTCCTATGTGTATTAAGAATCAGAATCTATTGGAAGGGACCTCAGCATCCGTTTAATCCAAGTGACATCTGAAAATACAATCTATTACTATGATAACCCAAACAAGTGGTGATTCAGCCTCTGCTTGAAGGCCTTCATTGATGGGGAATTCACTCCCTCCCCAGATAGCGCATTCAGTGCTAAGGGAGCAGTAAGCTCCAAAGAATGGAGATGCAATAAGATAGTACAAGCATGGAACATGGCTGATTGGCCAATTAGGCTGAAATACACTACAGAGAGGGAAGCAGGGGCCACGCTTTGGCCAGCTTACAGTGCCAGGCCAAAAAGTCTGTACCTCATTCTCTCGGCAATAGGGAGCCATGGAAAATCTGAAGGTTGTTTTTTCTTACTTCCTTTTTTTTTAATCCTGAATTTAACAAATCCCAACTAAAATGGACATTTCCAAATACACAACAGAACAGGAAAAGAGGATCATACACAAACAGGTACTGCTGGGTCTTCCTTTCAAGTAGACAAGAAATTCAATGTATAAGTTTCAAACTTTCAAAGCTCTTCTGCTCCTCTGTGTTTCCTCCTGGCCTGTTAAAATGACCCTCTTTTCTTTCTTTTTTGGTATTCCAGTCACCGGTCCCCCCTCCCTCCTAACCACCCCCCGCAAAGATTAAAAAAAAAGAAGGAAAAGCAAAAATCTTTGTAACAAATATGCTTAGTCAAACAAAACAAGATCCCGTGTTGGCTGTGTCCAGAATTGTATGTATTAATACATACATACATACGCATGTACATATATACATGAAGGAATAAACAAATCAATAAGTAAATAGATAAAAGAATGAAAGAATAGAATAAAATAAAAACAAAATTTTCTCAATATATATGTGAATGAAAAAATAAATAAGAAAGTAAATAAAAGTCAACAGATAAATAAAAGAATGACTGAAAAGAATAGAATAGAATTGTGTGTCTCAATACATACCTGAATTAATAATTAAGTTAATAAAAGAATGACTGAATGGAATGAAATCAACTGAAAACAAAATTATCTGACTCATTGTGCGTCTAGAGTCCACACCCTCTTTGACACGACATATCCTTGGTCCTCTCAGAGTGAATTGATGACACACTTAGACTCTCGGTTGGCCCTTATACTGATCCGAGTTCTTGAGCCTTCTGAAGTTGTTTGGCTTAACAACGTCGTTGTTATTGGATAAATTGTTCTCCTGGTTCTCCCTCTCAGCAGCACTTCATACAAGATTTCCCAGTCCCTCCGACCCCCCCCAAAAAGTCCTTTCTCTTTCATTACTTCTCATGGGACAATAACATTCCAAATGTTCCGTTACATTCATATGCCCCCTTTATTCAGCAATTCTCAGTTGATGAGTATCAATGTTTTTTATATGCACAGGTCCTTTTCTTCTTTCTATGGTTTCTTTGGGGTATAGGCAAGGACAGGTTTTGAGCAAAAACAAAACACAATGAGAGGGTTGCACCAGCAGGATGAGTCGGGCAGGGGTAAGAGCAATTGACTGGAAAAGGAAGAGACAGGAGGAGGAAGAGGCAGGGACAGCAGTTAGGAGAGGATTATTATAGGAGTTGAGGTCAAAAGATGGTGGTCTTTGACTAGGATTGTTTCTAGCAGGAGTGGGGGAGACCAGTGTCAAAGATGGAAACTACAGAACTTAGAGTCTCTGAGTTGGAAGGGACCACAGAGGCCATCAGGTCCTACTCATGCCTAAAGGAAATTCCCACCATGACACGCCCAACAAGAGACTGTCTAGCCTTTGTTTGAAACCTTCCAGCAAGGGGCAATGCATTCCTTCCCAAAGGACCCCATTCCACCGATGGCCAGCTCTGAAGGTTAACTTTGGATGTGGGGCAGGGGAGAGAAAAGAGCCAAAACTGACTTGGAGATCTGGGTGCCCTCTCTGTTACTTCCTACCTGGGTTGTTTCCCATCTTGGATCAAGTCTAGTCAAGTGAACAAGCATTGATTAAGTTCTTACTACGTGCCAAACACAGTGCTAACCTGAGAATACAAATACAAACAGAACAAAAGACAGTGCCTGCCCTCAAGAGGCTTATATTCTAATGGAGAAAGACTACATATAAAAGGGAAGTGGAAGGAGTATGATAGAGTAAGTTCTGGAGGAGCCTAAGGCATGGCCGGCCTAGACATCCTTCTTAAAACGGAGATTCTGGGAGGAACCAGCCAATCAGGTGGAGAGGCCACCTGTGCCGAGACAAGTTCTAATGTGAGAAACCAGAATGGAGTGAGCTTCCAGGATGAAGAGGTTTCCATGGCTTGGGAGACAAACTAGGCCTCAGTTTCTCCTCTGAAAAGTTTTCAGGAAATCAACTAGCATTTATTAAGCACCTACTATGTTCCAGGTGCCTTGCCAAAATATGTTCCCTCAAAGAACTCACAGCCTCATGGGATGGTCTCCAAGGTCTACTCTAGGCCTTAAATCACCACATACATGGAAAAAGAGCAGGAAGAAAGGTCACAGGGAGAGTCTTTGAAGGAAAAATCCTAATTCCATGAATATTGGAGAAAGTTACCCCGTCTTCTGCAGGGAGGCAACCCCCCCATCTGTCTGGCTTGGAATTCCAGCCACCCTCCAGATGTGCCCCTTGACAGGCCCCTGCAGCTGGCAGCTCCTCAAGACAAATCTCAGCTCTTTTACATCAGCTTTTCCTCGCCAGACAACCTCCTCAATTCTCACTAGTGCAAGAGCATATCACATTTTCCAGACAAATAGAAATAACTGGGGTGTGCCGGCTTGGACCTGGAGTGTGGAGGACTTGCAAACTCCTGGGAAAGTTGTAAGCCTCATAAACTTAAGGTTTATAATGAGAGTGCCAAGGCAACCACAGGGCCCTGCCTCCTCACTCTAATGATATGGTATTAGACAAAGAAAGCAGATGAGGTTAGAAAGCATTGTAATTACTGGGGTTGGTCGGCACTAAGATCCTTGTGCTCTGCATGGCTGTGGCTTTCCCTAGTGGGGCCCCACAGCATCCTAGAGGGAGCCTGGGTACCCTCTGTCCAGGTCAAATATCTGGACCTGGAGACAACAGACCTGGGTTGGATTTCCAGCTCTTGTGTGACCCAGAACAAACCCTAGGCCCTCGCTGGGCTTTAGTATCCTCCTCTACAAAATGGCAGGATTGGACTAGAAGGCCCATAAGCCCAGCTCTAAGTCCCATGATCCCAAAATCTCTGGGCAAATTCGCTTTTTCATTTTCTTTTTTCTGAATTTAAAAACACCCAATACCATGAATGTTTCCAAATGCATTATAGAACAGGCCCAGAGGACTGGCCACGAAACTGTGTCTGTCCATTATGTAGAGAGCTCACTTTTCTTTTTAAGTATCTAATAAATTCAACATGCATCATTCCCAGCTGCCCTGGTTGTCCGTGATTCTTCTGGGCCTGCCTTTGGTTCTCTTCTCATTTGGGGAGGGGGAACCCCATCCCTAGCTGACTTCTCCACAACTGACAAGACAAACAAAGACCTTGCAGCATATGCATAGAGAGCCCGGACAAATTGCTGCAGGGAACTCTTTCTCCCTTGCCACTGAGATGAGGTGAACGCTATCTGGAGAGACTTGGGAGAAGCCCGATCCTTCCAGAAATCAAACTTCCTTAACAAAGAGTTCAATTAAATTCGACAAGCATTTATGAACCACTTGTAACAGGCAAGGAGAGAGATGGCCTTGTGAGGCCCTGCCATGGAACCTGGGCTGACGTCTTGCCTTTGACGCATCCTGTCTTTGTGACCCTAAGCAAGTCACCCAGTGTACTCAGCCGCTCCTTCTGATTGTAGATTTCCAAGGAGTTAATGATCTGCATTGGTACAGGGTGTTTCCATACCAGGAGTTCTTTTTTGTCGTTGTTCTTGCTGCTGTTGAATCATTTTCAGTCACTTCCAACACTCCATGACCTTATTTGGGGTTTCCTTGGCGAAGATACTGGAGTGATTTTAGCCGTTTCCTTCTCTGGCTCATTTTACAGGTGAGGAAACTGAGGCGAACAGGGTGAAGGGACTTTCCCAGGGTCACACAGCTACCAAGTGCCTGAGGTCAAATTTGAACTCAGGTCTCCTTGACCCCAGGCCTGACTGGCACTCTGTCCACTGCACCATCTAGCTGACCTTGGGGAGATCCTTATGACTATAGAATCAAAGGTCTGATTTCTTTTTTTAATGCACAAGACACTGTTTTGGGTGTTTGGGATGAAAAGGAAAAACGAAACAGTCTTTGATGTTGAGAAGCTTCCATTCTACTAAAGAGAAGCAACATGTCTATGTCACAGGAGATGGAAAGGTCCCGTATCATTCATACCCAGGAAGCACTAACAAGAGGGGGCTCGAAGCAATCAGAGCAGGCGTACTGTAGGAGGTGGCCCCCCACTGAGCCCCGAAGAAGATGAGGGATGCAAAGAAAAAGTAGGACTTGAGGAAAGGGCGGCAGTCTGCTTAGGGACTCATCCCCAATGCGTCACCTCCCTCCACAGGAATGAGGACTGCCTAGCACCCTCCAAGAAACCACCTGGAGCCACGGCCACATTCGCCCATCAGCTCTCGCTTCCGGAAGGTTCTTGGCCGGAGACATCAGAGATACTCGCTACATCCGAGACCTGAAATTTGCTCCACTTTCGACTGTAGTCAAGAGGGAGTGGAAGGAAGGAAGCGATAAATAGCCATTTTCTTTAACAATGTACGCACATTCTTTGACTGTGCTCCATATTTCCATTGGCCCGAGAGCCTGGGGCTCAGCTTTGGAGGCTACGGCCTGTTTAATCTGGTCTTTACTAAGTGTGTTTTTCTTTTTGCAACTGGTAGAAGCCAAAGGGGAAATGAGGGTCTGGGAGAAGGAGAGGCCTGTTTCCTCCTCCACAAGAGGAAAGGGTTAGCCCAGATTCTCCCTCCAGGCGCCTTCCAACCGTAAGCGCCAATCACTCTGGGCTTCCTTCTCTCACTGTCATCTGACATTTATCTACCGACATTCGCTCTTGATTGAGACCTTTCAGTTCCTAGTTTCATGTCATTAGCCTCATTTCATCTACTGTGATTCTGCTAGTGATCAGGCTGCCCAAAGCTAATAAACTGCCTTTTGTCATAGGTCAGAGTTCCCTGATGGCTGCTTGCCCTGAGCTCACAGCGTTAAGAGGCTCCTTTGAGGTCGCCTGGTTCAGCCCTTCATTACATATGAAACAGACCCAGGCAGGTGACAGGATTTGCCAAAAGCATGGGAACCCTAAGCGTGTGGGTCTCTACCCTGCACCACACACCCCCAGTGACTGCTATGCATTAGCCACCCATACACAAAAGTATAAATCCTTATTAAAATAGCTAATCATAGCCAATATTAATAAAAAGTGTTTTCAAAAGACAGACAAGTAGATACACTTTGGTGCCTTGCTCCCTGATCTTTAACCACTGGATTCCTAATCCTTTTCCACATTCTACTTTATAGCCCAAGACTGCTGCAACCCTGTCAGACCAAAGAAGACCCCTCTGGACTTGGCTCCCTTTAAAAGAGGTGCCCAGAATCCTCCTTCCTTAATTTCTCCTTAAGTTTCAATTTCATTGAAGTGTAATGTTTTTCTTCCCAATTCCTTAAGCCTACAAATGGTCTTTAAAAAAAGAAAAAAAATGCTTGGGGAGACAAAACCAACTTTGACAGTAAAGAGCCTTTTAAACAACAAATTTATGCTAGGGTTTTCACAGATTCCTTCTGATTTCGGGGTAATGTGGAGAGTCATTTCAGTGGTGCAGATTACCAGCTCTCCACTGGCCTTCATCCCAGGTGATTCTTATCCAGGTCCCACCAGAAGCATCACCCCAACATTTAGGGAGCTGACATTTTGAGGATGCCCATGGGGCACACAGGCCACCCATTGGTTAGTCCTCTCTCTTGCCATGTGACCAGCCCATCTGTGGTGGTTGCTCTTCTGGATTCCCTCCTGGTTCTGCACTGTATCCCACACCTACCATGTAGCCACCCCTCCATCATCCTCTGCATAATAACCCAGTTTTCATTATGACATCAGCAGCCCAGCTCTATGCCTGACAGGCCGTCAGGTGTTAATGGCCCACCTAACTTTGGGTTCGGGTTTTGACTCAAGGAACAGCTTCCAAAGGCCTGATCTGCCACTGCTACAAATAGCGTCATCTCCCTCCTAGCTGTCTGGCTTCGTGGAAACCCAACCCTGGGCCCGCATTCAGCCCCTCTGCCCTTCTGTGGCCTCATGGCTTCCATCTAGGCCAGCACACTCCCTCAGTTAACTGGCTTCCACTCATCCAGACCCTGGAGGCTTTTACAGCTCATTGTTTGGGCAGACTCGGGTTTCTGGTTCCAGACCACTGGATGACACTGTCCCACTTTCCACAATAGAAGACTGTTCCTCGTTGGGAATGACACCAGCTTCACACTCGGTGTGCCATTTTCTGGGCCTGGCATGGAGTCCGCCATGCTGCACCACCAGCTGACAAAGCCGGTTCAGCAAAAACAGGCCAATTCAAGGGTCAGTTTTCATTGGATCTTTTTGGTTTTTTTATCGGAAGATTATAGATTTAAAACTAGAGGAAAATGTAAAGACTTTCTAGTTCAACCCCTTCATTTTACATTACAAATAACTGAGGCCCAAAGAAATCAAGCAACTTACCCAAGGTCACACAGTTAATAAGTTACATGGGCAGGGTTTGGTTTAGATTCAGGCCCCTCAATTTTAAATCCTTCACGTTTTCCATTACATTGAAACTGGTGATTCCATCACGTTGGGAGAGAGAGAGAAAGAAAGAGACAGAGAGAGACAGAGACAAAGACAGAGAGATAGAGAGGCACTTCTAGTGTGGAAACTCCCTCCACCAGTGCTGTTCTACAATACAGACAGTTTCCTGGGTCATAAGAAATGCTTTGTCCACAGTCACACAGTTGATATGGAACAGGGGTAGGATTTGAACCCAGGTCCTCTTCCTAACTCCGCCGCTTTTCCTCTTCCCATTGTCCTTGCCTGCCTCACTCTTTGGGGTTATGATCATGATTACCATACTTCTTACCATAGGTGATTTCTCAGAGTGGTTTGAGGTCACCTTGGAGTCAGGAGAAGAAAGTTACAAGCCTTGTCTCAGACATCTACTGTATGACCTGAACTCGTCACAACCTCTCAATGCCTCTGAGACTAGACTCTCACAGCAGAAACTCCCTAAACTGGTGCCATTCCAGATGTGGGCTCCTTTCTGCCCTCCCACCCCATATTATTATTTAAAATACCTAAGAGGAAAATGTACTCTTCCAGATTCTTTCTTGAGCATCTGCTGGAGTCTTTCTGGAAATGGAGAAAACTCCAGAATGTGTTGGTGTATTTTTCTCTCCTCTACTAACCTACAAGCTGGTGTTCGTTATCCACTTGGAAAGGCATTGGAATAAATTAATATTTAAATTGAAAACAATGAGGAGGGAATGCCATTATGAAGATTTATCACCTGTGATGGGGAAGCCAGGCAGGACACCACTGGTTACAAAGCCCTTCAGAGTGAGTTGGGGAGTGCTGGCCTCAGCTCATTACCTTCTCTCTACCTCTGCCCACCATCTTGCCTGCTCACTGCCTGATGAATTCTTGGGGTGCAGGGATGCATGCACCACTGAATTATTTTCCACATCCTTGGGCAACCTTTAGCACCAGCAGCCCTGGAGCCAAGCTGGACCACAATTAAAAAATGCTGAGAAAAGATGAAAGAGATTCCGAGCCAGGTAGAAAGTGAGCCCCAGTGTGGAAAAGGGAAAGCAGAGGGAGTCAGGAGGGCAGAGAAGGGTCCCAGGCTGGCGGTCTGGGGGCATCCAAAAGAGGCTGCTGCACGGCACCATGGATTGAAGGTTGAAGTCTGGAAGACCTGGACTCAAATTCTACCTTAGACATTTCACAAGCTGTGTGACCCTGGGAAGACCCCATAACTTCTCTCAGCCTCAGTTTCCTCATTTGTGAAATGAGGATCATAGCAGCACCTACCTCCAGGCTTGTCATGGGGATCAAATGAGATAAAGATAATGTGCCTTGCCCAAGTTAAATGCAAGCTATTATTATTATTATATTAACCCCAGGGAGCCCGTCCCATTGGGGCCAAGCTAATTTTTCGAGAAGATGAAAAAGGAAATGTAATTACAGGTTGTGCCAGGCGATTAAGCCCCACACCTGCGATCTAGAAGCCCCCAAATAGCTGAATTATTTACACTATCCCAGGCACACTAGCTCAGAGGTGAACCTGGCCCAGACATGTCCCACTTAGCAAATTTTATTTCAAAAAGGAAACGATTTCTTTTAAGCAGGAAGCCCTGAAGAAATCATTTGGGGTGAACAAAGCAGGGAGGATACCCAAGGGGTCTACAGAAGGAAAAAAAATCAGTCCAATCTGCATATCCCTAAAAATAAACTTTCCTAGGGATCTATAGCCAGATGCCCCTCCCCACACAGCCCCGCCCATGACCTTGGACTCAAAGAGTCCATATTATTTCTCCACCTGGTTGGTCTGAAAAACCCATTGACCTTGAGTGTGGGGCCTGTTGGGGCTGGCCTGAGGCCCCTGGCAATCTCCTGTCTACAGCCTGGACTGATTGAAGGGCCTCTATGCTAAGGTAGTGAAGGGAAGCCCTCTCTACAGTGTTGCACAAAGACCCCACATTTATTGTGGTGATTTTAAGGTTTGCAAAGCACTTTCCATATATTACCACATATTACCTGATCCACACCCCCATTCACCCCCCTCCAGCTATTAGCATTCCCCCTCCTTGGATTAGCTTGGATTTAGTTATGTCTGTATGGGTTGTATCCCCTTCCCATGAGAAGGTAAGCCCCTTGAAGGCAAGCCCTGTTTTTCTGTTTGGGGTTTTATTGCTTATCTTTGCATCCCCACCACCTTGCACACAGTAGGCATTTAATATTACTGGATTGGGTCCCAGTCATTAAAACTTTAGTTTGAATGATTTGATAAGAACAGATCCAAAGCCTGAAAAGACCTCAGAGGTCATTTAGCTGAAATCTTTCATCTGAAAGATGAGGAAATTGGTTCCAAGGCGGTAGATGAATTGTCCAAAGTCACACAGGAGAGTGAGGATTTCAACTCAAGTTCTATGACATGTTCAAGGCTTGGTTCTGCTTGAAAATCCTAGAAGTACTGAGGCAAAGAAAAGGACCCAGAAGATAGGGACTGAAGGAGGGCAGTAGAGGATCCCATCTCTGGCACCAACAGGACCTTGGAGGCCACTTAGTCCTGCCCCCTCATTTTACAGGTGAGGAAACAGAGTCACCAGTCCAAGGTACCACAGCAAGTGGAACTGAGCAGAGACTGATCCCAGGTCTTTCTATTCCAGGCCTAAGGCTCTTTCTTACTGCACCATGAGAGGAATCCCATTCAGCAAATACCCTTCAAAGTGCACCCCTCCCCCACTGAACACAACAATCCAATTCAAATCTGTAACAAGGGCTAGGTGAGCAGGACTTTTCCCCAGGACTCCAAAATTTAGATGGTGTCAATGGCACCATTTCAAGGTGTGCTTCCTCCCCTCCCATTGACAAGACCTTGAGTCCTCCATACCTCCCATGCCCAACAGAAGCTAATCCCTCAGCATTGTGGAAACCTGATATTCCATAACCCTTCCCCTGGCCTGCTGCAGACCTGATCCAGACTCCATACTGCAGAAGCAAGGAGTGTAAAACTTGGCTCTGACACTAGCTTTGTCAATGACTCCAGGAATTGAGCTCACCACACTGAGCCTTACTTTCCTCATCTTTAAAGTAGGGGAGGATGACACGTAGATATCCTCTCTTACAGGGTCAGAACCAAGGAATGAACAAGGAAAGTACCAAACACAAGTCCAACAGCAGCTCCCCTAACTCTAAACGCAACCCACCTTCCTCAGACGCTTCCTAGCTGGGTGACCCTGGGCTCTGGCTGCCTCGGCTATTTCATTTGTAAGATGAGAAGGCTGGACTTACTGGTCTCCAAGATCTTGCTCTAAAGCTATGACCCCATGACCCCAGCCAGCAGTTTTCAAGGATGGAGACTGAGGCCCAATCCACCCGAAGCAATGGGCCCAACTCCTGGCCTCGGATGCGTCTCTGCTGCCTTGTTTCAAGTGGAAAATCACTATCATCCCTTTGTATATAAATACACCATTAGTGGGGAGTGAGGCACATGGCATCTGCTGTCATCTGAAGCCTCCTGCTGTCACACAGTGACATTTATAGGGTTGCCTACACCTCACACCTTCCCACAGCTCGGCTTTTTCTTCCCTCCCTTGAAGAACCATCTCCCGTGGGAAGAACAGATTGGTGTCTGACCCTTCCAATTAGTCCTACGATGATTGTTATTTTAATCTCTTACACCTGGCCCCTGATGGAAACCTTCCTCTGATGCCAGTGAAGTGAGATCTCTGTCAGGGCCAGTGGGCATCAATTCAGATTGATGTGTGCCCATGTGCCAGGGCATCAGAAGCTCCCAGCAGGAAGGGACCTCAGACACCAGCATCTACCCCACCCAGACTCAGAAACAATCCCCCTATGATGGGGCTGAATGAAGACCGGAGGGGAGGGGGGCAGATTGGAAGGTTCTAGGGAGGAGGGGCAGCTTTGCATTTGTACCATGTCATGTATTCACGACATGGGGAATAGGAACTGAACCTATGATTTCATACCTAGAGGGAGCTCCCAAGTGAAGAAACTGCCTCTATGTGTTCAGGTTGGCATCTTCTTACCCTAGAGAGCTGCCTAGAACATTGAGAGATCAATGACCAGGTGAGCCCAGGGTCACAAAGCAAGTAAGTGTCAGAAGTAAGACTTGAACCCAGATCCTTCTGGTTTGAATACCAGTTCTCTTTCACGAGTCTTCTCTGGCTCCTGACGTTAACAGGTGGCTAAAAAGTGTTTATTGAATTGAATTGGGGTGGTCTCATTCTCTGTGTTTGCCTCCCTAGCACCCAGCTCAGTGCCAGGCACACAGCAGATGCTTAAGAAAAGCTTACTGATTGATTGAATTGAGTCTTAGAACCCACTCCTTCCGGAGGAAACCCATTCTAGTCTGGGTTAGCTCTCCTTCTCAAGGTTGTTTTTTTTTCTACTCATTACCTTGAGTCTAAACCTGGCTTTGGTCCCAAACACTGTGCAAATACGCACACATCCCATCATCATCACCATCACCACCACCACCATCACCACCACCATCATCATCATCACCACCATTGCCACCATCATCATCACCATCACCATCACCACCACCATCATCACCGCCACCACCACCACCATCACCATCATCACCACCACCATCATCATCACCCCCATCACCATCATCATCACCACCATCATCACTACCACCATCATCATCACCACCACCATCATCATCACCACCATCATCATCACTACCATCATCATCATCACCACCATCACCACCACCACCATCACCATCATCACCACCATCACCATCATCATCACCACCACCATCATCACCATCGTCACCACCACCATCATCACCACCATCACCATCACCACCATCATCATCACCACCACCACCATCATCATCATCACCACCACCATCATCATCACCACCATCACCATCATCATCACCACCATCATCACCATCACCATCATCATCACCACCACCATCATCACCATCATCACCACCATCATCATCATCACCACCACCACCACCACCACCACCACCACCACCATCACCATCATCACCATCACCATCATCATCATCACCATCATCATCATCCTTTCTTATCTATCACCTCTGTCACTTTCTACCTTGCCCCTTCCTGTTCCAAGACTGTAGGGACACATTAATCAGTCAATAAGCATTTATTAAAGTTCTTCTCTGTGCTCAACACTACACTTGGTCCTGGGGATCCAAAGACAACCCATGCCCCCAAGGACCTTACACTTTATCCAAGAAACAACATATCCACCTGTAGTCACGCACACAAGAAGAACAGTCTGTTTTTTTGGTGGAAGTCAGCCCACTAGACAAATGTCCTGTCGTTCATTGATGGAAAGATGCCAAGGCAAAAAAGACTGACCTGTAAGAGTTTGGGGTGAAGGAAATGTAGCCAGAGTTTGAAAGATTAATCAATCAGTAAGTATTTATTAAGCACATACAACTACAAATGTTATCTCATTCTCATAAAAACCCTGTGAAGTAGGTGCTGGTATTGTCCCCTTTTATAGATGAGGGAACTATAGAGGGGGTAGAAGTTAAGTGACTAGCCCAGGAGCACACAAATGGTAAGTGTCTGAGACAGAATTTGAACTCAGGTCTTCACTGGCCTCATTTTAACTACATTTGTAATGCAAAATGCACTTAAGTACTGCAGAGGCAGCCTGGTGGAGCAGAGAGAACAGGGAGCTTAGATTCAAAAAGACCTCAATTCAAATCTGACCTTAGGTACTGAATAGAAGTTACCCTAAGCATGTAATTTAACCTCTTGGAGACTCGGGTTCCTCATCTGTATGATGGGTAGTGTTTCCTCAAGTTACCATCACCCATTGGGGGTTGAAGGACTGGGGTTTGAATCTGTGTTCTGGTGTGCAGCACCTGCGTGGCCTTGGGGAGGTCATTTGTCCTCTTCTTGGGTCTCAATTTCTCCATCTGTGAAATGCGGGCTTGAAGGCACTGGCCTCTTGGCCTCTTCCAGCTCAGACTTTCTGATCCTAGTGATGTTCTTAGATGGCTTGAGATAGCATATAGATGTGCACCTCAGGGGGCTATAGAAAAGGCAGCTATTTTCATGCCTTGGTTTGTTGTATGAATGAATCTTTTTTCTCTTGGAGTCAGAATAGATCGTCTAAATTCAGTAAAAGATTTCATGAACTTGGCCTTAGGGCCTTTAGCGACATTGGAGTCTCAAAAACAGGCATGGAAACTCTCCTCCTGCGACAATGCATTCAGTCTGGAGCAGCCCTCAGGAGGTGAGGGCTCCCCTTGAGGAAGGGGCTTCATGCCAGAGGCTGCCAGGGCTCAGATGGGAATCGATGATGTCGTAGATGGGACACCATGACCTGCTTCTACATTTATGATATGGTTTGATATATTTCTAGTATTTGTAACAATTTGTCATTCCCAGTATTAACCAAAAAACTCAAAAATTGAAAGGCTTGCCTTTTCTTCTTCAGCTCTCTGTTCCTGCCCTTCATTATTCATTTCTGTTTTCTCTCACAGGGAGAGGGATAAGACTCCTTGATCTGGTCCTTGATCAGAGCCAAGAAAATTGAGGGAAGTCACAAAAGACAGCTGAAGGCGTGATGTCAGGAGAAGCTTCCTGTCCATTAGAGCTGGCCAGAAGGATCATGGGCTGTTTTGGGAGACACTACATGCCTCCTCTTTGAAGGTCTGCAAGCAAAGGCTGTTGTAGGTGTAATGGGACTGCTTTATTCAGCCACGGTTTGATAAGTCATGGAGATCCTTTTAGGCTCTAAAATTCTGGGATTTGTGGGATTCTAAGACTCAGCAGAAATAGAAAAAATGCTTCCTGAGTCCCTTCAGGAAAGGAGATGTCCTCCATGTGTGTCATCCTGCCACCTATGCAGAGCCTAACCCCTGCATGATTCAGTAGATGGTCTTGGAGAGTTGTTGGCCAAGCAGGTGATGGCCTTCCTGAGGATGGCAAGCCTGTCATTGGGCGTCAGGTACTCCTCTGGTTCTGTACTCGAAACTTGGTAGGATCCACCAAGTAGAAAATAGATATGAGAGTTGTCAGGAGAAAGAAGTCCTTCCTCAGTAGGCTACCCACTGATGATGAGCCTGGAGTAGGAAAAGTGTGAGCCTTAAGGTCAGAGGAACTGGGTTCGAATCTCAGCTCCGTTCTTGAGTCTTTGCGGGATGTTTGGGCCACTGATTTCTCCTCCTGGGCCATAACTTCCTCTTCAGTGAAGGAAGGGGTCCTATCTAGCCCAGAATATGCTTCTGTGGAGGCCCCAGAGATGCCACATATATGACACAGATGCCACAGACATGACAGGCAGGGTATCGTGGTTGGGGGCAAATAGTACTGGATTTGGCCTGTGAGGGCCCTTGTTCAAATCCTTCCTGGTAGTAGCAGCAAGTTGGTTCAGTGGACAGAGTGCTGGACCTGGAGTCAGGAAGACCTGAATTCAAATCCAACCTCAGAGACTTAGTTGCTGTGTGACCCTGTGTGAGTAATTTAACCTCTGTTTGCCTGTTGTCTCAGCTGTAAAATGGGGATCACATTCGCATTAACCTCCCAAGGTTGTTGTGAGACTCAAATGAAATAATATTTGTAAAGTGCTTGGCTCAGAGCAAGACAAGCCCCTTCACTGTGCAGGGCCTCAGTTTCCCCAGTAAGGCCATTAGGCTGCATTAAATCAATCAAGAAGCATTTACTAAGTGATGCTGTGGACCCGACACCTCAGTGCTGGGGCTACAAAGAGAAAAAAATGCTGTACCCTGTCCTCAGGAAGTTCCCATTCCAGGAGGAAAGACAACAGGAAACATCGTCACCCACATCCCTCCCTGGGCTCAGCTGAAGATCAGTTTCTCTTTCTGATATGCCTGGGCTGCAGGAGCCCTTGACCTTTCTATGGGTCCTTGGAAGCTGTGGGTCCTCTGGGAACACCTACCGATGCCTTCCCAGACTCCCTCTCTTAAGTGATGGAAGGAAGGGCCCAGTTCCAGTTGGGGGGGGGTTCAGTGAAAACAACAGTGTCTTGTTTCCACATTCATGGATCCCCAAAATCTGGGGAAGAGCCCCAGAGGCTGAATCCTGGTTTTGCCATTTTACAGCTGGTGGCTGCGGGCTAATCTTGGCCTTCACTGAACCCCAATTATCTTATTTATACACAAGGATGAGAATTTGTCATCTCTAGATTTATTTGTACATTGACCAAAGATAATTTTTACAAAAGAAATCTCCTTCCTTTTTTCTCCAGTCCTCTGTTCTCGACCTCTGTTTGTTGGCATGATCCTGATGAGAGTAACTGCCTCTAGGCTCTGGGAAGGGAGACAGGTGTTGACTTGAGGCTTTCAGAGAGGAAGGGCACCCCAAAGGGCTGATAGATACCCAGGACTTTTTCCCACCCTCACCACACCCATCCTCTCCCCAGACTGCAGAGGGTTCCCACTGACTTCAATCAGTTCATCTGGGCAGGGCTAAGGCTGGGGCTTGGGGGGAGACATGAGGAGGGAAAGTGCTGTCGGGATATTCAGGCCCAGACCTGCACCTCTTCTGGACAGCCCGGAAAAAAAGGAGGTGGGAGCCTGCCCTGAACTAGATTCCGAGTAGATGGAGGGACCCCCACTCTTCACAAGAGCAGGGGGAGAACTAAGCCAATGGTGGGGATCTTGGTGGGGGAAGGGGCGTCTGAGTCTTACCCTCAGACAGGTCAGCCAAATGGGGGTGGCCCACTGAGCCCCAGATTCCTCCCTCAGCTGTATAGCATCAATACCCGGATCCCCAAAAGGGGAAACAAGGGAAGAAACCTCAGAGTTTAAAATCAGCCTCCACCCAAGAAAGGAGGAGGATGAGGAGGGGGAGGAAGTAGAGGAGGGGGAAGGGGAGGAAGAGGACGAAGAGGAGGAGGAGGAGGAGCAAGGCTTCTGGTCCTTCCTTTCTACCTTTGTTCACTTTCTATGTGACCCCAGAGAGTAGCAATCTAAAAGCTGAGAGAACAGGGGGAGAGCAATAGGGAGACAGAAGCCCCAAGAGGGTTTGGGCTCCATGTAAAGAAAAAGCTTGCCAGCTCTACAACTGGAAAGGGCTTTGGAGGCCATCTAGTCCAACTCCCTCATTTTACAGGATCCCACAGGGAGTAAGCATCAGAGCTTTGAAGCCCAGTCCTCTCCTCCAAGGCCAGTGTGAAGTCCCCTGCACCATGCTGACTGATAGAAGACCTATCCAAGAATGGAATGGGCTGTCTCACAAGATGGCACCATCTGTCTCCTTAATGGAGGTCTTAGCTGTCACTGATGTTTTAGAAGGACCACAGATTTACAGCTGGAAATGCCTTCCGAGGTCATCTGATCTCAAACCCTCATCATACAAATCATTACCCAGGCAAGGGTGATGATTTCCCCAAGGCATACAAGGAAGTTTAGAGATGGGATTTGAACCCAGGGCCTCTGCTTACCAGTCCAGAATTCTTCCACTGTACCACCCTGCAGGATTCTTACTGAAGACTCAGTTGGATTCAAAAGTCTTTCTAACTGCAAGCTTCCATGCTTCTTTTCTTCAAATCAAGCCCTGTCCTGATGTCTCATCACTGTATGGGCTCCATGTAAAGAGAAAAACTTCCTAGCTCTAGAACTGGAGGACCAACTGGAGCCCAAGCTCTAGGAGGTGCTACCAACCTGAGAAGCTTCCAAGGATGGGCCTTGTCCAAGGATCAGCTGAGCTGAGGCACCAGGTGGGCCACCAGGTACAAGCATGGCAGGGCCATCTCTGAGGAGCTGTGGAGGGAGTGTCCTCATGGACACGATCCGTGACTCCTTGAAGTGGTGGAAGTATTCTCACCTCTAAGCTCAGAAATAGAGAAAGCATGGTGGAGCTTGGTGGTTCTCAAACATTTTTGCTCATGGCCCATTATTAGGCTTTGCCATGATGAATCAAGGCACCCTACTGGAAAGCTGAGAATCTCACACTTGTGATTTGCAAGTGTGAATTCCATACAAATGGCAGCACACCCTTTAGGAACAATGGGCATGGTGAATAGGGGCCCAGTCTTGGAAGCAAGGGGGTGCCAGGCAGGAGGAGGAGGGCATGGGATGAGAAAGGCTGGGTGACTGAGTCACCATCAGAGGGAGAATGAGGCCACTGGAGAGAAAACCCCACTCACTGTTTGATCAGCCTGTGTGCCCAGCGGAGGGGGAATGTGAAATGGCTCAGCATCAGCCGTGAAGAACCCGCTGGTCCCACCAGGGCTCAAGCTGGGCACCTTGGGTAAGTTCCTGGGTCCTGGGCTCATCATTCGGTAACTCCTTCATCACTCAACACCCCCTTTCTTTTGTGGGGATAAACTGTCTATTCTAGAGCTGGGAGAAGACAAGAAGAGGAAGAAAGAGGAGGAAGAGGAGGAAAAGAGGAAGAAGAGGAAGGAGAAGAAGGAGGAGGAAAAGGAGGAAGATGAAGAAGAGGAGAAGGGGAAAGGGAGGCAGTCAATCATCAATAAACATTTGTGAAGCACTTATCATGTGCCAGGCATGGTGCTGAGCATATATTTGTACCAACATATATATGTGTATATGTGTGTATGTATATATGTATATAGAGAGAGACATATATAGGTCTATATGAATTGTTATATTGTTTATTTATATTATTACACTGACCACATATTTATTATAAAGCATCTGCACAGTGCCTGGCACACCGTAGGTGGGATATAAAATGCTTCTTACCTTCCCTATTAAGCACTTTCATGTGCCAAGTATTAGGCCAAGCACTTCCCAAATCTTGTCTCCATCAGTCCTCACAACAACACTGGCTTTTGTTACTTCCATTTGACAGAAAACTGACATAGGCAGAAGGGAAGGCCTGGCCCAGGGTCCCACAGCTAGGACGCATCTGAGGCTGGATTTGAATTCGGGTCTTCTAGACTCCAGGCTCTGCCCTCCAACCACTGAAGCACCCAGCTCCTCATAAGAAGGGAAGGAAGAAGAAAGGTTAATCCACCAAAAAAGACTGTAACAGAGGGCGTGTTCACAGGACAGTAAGGGATGCTCTGCCCCACTTGAGTCCAGTCATACTGAAACATTCCCTGGGCAGGTGCAGAAAGGAGGCGGACAGGTGGGCAGTGGAGACAGGGTCTTTCTGATTCTTCTGAGCACTGGGGTGGGGGCCATGGCTCAAGCATACTTCCTGGGAGTGATGACAAAACAAAATAAACAAAATAATATATAACATATCCGAGAAAGGTGCAAATTCTTTTGTGAGATTTGAGGGGCCAGTTGGACACATACTAGTCCTATGACCTTGGACAAGTCACTTAAACTCTGTGAACCTCAGTTTCCCCATCTGACAAATGCGTATAATAATATCAGGTTCTTCATTTATAAAATCATGTGGTCAGACCCTACGGCCTCTGAGTTGCCTTCTGGCTCTAGACCTATCTTACTTTAGGATCCAGGCTCCCATGACCTGCCCTTAGTCCCTAATAAATAATTCACATTTCTCTCTCGGACCTGAGGGTTTACTAAGTGCTTTCCCTACAACAGCCCTGAGAGACAGGTAGCCCAGGTGTGATTCTCTCCATCTGACGGGAGGGGGGGGGAGGGAGAAGGGATGTCAGGGGTCTCTTGATGCTGAGCTGAAACAGACCCAAGTGGGACACGGGCGTCTCCCATGGCCCCGCCCCCCCCTCACTGAGCTCCAGGGATGGTCAGAGACACAATGGAGCTTGGCTGGCTTTCCCTCCAGTGTCCCCGAACTGTGAGGACGGCCTTATTTCAAATGACCAAGAACTACAATCTATGTCGATACGGCTCTAATTTATTCGACCGTCTTTGAGAGTTTTTGCAGGGGGAAAAAAGGAATCTAATTCTGGTACCTTCACTCTGCTAATCCCAAGGCATGCCAACTAAATTCTAAGAGCTGGTGACACATTTTACCTGCGTTGTTCCTTCTGTCCCTCCTAACCTGTATGGCAGTTACGGAGGGAGTCATTCCCACTCTACAGATGAGAACATCGAGGTACAGTCACAGAGGCAGGAGTCAAAGGCAGGCGAGCCATTTTGACTCCACCTTCAGCCGCCCAAAGAGTGGCCCTCTGTAGTTCTCAAAACAGCTGCTATTTGTGATAGGATCGGAGGATTTTTGGAGACCTGGAGAATCGCCACGTTTTTCACTAGGGACAAAACTCACCGGGAAGAGTTTTCCGCCTGTGCACTCATGCTTTTCTTTGCGGTGAAAGCTTAAAGTGCTGAGCGTGTCCTCCGCCGGGCTTTAGCTTTGGAAATATCTCCCGGCGTTCTGAAGGCATCCCTCCCAGCCGGAGTCCTGGGTGAGGACTAGGTCCTGCGGAGGAGGAACTAGGTGAGCCCCAAGGCCATGATGGGTATGGACATGTGCACCTCCCATGGAGGCGAGAGGGAGAATGAAACTCAGCCTGCCATAACTGGGGGTCTCTCAGAGAAGGATCTTTACCTCCAGCTACACCATCGGAGGAAAGTATGGACCAGGCATAATTACGCAGGTGACTAAGCACGAACGAAGGACTCATCTATACTGAAGAGAGAGGCTGGGGACCAGAATTCTACTGGCTGCATTGGTATTTGTCAGTTCTTCCAGATTTAGGCAGCTTGTCTACACAGGTTGAATTATGCAGATGATGGTTCCGATTTCCTTGCATTTTAACTTTGTGGACACAAGTTTAGACTCCACTGGGATGGTGGCTATATCAAGTCAGGAAAGGCTTGGATTCGAATCACACCTCCAACAATTCATTAATTGTGGCATAAGCAAGTTACTTCACTTGTCTGGGCCCCACACCCGGAAGGACCCCTGACTCTAAACCAAAGCTTTTATCATCCTGTATTTGCTCACTTTAAATCTGACTGTTCTTCCTTCTGTCTGACACCAAATATCACAGCCTCTCCTCCCAGTCAATCTCTGGAGATTTGTTGGTGAATCTGCTGTCAAGGGAAGCCAGGCCAGGCTCCTATCACTGGGCGCTAGCCAAAGGTCACGGCCAGGGGTCCCTGCCCCTTTGTTCATCTCATTTTCCTTCTCTCCGGCCCCCGTGCACTTGGGTCTAGGGAATCAATAACCCCTTCCTGGCAGGGTTTGGAGCAGAGACTCGTTCCTGGGTCTTTTGTCTTCCCTGATTCAGTTTCCCTGGGAGCAGGCCCATAAATGGGGCTTTTTAGAAGTGAGACAGCAGGGCCCTTTGTCAGGGGCTTGCCTGCTGCCCCCATCCTGTCCTGTTCTTTCTGGTTTCCTCCATGGGCTTCCGGGAGCAAGGCTGGGCCTTTTCTTCCCCTGATCCACTTCAAGAACATTCGCATTGTCTGCCCAGGATGGCAGGAGAAAGAGGTGGGGGAGCAGGGGTGGTGGAGCTTCCTGCCCAGTGGGCACCAAGTTTCTTGGTTCCAGGGTGGAAAGGCGGGGCAGTCTTCTTGCCTAGCTGGCTATTTTATGACAAGATCAGAGATGTAGAACTTGGAGGGATCTTAGAAGTCATCCCATCCCAATCCCTTCATTTTACAAATAAGGAAACTGAGGGAGGCCAGGAAAGAGAAATGCCTTACTCATAGTTGCACAGGTAGTCAGTGAGAGAAGCAAGATTTGAACCCAAGCCCTCTCACAACAGAGCCATGCATTCGCCACTGTACCAGAGCCCTTCTTGATGGTGCCAAATTGGATTCCAAGTACTTAGTAGGCTCCCATCACTGCCCCGGCTTCTTCAAGGCAGACTTGATTTGGACCTTTATGGCTGCAATTAAGGGTGGTTCCAGGATGCCTCAGATCTTTGCAATCCAGGTAGGCTCTGAGGCCAAAGCCTCAGAATTCTGGCTGGACTGGCAGACACTCTGATCTCCTTGCCAGTTGCAAAGTCTGACCATTATGGGGGAAAAGATTCCATGACTTTGGGTTGAGCAGAGTGTCAGCCAAGACTGGCTGGACTAGGTGGGGTCTGAGAAGTCCTTGCTTTTCAGATGCCCTCACTTCCATTCTTATTACCCCCTTTCCAAAGACCTATCCTCACTAACACTGTGAAAGCTCCACAAAGTATCCCATCCTTCCAGGGTCATAGATTTAGGGATGGAAAGGAATTGGGAGGCACCAAGTCCAAATCCCCCCTTTTACAGTTGAAGGGATTAAGTCCTGGAGAGTTTGAATGATGGGTTTAGATCACTTACAGGAAACAGGGCCAGAACTGGGAAGTAAAGGCAGCTCTTGAAATCTTAGAAAATCTTAGAAATCTTAGCCAAAAGGGACAGATGCTTGGTAAGACATCATCTGCCATGAATAACTGGACTGAAAGGGATGAAGGCCTTTTAGAGAGGCAGGCCAAACTGTCCCCTATATTGGTCACCCCTATGGGCCTCCTGTTCACAAGGCCACAGGATGTGAGAGCCAGGGGGTCTTACAGAAGAACCACAGAACTTCTAGTATGGAAGGATCCCCTCACATGAAGCTCAGCATTTGCTGGGTGACTCAATTTTTGAGGGCTACCAGGGCCATTGAGATGTCCAGGGATGTATCCATGGCCAAAGGCAAGGCTTGAACCCAGGTCCTCCTTACTACAAGGTCAACCCTCTGGACATGGCTGCCAATGGCAGGCTGCTTCTTTTATCTGTAAAATGCAGACCACACTACCAAATTAATACCACACTACCAACCCTGCAGATGGTCCTTAGGAAAGTCCATTGACAAACATTTACTAAGTACCTACTACATGCCAGGTACCATTCCCCAGATAGTAGGTGCATGAGGCATGGATGCAATGGAGGGCAGTCTATCAATTTAAAAGCATTACCAGACCTCGGAGTAACTTGTCAAAGGTCACATGACTTGCTATTGCATTGTAGACCTAGACCTAGGGCATGGCTCTCCTTATACCCCAGAGACCACTGCCCTTTTCCCTCTACCACCAGGGAGTCCAGCCAGTCAAGCACCCTCTTTGTCCCCTTTCTGGGTCCTCCTCCTCCTCCTCCCCCTATCTTCCCAGAGCCAGCACAACCTTTACTCTGCCCAGCATCTGCCTGGGTCCATCCCCCAGCCACCAGCAGCCTCCTGCAAGCAGATACAACTCTGCTGCCCGCCCACCCACACCCTCTAGATTTCCTGTTGGAGATGGGGTGTTTGTACGAGAGGGGTCAGGTGGCAAAGTCCAGAGGGAGGGGCAGGGCGGGAAACAACAGGAAGAGCATCGGTCTGTGAGGCCCCTGCTCCGAATATGAGATAGGAGCCCAAAGCAGCCTAACCTTGGAGAGGATATACCACCCCCTGCTGTAGCCACAAATACTCCCAGCCTCCAAATGCAACATCAGAAAGTCTAGGAGAAAAGAAGGGTTTCCTTTCTAACATGTGAGGACCACAGATTTGGAACTGGCCCGTCATTTCATTCAGCCTCTGTATTTTACATGTAAGGAAACCGAGGCCCCAAAACATAAGTATCCCTTATGGATGGGCTGTGATCTGCATTGATGGGGAAAACATCCAGCTTTGAGGGAATCATGGAGCTGCTGGAGAATTTGAGCATCTCTAGCCCCATTGAGGATTTGTTTTGCTGAAAAACAAGCATTTATTTTCTCTCCCTCCCACAAACTTCTCCCCAAAAATTGAACAAAAGGAAAATTCTCATAACAAACATCCCCTAGAGTACTGAGAATAAACACCTTAACTTCAAGAAAAGGAGAAGGGAGGAACCCCGTGTTGCAATGGAAAACATGTGAGTCGGAAGCCGTGGGTTTCAATCTCATTTGCTGTGTGACCTTGGGTAAGTCACCTATCTTTCTGAGCCTGAGCATCATCCTCTGTAGATAAAGGGAGATTCGTAGAGAAGACTCTCATCCAGACCTGGGGTGGCCCCGATGCCCACAGAGGCTCCCGCAGACTCTGGATTCGGGGATTCCCGAAACGCATGCCCACTGGAGGGCGGAGAGCAGAACTGGAGGGAGCCAGGCCAGAGGACCATAAATGTGGAGCAGGGCCAGCCCTCCCTTTTTACAGATGGAAAAACTGAGTCTTAGAAAGGAGAAGCAGCTAACTCAAGGACATCCAGACAGAAGAACCAGGATCTGGAGCTGCAGTCCTCCTTCCATTTTCCCTGGGAAAACCAGAGAGGTCACCGCCTGGGGTGGAGTGGGGGCGGGGGGGGGGTGGCATGGAGGGTTGAGGACAGCAAAGATTCTGGAAGCAGTGTCCCTGGGTGTGTCTTTCCTGCAGCACATCAGAAGCCTGTCTTGGGTATCCTTCCTTTGTAGATGGCAAGCAAACGGTTACTGGGCGGCCAGCCGGCTCGACAGCGCCACCTGGTGTCGATGCCTGCCGCGCGGCTGAGCGATGCCGCTTAGAACCAGAGGCTGATCTCAAAACCCAGGCAATTCCCCGCTCTCCTGTCAGAGGAGGCACAGAGAGTCAGGGGCAGAACCGCGATCAGAACAAGGTGTCTTTGCCGCTGCCCATTCCTAGGGGTGGCCAAGATAGACTGCACAGAGCGAGCATGCAAAGTGCACACCTTACTGACCTTCAAAGAAGAGAATCCAATGGTTAATAGCAATTCCCAATTCTATAGTGTCCTGAGGTTTACAAAGCACTTTGCTGAAAACAGCCCGGGGAGGTAGGAAGGAGAAATTATCTCCATTTTATAATTAAAGAGGAAATAGAGATGTCCAAAGTTCAAGTGACTTGCCCAGGGTCAAACAGCTAATACAGCTTAAAGCCAGGATTTTAACAGATCTCTCCCCTGACTCTAAATACAGTGGCCTTTCTCTGCACCGAAGGTTCTAAAACTTTTTGGTTTCCAGAACCCTTTACTCTTAAAAAAAATATTGAAGACCCCCTCAAACAAATTATTAAACTATTAAAATTTATCATTATATTATTAAAATTAAATTATTTAAATTAAATTCAAATTAAGACACACTTAATTTTAATTTAAATTATTAAAACTAAGACCCCCCCAAGGAGTTTGTGTTTATGTAGGTTATGCCTATCAATATTTATTGTATTCAAAATTAAAATGGATACATTTAACAATATGAATTAATTAATTTATTTAAAATAGAAATAGAGTCATCATATGTTAAATAACATTTTAATGACAACTAACTATATTTTCTGAAACAAAAAACTAGTGAGAAAAGCAGCATCGTTTTACATATTTTTTCTGGCTTAACAGGAAATGACTAAATTCTTTTGTCTTCTGCATTCAGTGTGTTGCAATATGTTGTTTTAAAGTGTGTGAAGAAAGTCTGGCTTCACACAGATATGTATTGAGAAAAGGGAAGAATATTTTAAAAGGCAAAATAATGTCTTAGAACTCAGGATCCCGAGGTGCACCTTGGGCTACACTTTGAGAATCATTAGGCTGTTAGAAGAAATATGCCTAGTGATTAAAGTGTTTTAGAGTCCTGAAGACTCAGATTTAAACTCTGCCCTTAACACTTACTGTGTGACCCTAGGTAAACTTCTTGACCTCTGTCTCAGTTTCCCCAATATATATACTTGACTATTTCAAGGCTCTTCATATTCCCTCTTCTGCCCCAGATCAGTGAAATACCCCTGTCCCCAAACTTGGTAGATGGTCTTTGAGAGTTGCTGTGACCTACATCTCTAGTGCAAGGTAACCAGAGGGATGCAATTTTCAAAGAATCATGAAATCACAGATTTTGATGGTACATCAGAGGTCATCTGGTCCAACTGGTATCTGAGTTAAAATGCCTTCTCTAATGCACCACAAATGCGGGCATCCATTCTCTGTTGGAAGGTTTTCAGAGGTGGGGAAACTCATCTCTGTCAGTCACTAGGTACTATTCATTAAACATGTTTCATTCCCTCGAAAGTGACCTGGGGAATAGGGTTTCTGAGCAGAGCTGGACTGGGCTGGCCTTTAGGCGATAGACACAGTGCATAGGCAGGCTCAGGTTTAAATCCTTTCTACCCAGAGTTTGCAGCCCATTGGCATAACCTTTGAGAACCCCTGTCACCTGCAAGTCAGGGGGGTCTTCACCTTGACTATAATAACAAAAAGGGGGAATTCATCAAGCAAGGGGTGAACAGGCACATGGCTTAGTAATTGGTTATCTCTATTTGCCTACTGAAATTCATCTTGAAACGCACTTCTGTTCAAATTCGTTTCACTGAACATTTAGGAAGTTCCTGCTATGAGCCACCAGGTGGCATCATGGACAGAGCGCTGGGCATGGTCCTGCCTCAGACATTTACTGTCTCAGTGGATTGTCCATCTCACCTGCAAAATGTTGCCTTTCTCCAAAGTGGTGACAATGATGGCACCTACCTCCCAGGGTGACTGTGAGGCTCAAATGAGAGAACATCTGAAAAATGCTTTGCAGACTTAATGCACCATAGGAACACGAGTTACTAGCATAGAAATAAAGAAGAAAATCCCTGGCTGATCTTGGCTGTCTCAGGAGTGGGACTCCTTCATACTTTGGGGAGTGCAAGGCTAGGCTTCCCAACCAGTGTTTCACAAGCTCGAGATTGGAGGGATGCCATGGGCATCCAAAGGAAAAGAATGAACAGAAGGATTCCCTTACAGTGAAATGATTTTAGGCTGCCCTCTGGCTTGGTGGGTAAAATGCAGGATTTGGAGTTAGGAAGACCTAAATTCAAATGCCATCATAGACGGTTACTGGTAAAGTGACCCTCAGCAAGTCACTTACCTTCTGTAAGCCTCAGCTTCCTCATCTGTAAAATTAGGGTGCTAAACAGCCCTTACCTCACAAGGCTGTGGTAAGAATTGCCTGAGATACTGTGAAATGTCAGCTGGTCTTATTTTAATGTGCATCATCCTGTATTTGAAGGATTGTCATGGAAGGGAGATCAGACTTGTTCTCTTTGGCCCCAGAGGAGAGAACCAGGGGCATTTGGCTGGGGGTGGGGGAGCTGCAGAGAGGCTGACTTTTGACTCAGTGTCAGAACAACTTACTAATGATTAGAGCTGCCCCAAAGTGCGGTGGCCAAGGTCTGCCTTCTTTTGTGTGCCCAGCACTTTGGTCTGACATATAGTATGTGTTTAATGAACAGTACCTAGTGACTGACAGAGATGAGTTTCCCTATCTCTGAAAACCTTCCAACAGAGAATGGATGCCCGCATTTGTGGTGCATTGGAGAAGGCATTCTTACTCAGATACCAGTTGGCCCAGATGACCTCTGATGTACCATCAAAATCTGTGATTCCATGATTCTTTGAAAATTGCATCCTTCTGGTTACCTTGCACTAGAGATGTAGGGCTCTCTCTCTCTCTCTCTCTCTCTCTCTCTCTCTCTCTCTCTCTCTCTCTCTCTCTCTCTCTCCCTGCCCCCTCCTTCCTCCTCCTTCCCATCTCCTCTCACCCTTCCCCCTCATACACAAATATCAATATGCTAGGGGCTATAGAATTTTCTGGCACAAAATAAATGTAAATTTATTCAAAGCAAATATTAAAACATGTCCCTTGGTGCTTTCTCTTCCCTACCCCCATCCACAAGTGTGCCCTAGGCAGCTGCCTGCTTAGCCTACCCTTCGTTCTGGCTCTGGTATTCCCTACCCTCAGCTTCATGTCATCTGTATAGTTAATAAGCATGTTGTCTAGATCCTAAGTCACTGATGAAAATGTGAGACAGCCCAGGGACAGTGGTAGAGAATTTCAGCTCCCTTTCTCCCTGATCTGGAACATTCTGTGGACATAGCTCTGAATCCGATTCATCAAACCATCCTCTGTCCCATATTTCTGCATTTTAGCCATAGGAGCATAATGTAGGGCAACCAAAAAACGGGAATTTGGGGGTGGGGGAGCTAGGGCAAACTGTACAAAAATCCCAGAAAAATAGCACAAAAAGTGTTCTCAAATCAACTCTTTAAGGCAAATTCAGTGGCAAGGAAAGAAGAGACCCTAGGATACAATTAAGTTAGTCTGCCATAATAAGTGGAATATGTCCACTCGGGATACAACAGTGAGGGGAGGGAGACATTCAGTAGCTCCCATCTTTACCACATTAGCCTTCCTGACCAGGGGTTAAACTCAGTTACTTTTACCTACTGAAGAAGTACATTACTGTCAGTACCCTCTGAACTTTGGTGTCCGGGGCAAAGTCCTGTATGCTGCACCCTAGTTACAGCTCTGCCTACATTGTGAGAGATTTTGTCCAAAACCTTGCTAAATACAGGTACATAATGCCAATGTTATTTCCAGTCTATTAATGAGAGAGAGGGAGGGAGGAGAGAGAGAGAGAGAGAGAGAGAGAGAGAGAGAGAGAGAGAGAGAGAGAGAGGGAAGGGGGGGTAAGGTTATTGGGGTTGGAGCCCGTGCCGGTTCACAGCAGACGCCACTTCTATTTCTAAGGGCTCGTGTACCATCTGTTTAATAATCCAGCTCAAGAATTTCACCAGGAATTGACGTCAAATGCGAACGCCTCCAGGGTGAAGAATCCCTCCTCTTCCCTTAATCTAACATTTTATTCATCTTCTGTCCCACCGCACCCCCAAGAGTGCCGAGTGTCACTTGGCCATCATAGCCTTGCATCCAGATCTCTCACTCACCTGTGTCCTGGTCGGGAATTTCTCCAGCCTCATTAGAAGCTGCCTCCCTGACTTCAGGTTTTCCTCTTTACAGTGGGCTTTGATTCTGCTTTAATGAGGCTTTGTTCTATCCTTCTTGGGATGAAAATCATTCTCCTTGGAGAAATTGAAAAGGAGACGGGCTTTTTGTCACCTGCTAGCACCGTGCCATCCACGGCCGAGCCAAGGGCCCATCCCTCCTCCTCTTCCTTTTACCACAATATAGCTCAAAGGGGAATTCTGATTCTTTTCATTTAGGAGAGTATCAGCTCCTCATGGTGCCGTAAATGTTTGTCTTTGCACCCCCAGCACAGTGGTGTTCTGCACACGGGCTCTACACATACACACACACACACACACACACACACACACACACACACACCATCACTTTCTTAAATGTAAACCTCACCGGGCACATTGTAGGCACTTAATAGATATTTATTGAATGATTATAGAAAGATCTATCCATTCTCATCTTTACCCTCTGTGCTCTAGTTTTTTGTTTTTTGTAATCAGAGCTCCATGTGCTAGCTCCCTCTGCCCTTTTCCTTCCAATCTGGCCCATCTAGGACTTCGAAGAAGTCACGCACTTGGAATCTGGGGCCCAGCTGTGACCACAGTCCTCTCGTGAGCAGGAACCTTTGAAGCCAGGCAGTCTAATGCCCTCCAATGATCAGATGGAGAAGCCAAGGCCTAGAGAAAGAAACTTGCCCAAGGCACTTAGGTAGTAATCAACAGAGCTGGGATACAAGCTGGTGTCTGAGGACCCCAAGTCCAGCATCCTGTCCACTACCACCTCGCTGAGTTATTGTTACAAGTGACACTCCCAGCACCCAGCATAGAATCTCACACAGAACTGGAGCTAAATTGGAGTCAGTGAAAAATCCACACTGGCTGCCGGTGGCTTTCCACCACAAGATGGGGATAATGAGCCAATCCAGCCGTCTTTCCTCTGTGAGGGCCGAGTAGCTGTCTGCAGTGGTTCTGGTACAAAGGGGATTTTTCGCACTAAATATTTCTTTAAATGAGCAAGCCACCGGCTAGCACTTGGAAAATACGATTTTTGTTAATGCTGGGTTTGTTGTTGTGGGACATGGCTGGTAGACCTGTTTAGAGAAAGGTGAATTGGAAAGGGCTTGGGTTTACAGGCAGAAACCCAGGGCTTGAGATCCAGCAAGACAGCTATTCTCTGTGTGTTCCTGGACAAATCACAATCTCTCTGACCACCACCCCCTCCAACCCAGTTTCCTCCGTCCATAAAAGTGGGAAGACTGTACTTATATCCTCTAACGCAAAGGGTTGGGAAGAAACCTTAAAGAATTAAAAAAGAGAATCCTAAGACTCACATATTTAAAGCCACAGGCTAATCCCCAATCTTGGCTCACAGAGAAGGATATGGAGGCCCAGGGAGATCCCAGATTCGGAGCTGGAAGTGACCGACCTCAGGACTCTCGTCCAATCCTCCTCTCCCCCTTTTATGAAAGAAGAAGCCAAGAGCTAGAGAAATCAAATGACTCATCCATATGAACAAATCAACAAGTCGAGTCAATAAATATTTATGAAGTACCTACTATGTGTCAGACATCTTGCTAAGTGCCAGAGAAAAAAGAAAATCAAATACAGTCCTTGCCCACAGAGTTGTGGCACCTTCTCCATGAAACCTCGCCAATTGTCAGAGCCCTCCTTCACCCCCATCCTCCATCTGTCTTGTATTTTGAATCTAGTTGGTATCCATTCATTTGGGGGTGGGCAGAAATGTCTGCTTGAGGGCAGGGATTGTTTCATTTCTTTCTTTCTATGTGCCTTCCTTCTAGCACACGGCCTGGTGCACAGTAGGCATTTAGTAACAGCCTTTGCTTAATTGATTTCCGTCCCATCACGCCACGATTGTCACTGGCCATCTCCCCAGCTCCCACCCAGCCTTGCAAGCCCAAGATAATGAACAGTCATTAGACGCTAATGGCCTGAAGCTTTCAGCCACAAGATGGGGATGGCGAGTCAATTTTGCAAACTATGGGAGGTGGCCTTGCCAGCAGTTAAAGAAATTCAGACCTAGATGGGGGATGGAAAATCTCAAGACTTAAAGACAGTTCTTATCTACAAGCCATCTGAGCACCTGCCAGAGAGATACAGACTCTGCATTGCAGAAAAAGATGATTCCCTTCTTGTAGAGGGAAGAAATTATTTTCTACCCCGTAGATCTCCTGATAGAAGTAAGCCATTAGCTCACACATGGACAATTTGTTTTTCTTGTGCAGATAATGGTTGACAGTGTATTTGTTGTAAGAGGATGTCGGCTGAAGACCTGCCTGAGTGTTTACTTTATTTTCATGATGGTATAATGGAGAATGTGGGGCTTCAGGTTAGGAAAACAAGGGTTCCAGCACCTTCTCTGCTCCTGGCCCACCCAATGCCCTTTGGCAAATCATTCCCCCTTTCTGGGTCTCCTCAACATACCCAGAAGAGGGTCTGACCGCAGCTGGATGGGTATGTCTCAGGGCCCACACTGCAATGCCCTGCTGACTCCTGAACTGAATTGAGGGCCCTGGCAAAAAGACCTTAAACAAGAGACAGATCTCAAAGCCAAGCATCAGAAACATGGCACCCACAGAACTCATGGGCCATGGTGAATACCTTATTAAGTAGGAACCTCTCTGGGATTCAGTTTCCTCACATGTCTAAGGTCCTTTCCGGCTCTCATACTCTAGATGGGAATCACAGATCTTAGGTGGGAAGGGTCCTCAGAGGCCACCAGGCCCAACCTCTTCATTTTACAGACTGGAAAACTGAGGCCCAGGGTCACATAGATATTAAGTATTAGAGGCAAGAGTTGACCCCATACCCTCTGACTCTGGTGGCTAGACCCGTGGTCTTTAAACCAACACCTGGATGTTTGCTCAAGACTCCTGTGGCTTCTGCCAGATTCTGGGATTGCATTAAGGTCGGGTAGCTGTTTGACTGGGATCAAGCCCCGAAGAGAAGGAGCACCTTTCTAGCCACAGGACTAATGAGGAGTCATCAGCAGAAAGCAAAGGGAGGCAGATCTGTGCTCCCTGCAAGGAAAAGCTTGCCAGTACTTAGAGCTATCCTGAGTCACAATGGGCCATCTTGGGGTAGAGGTGGCCTCCCCCTCCTTGGACATCTTCAAGCAAAAGCTAGATGCCCATGTAATGGGGATGGTGTAGAGAAGAATCTTGTTTTGGTGCCAGTCCAACCCAAGAAATATCCAGGAAAAATGTGCCTTATGTGTCAGGCGCTGTGGTGGGTGGCTAGCTCAGAAGACAAAACTGAAACTGCTCCTGCTCTTGAGGAGTTCCCATCCTGGAGGTGGGGGCAGCAGCGTGTCTAATTATAGGATCACAGAGTCTGAAGGGACCCTGGAGGTCATTGAGTCTGACACCCTCATTTTACAGTGGAGGAAATGAAGACTCTTCAGTGTCAAGGTCACATAGGCTTTGTGCCAAGAGAGGAACAGAGAAAAATGGGGAAATGCACATTGAGAGCTAAGGGGAAAGCTGTGTTCCCTTGCACCATCACACGCGTCCTATCCAGCTCTCCTTTCCAGCCCCAGGATACACTAAGTCGGAAAAGGAGGCTGGGATTCAGGAGGCCAAATATTCTAGGCTAGGCAGGGCTGGCTGTGGTGGGCCCTTCCCTTTTGTACACCCTGGGCACCTCTCACCGGACTCTCTCCAAGACCAACCTCCACCCAGCACTCGAAGGGTGGAGGTGGAAGGGAAGTCTGCGGCCAGGGGCTGGAGGAGAGCTCAGAGGCCCCACTGGGCTCCCAGCCATCGTCTTGGCTCCTGCTGTATCCTGTGTAGACCAAGGCCAGGGTTGGGGGGGGGGTGGGGGGTGAAGAGAGCAGTGCTAGGCTGGAAGCCAGGGAGGCCCTCCCTGCACACAACAAACTGAGCCTGCACCGCCCATCTCTCGACACTAGGTGGCAATGTGGGTACACATCAGGTATACCGGGGTCCCTGGGGGTGGATGCTGAGCTTATGGGGGCCGCCAACAGGTAGTTAGTTTCCATGGAAACGGTTCAACAATGCAAAGCGAGGAGAGGCAGTGGGATTGCAGGCGGGGGGCTGGGCTGTGGCGCTGAGCCCTGCAAGGCATTTTTCTAACACCGCAAAAGACTGAACCCCAGGGGGAGGGCTGGCGAGGGTCACCTGCAGGGCCTCGGACCCGGGCAGACCAGCTGTCAGAGAGCTGCAGAAAGCCGTCCTACCTTCCGGGAGAAGGATGTCAGAAGGGGGTTGTAGATTCTGGACTTTGGAGAGAAAATCCTGCTAGAAAAAGAAAAAAATAAACGAAAATAAAAGATAAAAATCCCTCAGTTCAGTCGCCTACCATTTAACCCCTCTGGGTCTCAGTTTCTTCATCTGTGAAATGAAGCTCCTTAAATAGCTTAAATCTGTTCTATTTACCCACCAGACCTCAGTTTCTTTATCTGCAAAGTGAGGGGACCGGCCTGAATGGCCTCTGAAGACCCCGCCAGCTCCAGACAGAGGACCCCGTGATCTCCTCTGACCCTCCTTTAAGATTTTCAAAGCTCTTAGCTCATTTCCTCCGTAAGTCTATGTATTACTACTCGTATTTTACAGATAAGGAAAGTAAGACCTAAAGAGGTTAACTGGCCTCAAGAGAGGAAGCAAGTTCCAGAGCCTGGACTTAGGAGCAAAGATTTAGAGGTAGAAGGAACCCTGGAAGCTAACAAATCAAAACCTCTTATTTTATTAGACGAAGAAACTGCAGCCCCAAGAGATTACCTGGCTTTGAGAGGCTCAGTGTGGGTCAGAGCCAAGATTTAGGATCAAGGATCACAGGTTTAGAACCTAAAGGGGCCTTAGAGGTCTTCTGGTACAAACCCCTTATTGGACATCTGAGTAAACTGAGCCCTAGGGGTGGCTTGCCTAAGATCACACAGGTAGCAAGTGGCAGAGTCAGAATTTGAACCCATGACCCACAGGTCTGGATTCCAGGTTCAGAGCTCAGGTCCTTTGCTTTTTCCATGGCATCAGCCAAACCGGCTACGAGAGCCCACATCTGGCCGGACCTGGGCAGTGGTCCTAACAACGCTCTCCCTGTTGATGTTGCAGTTAATACCATTGGGAACACTCAGATGGAGCCCCTACCAATTTCCTCATGATCTGAGACTTGCCCTCCCCAGGTCCACTTCATGTCCCGCCCAGCTCTGAGCACAGGAGAGTTGTGACAAGGGCTTGGCATCACAGTTTCTAGATCCAGAAGGGTTCTCAAGGCCATCTTTAGTCCACCTCAGCCCTCCATTTTATGAAAGATGACACTGAGACTAAGTGAGGGTATGAGACCCGATCTCCTTGGCTTTGGCCAGATCCAAATGAGAGGGAGAAGGCAGAGCAACTGTGCCTGGTGTAGGTGGAGACAAGCTCTCTTCCTGGCACTGCACCAGGATCTACAAGCCTCACCTCCCTGCTGGTGAGGGGCAAACGCAACGTTCTCTTAGCCTGCTAGCCCTCCACAGCATAGGCGGCTGGCAAAAATGCAAGAAGCCCCCAACTCTCAAACAGAGCCATCTCCAAAAGTTCACGTCTCAGTCAATTCTTTGGAACACATGCTACATCGTCCCATGGAAACCAAATTCTAGAAGGTGGCCAAGTTCCCAAGCCAGCCCACAAAAGTCTGTTAAACTTAACCATCCAGGGGCTACAATCCTGCACGTTTGCAATGGAAAATTGGAGAAAAACATACCGTGGCAGTCTCGTAATTAAACAAAACAGGGAAAATGGAATAAAAATCATCTTTTTTATTTGTCTTGAATAATGATGCTTGAGGAAAAGCAGGCTTAATTAGAGGAGAACAAGTAAGTAAATTAAGACTTCTGGAGATTCTTAATTAAGGACTTAATTAAGCACTTTATGTCATTTTCAAGGGTTTGAGAGATTTATAGACCTTGTTAATTACATCTAATTTTACTTGAAAGCTTATAGTTTTCAGAGAAGGTAAAACTTTGGAGTTGAAGAAACTCTAGCAATCACCTAGTTACACACCACACTCTGTCTTTGCTTTGTTGGAAAGCTTCATGCCTCAGCCCAAGTGAAGCCATTTCTTTGGTCCAGGGGGATCCTTAGCACCCATCCTACAGTTATTACCCAGGGTTGGGTTTTTGCTACATCGCTGAAATGAAGAAGGCAGGAAGAAAGGAGAGAGATTTTCTTCAGTTACTTGGGCAAGAAATATAAAAGAAAAGGGAGAAAGGGAAGAGGTAAAATATAAATTCTATTTTTAAAAAAATGGAAATTCTGTTTTCCGCAAAAATAGAAACTGCTATAAAATTTCTATAAATATGGAAATTCTATTTAAAAACAGAAATTCTATCACAGAAATAAAATTTCAGGGGTAGAAGAAACCTTAGAAATAATCTAATCTATCTCCCTCATTTTCAAGATGAGGAAACCAAGGCCCAAAGTTAATCAACCCAGAGCTCTTGACTCCAATTCAATGCAAAGAAAGCATTTAGGATTGGTTCAGTCTAATGTCCTTTCTTCTATGGCTCCTCTAAAGGATGAGTATTGAAAAGCAGTATGGCCCAAGAGAAAGAGGGCTAGGTTTGGAGTCATGAGAATCTGTGAGAACTGAACTGGAGAGAATCAAGCAAGACAATGGGAAAAGTGGAGTCTTAGGTACTGGGAGTTACTAAACCTCGATGGACCTCAGTTTCCCTATCTGTAAAATAGCCTCTGAGGTCCTTTCTAGCTTTAAATCTATGAATCTTAGATCCCATTATTTCTGAGATTGCCTGAAATAAGAGAAGTAAAAGATCAGGGTAGTGGGAAGCACCAAGCGATCCTCCCAAAAAGGAAAGAAAGGAGATGGCAGTGCTGGGTTGCCCAGCTTTGCACACCAGCCACAAGGTGGCAATGTGAGCCCACAACAGCTTGGTTGCTTTGAGGCTGGGGAATTTGGGATGGAGTGGGACGGGAGGAAGTCATGATCATAGGTATGGAATGTTGAGAAGCAAGAGGGCCCAGGGAGTGTCTGTACTGTACTCCGTGGACAATCGCTGGCAGGAAAGTTCAGGGCCCAGCTGGGGAGAGGCTGCTGGGCGCCAGCTCGAGGATTCAGCCAGAGCAGCCCTGCCCTAGACATCCTGTATTGAAGGGCTAGAGACACATTTCTGTTGCCTCCTGGAGACACTTCCCCCATTCCATCCCCTTAATCTCCCTACAGCAGCATCCAAATCCCTTTCAGGGACACCAAGAATGAGGTTAATTAGCTGGTTAAGCAAAGGAGCCAGAATCCAGAAGGTGACTGGGAAAAACAACTGTTTCTGGAGGGGAATGACCCCAGGAGCCTCTGGAAAAGTTATATTTTTATTAAAGGAGATACTGGACAACTGTTTTTCCTCCCTAGGTCTCAGTTTCTTCATCTGTAAAATTAAGGGCTTGGACAGCTCCAAGTTATGCTCTCCAGTGTCCCTAGCGGTTGTCAATCTCTTTTCTCATTGTCAGTGGTAGCAGGTCCTTTCTTCATAGTAATTTTAGTCGTTAAACCACTTGCTTTCCTATGATTAAAAGCCAGGTCAAGCCCATCTGACATCTTCTTTTACAAAATTAACTCTTTAATCTTTGCCTTATGCCTAGTGAACTAAACTTGAATCTTTATGCCAGAACTGAGGGATCAAGATTGAGAAGCACGAATTTAGGCTCGGGAAGTTATGAGATCATAGACTGAAAGTTGGTGAGGGACCTCAAAGGACATCTAGTTCAACCCTCTCATTTTACAGATGAAAAAACCAAGGCCTAAGGATACAAGGTGACACCATAACGTCACCTTGGCACACAGTCAGACAGGCACCATAATGTCAGAGACGGGATTTGAACCCAGTCCTCAGCCTGCAGGTTTAATCCTCTTTTGCTTCCATAATAGTTTTCATGGGGCCATGCTTGTTGCTTCTTATAAACCATTCCTCATCGCCCAGACCTCATTACATTGAAGCCTTCCTCCTTGCTCTGGGCCTTGGGAGGCTCACTACCATTCCCATGCTTGCCGCTTCCCACATATCTATTATCAGAATGTGAAAGACATCGATGAGGGTCCTAGCCAGGCAGCTTGTCCCACTTCACATTCATTCTTTTCTCCTTTTGGGGAATGGTCCAGGGAGTGAGAGATGACATAAGTCAATAGATCAGACACACCAAGAAAGTGTGGCATCCTGGATCTGGAGTCAGAGTCATTCAATAGGCATCTAAGTGTTTACCATGTGCCCGGCATTGTGTTTGGACCTGGGTTCCAATCCTACCCTTACATCTTCTTCCCTGTGTTATATTGGCTATGAGCCTTAGTTTCCTCATCTGCAAATTGAGGGGATGAGACTGCTACTTCTAAGGTCCCTTCAAGCTCTAAGCTCCTGACCAATGCCAACCGCCAAGCAGTGGATGATCACTGAGTAGAGGGCATTTCTGGACCAGTAGATGCCTGGGCTCTCTCTCAGCTCTAAAGCTATGATTTTATAGTCTATGTAGCAAATATTAGAAGGACATTAAAAGGCTTCCTAACTCTCCACACAAACACTGCTTTCCCCTGATCAAGCCAGGCACCCCATTGCCCCAAAAAGCTGTTCTGGAGAAAGGACACAGATCTTTCTAGGTCACCAGGGCCTTCCTAGACTTCCTCTATCAGCAGGACTGGGAGCAAACCACTGGACCTCAAGAAGAAGCGTGCCAAGACACACCAAACTGCAGATGTCTTTTTTGGCTTCATGAATAAGATGACTGCCAGAGTAGAGGAGGCCAAGGAGAGCAGAGATTCTCAGACTTTCTCAGCGCCTGAACCATGACAAGGGGAAGGGACCTCTACCCCAACCACCCCACCTACTCCCAACAGGCAGGAGGTCCTCATGGAAGAAATGGCACTGCCCTGCATGGCACACCAGAGATGGTATGTCTTTTCTGGTTTTTAAAGAGAAATGTAATCAAATGATGAATTCATGAAACTGGCTTAGCAGCAAAACTCCAAGGGACCAGCCCACAGGCAAAGAGAAAACCAACCATAGTTCTGAAGGGGCTAGTTTGGGGCAATACCCAACCAGGTTCCATCTGAAGTATGGTGGTTCCATTCTGGGTGCCCCAGTTTCAGAAGGACATCATTAAGCTAAAAAGGGTCACAATAGGGGAACCAGGAAGATAAAAGGTCTTGAGTTTCATACCATAGAGAGACAGGTGGAAGGAACTGAGGAGATTTCATCTGGATGACAGAAGATTCAAGGAGGACAAGATACTTGCCTCCAAGAAGCTGAAGGACTGGCATGAGGAAGAAATTTTTTAGGCTTGGCCCCAAATGGGCACAGCCAGGAGCCATGGGAAAAATTATAGGAAGGCTAATCTAGATTGGATGTCAGAAAAGGCTTCTCAGCATTTGAGCTGCAATCCCATAGTGGGTCCAGTGGGTTCTCCCATAGTGGAGGCCTTCATCCACAGACTTGGGTGACCACTTGGCTGGTGGTTGGAGAAGTGATTCTCTTTCAGGGAGGGATTAGACTAGCTGGCCCTTGGGGCCCCTTCCACCTCTGAGATTTGGGGATTCTATACCCCAAGACAGGGTTTGGGCTTTCAATTGGCCGTACTGACTTCAATTTCTTTTCTCTAAAATAAGAACAGGCAGTGTGGTTTGGGGCCCTCTCTTAGATAAGATGACCTAGCATTGTATAACCCACGTCACCCTCCAGAGGCCCAGGGGCAGCGGGTAGTCACTGTCTTGTTAGACCATCAGCCCCATAATAAACCACAACCACATACAATCACACACACACACACACACACACACACACACACACACACACACATGCCAGAGAAGGAAATTGCTGGATGTGTGACTAATGGGGGCTGACCCACAGTTTTTTGTGTTTTTTTTTAATCAATGTATTGCTCTCTCTTCTCCCCACTTGGTACTACTATGCAAATCCAGAGAGAGGGAGAACAGTGTCCCTCCCACTGTCCACCACTGAGAGCCCACCCTTCCAGGTAGAACTCCTTGGGACAGTGACTAGAGAAGAGGCTTCCAAGCCTGCCTCTGTCTCATGATGGCTGTGTGACCCTGGACAAGTCCCCTAACCTCTCACTGCTCCCAGCCCCCTCTCTAAGATCACAGATGGCAGAAACAGTGTCTGGTCTGCACTGAGAAGGTGTTTCCTCCTCACCAGGGTGCTCCCTACACCGAGGAGATCATAGGCTTGGAATCCCAAAACACTTTCTATGACCAACACACACCCTTACAACTGAATACCAAACTGTGTTTGTGAAAGGAAAAGCCCGAGTCTGAGAGTCAGGAGACTAGGCTTCTCTGACCAGTGTGTGACCTGGGATGAGTAACATTTGTAAAATCAGGGCATCCAACTAGGTCTCTGGTTCCTTCCAGCTCTAAGCCCACAAGTTCATATGATCTGGGACTAGAAGAGCCCACAGAGGCATGAAGGGGAACCCTTTCATTTTACAGATACGGAAACTGAGACCCACAGAGGAGAGTGACCCTGGGACCAGGTGGCATGTCTGAGATTTGAACCCAGCTCGTCTGATCAAGGGCTCCTCCCACTGCCCCACTGGGCTTTGTCCTAAGCAGACATCTAGATGAGTCATAGACCAAGCCTCTAAATATAGAATTAGGTCCTGCTGAAATTCTTACTACACCAAAAAGAAAAGAGGGACCCCCTGGCCAGTCCTGACGATGAGAGCTGTCATTCCTAGAGTACTTGAACCACAATGACCCTGGGAGGTAGGCAGTGCGAACATTATTATCTGTTTCCATTTTATAGATGAGGACACTGAGGTACACAACCATCAAGTGCTTTGCCTGGGTTACACAGCTGAGACACTTGGGGAACAGTTGTTAAGCCCAAGCCTTCTCTTTGCAGAGCCAGGTCATTCAACAGGATCTCCCACAGCCCCTCCCACAAAGACCCCAATCAGCTATGGGGTCTGGAAACTCACTCTAGGCACCCAAGGGGCAGACAGACAGCATGAGGAGGTACCAGAATCGAATTCTGATCATTTCTGCGGGCCTGGCAGACCACTCCTAGCAATGACCCACGGTCCGTTTCAGCTTCTCTCCTGTCCACTGCCCACCACAAACCACTGCTCTTAAGATTCCAGTGGGCAGAATGTCAGTTTTATTTTACTCTCTTTGGAGGATAAGAAGTATTGGGGAAAGGGGAAAAAGGCTGGCCACCTTTGGGCACTTATCCATGAAGGCTGAGCTGAGCTCCTTGGAGCAGCTCAGGCTCATTTAGATTTCCTCAAAAACCAGTTCCTTTTACTCAGCTATAAACACTCTTTTTAGGACATGAAAAGCCTGAGAAAAGCAAATTCTTTCCAGTTTGGAGAGCCAGTGGGGGGAAAGTGCCTGACCTGTTGTGGAGAGAGACCTAGATTTCAACCCTGTCTCTGACATTGTTAGTTGTGTGATCTTGGTCAAGTCGTGTAACCACCTTGGACCTCAGTTCCTCTGTAAAATGAGGGGGTTGGACCCGATGGCGTCTGAGCTTCCAGCACTAGACCTAGGATGTTCTATGTGACCTCTCTGAGCCTCCTATTAACTTGCCTTTAAAGTCAGACTAAACTTACCTGTAACGCCTGCCTTCCTGGGTTGTCAGAAGACCCGAATGAGGCCAAAGAGATAAGGTTTCTTTTACAAATCATCTTACAACGCTCTATAAATGTCAGCTCCTCATCTCTGGCTCAGGCCCAAGGAGCCTGAACCTGACCTAGTTTGGGTCTTTATGAAAAAGGTCTTTCTGGTTCACACACTTCAAACCTTTCTCTTCAGAAACCTTCCTGCCTCCTTCCCCTAGGGCGGGGTGGGGGCGGGGGGGGCGGGGGACTCTGGAGAAGTCATTGATTCTGTGTCTAAGGCTTCTCCCCTCATCTCTTTGGGGTTTTGATTGTTTTTCAGGGCACATCTCCAGAACAGCTCAGCCAAGTCCAGACAAGCCCTAATGCCTGGAGCTGGACTGAGATTTCAGGCTGGGCATTTCCCATTGCCTTGTGACGCTGGCTCTGACTGGACTTTAATGAGCCCAGAAGGAAAAGACCCCTGTGATTTCACCACCAACAAAGCTAGTACAAAGTGCTCTCGATTTGGGGAGATGTTTCCCGGATGTGACCAGAAGCCAGTCACTTTTCTCTTGCGTCTCAGTTTCCTCACTGGTAAAATTAGGAGTCATATGCCTGCCCTGGGTAACTCACAGGGTTATGGTCCAGATGGTATAGAAACAGCCACTTTCAGACTCTCCCTAACCCTCCCCTTCTCAGTAAGCTACCACCTCACGGAGTTACTCAAAACTCCTCTTTGTGGCCTTAAAACTCTTCTCAATCCAGCTTTCCAGCCTTATTATATATCACTACCCTTCCTGCTCCCTATGGGACCATAGTCAAACTGGCCTCCTTCCTGATTCTTTACGCACCATTGTTTCCCGCCTTGTAATGGCTGTGCGCCAAGCTAGGAATAAATTTTTTCCTCACCTCTGCCTCTTCGAACTCTTCTTTCCCTAGAGACTCAGCCCTTCCAGATGCCACCTTCTCCATGGGGCCCTTCCCCCAAAACATCCCATACTTATTATGTATCCATGTATCTACATACATGCTCTTATGGCATCCTGGGTTTCTCACTCTCACTCACTCCACAACACCCACCCATTGTCATATCTCTTTTTACAGAATCTCTCCCATATATCCCCTTCTCCCTATTCACACAGCCAGTCCCTGGTCCAGGCCCCCATCACTGTTCATAGCCTAGTCTCCCTGCCTCAAGGCTCTCCAAACCAAAGTATAGGCCTGACCATGCTCTCTGAGGGAGCCTTTGCTCATATCTCCAGTGCTTGGCACAGTGCCCAGTACATAGTAGGTATTGAGTGAATGATCTTTGACTATCCCTCCTAATAGAATGTAAGTTCTATGAGAGTAAGGGTCATTTCACTCTACATCCATAGTACTTAGCCCTTGGTAGATGCTTAATGGACTCTTGTTGATTTGTGGGGAAGAAGTGTGATTGGTGGAAAGAATATTGATTCCAGAGTGTTAGCATCTAGGTTCAAAACTCTTCTACTTACAACCTGTATGACTTTGGGTCTCAGTTTCCTCATCTGTAAGAGAAGGGGGTGATGGGTTTGGATGGCCACTGGTCCCTTCCAGTTCTACAGCTATGAGCCTGCCATGGGTTATCTATCTCGAAGATGACAGGTGTCCCTCACTGCCATCTGAGAACCTCTAGTAGCCCCTCCAGGTTTGCATTGAGGAACATGCACCTGTGGTTTATGCAGAGTTTTTAGTGGCCTGATGGAAGGCCAGCTCAAAATGTCATATCCAACAGAGCTAGTGGACTTCTGAACAAGAGAAATCTGTCAACGAGAAACATATGATGAGAAGCTTTCCCACAGTGAGGTAAGGGTGGGAAAAACACTGTCGATCAGTGGGGCAGGCCCCAGGGGACAGATGGAAAGCCCCCCCCTTAAAATGAACATCTAAACTATGCCCTCTGACCACTTCAATGGGTTAAAAAAAAGCCAACCACAAAGCTAAGTTTGGTCTCCTCACACAAATGTTTTTAAGCAATAACAAGTCTTCTATATTCCAGGCTTGGAATCTGAAAGACAGAAATTAGAAACAAATGTGTTGAGTGACTGAGGGAATCATTTCAACATTTTTGGAAACACACATACATTTCCCATTTCATTCTGCAAATAAGAAAGCCACAGAAGGAGAACAATGTTCTGTGTGGACGTGGGTCATCACACCAGAGACCATTGCTCTTCTTTGCTCTTCTAGAGATGGGGTTCTAGAGCTCATTGGAGAAAGCAATAGAGTTCCACTGATAAGCCTATAGCTGGAGCTTTTCATTTCTCCACCATGGATAGGGACCCCAACTCTTCCAGGGTCAACCAAAAAAAATCTGTTTGGAGCAGGCATTGCAGGCAGGGAGGGAGGGAGGAATGGAGGAATGGTATTATTTAACTGTGAGTACATTCTGAGGCATCCTGCCATTGACCTTCTGAATATGATACAACTCTGGGGCTTAACTGTAATGTGAATAATCAAAATCCCCCTTGTGCCAGATGATGTGAGTTGCTCTGACATTTCCTGGGCTTCATTGGGAGGGTCTCTGAGCATATTCTCAAGGTGGCCCTGCCTTCAGAATCTGCAGGCTACATCCTTAAACCTGCAAATGGGCTGGAGGTGGACCTCTCTGGCCCAGGAACAAGGTTTGGGGGGTCAGGACCCATGTGCAGCTTTTGTAGAGCATGCATTTCATCCCATGTTCTGTTGACTCCATTGGCAAGAACCTTTCTGGTACAGACAGTATTAGAAGCCTCTCTGTTAATTTCTAAGACATGTGCTGATGCAATCTCACTGGCGTAGCTGGTCCTGGACCATTACGAATGTCACATTTGGCTCAGTCATTAGAAGTTGTTGGAGAGTTTCATCATGAACACCACGTACATACAAGATGATTCCACAAAATGCCATCTGAGAAATCCCCCAAATTGTACTGTTCAGACAGATGGCACCATTCTCAATTATAAACAGCAATGCCTTTACCAGTCTGGTGATTCCATTTATGAAATTTACGTTTATTAACAATGACCAATGATGGGGAGAAGCATGCTTCTGATAAGCCCATAAATTCATTGAATAAATATCTTATCCTTAGGTGAAGTAGAGAAAGTGAGGGATCTTATTCAGATTATGGTTGAGTCCCACAGACACAATTCACTTCAACAAGAACCTATTATATGCAAGGCTCTGGAAATATAAATACACAAATGGAAGAGTTCTATCCCTCAAGGAGTTTATATTATATTGAAAGAATGCATATGTCAGGAACATAGCATAATTCTATTTGGGATGCCTTGTTTTCTGTACTGGCCTTTGAAGGATGGGTAGGATTTTGACAAGCAGAAATAGAAAAAGGAATCCCAAAGAAAGAGAACCCTACTAGCAGAAGAACAAAGGCAGCCATTTGAGGTGTGGTGTATAGACAAGTCCATCGAGCACATGGTATATGTAGGGGAGGAAGAGGAGATGAGCTTTAGGGCTGGAATTGGATACTGTAAGGCCCTGAGTGATGGACTAAGAAGCTTGTATTTTATTCAGTAGGTGCTGGGAAGACATTTAAGTTCTTCGAGTAGGTTTTTCAGTGGGTCATTTTCATGGGAGATGATTCTGGTACTATGAGGGTAGATTGGAGGAAGGCAGAGAAATTAAGAGGCAGGGAAGTCAATTAGGGAGAAAGGATGAATTAAAGTGGCACTGCAGAGGAAACCCCTACTGGGCTTGGCCATTGATTGGATGTGGAGGACAAAGGAAGGGATGGAGTCAAAGATGACCCAGTTTGGAGCCTGCGTAACTGAGATAAAGGGAATATCATCAAAAGAAATGGGGAAGTCAAGAGGAGGAAGAGGTGTTTGGAAGAGTGATGATCTGTTTCATTTCCAACAGATTTCTTCTCTTTATCTTTGGTTTTACATCACCTAGATTTCCTCCTGTAACCTATATCCCACCCCCTCCCTACTTCCATAAAACCATCCCTTATAACAAAGAACTTTTCAAAATAAAGAAAGAAATAAAAATAGATTAGAAATATTTCAGCGAAACCAATCAAGACCTTCAGGCTCCATGGAAAGGGTGCCGGATTGGGAATCCAAAGACCCAGGTTCAAACCCTATTTCTGCTACTTCCTTACCTGTGTGACCACGAGCAGGTCTCTCTCTGGGCCTCAGTTCTTAGCCGTAAAATGAGGGAGCTGAGCTAGGTGACCTCTACAGTCCCTTCTAGCTCCATATCTGTAATCCATTGACTTCCAAACAACCTTCCCACCTCCTCTTTTCTCCCCTCCTTCTCCTTCTATCCCTTCTCTAATCTTCCATCCCCTACCTTCCCTGATACTTTCCCCTCCTATCTCTTCTCTTCTTCTTTCTCTGAAAGCAGATTAAATGGAGGCACAAAATGCAAGTTACTCAGAGTCCACAGGAAAATGGCCCATGACAGAATTAGCCATAATTATGCTAAGAACTGTGGAAATCCCCAGGCACTGGTTACTCCTGTTCCTGTAACATAACTCCACTAAAAAAAACATAGTAGAATGAATTCCATGCATTTCTTAAAGCAGATTCATAGCAACAGCCTCTGGGCAGACACGTCACTAGCTGGGGCTTCACTAGTGCGAACTAAATGGTGTACCTTCCTCAAACACTATCACACCTCATCCAGGGATCTTTGTCAGTTGGTGCCATTGAGATCACAGCCAATGGAAGAGCTTACTAAAGGAATACCAGAGAGAATGAGGGTGCTATGATGCTTCTGCTTCTCCTCAGAGAATACTGTAGGCCTCTGAGTGATGAGAAGCTTGTCTTTCATTCAGTAGGTGCTGGTAAGACTCAGAATAATGGAGAGCTGGGGTGAATGGCCAGTGAAGTAAGGATGCAGCTGACACTTCCATATGGAATATGGGAGAGACTGTTTCCATGCAAACAAGGGATGAATCCCAAAAGTGTGAAGATGAAGAAGGTAGTGAGACCATTCTACAGGTGTGACCAGTATTTTAGCCCTAGGAGGTGCAAGTGTTGGCTGGGCAGGTCAGTGGGCGTATCTGGGGCTGGGGTGCACATGGTGGCTAACAGTGACCAGGGGAGCTGCAGGTCCCCTCACTTCAGTCTTGTCTCATCACAGGTTTGAGAAGCAGCATGGTGTCAAAGGGTCAGACTTAGGGTCAGAGAGACTGGAATTCAAATCCATCTCTTACCAGCTGTGTGATTCCCCAAAAGTCATTCAACCACCCTTCGTCTCAGTTCCCACATTTATAAAATGGGATGATAATACTATCTGGTGCTACCCTGAGATTGACATAATGTATGTGAATGGTGTGTTTTGTGTCTCTCAAAGAGCTATTTGCTAAGGAACAGTGCTAGAACTCCAAAACAGGCTGGCCATCCTCTGCCATGATGCTTCTCTAACAGGACCATGGGCTGGGGGGTGGGCCGAGGAGGTCTGTTCAAGGAGCTACTTGACACAGTTTAATTCCCCAATGATTTCCCATTGGATTTTGTTATGGGAAAAGAGCAAAAAGAAAGAATGCCAATCCCTGTATTCTGTGTTGGCCACATTCTCTCTTCCTACTGTCCCTTTCCGGGACAGGCTTTGTCCTGCCAAAGGTCACATTATCTTTCTATTTGACTTAATGATGAGGCTCAGCAGGAAGACTCAGCAATTTAGAAACTGATGAAATCAGGTGCCCAGAACTTTGATTTTATTTCCCAGAAAACTTGTGCTTTGAAATTTTCCCTTAACCCTTTCAGATCCTGAAAGGTCCAAAGCTTCTATATGCCATCGGTAAATGACTCTATGCATAATCCCTCCGTCTGCCTCACATAAAATGGAACAAGGTTTGATTTGGGGTTCTGCTTTTTTTCTGTTTTGTCTTTCAAGCAATTATTTTCTCTGAATCATGACCACCACTGCAGTGGACGGGAAAGAAGAGCACCATGCTCGACTGATTTTGAGGCCAGGCTCAAGACACACAGGAAGAAAGCTCCTCATGCACTCACAGGAGCTGTATGCCCCCAATTGGGCTCTCAGTCTGAACCCCAAAGATGATTTAGGATGCATTTTCCCCACAGAGACAATGTTATACCCAGAGGCCAAGTTCCAAGGCTATCCTAAAGCAGCTTACTTAACCCAATACTCTTGTCTACTTCAAACCCTTCCCAATTGGGCTCCAGTTCCTTGTGGTCCAGCCATTCCAGTTTGCCCCATTTTCAGAATGTACTCACAACTCACCACCATTTCTAGGAAGGTCTAGCTTCCCTCAAGACTCAGCTAATGTGCCATCTCCACCATCCTGATCTCTTCTGGTTACTTGTGCCCTCACCCTACCCTGCAATCAGATTTATATTTTTCTAATATATTTTGCATTTATTTGCCCAGGTACATACATTTTCACCTAGTAGAATGTAAGCTTGTTAAGGTCAAGGACAATTTGGTTTTTTGGTTTTGTACCCCCAGTGTCTAGCATAGCAGTGATTTATTAATACTTGTTGAATGAATGAATGAACAATCTAGCTGAAATATGTACCGAGGATTCCATTCTAAAATCTGGGTTCTGTAAGCAGGGGATCATGTGACAGTGGAAGGAGGAAGGAGAGCTTCCTTCCCCTTTCCTGGGTACAGGGCTAGCCCTCAACAAGATTTTGAAATAAGTTAAATTTGTCTTTGGCATAGTTCAATGTCCTTTTTCATATTATGGAGAAAGCAGAAAGTATTTAAAAGAACCATGCAGCTTGTGGTGGGAAGGGTGTTCCAGTCAGAGTCAGAAGCTTCGGGTTCCAAGCACTATATAGCTCTGTGAGCAAGGACAGATCACTTTCCCTCTCTGGGGCTCACTTTTCTCCTCTATAACATCCAGCAGTTAGGATGCTCTGATTGGGCAACATCACCATTTGTCATTGGGCACCTCACTTAGGAGTATCCAGAGGAGAGCAGCCAGGGAGCTGAAGGCTCTTCAGCTCAGACCTTGTGAGGGGCATAGCAAGGACTTGGGCATGTTTAGCCTGGAGAGGAGAAAACAAGGAGAGCCATCAAAGATGTATCGTGCTCTCCCCTGGAGGACGGAACCAGGAGTGATGAGTGTTCATACTTATGGAAGAGTGGCGAGTAATAACGGTAGCTAGAGAGGAAGAGTTGAAATGAAGGAAAACTTTCCAAAAATTAGAGATCTCTTTCACTTGGAGGAGTCTTCAAGCCAAGGCTGGATGACCATTGCCTTGGTGTAGAGGGGATTCTAAGGTCCCTCCAGCTCAGAGATTGTGGGATTCCTTCTGTTACCTCTCCGGTTGCTTCTCTCCCCAGTCTCTTGAGGGCTACCCTTATTCTACTTTATTCCCCTCACTGCTATACCCCACCTAAGCCTGTCTTATCTCCCTTCTACCCCAATCACAACTCCCAAACCTTCAAGCAACTGACTTCATCTAGGTGCCAGAGGAAAGCAAGCTGATGTGACTAATTTTCACTAATGTGTGAATGACCCTTTAGCCCTCCCAGAAGCATTTGAGACTTTTAAGGAGAATGGTTGCTAACTCAAATGAGTTTCTAGTAGGTACAATTTCTGAGCAACCTAACAAAGTGAAGTGAAAACCTTTTAGGCAGTGTGAGAAAAGATATTTAGGGACAGAGGGGCTACCACCCTGTCATGAGACTGAGGACTTTGCCCCAGACTTGGTTCCCCAAATCATTCCTGTATTTTTTCATTTTCAGCTCAGCCCTTTCTCCATTTCCTCTCCTATTTCAACAAATTCCCTAAAAGCTACCCCTTTTTTACAAGGGTCCCATAGCGGTGGGCAACTGGGGAGACCAGGTTGGTGGCTTAAGTTCCATCCAGTGAGGAAGGGAAAGGGGGTGAGAATGGCTATTCAGTGTACCTATGGTTCATCCATAAGTCAGATTGTATAAATTGGCAATGTCTGTGTATTTTCCCCCCTTGTTTTTTGGTTTTAATTTGGCACCTGAGGTTGTGGGAAAGTAACTGTGCCGGAGATGACATCCAGCTGTGTCCTCCTAAAAGCCAAGCTCTGAGAATGTCTCCCTAGAAAGCAGCCCTTCTGATGTTTCCTTGGAGAGGCACACCCTTAGCCCGTTTCCAAAGAAGGATGTACATTGTTTTTCTCAGTTAATCTGAGGGACAATAGAGAATCGTGAGATTTTCAACCTCAAAAATGGCATGTTGAGGCCCCTCTGCCACCATCTCTGGCCATCTTTGCCCATCTGTCTTTGCTAGAGAAGGTGGGTGGTGGGTTATTGCTTTGTTTTGGTTTGTTGGGGGAGAGAGAATTATGTCTCATATGGCTTTTGCAAACAATGAGCTTTTCCACTTTGTTGACACAGGAGGATCTGGTTCTTCCAGTCTCATGATGCAAATTGAAATGGTGACAACCTTCTGTTGGGTTGAACTAGACCAGACAACATGTTTGTTTATTTATTCCCGTGGTCAGATTCCAATCAGCAGCCCCTCTCCTTGGATAGGTAGGCCTGGACAGACATGGGCTCACAAGTCAAATAATTACAAAAGCCTGGGACTCCAAAAGATGACTACAATGCTGAAAGAGAAGGGTTCCACCATTAATTGGCTAGTGCCCTTAGACATGAAGGGCAGCTTCTTACAGAAGGGGACTTTGATGCTTGGGATTCCAGGTCTGACTCACAGAACCTGCTTTCAGGTCAGTCTGAGGGACCGTTCCTCACGGGCAGATCAGAGAAGACTCAAGATAGGATTGCCTATTCAAAATTCCTCCAGTACGGAGGATGCTGTGGCAGATGGGGAGGGACGCCTGTGCCTTGACTTCTCTTTCCTGTTCACATTTTCAAGTGAAAATAGATGCTAAGATGACAGTGACCCTGACTCTAGAGCCAGAAGGGTCCCAGCCCCCTCTTTTTCAGGAGGTCCGGGGGGAGTGCTTTATGCCAAGATCGCACAACTCATGAGGAAGCAGCGTGGCCCAAAGGCAAGATGCCTAGATGGCCAAACTCCACCTCTAACGCTTCTTAGCTTTATGATATAGGTGTCTTCATCAGCAAAATGACTACGTTGGACTCCCTGAACTGAGAATCAGAGCCAAAAGTTCATACACTTTCCAGTAGGGCGGCTAGGTGGTAACTCATCTTCCTGAGTTCAAATCCGGCCTCAGACACTTACTAGATGTGTGACCCTGGGCAAGTCACTTCACCCTGTTTGCCTCAGTTTCCTCATCTGTAAAATGAGCCGGAGAAGGAAATGGCCAACCGTTCCGGTATCTTTGCAAACAAACAAACAAACCCAAATGGGTCACAAAGAGTCAGACTCCATTGAAATCACTGAACAGCAACAACAAAACTTCCCAGCAGCAGCGACAGAACTTGAACCCAGTTCCTCTTAATCCGATCGTGCGCTCTTGCGTCTATACCACACTATGCAACTAATGGAAGCAACAAGACACCAAGCGACGATGCAGCGCCTTGGAAAGCGCGCACAGGACGTGGATGTACGCAGCCTGAAGGGCAATGGAGAGAAGAAGCCCAGATACCCACGTTCTGTGCCCTTTGCGGGGCCCAGGGCTGTCCCGCTTCTACAACTTCACTCACTTAGCCGCTGCTGCCCAAACATCAGAAAATCAAACGGCTGAGTCGGCAGTCTCCAGCTCCTCCGGACGTCGCTCTTTCAGAATATCAGCCCTGCCTCTTGCAAGTTCCTGATTCCTAGGGTTCTGTTTAGGTCGCAGCTGCAATCCTCGAGTCGGAGATCCTGCCCCAGTCAGCAGCGTCAGGGGTCGGCTCCCTCTCCGGAAAAATCTTACCAGGATTCCCCCCCAACATGTTCCATTCACCAGTACTTTCTGTACCCAGTGAGTACAGTGAAGTCAGTGACTTCAGATACTGGGTGGCTGACTCACACGGCCCCCTTCATTGGACACTGTTGTGAAATGATGCCAAGGCTCAGGAGAACTCACCTCTTACTGGCACCAAGAAAGTCTAGGCTGGAAGGTAGAGGATGAGAACGTGCTGGGTAGTGCCCCAGCTAGGTCTCTCCCTAAGTCTTCCACAGGGGCTCTACTCCAGGGGCTAGAGGCCTTTCTCTGGGTCTTTTATATCACACAAGTCACAAATCACAATGCTGTTCCCTTTGAACCAGCCTTGTCCTGGCTCCATGTTGCCATGCTCCCTTACAAAGCTGGACTCAGCTGATTAAGTAACTACAGAGCCCAAAGAGATAGAGAAATGAGGGCCAGTCCCATGGATTGTTACTGAACTTGGACCCCCTGTTTGGGCAGGTAGATTCACAGAAGAAGAGGGGAGGCCCGGAGGTTATCATAAGGTATCTTCTGAGTCACCCAAGGAGAATCTTGGGTGTTGTTCAGAATCTTCTCGGTGAGTACTGGATGTTCAACCTCAGCTTTGTTTGTCTCTGAACAGATTAATAGCCCAGGGGCTGTACCAGATCCCACAGAACAGCCGACATGGACCTAGAAGGCTCTGGAGGAGAAAGTGAGGCTAGTGACTTAAATCCAATTCACTTGCAAGTCATGGCATCACCTCTCTGATGTCATGGTCCTCTCCAGCAAAAAGACCTATGGGAGGTCATGGGCCTGTTTCAACAATCCGGCTGGCAGCTGTTGTGGGGGTGAAAGACCAACACAAGCCCAACAGCAAGAATGCTGCTAAAGCCCAGGTTCTTTTGATCTGCTTTACTAAGGAAAGCAATGTTAAGGGGTTGACAAGTTTACTTTAATTCAGCATACGAATATATCATTCACTTAGTTCAGGGGAAAAAGCCAGCACCCTGAACTTTGGAGCAAATACAAACAAATTACAAACATTGACAGACAAACCAAATACAATTCATAGTTACCAACATCTAGGCTCAGCCCAGGAGCTCATAACAAGGGCTGGCCGAGAGTCAAGCTTGCCACCACTGCTGTGGGTAAGAGCTCTGAAAAAGGGAAAGCCAACCCCTGGTTTTATATCTTTTTCAGGATCAAGGGTGAATCACACATGGGACTCATCCACGTGACCTAAAATTGTCACAAAGAGGCAACTTAAATCCATGTGATCTAAAAGCGTCTGATGTCCCAAACATGTCACTCAAACTCATGTGTAAACTAGGCCCTCCCCTGAGGCAAGTAGGTCACCAAGGACTCTCAATCTAATCAAGGAAACAAAGGCCAAACTCTTCAAGGGCACTTGGTTGAACTGAGTGCTAAGAGCTTGTTTTGTTTACCAGCACAGGGCCAGAGGGGCTCAAGATGAGAAGGAGTGTTAATTATCTGATCCTCACTGGTTTCCCTTCCATCAGCCCATCCTCCACACAGCAGCCCAAGCGACCCTCCCAAAGCACCTCCTTCCCTGTTGCCTTTAGGATGAAGCATCAAGTCATCTTTGGGGCATCTGAAGTCATCCCCATTGGGCTTCAACTTCTTTCCAGACTGACTAGACGTTATTCAACCTCATGCACTTCTCAAAAAGTCTGGCCTTCCTTATGTTCTCTGTACGTGACATCCAATCTCCCACCTCCATGTTCTGTCCATGCCTAGAATACTTTCAGTGTTCAGTTCAAGGGGCACACATCTCCTACACAAGGTTTTCCTCATTCCCCAGCTGACTGTGTTCTTCTGACCCTCAAATTACTTTATTTTGGGGGTATACAGTTTGTATTTTGTATCCTCCCCACCACCCCTATTTAAATCAATCAATCCACATGCATTTATTCAGTGCTTATTATGAGACAGTCACTGATGCAACATTAGCTCATTTTTTGTCTTTGAATGCCCAAAGTGACTTGTCAAAGCGCCAATGTCAAATACCTGACTCAGTGGTGACTTTCTTGGCAAAGCCCTTTCTGGTTGCCTTCACCCCTCACTTGTTCAGAGGTTTCCGTAAACCCTACATGGGCCAGCACACACACACACACACACACACACACTCACTCACTCATGTCCTACAACAGAGCGCCCAGGAGCACCCTAAAGGGTGAAAGTGAGGACAGGAGGGAGATTGGCAGTCTGTATCTATTTTTTTTATATGATTACACAGGTGCTTAAATTTCTGCTTTGTCCCTTATAGAGCAAAATGAAATTATATTAAGGAGAAAACACATTAATGTTTCCTTAGGACAAATCACAGAATCTTGTTTTTAAAAGTGGTCCCAAATGTCCCAGTGCCATGATTGCCTCTGGGTTTAACCAGGACGACGTCTTTATGTGTTTTAAAATAAAGTAACTTTATTTTCTGAGACCATCTCTGAGCTTAACTGGGAATAAGAAATGGCCCATATTTCTAGACTAACCCCACTGCACTTGGATCATCCGTCTTCCTGCCCAAGTGCTCTGACCTTGGTGAGGCTGTTTCTGGGATTTATGGGGGAACTTGCTACTAGATCATACTACCTCTATGACATGAGAAAAGCGTACATGCCCAAGCAGATTAACTCTTCATGGGCTGTTCGCTGAAGGCTCCGTCCCAATTCAGCAAACTTACTGACCAAATCCTTTGCCCAGCTCTCAAAAATGAGGAGGTCAGAGAGAGAGAAGGCTAACCCTGGGGTAGCCATAGAAATCTAGATTCAATTCAACAAGCATATATTAAGCACCTACTGCACACCAGACGCTGGCCCACAAGGGCGATAAAATATGAAACGCGTAAGACTGAGGCATGGTTAGGCCACACTATCTGAATTCCGTGTTTCAGGGATCTGGCGTCCCTAGCATTTACACAGTATTTGGCACATGGTCAATAACGTAAGGTCTTTTCATTCATTCACTGGGGATATCAGAGGTACTCATCCTTCCTGTACAGATTGCAACCTTTTCCTCTTTAGGAGATCGTCTTTGTGAATTACTACAGCCAAACATCATCTCCCTGAGGCCAATCAAAGGGTGAACCTCCCTGAATCACAAGGGAGGAAGACACTTCAGGGCCACCTAGCCCAACCTCTACCTGAGCTGTGATCCCCAGCCTTTACAATAGCCCCAAGACGGGGTCCTCCAACCTCTGCCTACAGACATCCAGGGAGGGGGAACTCACCACCTCTGGAGGTCACTCTACTTGGGGCCCACCTGAAGGGTCAGAAGGTTTTCCTGACAACCAGCTGCCCCTGGGTCTGACCTCTGGGACCAACAGAGCAAGCCTCACCCCTCTTCCCCATGACGACCCTTTGAATATGTGAGCACAGCATGGATGGTCCTCAGACATATAGTCAATCCTAGGGACATACTTAGAGCCTTTCCAGTCCTGAAGATCCTAGCCGACCTTGGGCAGACCCAGTGAAAGGACCCCGCAGAGGTGGACTTTTGTGGAGGAGGTCCTCCACCCCTCCACAGGGATCAGAAGTAAGAGGAGGGAGCATAAGGAAAGGGAAAACCAGCTCTGGCTGTGCCTCGGGCTGGCCCCAACAACGGAGTCGAGCAACTCAGCTCAGAACTAGAACCCAACCCCTAGAACCCAGACCTCCAACCTCCTTTCCATTCCCCTGTCCTGTCTGGGGCCCCTTCATCCACCTCAGGCTGAACCCAGACTCTTGGCGCTCCTGGAATGTCCAAAGGCCTAGAGACTGTCCAGATGTCACACATCTGCATAAAGATGATCGATGCTTTTCAGAATGTTATCCCATGAAGAGAGTTCTTAAGAAAAGATGATATCATATGTCATTGGGATGGAATTCTTTGCAGTAAACACAGAACAAGCCAACAAAATGTACTGAAATCCCTCCGTATACACCCAGAAGTATCCTGCAGGTGTGGCCAATATCTCTGAGACAGAACACATGAGTGGCAGGTTCCCATCACTGCTGGACATTCCAGCTTCCCAGATGCTCCCCCACCAAGTCCACAGGCTCCTCCACAGCCAGGACTAGCTTGGCATTCATTCATTTACTCCCAACCCACATCAGCTCAGAGGCAGAGTCACCTTCCAGGTATCTCAGAGCTAAGAGAAGGCTGTTATTATCTGTTAGCAAGCTGAGATAGGTTCTTCTTTTTGGATGTGTGGAAAGAGAAATTCCTAGTGGCAGGGAGTGCCAGCCCCAAGGCCTTTCAGAGGACTCTGACATAGATCGGGGCAAAGTTGGGTAGTACTGGCTATCTCTGGCTCACCCCCCTTGTCCTCAAATGGACCACAGGGAACACAGCAGAGCTAAGTTTTATTTTCCACATCAAACTATGCGATGGACAAGTTTGATAAGCTCCTCTCTGGAGTCCACAAGCTCACTACCCAGCTGCCACACAGGATCTGCTGGCCCAAAATGACCAAAGAGAGAGAGTTCTCACTCGTTCCTGCTCTCAGACAGGGAAGGTGCGAGGTTGTGACCTTGGATTTCTTCAAAGGGAGGTTAAGTCACCATTTCTTTTTATGAAAATTGGGTTGTGAAATTAACACAATTGTACTTTTGTTTATACCATAGCAGTATTAATGGAATCCCAAAGCAGAGAGCATCCACCATTCAGGTTTGAAAGAAAGTGAGGAAGAGCCCAGACCGAACTGAGAAATCAGGGAGGGCCCTGAGACAGTCAGCTTTGGAGTCATGAAGACCTGGGTCCAGGGGCTGCCTCTGGCACACACTGGCTGGGTGACCTTGGATAAGTCTCTTTACATCTCAGTGACCCAGCCAAATCTCTAAGATTATAAATTACAAAGAGGATGGTTATTGTTGAGCCATTTCGGTCATGTCCAACTCTCCATGACCTTCTTTGGGGTTTTCTTGGCAAAGATACTGGAGTGAAGACACTGCCATTGGTAGGAGGACTTCTTTCATTAGGAGTTTCCTAATCACGTTCCAGAATGAGTCCCTTCCGTTCTAAGATACTTACACTGCCAGGCTTGTGAGGCAGTGATGAGAGAAGCTGTAAGGTGTTACAGATATGGTAGGCAGTATAGTTCAGCAGACAGAGTCCTACCTCTGGAGTCAGAGGACCTGAGTTCAAACGTTACTACCTACATGACTTTGGGCAAATCACACCACCTCAATGGTTCTCAGTTTCCCCACTTGTGAAACAAGGCAGTTGGACCAGACAGTCCCTTCCAGTGCTTCATCTGCGGTCCCATAGGGAATCTTAGTTAGACCTTCATTTCTCAAGGCTCCAAGCAACTAAGATAATGAGCTCCTCCTGATAACTTTACGCACTGAATCAGTGCAGGGAGTTTCCACACTGGGAGTTCCAACCACTTATTGAATTTGTTGTCGCAGGCATTCCTTCAGGCAGCATGAGTTGGCCTCAGTGACCACTGAACTTCCATCCAATTCCCACATTCTGATTCTGTGAAACCCTAACGAAACCGCAGGTTTAGTTTCCAAAAATGTTTGTGTTCAAAGGCAGATGTTTTAAAGTCCATTTGCTATCTAGAATGGGAAATGTGTGTGTGTGTGTGCGCGCGTGTGTGTGTGTGTGTATCCCAACAAATCATGGAGGGAGATGGATTTTCTTTAGGCAGTGCCTCAGAGACAAGGGACATGTTGCTAACTGTGACTGTTCTACCCTACGTCTGCACACCTGCGCCCACCTGGTGTCTGCTCTGACAATCATGCACAGGCAGCTCATCCCCTGAATTTTGATGGAGGCTTGTGCTTGGATGGGTGTGGCTGCTGGGCTGGATGCCTGCAGCAGGGACAGATATGTGAGTGAGTGTTCGGAAGGCCTGGGATAACACACCCCAAAGCTCCAGGGAATCCGATGTCAGAGAACCTCAGCTCTGGCTCCAAAGGGCTTTCCCAGCGAAATCTTCCTCCCCACTTTCATCCAACACCAGCTGATAAAACCTTAGACATTCAAATAAGAATAACAAAGATTACTGTCTCTAGAGCACTTTAATGGGTAGAAATTGCTTTAGAAGGTTCCGTCTGAGCCTTCCAGCAATCCTTCTGAGCTGGACACTGCATTCATTTACAGATGAGGACGCCAAGTCTGAAAGAAGCAGATAATTTGCTTAGGGTTACATGACTGGTAGTTGTCAGAGAAGAGATTTGAACCTGGGTCTCTGCTGATTATAGGTCCAGAGCCCTTTCTGATATATTCCCCTGCTTCTTATTTAGTGCAGTCCCTTCTTCCAGGATGCCATCACCTTGTGCTGTCCAAATGACATGACAAGAATCATCAGTTAGTGTGTCAATGTCTCCAGAGTCTGGGACATCCCACAAAATGGAGAGTGGGGGGAGGATGGGGCAGAGAGCTGATGGACAATCTGCCTTCCTCTGTGACTGTGATCCAAAAAGACAGGCAGAACCATTTGGGGCCCACCGACGTGATTTCTCAAGGGCCATACTAGAAACCAGAACCTGAATATCTAGTAAATTCTAAGCTAATGCAATCTTCAGTAGCTTTAATATGAGAAGCATAGTCCAGAAGTAAGGAAGGGACAGTCCCACTGTCCTCTGCCCTTGTCAGGTCACGTATGGAATACTGTGTGCAACCTGGGGCACCACAGCCTAGGGAGGACACTGATAAATCAGAGAGCATTTACAATCAATAGAACCACAGAATTTAACAGTTGGAAAGGATTGTCTATGTCATCTATGACAAGCCATCCGCAAAAGGATCCACGAACACCCTCCCAACCAGTGGCCACCCTGTGTCAGCTAGAGAACTTCTAGATAGAGAAGCCTACCGCCTTTACCACCCAGAGAAAGGTCACTGAGATGGTGGAGGACCTAGAGTGTCCTGTCAGATAAGAATCAAATCAAAGGCCTGGGGTGTATTGGGGATCCTCGAAGAGTTTGGCCTTTGTTTCCTTTGATTAATTCAGTGTCTTTGATTTAGTCTTACTAGGTGCTAAGCCCTAGGCCCAAACCCCTATCTATTAGGTGCTAAGCCTATGTGGGTGTGAATTGGTAACTAAGGTGGGGCCAATGAAGGGAGGTGCTAACTCCAGAGCCAATAGTAAAAGCCTAAGTTCTGGTCGCTCAGATGACATTTGATGACTTCTGAAACTGTATAAAAAGAGAGAACAGAGTTATTTGCTTAAGGCTCTCACTCCTGGAGGCAGGACTCTGGGCAGCTGCTCTAAGGGCCTTCAGGCTGAACTCAGATGTTGATGGTTTCCTTGGTAACTATGAACTGTATTGGGTCTGTTTGTAATTTGATTATATTTGCTCTGAAGTTCAGGGTGCTGGCTTTTTCCCCTGAACTAAGTGAATGATATTTGTATGCCAGATTAAATTGAGATTGTTAACCCCTTAACATTGCTTTCCTTAGTAAAGCAGATCAAAAGAACCTGGGCTTGCAGTGTTCTGTGTGCTGGTGGTTGTTGGTTTCACAACCCCCACAGCAGCTGCTAGCCGAATTGTTGAAATATGGGGACATGAGAGCTTTCCCCAGACATTTAGAGGCTTCACCCTGGAGAAGGATTAGGCTTGCTCTCCTTGACCCCAGAGGGGGGAACCAGGGACAGTGGGTGGCAATTGCAAAGAGACAAATTTAGCCTGGAGCAAAGGGAAAACTCCTAACAAAGAGCGCTATTGCAAAGTGGAATGATCTGCTTTAGAAGGTCCTAGGTTCTTCTCCCTACATCTTAAAAAGAAGTCCCTAAGACAAAGTCTTCAAGTAGAGAAGATGGAGGACTATTACAGAGGATTCTTGTTCAGATGCAAGTGGCACCAAGTAGCCTTGGAGAGTCCTACCTCCATCATCCTGTGAGTGGGTGGTTCCAGTTTCTAGCCTCTTGCTATCCAGATCACCCCATAATTAGGCCACATGTGGGTTGACCTTTACTTTTTAACGGTACCTATTGGTTGCCCCTGCTGCTGAAATGCCATCTCCCTGGCAGTTGTCTAGTGACCGTGCTCCCTAGCAGGACCCCCCTCAAGCCCCTCCGTCTCATTCCGGGGGTAATGTTCATCACTCTATAATGTCACCATCCTAACAACTAAATTCATCCAGATTCCCTACAAAACTGCTGGGAGAGAGAAGAAGGCTGAAAACATGCCAGTCTGAAAGAGACTGGGGAGAGGGTAGAAATGTCACACAGGCTTCTCACACCCAATATGTCCAAAATAGAACTCATTATTTTCCCTCTCCAAATCCACCCCCTTCTGATCTTTCCTATTTCTGTCGAGGGTGACATTAACCTTCCCATCATTCAGGTTTATCACCTTGACGTCATGCCTGGCTCCTGACGCAGATTCAGCCCCCAAACCCAATCAGTTGCTTAATGATGCCTGTTTTCTCTGCACATCTTGTTCATCCGCCCCCTTCTCACCGCTAACACAATCAATACTGTAATTCAGACCTGCGTCACCTCTCCCCTGGACCATCGCAACAGCTTCCAATTCTGTCTCTCACTCGGATCGATCCCCGACACAGCTCCTGGACCTGATCATGTCACTGCCCTCCTCAATCACTTCCTATTCTTTCTAGCATCAAATACAGACTTTCCAGTCTAACTTTTAAAGCTCTTTGCAAATGGGCTCCAAGTGATCTTTCCAGCCTTGTCATACTTTACTGCCCTTCCTGCTCCCTGCAATGCAGCCGAACTAGCCTGGCTATCTCCCATGCTTGGAATGCATCAGGACCAGTGTGGGTGGCATACCTGAAGCTGTGACTTTAAGGATTTATGAATACCTTTGAGAAAAAAAGAATGTTTGCTTTCCTCTAGTTGTGAAAACTTTTCACTTGTTTTGTGGTGGACTGTTTGCTTACAAGTGGCCCTATATCTTGTGGGGCCTGGGAGGTGTGCCCTCACATGTGGGTGGTACCTATGTTTGCCCAGGGTTTCTGAGGGGGGGCTATAAGGTCCCCCAAGGGGTCCTGGCAGCATCTCTGTTCCAAACATTACATTTATTGACTGGACCTTTTCCCAGTAGAGAATGAAGAAGAATTTCCAAAAGCTATGGCTAGTCCTTTCCCTCAAGGAGCTCCCAACTTCACTGGGGAATAATTCACAGAAAATGTCCATGTGCCCTGCCTAGGCATTCAGAGAAGGAGGAGACCAGCGTGTCTTGAGAAAGTGGGCAGAATCTTCCTATGAGTGGCCAGCGGTGGAGCTTGGCCCTTTACAATGAACAAAATAGAGACAGGCTACATGAGTGGAGAGAGTTCTCCCCAGAGATGGGATGGGATGGACCCAAGAATACCAGGTGGAGGTCTACATCTAGGACAGAAAAAAAGGGAAACTGAGGTATGCTACAACTTCAACCAATGAACAGAAGGAAGCCTTGGAAATGATCCAATCCTTTCATTTTACAGATTAGGAACTGAGGCCAGGGAGATTAACTTGCCCCAAGTTACACAGGCAATCAATATCAGAACCAGGACTGGGGAGGGGTGTTTCTTTGTTTTAGTTTTGTTTTTCCTTCCTCTGTATCTCCAGTGCCCATGGTCTGACACAAAGTAGGTGCTTAATAGAAGCTTATCCACAACAATAATGATGATGGCGATGATCACACCCCCATTCTATGTCTCCAGAGTGTTTAACTAATGTATGTTGAATGGCTGAATGAATGAATTTTGAAGGAATGAACAACTGCACAGAGTACTTTAAAAAAGAAAAAACAACCACACTATCTAAAGGCTGCATTGGTAAAATGGCGCTTGCCCTGGCTCAGGGCACAGGATTAAGTCAGGTAGTTAAAGTCCAGTTGTGTGGGTTGCCTCATCCCTCTATGTGCTGGTGTGTCTGGACCTCACGTTATCCAGGCGTCTGGCATTAAAGCCACGTCTTACTCACAAGAAAGAAGACAGAACAATGGTGCCACATCAAATCATGTCTATGTTTTGTTTTCCATAAGCAGTTCCTGCTGAGTGTCAGAGGAGCTGGGCTGGGGAGGGGGAGTAAGTCCACTTTGAGAGTCTGGATGGAGCATGAGGACAGTCATGAAGTTGAGGCCTCAAATAGACACAAACTAGGGGAAGCAGAAGAAAAAGCTCAGTTAGGATCCAAAGGGGCTTCATGGTTAATGGGATTGTGTGTGTTTGTTATGTGGGGGGTGGACAGTCTTCTGGGCCATTTAGACCGACTAGCTCCTCCTGCTGGCTCTAGAAACTTGCCAACTCTATCCTTTATGTGCTTTTGATGGGGCCTAAATATAAGGACTGGTTCACCAGGATTTTGACAGGCTTAGTCTTCCATCAAGTGTCTGTTAGGCGCCCTTTAAGAGAGAGCCGGAGATGTTCATTTAATGAATTCTATTCCTACTTACACCAGAAACATCCTTGCCCTGTCTTGGCAGAATGAGGGCATCTGAGCTCATTCCTGGTATCTCCCTGTCTGGGACCTCTGAGATGAGAAACCAATCAGCCCACCTGAGCATGGGCTCCTCCCCTCCCTGGAAAAGCCACCACCTTTGACTGGGTCATCCATTTGCCCTGACACTGGGCTGACTGATACAGCACCTGGCAACCCACCTATTGACCAGAAGGAGGGGAGATGAAAAAAGCATGCCAGAATCTTCATGGGTGGGCCCCTCTTTCCTGACCCCCTCCCTCCTCCTTCTGTGGCCTGCAGAACATGGCCCCAGGGATGCAGCAACCACTCACCAGAGACTGAGACCCAGATGAATCTGCACCTGAAACTCTTCTCTTGCCTTTACTCCAGGTTTCTCATCCCAGAACTTAATTATTCCTTTGTATGAATTAAAATACATTATAATAAAAGTCTGTTGCTTAATATAGTCAGCCTAGAGAAAGCTGACTTTGGAGACCATGAGATCTGCATTCAAGTTCCACATCTGACACGTCCTGGCTGTGTGACCCTGGACAAGTCACTTACTCTGCTTTGGTAGAGGGAGCTTCTTCACCTGGGAAATCCCTATAGCATTAAATCCTATCCCTATGGCCTTATGCATTTCTGGACATCCATGCTCTTTTTGTGAAACCTCCCCAGGTCTCCAAATGGCTGTGTGGACCAAGATGGTCACATATAGGTTGAATTAGATCCCTTCTATCTCTAAGATGCTGACTGTTGTGAATCAATCAATAAATAATTATTATAACAAATGCCTAACTATGTGCTTGGTGGTCCCCTAGTATGACACCCTCCCCGCTCCAGTGTAGCCATCACTGATCCTCAGCTTCCTCACCTCTGAAATAGGGAAATGAATATTGGCACCACCTACCTCATGGGGCTCTTGTATGGACAATGTTTGGCATTCAACTCAAGGAGCTTGAGAAACAGGCCATCTTATTAGCTCCTCATCATAGTGTCTTTATCATCTGAACTCAGCCATTATATCCTCTTAATGTTTTAACTGTTCCATGCATTTGTTCATTATTGGTTTGATGGGACTGACCATCCTCCCTTCCCTACAAAGGGGATGGAATGTGGGTTTGCAATGTTACATGTCCCATCCAATACAAGCAAGGTATTGGCTGATTTTCCTGAACTGCCCTTTTCCTCCTTTTAAAATCTTTGTTACCACAGATGGCTCAGGGGGGAGGGGAGGGAAAGGGGACATTGGTAAGAAAAGAATGGAGATATAAAAGCAAGAAGCATCAATAAAAAGATTAATTTTTTAAATGGATTCAGTAGAAAGAGCTCTAAACTTCCAAGGAGGTGCAGACTTAGACTCAGTCAATCTGGGTTCCACTCTCAGCTTTGTGGCTAACCTAGCGTTTGACCTTGGGAAAGTTCTCTTTCCTTTCTGGTCCTTCTGGCTTTCTTTGATGCCTCAATAAGGCATAATGGGCAGAGATCTGAGTTCCAACCTCCCTTCTGCCAATTCGTATAATACCTGGGTAGCCCTGGGCAAGTCACCTTCCCCCCTCTTGGACTCATTTTCTCCTTTTGTGAGAGTGAAAGGGAAGGGGTACCAGACTAACGACCCTTCCTACTCTAGATCTGTCAGCCTATGATCTGTAAAGAGGGGACTCGACTAGGTGATATCAAAGCTCCCCTTCAGTCCTCCAGCAGTGTTAATATTGCCTGTTGAGGTGATAACTCCCTTGAGTTCTGGCTTCACTCCATCCATTTGGTCTCCCTCAGGACACACACAGAGCCCCCTGATAACTCCCTCAACCTGCTCACCTTATCCCTGAATTTTGCAGGTTTTCACCATGGAGTCTCAGAATACCACCACCATTTGCTTCGATGCTGACCTTTCGGTTTCCAATAACTGTCTTCAATGTACTCACTCCCTCATCCAACATGGTTAAGAAATGACATCCTCTGATTAATGAAGTATTCTCATTAATGGCAATGCCATGCATATCATTAGGACTCCCAATTTTCCAAGCATTTCAAACACAATAAAAATACAGTGATCATGAGAATAACACTCGGTGGAACATTTCCTTGATTCAGTGGGCCCCTCAGGATCATGTGGGACCTCGGGGTCATCATCACGAATGTCAATTATCATCAGAATATATTAACTTCAACTCTATCAACCCTAAATCTCTATTAACCAACACTTCCTGCTTTTCACCAGAAAGAGATGTTCATAGCACTGAGCCTGACAACCTAATCAAAAATAGATTAAATTAGGTTCGGTAGCATGCTAAGTGTTAAGTGCATTCTAAATTAACTAAGTGTTTAAATTAATTAAGTGTTAAGGGCAGTTTAGATTAATCTAGTTCTTTAAAAATTCTTCATCTATATGTGATATATGTGATGACTGCATTCATCCAGGACCCTAATTAAGTGTCTCTGTAACAAGTTGCTTCTGCAAAGACAATGTGGAGCAGGAGATATGGAATTAGTTTTGGAGCCTGCTTCTGTGACTTATTATCTGTTATTTCTCTGGGACTCAGTTTCCTCAACTGCAAAATGAAGGGGTTGGCCCCTCCCAGGTCTAAATCTATGAATTTAAGTGTTTGTTAAAAGCTCTCTATGAGAGAGGACAAAGTTAATTTGAAAAATCTGCATCTTCTTTCTTCTATCAGACACATTAAAGAGAATGTCCACTTTTCTCCATGGAAAACTGTCAGCAACACACCTCTTGAGTATGAGCGCTCATTGTATTTTGGCATCTTTTCGGCAATGATTAGTAAGATGCTTTGCAGGCTAAACTTTACTAAATAAAACAGGCAATTTTGTGAGAGAAAGAGACATAGATAGAAAATCACAAAGGGATAGAGAGGAGGAGGGAGAAGCAGGGAGAGAGAGAGAGAGAGAGAGAGAGAGAGAGAGAGAGAGAGAGAGAGAGAGAGAGAGACAGAGAGACAGAGAGAGACACAGAGAGAGAGAGAGAGAGAGGCAGAGATAGAGATAGAGATAGAGACAGAGAGAGGCGGGGGGGGGGGAGAGAATATTTCCCATTCACCTCCAATAGTTAAATAGCCAAAGAATATGAATAAACAATTTCCAAAGGAAGAAATCCAAATCATCAACAACCTTTTGGAAAAAAAATGCTCTAAATCACTAAAAAGGAAAGGAAGGAGTTAGCATTTGTACAGAATTTATTTTGTTTCAGGCTCTGTATTGTGCTTTTGCAAATATCTCATTTGATGTTAATATTTTATTAGTATTAATATTTAGAGAAATGCAAATAAGGTAGTTCTGAGGTTCCATCTAACATTCACCAGGCTGGTAAAGATAGCAAAGGAGGAAAATGACAAATGTTGGAGGGGCTGTGGGAAAACAGGTGCCCTACACTATTGCAGGAGTTGTAAACTGATCCAGCCATTCTGGAATGCAATTTGGAACTATGCCCCCCAAAGTTATTAAATTGTATGTACCTTTTACCCAACAATATAAAAGGTAACGAGCACTTATTAAGCACCTACTGTGTGCCAGGTACTGTGCTAGGTGCTTTAGCTCATCTGAAGTTAAGGAGATATCTTCCTATTGGGGAATGGCTAAACAAAAGTGAGTGTGTGAATGTAATGAAATATTGGGCCATTCAAAATGGTGAAGAGGGCAGTTTCAGAGGAAACTAGGAAGACCTTTATGAACTGATGCAGAACAAAGTGAGAAGAATTAAGAGAAGGATTTAGAGCACGCTAATAGCACTAGAGATATAGAGAACTGTGAAAGATACCAGGACTCTGATCAATGCAATGACAAATGGCAAGCCCAAAAGAATGACAAAGAAACATGCTACCATCTCCTGCCAAAGAGGTGTTAGACTTGAAATGCAGACATTTTCAGGCATGGCCAATGAGGGAATTTGGTTCGCCAGATAATGCAGCTGTGTATAGAAGACTTTACTTTTAGCCTTTAAAATTTTTTATTTGCTCAGTGGAGGTGGGGTGGAGGTAGTTGGAAGCTTGGATTAATAAGAGAAAAAAATAAAAGAGAGAAAGAAACACTTTTACTTGGGACTAACAAACACAAGGAAATTTCTAGGTCAGTAACAAAAGATGCAAATCCATCAAAATGCCTGTCAGATATTAAGAATATCACCCTCCACAGTCACATGGTATACAAACTTTACTGAAACAAGAATGCAGAGGTTCACTGATCCACCAGCATGACCTCCCAGGCAGCCACCCAAGGAGTGCCAAAGCCACATGACAGGACTCCGCTGCTCGACTTGCCAACTGAGTTAAAAAGAGAGAGGAGCCAAGAGATTCTGTTCTTTTGCCTACCAGGAAGAAGAGAGAGGCCCACAAGCTTCCAGAATGAGGATTCTTGGAGAACTTGCTCCTTTGAGCCCCCATCACAATTTCTGACTTAGTCACATGAATCGTGGCATCACCAAATATTTCAGGGTTGGGAGGGACCTCATCAGCCATCTTGTCCAAACCAGACCTCAGAAGGATCCTCTGCTGTAACATGCCCAACAAGCATGGTCTCTACTTGAAGACCTCCAGGGAGGAGGAATTCACAACCGTCCCTCTTTGAGATAACTCTCATTTTTAAGAAAATGTTCCCGTCATCATCAAGCCTAAGCTGGCCCCTTTGCAACTCCTACTCATTGCTCCTGGTTATGTCCTCTTGGGTCAAAAGAGATGAAGTCTGGTCATCGCTCTGCCACATGATAATACCTCCAATTTCTGAAGACAGCTATCATGTCCCTCCCTGCTGAGTCTTCTCTTCTTCGGGCTAAACACATCTAATTCCTTCAACTGATCGTCAGATGAGATGGACTGGAGGCCCTTCACCATCCTGATTTTTTTTCCTCTGATGCTCTCCCAGTGGTCTCCTTCAGGATCCCCAGCTGCCCTGAGAGGTGGAGATAACATATTACCTCCTTCATCCCGACTCTATCAGCTAGTGACTCCTGCCCCCCATTTTAAAGGGACAAGTCAATTTCAAATCAAGAGGATCCTGCCCTGTTAGTGAGTCCTGAGTCCAGTCCTTTGGAAATCCAAGAGAAGAGGATGGAGCATTAATCCCCACCACCATCCTAAGGTTAGATGGTATCAACTGTACTTAGGACATTACCAAGGATGGATAGGGGGAGGAGAGGATCTTAACAACTTTCTGGCAGTGTATGTATTGTCACACCAATGCTACTTGTCTCTCTAGGTAGGATGTCAATTTCTTAAAGGCAGGAGGTTCAGTCATCTTTGTGAAAATAAAATGAGATAAAATTTGTAAAGCACTTTATTGTCTTTGTCACCATTTTTGAATCCCAAAATTTCTCAGTGTGCTCTGCTAGAGTCAACATTCAAAACACATTCTTCAAGTAAGACCAAAACCATGAATATTGAATGAATGAATCAGTAAATGAATTAATGAATTAGTAGAACACCATTTCAATTTGACTTAATTTGACTACAATGTTACAAAACCCTTTCAACCAACATCCTTCTGCCAAGATTCTCAACAAGGGAACCAGTTATCAAATATGTTTTGTCAGCCACAAAAAAAGTGTGACATATGCTCTGTTTAGAAATATTCCAGTGAAACGAGTGAATACAAGGGAATATTTGAAGGAAGGATGGGGATTTTTTTTAATTGACCCACAGAAAGAAATCAATCAAGGGCCACATACCAAAAGTAATTTTGTTCTTCTTTTTTCTTAGAAAGAGAAATAAACCATGCTCAGCTGACTTTTTAAATTAAGACTAGAGAACATAAAACTGTTTTTAATAAGTGGAACACTAAAAATACATTTTGTTCCATATTATGGACATTTTTGTGATGTGTTGTTTGTTTGGGATGTGGGGAGAAAAAAAAAGAGAAGGATAGGGTGAGGGGAAGAGTTCCTATGAGCTCCATTTGGGCAGAAAATGTCCCTTAGTCTCTGCTTTTCTCCTGGCTTCTAACACAAGACATACTTAGTAGCAGCTTAATAAGGTTTTTCTGAACTACATTGTTACTAAACAAAGTGAGAGAGGTAGAGAGAGGAAGAGAAACAGAGATAGGGGTGCACAGAGAAAAAGACTGACCAAAGAACATGGAAGATGAAAGGAAAGGAAGGCACATGGCAAAAGAAAGCTCTAGGCAGCTGTGGGGGGAGGGGGAGGCAGAGCCACATTTTGCTATTCAACTGGGCTAAGGGCTCCAAAATATTATCACCCCCTTTGAAATCTCTATTGTCTCATTAATCAACCCCTCCCACTTCAAGAACCCCAATCTTTTAACCTTTACAAGAATCACAGTGAATAGGATAAAGGGAGCAGCCCAGTAAGGCCAATATTAAACTCTGGGCAACAGCAGCAAGGATGCACTAAAAAGAACATTCAATTTGGAATCAGTGAACTTGGATTCAAATCTCAGGTCTGCCACAAGAGAAACATTTATCATAATCTAGACCTGCTGCATTTTCTTGGGGAGTAAAGCTAGGGGTCATGGAGGGAGACAAAGGAGGAGGCTAAGCATCTAGTTAAAATAATATTAGAAAGTAAAAGTGAATTTTAAAAGAAAATAGGTAAATGTCCTGAAGAAAAAGCCCAGAATAATTATGGAACTAAAAAGCTCAGGCTTTCAGGGAGTCAGAGGCCAGCCAGTGTGACCCTTACCTGAGCAGGAATCCCCATTCCAACGTATTTGCCAAGAGGTCATCCAGCCTTTGCTTGAAGATCTCCGATGAGGAGAAACCAGGGAGCTCCCCAGCCACCCACTTTTGGATAGCGCTAATTGTTAGCAAGTGTTTCCATACCTCAGTCTACAATCTGCCTCTCTACAACTTTCACCTGGTTCTGCCCTCTGGGGCCAAGCATACCCAGGTAACAAGTCCTTCAAATGCTTAAAGAATGGTCCCTCTGAGATCTCTCTTCTTCAGGCAGAATTACATCCCCAATAGATTGGAAACTGTTTGTATTCCGTCTCTTAGGATCCATCCCCTCCTACTTTCTGACCCAACAGAGTGAAGAAGCTTGGTTTCCCCCCCGCCCAAAAATGACTGGAATCCCTTTATATCCAACCTAAACAGAGACCTTGTTATCATCTACCTGGACAGTTCTTCTTGCCGGAGCTCTTTCCCGTACTCCAATTAACCCTTCAAAGGACTGCCAGATGAATCTCCCTAAATGCAAAGTTCTGGTCCTGTTTGAGTGGTTGAAAGGCTGTCACATGACAGCTGTGATGCCCTAGAGGACAGAATGAGGGGCAATGGGTAAAAGTTGTAAAGAGGCAAGGATTAAAGCCATCACAAGCCAAAATGGGCTGCCTCAGGAGGGGTAGGGTTTCCCCTCACTGGAAATCATCAGAGGCTCCATGACCACTTATTAGGTATCCAATCTGGGGGCACCTCTGGAAGTCCAAACCAAAGCAACTCTAAGTTATTGAAAAAGCCTGAGAAGAAGATTTCCAACCTTCCCAGAGCGGACCAAGGCCAAGCTCAAGCAAGATCAGGGGTCAGATGGAAGGTTTCAATCCAAGTTTGCTTAGGGTTAATGGGCATTTCCTAGTGCCTCCTTTTTGGTTTATGCTTGAAAAGATATGGAGAGGAAAGAAGAAGAGATGGAGAGAAGGAAGAAAGAAAGAAAAAAAGAAAGAAAGAAAAAGAGAGAGAAGGAGAAGGAAGAAAGAAAGAGTGAGAGGGAGGAAGGAAGGAAGGAAGGAAGGAAGGAAGGAAGGAAGGAAGGAAGGAAGGAAGGAAGGAAGGAAAAAGGAGTACATATGAGAAATACTTAAAGTACTTGCAGAATTTCTCTCCTGATGCAAGACGCAGCTACATGGATCACTTATAACTGACAATGGCAGAAGCTGATCCATGTTCAGAAACAATTGATAGTCGTTCATGGGACCCTGAAACAGAATCCACAGATTTTAAAAAGGAGCTATATCGAAAGGCAAGTAGGAGGCACACTGTCTTCGCTTGGAGAACCACTAAACAGAAACCTGCAGTGAGACCTCAATAAGAGCTGGGAAGGACCTGGGTCACGTCATCTTACTTGGGTGGAACCCTTCTTGATTCAATGCTCCAGTGTCCATGAAGTCATCCATGAGGGGGAACTCCTCCAGAGACACAGATCCAAAGCCAGCCACACCTCAGGAGATGGTTTCATGAGCTGTGATGGCCAAGAAAACCCAACACCCGAGGGCCAGCCTTGCCAGAAAGCTCTTCCTCCCTCTCCAGTCTTTGTTCACCACTCCCTTCAATTTGCTCTATAATCTAGCATCCCTGGCCTTTTTCCCGTTCTTTGCACATGACTCTCCATCTCCTTTTCTTCTATGCCTATAATATTCTCCTTTCTTTCCTCTATTTACTACTTTCCTTGCCTTCCTTTAAGACTCAGTTCAAATTCAATCTTTGGTACGAAGAATTCCCAGTTATCTCCCCTACCTTCCACCTCCTGATGCTAATGCCTGCTTTCTGAAATTACCATCTGTTTATACTGTATATGTTTTACATGTATGACTTCTTTGCATGTGGTCTCCCCTTAGACTGGAAGCTCCTTGAGAACAGGGACCATGTCTGCCCCCTCCCTTTTTGTATCCCCAGTGCTGAGCACAGTGCCTAGAATATAGTATTAAATAAATACTTGCCACCCAAACGGAGGCCTCCTGCAGAGGCTGAACAATTCCAGAAATATTTCTTAAGCACATTCTGTAACATATGTAGACAAAATAACCCCAATATCAATTATAATGTAATTGCTTCCAAGGAGAGATTTCATAAAGAGGGATGAGAATTTGAGGGAGGGACAGATTACTGACATCTGGAGAAAAGGAGTTGGGGTATCTTTGAAGGCTACATGGAAAAGTGGCCTTTGACCTGAGCCTTGAAGCAGGAAGGAGATTTTAACAGAACAGAGAATGGGGGCAGCTATTCTAGAAATGGAAAGGTGGGAAATGAACAAAGGCAGCAGATAACTCTGATCACTTGGATCCATTCACAGTGTTGGAGCACTCCCTCCACTGGTGTCCATCCCAACCCAGGCCAGGCTCCAATTTCTCCAAGTTTTGCCCTCTTTCCCATAGAGATGTATAATTTCTTTAGAAGCCTAGATTGGAGAAGTATGGTGGCTGCCTTCTAGTATGTGAGGACTGGGGGGGCAGAGAAGGGATTTGAGGTGTGCTTCTTCCCAGAGGGCAAAACTGAGAGTGATGGGTGAAGTTACAAAGAGGCAAGTTTGAGCCTTGTCTGGAAAGGCCTCCTTTATCACTGGAGCTATCCAAAAGCAGGATGGGCTGCTTCCAATATGTTCTCTAGGATCCCAGACATAGAGCTGGAATGGACCTTAGAATCCTTAGGTCTTCAGACCCAACTCTCTCATTTTACAGGGAAGATAACTGAGGCTAAAACTTGAGTGACTTGACCAGTCACGAAACTCTTCAGCATGAAGCAGGATTCAAATTTAGGTCTTCCTGACTCCTTCCACCTCTCTATCCACTGCACCACACTGCTCATTCATGGGTGTGTCTCCAAGTAGTCACTTTTGAGGAAGGGGATTCCCATGCAAGTGCAGCTTGGACAAGATGAACTTTAAAAATCCCTTCCAGGCCTGAGATTCAAACCCTTCATTTTAGAGATGAAATGAAGAAACTTTCTCAAGTTCACACAGGTAGTGAGTAGTGGAGCTCTGACTTGGATCCTAGACCTTTGCACCCCAAGTCCCAGATTCTTTCCACTATAACATAATTCGTCCTTGCAAATTGTTTTAATTAAGCCCTTCTGAATTGCTTTTTATCATCTGGGCAATATCTTCTCAGAGCTGTGACAGGTGGGATTAAAGTGATTTAAACCTGATTTTAATGTTATTTCCACTTTTTTCCACGAAACTTGCTGAAGTTTTCAAAAACAAAACAAGCTTCTCAAGAACTTGATCCCAGGGCAACAATTCTAAGAGTCACCCACGTGTTTTCAGCTAGGATTCCTTTCCCCCAGTTGTTTTTGTTTCCCCCCTCTTTGGTGGCCAACTTGATCTGGTGGACTTCCTTTCCTTAGGAGGAGAATAGGGAGGTCCATGTCCTTGGCTGGCTGCTCCTTCTCCATTTCTTGCTGGGTCACCATCATCTGCCCACCCTACCTCCAAGGGGAGATTCCCTCCAATGCTCTATATCTCTTACATACAGCCTTTCTCTCTATACTTCCTTCCATGATGATTTTTTTCTCCCATGGCTTAGATCCCATCTCTGTACAGATGCCTGCTAAATCTCTCTACCCATCCTGGATTTCTACCCTGAACTACAACCTATCTTCCATGCTCCAGAGTGGGCTTCCCTGCTTAGATGTCCTGTGAGCATTACAACATGGCTAAGCCAAACTCATTGTCATCCCCCGTGTCAGGACCAAGGTCCCTTTCTCTTCTACTCTTTCTCTACCTACGCAATTCTTGTCTACAGACAAATCTGTGGTAGAAGAGCCCCCTAACAACCTGGAGGAATTCCCCTGGGGCTTGTAATATTTCATGACTAACATCTGCTATCCCATAACCTCCCTCCACAGTTAGTCTATCTGATTTGGGGATCATACATGTCCTTGCAGATATGTTTCTACTGCATCTTGCATACCTGTCATTCCTTACATTTGCCATGTCTCCTCACCAGTCTTTGGATCACCTGCATTTTCATTTGTACTATTTGCAGTTTTAAGTCTTTGAAGAGCATGGTATTCCAAGAGTCATCATTTATCCCATTACCTGGAGAAAAAAAGAGGAGGTTTTGAGTCTAAGAGCAGCTTGGGATTGGTGAAAGTGATGGGCAGCTTCACAAACACAATCCAGCTCACTGATCTCTTCCTTCTATTCAGCTTCATAATCAGTTGCTTGTCCATCTCCTGTACAGATGATGGACCAACTCACTGGACTGCCCATCTAATTGCATGTCCTTGTCTTTGAAAACTCATTAAGCATCTTTAAAGGGCCTGGAGAAAGATATGGCTTCCCCAAAAAAATGGTCTCTGAAGAAAGATGACTCAAGTATGCCTTTGCTTGGGCTACTCCCCATTTTACTACTCTGAATTACCTGGCATTTACTACTCTGGATCATCTGGCATTCAGGGCCCTCTACCATCGAGTGCCTCCCTCCTGTTCCAGCCTTGGCTGTGTCTTTTTTTCTTCAATAACTAAAATATCTGAGTTGCTGATCTCTGGACATGCCTACACTTGCCTGCATAGAATTCCTAAATATAGATTTTGATAGAGACCTCAGAGGCTATTGAGTCCAACTCCCTCATTTTGAGGCTCAGAAGAGGTTAAGTAATCACACAAGATCATACAGCTAGTAAGCATCTGAGGCAGGATTCAAATTCAGGTCTTCCTAACTCCAAGTTCAGTGGTCTGTTCACCATACCATCTGCATAGGCTGTCTGCCTTAAAGAAGTTAAAGAGAATCAGAAATAGTTGGACTAATAGCTAAGTGTTCTATAAATCTGAAAACATATATTACCTAGGAAAAATTTTACTTTTTCATGAGAATTGTCAGAACTGGAAAACAGTCTCACAGAAATCTAATTTAGATTAGCATCGTCTTATACCAAATACCGTAATAAACTCAAAATGGATATATGACTTGACTGTTAAAGATCAAAGTATAAAAAAAACATAGAAAAGAACCAAATGAGTTCACTTTCAGTCACAGCTAAGAGATGAATTCTTAACCAAACAAGGGACAGAAGTTCTTACAAAAGATTAAATAGATCATTTTGATGGTCTGAAATTTGAAAGATTTGCATAAACAAAATTAATGCAACTAAGAGAAGAAGAGAAGTAATTGACTGGGAAGTCTTTGTAGCAAATATCTCTCAAAAGAGACTAATATGCAAGTCAGATAGGCAGCTAACAGATAAGACCAAAAGCCATTCCTTACTAGACATGAATAGTTTTCAGAAGAATTGCCAACTATTAAAGGCCATATAAAATAAAGGCTCAAACCACTCATAATAAGAGAAATGCAAATCAAAGTAGCTCTGAAGTTTCCCCTTGTACCCATAAAATTGGCAAAGATGACAAAAGACAGTCAAAATTGAAGAGGTTGTGGAAAGACAAGCATACTAAGGCCCTACTTATCAGAGGAGCTGCAAATTGGTCCAACCATTTTGAAAAGCAATTTGGAAGTATGCAAGAAAGTGACTAAAATTCCCATACCCTTTAACTCACAGATTCCATTGCTAGGCAGACACCATAATGAAGTCAATGGGAAAATGAAAGTCTAATATGTACATATATATATAATATATATATACACACACATATATACACATATATACATATATACATATATACACATACATATAGACATACACACATATACATATATACACACATATATATACACATATACACACACATATATACATACACACACACACATATATATATACATATATATATAAATACACACATATTTTTATCTAATGGTAGCCATTTTGAGGAGGTAGAGGGAAGAAAAAAGGGGGGAAGTTACATGATAAATTTATTGTATATTTAAAAGGAATAGCAAGTTGTACATAATAGATTTGCAGTTTCATATGCAATCTTTCTCTTTTTGTTCTACTATATTATGGAAATGCTTCTTTTATTTCATAAATTAAAATAAATAGAAATTTTTTAAAAAGATAATAATGATCAAGGGGGACATCAAAGAAGAGATTTGAGAAGGCACCTCACACTGCATCTCTGGAGATGCAGGGTGGTAGGGGTGTGGAACACTACATGTAGTGACAGACTTTTTTAGCTTTGCTGGAATATCCCCCATATATATATACACATATGCACACATGCCTTTTCTATTCTTTATTAGAAGGGGTGGCTTTCTGGGAAGGGGAGCAATAAAACTTTATTTTTTTTAAAGACACCATCTCCAGTTATTGTATATAGCTGGCTCATTCTCTCCAACTGAAATGTAATCTTCTTGAAGTCAAGGATCACTTCATTTGTGTCATTGTGTTCCTGGGACCTTGCACAGTAGTTGGCCCAAGGTAATGACTTAATAAATGGTTGTTGATGGGATAAACAAATGAAAAAAAAGAACAAATGAATGAATAAATGAATAGGTTGCAATAAGTGGACTATGGAATAGTGGCTGGAGCGCTGGCCTCCAATCCTGCCTCTGACACTCCCCTGGCCATAGGATCCTCTACTGATCCAATCCCAGTCTACCCCCATCCTGCCCCATCATTCTTGTCTGTTTCCTCATCTGCCAGACGGGCTATAAGGCCCCTTCCAGCCAGGGTCCATTGTACCACAGAAAGAACACTAGAGCTACAGACAGACAACTTAGGTTGGAATTCTGGTTCTTCCACTTACTAGCCATGTGACCCTGAGCAAGTCATTTAATTTCCTGGAGCTTCAGTTTTCACAACTGCCAAAAGAGGGGGATTGGAGCGGATGATCTCTAAGGTCCGTCCCAGCTCCAAATCCCTAGTCCTATGACTCAGGCCAGTTCCTACTTCCCTCCCAACCCCCCCCCCCCGCCAGTTTGCACATGGAGAACCTGGCACCCAATGCACCTACAGGATCTCTCCAAAGCTGCAGCCAAACTCCACGAAAGCCATTTTGCTCACAACCAAAAGATGAGGGAAGTGAGTGAATGAAAGGAAATTCACCAAGAAGTCTGCCCAATAACTCAGGGCCTCAATCATTTCTCAAGCACCTCTTCTTTACTTCTTGTATGTCAGAAACTATGGAGGGGAAGGCATATTGCCCAGTTATTGGGCCTAGGGCCAGCATGCCGTTAGGCCAAGAGGACACTTCATATAGGGGCAGGAAAGCATTGGTTGCCAGGTAAGTTTCTCAACTAGAAGCCAGGTTTTCTAGGCTGCTCTAACAGAAAGGCTTCAGTCCACATTTTCATCTCCTTCAATAAGACTCGGGTCAAACAATTCCCAACCTACCACAGAGTCTGAAGAACGGCCTTAACACAGACTAATGACACTTAAATTAGGTATTTCCTGCAGTTCTTGCAATAGGAGAGGAGGTCATGGTTACTGGCCCAAAGAGAATTATATCAGCTCAGCAAAGTGGATTATCTATATAGGGGCTGGAGCTGGGAGGAGAACTAGCAGCAGCCTCCAGCAGAGCCCAAGACAGGAGGGTGGAAGAAGAGAGGAAAACTGACCATGGCAGCCGGGAACACAGAAGGTGCCATCTCAAGATGGCAGCCACAGCTGGTCAGTTTCATCTCCCCCTAACTCTGCTGCAGTATGGAGGAAAATAAAGTAATCACAGACGCTAACCTAGGAAAAAGTGTGATATGGAATAACCAGAAAACTTGAGCTCTCAGTGATCTAGGCAACTCTCTCACACTAAAAGTTGAAGAGAAGGTGCCAACCTGCTTTGGGAAGGAGAGTTCCCTGGACCAATAAAACCACAGCTCCTGTCCCTGTCCTTGTCTCTGTCGCTCTCTTTGTCCCTGCTATTTATCCATCTCTTTCCCATTTGCCAAGCCCTAAAATTCCATTATCCCATCTGAACTTCAAGCAGCCCTCTGAGGTGGTCCCTGCAGGTATCACACTGATGGATGGAGACTCTCTGAAGTCACAGAGAGAAACTGGAAGGAGTCAGACCAGATGTGGAGGCAGGTGACCCGGGTTCCTTACAATGTGACCTTAGACAACTCACTGAGTCTTTCTGGGCCGTTTTTCCCCCTTCTGTAAATGGGGTGATCAGAGCAGGAAAGTGTCAAGGCACCTTCTAATTCTAGGTCTGTGACCATGTTGCCTGTCCAGGATGGCCCAGCTACCAAAAATCATGGGTAGGATTTTAACATGTCTCTTTCCAATGCCAGGTTACCCACACTGTCCAGGGTGCAACCCAGCCTTTCTTAGGAAAGAACATTGGAAGATAGGCAGTCGAAGTACGCGGGCAGCTAGGTGGTGCCATAGAGTGGGCTGGGATTCAGGAAGACTCATCTTTCTGAGTTCAAATCCAACCTCAGACACTTCCTAGCTGTGTGACCCTGGGCAAGTCACTTAATCCTGTCTGCCTCAGTTTCCTCATCTGTAAAATGAGCTAGAGAATGAAATGACAAACCCCAGTCCAGAATCTCTGCCAAGGAAACCCCAAATGGGGTCACAGAGAGTCAGACAAAACTGAAATGCTGGACCAACAACAAAGTCAAAGTATACAGTTTTCAAAAGAGGAAATGCAAGTTATCGGCAACCATGCGAAAGGATGTTCCATATCTCCAATAACAAGAGGAACATAAATGAAAACAATTCCAACGATTCCCCCCACACTCAGAAAAATGGCAAAAGGGGATCAATATTGGAGGGGAAACAGGCCCCCTCGCATACTATGGATAGAGCTGTGAATCGCCCCAAATTCAGGAAAACAATGTGGAATTTTCCTAAGAAAACCATTGAACTGTACACACCGTTTGACCAAGAAATGTCCCTGCTAAGCATATGCCCCAAGGCCATTCACCAAAGAGGGAAGGGTCGCCTCTGCCAGGGCCCTTCCTGCTTATGACCCGATTCCAGTCTGCCTCCTTCTTACCAATCGGACTCTGGACGTCATGAGTGGGAGCTGGCACCGAATCCTTCCTGCCACTCACCCCACTGAAAATCCTCACACAGAGAAAGGAACATCGGTTTGGAGGTTTTTTTTTGGAAGAATTTCAAGACCTCCCTTTGACGTGACTAACACCCCAGGCTCTACCCTCTGCCCTTGGAAAACTAGTGTGTCCAGAGTGAAAGATCCCTGCAGTGGTCAGGAAAGTCTGTGACCCAGCCAGCCCTTCGAGCTTCGGAGAGCATTTCACAATGACCATTTCCAAATGTCAGTCCAGGTGGCCATCCCTGCCCCTGCCAATGGCAACAGCTCAGGAAGGCCAGCTGTTCTTCCTTATTTCGGCATCACTGCTTCAGGAATGGGAGTGTGAAGAAGAAATGATGCTGAGCAAGAGAGGGGCCTGGTGGCCCCTTAAAGGTAAGGAAAGACAAAGTAATTTTGAAGAAACCTCTGAGGGACCAGGAAATGCACTGCAGACAGCCTGGGCAAAGACAAAGAGGCAGGAGATGATGGGGAACAGAAAGGAGGACAATTTGGCTGAACGGCTGAATGGGGGAGGGGGAGTGACGGAGGCTGAAGCCACCTAAGGAAGGGCTTGTAATGCCGTATGGAGGAGATCGTAGACAGTGTTTTAAGGTTTACAGAGTTCCTTACAGACATGATCTCCTTTCAGCCTCCCAGAAACCCCAGGAGGTGGGTGTTAAGGTACTATTATCCCATTTTATAGATAGGAAACCTGAGGCTCAGAGAGGGAAGATTTTAGTGTCTGAAAGGCACCTGCCTTGTCTCTGCTGGGGCCTCTGAGCTCTGGAGGAAGGACAAGTGAGGAAAACGACTGATGTGCTTCCTAAGGAGTGGGGAGTTTATCGTGTCCTGGTCTGTCTGGCCCAGTCTCTTCTGACAGAGCCCAGGAGACACTTGCTGGGTAAAGCTGAAGGAAGCTGGAGTCAGGAACCACCTGCCTTTCGACTGACCCTAGGCCCAAAGCCCTTGGAGGACTCGGGTCCTAGAGCCACTTTAGAATCTCAGAAGGCTCTCTGAGTGCCAGCCTCTTCCTGCTCGCTCCATTGGCTGGTTCCTATTTGGACCTCACTGGGACATGGGAAAGCCCTCAAAGATGAACTTGCCCAACCCTCTCATTTCTGAGGCCCGGGGAGGAGGAGGGCCTTCCCCAAGGCCACACAGATATTTAGTGACAGAGATAGGATTTCTCCCTTCCCCTGTGCAACATTGCTTCTCAGGGATGCTCCCATGTCCCAGCTGTGCCGAGTCAAGAAAGCGAGCCATACTCATAGAGGGCCCTTTTACAAGCCGTTAGCTCACTCGAGTCTCATAAAAATGCTGGGAGGTTAAATCAGCAGATGTTAGAACTTAGCAAAGCCATAACTAGGGTGGGGAAACGAGCCTTTAGCCCTGGGCACTTACATTTATAAGGCACTGACAGCTCTCCAAGGCCTTCAGAAGGTTGAAACAACTGAGCTCAGCACCTAATTAGCAAGAATTGGTTAAAATAGGGAGCTGCTGGACAGCTGGCTTTCTCCCAGAGGCCTCACTCTGGGTGCCTTTCCCCAGAACCTGGCCTTTCTATGTTCCCATCCCCAGCAGTGGCTTTCTTAGTAGTCTAGTCAGGTCCCTAACCAGAACTTGAGTCATTAGATGAGGTCTCTCCCCGAGCTTTTCCATCACAACTGAATTTGACTTTAAAAGTTAACTTAAGGGTGAATTTAGAGGAAGCTGGTGGATAGCACACTAGAAGACCTGAGTTCAAATCTAATCTCAGACACAGTTTGACCCCAGACAAGCCACTTAACCTCTGTTTGCTTCTGTTTCCTCAGCAGTAAAACTGGGATAATAATGAGGCTATAGTGAGGATCGAAGGAGATTCTTAACATGATGCCTAGTCCACAGCAGCCATCATGTAAATGTTTCTCCCTTTCCCTTTCTCCCCCTTCTCATTTGCTTTCAGGACCAGGATTGTTAGCTATGGGTCAAATCCTTATAGATCACAGGATCGTAATGGTGGACCTAGAAGTGATCTTAGAGACCATCAAGCCCAACCCTGTCATTCTACAGAAAAGGAAACTGAGTCCCAGTGAGGAAAAAGAGGGTCAAAGGAGGGATTTGAGTCTGAGCCTTCTCAATTACAAACCCAGTATCCTAACCACTTTTTTCCCTTTTTTCTGCCCCAGACCTTTGATTTCATGGGTATAGGGAACCCCTGGTGCAGAAGCTCCTTCTACCAATGCTGAATGGCAGCCACTCAGCAATCCAGGGTCTCAGAGGTTCCTGGAGCACTTGGATTAAGTAACTTGCCCAGAGTTCCATAGCCAGGATTTTGTCATAGAAGAGGTGAACCCAGGTATTTCAGACAGTGAAACCAGTTAAATGATAGGTCACAGTCTCACTTTCCTCCCCCCTTCTCATTTTGCGGAGGAGATAGCCAAGGGCAGGGAAAGCTAAGTGATTAATCAGTGCCCTTCTGACTTGAAATCCCCAAATCTCAAAGTCGGAGGAGGAGACAGAGGTCCCAGTGGCTGCTTAGAGGTTTGCCGCAAGCTGACCCATCTCCCAAGTGCAGAGCCCGGCTCAGAACCTGGCCAGGCTTCGGGTCCAAAAGTTGGAACTCATTCCATTCAATACCACCTGGGCAGGAACTCCAAATTCAGGGTTCCCTTCTATTCAGTCCTGCCTCTGGACCGAAGCTCAGTGCTCATTCCCTTCAGCTGCGGACCCCTCTCCGTCCCCTCCTGCCTCAACCCTCCTCTCTCCCCCTGCGCAGGCAGAATCTGTCCAGAGCGATGCTAATACCATAGAGGAGCTTCGAGTAATCCAAAGGAGTCTTACATTCTTTGAAAGCCAGACCACAGGCTCTGGTCTGCCTGGCATTACCTTCTTGAGCCAGAGCTGGCTGTCAGATGTAGTGGAGCTCGCTCTGTTGTCTATGGCCGACAGGGGCATGATTGGATAAACTTGAGTAGTGCGCTAATGAGCCTGAGGTCTAGGGTTCAATCCCCCTGTGAGCTAATTAGCTTCATTCTGCCCACAGCCACAGACCCCACTTGCGACCCCAGCCAGTCATCTCACAGAAACACGCTATTGGGCACGAGGCGGACTGGGCAAAGGAGAGTATAAGATCAGGGTGGAGCCATCATTACCATTGGCAGGGGGTAAGAAAACCTCCTATGTCTGTGCCCTAGAAATGATGGACCAGTAGGATCCCCTGCATGGACAAAGGAGAAAATGTATCACTTCTGTGGCTGGCTTTGTCCTTCCATAAAATAGCAAGGGAGTTAGAGCACGGGACCCTAAAGGTGTGGGACATCTTGAATTTCTTCTGGACATATTTTTGTTTAACAATGAGACAGTATACTGCCACATCTGATTGGCCCAGCAAGGCCAACTGAGACTGAGCCAGGCACCCAGCCACAAGTGCCAGGGGATGAGAAGAATCTGGATCTCTGCTTCTCTCCTACTTTCAAGAGTCTGCCGATGTCTGAGTTTTCCATACTAGGTACTAAGTACATTTCCAGGTTCATCGTGGTCAGGCACCCAGCCCAATATCCTTTTTGGAAAATGTCTCTATGCTCTCCTTTGCTACTGGATCCTCAGAGGGAGCCCCCGAGACTGGTAGGCGCCATACCTATCCTGTTCCCCAGAAGTGAAGGTCAGACAGCCTCAAGGGGCAATTGGACTTTTGCCGGGAGACCTCTCTCTACTTCTCCAGATGGTAGGGCAAGGGTAGCCTGGCCCCTCATGGAATGCTATTTAGTGACTGGACTCCTGGAAATTTCTCCTGTTGTCTCAGCCTAGAGAATATAAGAAATTATAGAACATTAGTTCTGGAAAGGATCTTAGGGACCATTTCATTCAGTCCCCCCACTTTACAGAGAAGGAAACAGGCCAAGAGCAAAAAAGTTAGTTGTTCAAGCTGACATAGTGACTAGTGGCAAAGTCAGAGCTCAGCTTCAAGCTTCTCAGCCCTCTAGTGCAGAGAGAATGAATCGTCTTCATTAAAGCAGCAGTTTTTAATCTGTAGGCCATAGAGTTCTTACCATGAGGCCGTATCTAGCCATGAGTTCTCTCATTCAGTGGTTACTAAAAGTACAAAGTTGTATCATCTCCTGACAGGCAGTGCACTGCAGTGGACAGCAAGCTGGGTTTGCCTGTCGCTGCTGCTTAACCACCACTATATGGTATTTCCCTGTTGGACCATTTATTTCCTTCCCCGTATAATGGGGGGGGGGACTTCATCTCTAACAAAATTTCCATAATCCTGTGTCTTCATCTGGGATATTTTTTGGCACTAAAAAGGATCCACATGGTTGAAAAGGTTGGCCATAGTGGCATTGACTACATTAGCTGCCATGTTTTCCATCTTCAGCTCCAGCTCTCAGGTCCTTCCCTCCCTTCACGGCTTGGCTAAAGTGCCACCTCCTCCTCTAAGAAGCTTCTCCTAATTCCCCTGGATGTTAGTGGTCACACACTCCAGCCCCACCAAGAAATTACTCTATACATGCTTTGTATTTGCTTTTATGTGTATGCTGTTTCCCTCTGCTGAAACATAAGCTCCTTGAGGGGACTTGTGGCCCCAGTACTTAGCATGGTGCCCTCCACAAAGTAGGGGCTTAGTAAATGCTTGCCAACACCATCCTTCTCTTGCCCAGGGCAGCTAGCATGCTTGTCAAAGAAGACAGAAACCCCCAGCGTGAGAATCTAAAGAAGGAAAGCTGGGCTTGGCCCTTGGCAGCACATCTGGCATCTGGCATCTTCCCTGGTTGAGGGTGATATGTGGCCTCCATAAACACATCCAGACTCAGAAGCTCCCATCGTGCCCAGTCAGCATTCCGAGTGCAGGAAGCCCTGGTTGAGGGAGGAGGGGGAAGCCAGAAGGAACCAGCACAAGCCCCTCAAGAGTGGGTCAATCCACACAGTGGATTGTGTTCAAATTTTGGCCCTGCTGCTTGCTACCCATGAGGAGGTTGTCCTAAATGACCTCTCAGGTCCTTGACACCTCTAGGGCCTTGTTACATCAACTTGAACAACAGAATTTGTCCAACAGAAAAAAAGTAACCTCACTCTGATTTCCAGAGGGACAAAAGGGCAGAGACATAAAACTCCTATTTTAACCCCAAACTAGTGATAAAAATGAAAGAACCAGAGCTGTCATCATCATCACCACCACCACCATCACCACTACCACCATCATCACCATCACCACCACCACCACCACCACCACCACCACCATCATCATCATCAATAGCTAATGCTTATATAGCACCTGCTATGTGCTGGGCACTGTACTAAGTACTTTACCTCATCTGATGCTCACAATACTGGGAGGCATTCTTATGCTCATTTTGGAGTTGAGGAACAGAGGTTAAGTGACTTGCCAAGGGTCACATAGCTAGTAAGTGTCTGAGACCAGACATGACAGAAACTCAGAGTTCAAAGGACCTCAGAGACCATCCAGTCCAATCCATACCCTCCTTCTCCCCACCAAAACTCCCACTACAACACCCCTGATAAGTGCTCATCCAAGGTGTCAGGCAATTCATGATGTCTCCCTCCCTGGCAGTCCTTCCCACCCTGGGACAGTGCCAGCTCTTAGGAAGCTTCATAACTGACAACAAGTGTACATATGCCTCTTTGTAACTTCTCCCTTTTGTTCCCTTTGGGGTCCTAACACAAAAGGTCTGTTCCTCCACCATGTAACAGACAGCTCATAGACTACTCTAAGATAGCACTTGTGGCCCCTTCCTGAGAACCTTTTTTTTCATGCTAAATACCCCTAGATCCGTCAACTTCAAATGGACTGAAAAATAACAGTAGTTCATGTAAACATCTATGATAAGGAGACAGTGCACTCCCAGATACCTGAATGTCTCCGGTGGCTTTAGGTGACATGCCTGCTTTGCTTTGAAATCTTTATTTTAAAGCTCTTTCACCTTTCCTGACACATTTGAGCCTTTCTTGCAGAAATTGCTCTGAGTTCCATTGCATTGCCTGGAATTGTGACCCCTTCTTAATAGCCCCTTTAGGAGTTAGCATTGTAATTTGGGTAAGCCTCCAACTCTCTTTCTTTGTTTGGAATGTTTGGCTATCCAGAAGCACAGTCTTGCCAGAGTACACTTGGCTAGCAACTGGGTCAAGGATGATTTATGAACATGAACGGCCTTCAAGGACATGAAGGTGGAGACCAAGGTCTGTTCTCTATCTTCACTCATTAAGGAAACATCCAAAGAGCAGAAGAGTTTGGGGCTAACTGTTGTAAGGCATTTTCTAGTTGTAATGATCAGATGATGCCCAAATGGACAGCAAAAGAGATCGTGGCATCTCTCCTTGGCTGACTAGATATCCTCAGGGTTTGGCATTGTCCCCCATCTCTATGTTATTGCCCTTGGCTGTCTCTCATGCATGGAATATACTCCCTGCTTACTTATTTCTGTTTCTTAGGATCCTGAACTGTTTTCAGGGCTCAGCTCAGGTGACACCTCCAACAGAAAACCTTCCTTAGTCCCCAAACTTGACCATGTTTCCTCTTCAGATAATCTTGTATTAACTAATTTGCATATATGTTGTATTCCACCCAACTCCCTGGGTGGATATCAGCTCCTTGAGGACAGAGGTTGATCTGTTTTTGCCTTTGAGCCCCTAAAACCTTTCTTGGTACCTAGAACTTGGTAGGTGTTTAATAAATGCTTGTTGAATTGTGCTTTGATAACTTTGATAGACTTAGATCTTCTCAGCAATGCAAGGATCTAAGACAACTCCAAAAGACTCATGATGGAAAATGCCATGTACATCCAGAGAAAGAACTATGGAGTCTGAATGTAGATGGAAGCATACTATTTGCTCTCTCTTTTTTGTGTGTCTTCTTTCTTGTGGTTCCTCCCACTGGTTCCAATTCTTCTTTACAACATGACTAATGTGAAAATTTGTTTAATATGAATGTATATGTAGAGACTGTATCAGATTGCATGCTGTCTTGGGGAGGGGAAGGAGAAGGAAAGAGGAGCAGAAAATGTAGAACTCAAAATTTATGGAAGTGAATGTTGAAAAGTAAAAATTAATTAATTGAAATTTAAGAAAAAATGCTTGTTGAATTGTACTGAATGCCCTAGAAACTCTGAAGACTCTACTAGATAAGATCTCACTGTTGTCTCCTCTAGAAGCAAGAGATTGACTAAATCCCCAAACTAAAGTTGGAAGGGCCCTTCGAGGCTATCCATTTACAGTTGAAGAAGCTGAGTCCTCGTGAGAAATGTACTTGCCCAAGGTCACACAAGTAGAAAGTGTGGGGGATGGGATTTGAACCCAGGCCCTCTGCCTCCAAGCCCAGAACTCTTTCTCCCTAGGCCATGCTGCCTCTCTGCCTTCAGAAGATGTCATGACTCCTTGAAATAGTGCAAAACAATCCGATTTTCCTAAGAGAACAAGGGATTTTGTCAAAATTAAGCTATGAGTGAATAAGATAGAACTCCACAGACCTACATTTTCACATATGAAATTTTTTTTAAAATTCAAGGCATAAGTTTTCCCCTAATTTGCATGAAAATAGTGGTCAGGGTTACCCATGTTTTCCCAAGTTACCCAATGGCATCCTAAGGGGAAAACTTCCTGTGTTCAGCCCAGCAATTGACCAAACCACTGAGAGCCAGTACATCCTAAAATCCTCCCCACTCCCAGGAGTTTCAGTGCTTCTTCCAGTCTATCCATCTTGCATCACTTGAAAGTACCATTGACTGAGAGGTCCTGGTGGGTAGAGATGCTCTGGGCCACTGATGATGTTCCTTCCACTTTAACCTTCATCTACCTGAGGAACAAGAGTTTATGTCTATGCAGCAGATGCTGTTAAAGACTCACTCCCCCCACCACCCCCACTATCCCTACCCCCATTGAAGTTCGAGTTAGTCATATTTGGGGTAAAGACATCAGGGAAGGAGATATTTGTCCGGCAACAAGGAAAAATGGTAGCTGTGGTAGAGAATTAGATAGACGCAAGTCAAAGGAAGGGTAAGATGGTGGCCCCCTCCCCCATGTTCTGGGCTCTCATAGTTGACAGGATTTACTCTCAAGATTTCTAAAAAATTTCCCTAAATGTCATCTTCAAGAAAAAAGGACACATAGCTGCACTGAATCAGATGGACAAAAGGACCAAAGACTTAACTCAAAGCTGGAAGGGAGCTCAACTGGCCCAAATCTCTTGCTTTGTAGAGTGATCCCAGACCATAGAAGACATAAGGTTCATTCAACAAACATTTTGGAATGATTGCTGTCTTCAAGTATCCAAAGGGCTGACATATGGAAAGGGAGTTAACTTTGCTCTGTTGGACACCAGAGGGTAAAACCAGGAGTACCTTGTGGAAGAGGCTTAAAGACTTAATGTCAGGAAAAATGTCCTGAGTTCCTTGAGGGCAGGAACTGTTTTTTTTTTCCCTTTTCTGTATCCCCAGAACTTAGCATAGTGCCGGACACATAGTGGGTGCTTCATAAATGCTGGTTAACTTGAGCTCACTGGAGGCGAGAAAAAAGTGGAAGGTCACTTGTTGGTCATGTTGTAGAGGGCTTTCTGGTGAAGGGACAGGTTGACTCAGCCAATTCTGAGGTCTGTTTCAATGTTGATTTTGTGATTCCATAATTTTACAGATCAAGAAACTGAAGACTAGTGAGGTAAAGGGACTCGCCCAAGATGCCACAGCTAGTAAGTGTTTGAAGTAATAAATGCTTTATGAACTGTTAACATCTCTATGAACCCAGTGCTTTTATGATGATTCAATCTAATGACTCAGAGGCAACATGTCAGAGCAGAAGGAAAGTAAGGAAAATTGACGGAGAAGGAAAGACAGATGCAGAATTTTTGTATTGTTGGGATGCCAGAAAATGGTTAAAAGATAGGAGAAGCATTTTCCCTCTCAGGCTTCATGTAACTTTGTTGTTTGAATTGTGGTTCTACCACTGATCAGTCATGTAACCTACGCAGGCAAGTGGCTTCTCTGAGACTCAGTCTCCTCCTCCATGAAATGGGGAGAATCGCTGCCTAGCTAGCAAGGTTATTGTCAGGGAGGCACTTTGTAAAGCTGAAAACGAGTGGGTGCTGACGCTCAATCCATTTATTGACAAATACTTATGAAGCACTTCCTGGGCAGAGCACAGGGTTCTAGCCCCAGAACTGGAAGGGGCATCAGAGGTGAGCTAGCTCACCCCCTCGAAACTAAGACCCAAGCAGGACTTGAGTGACTTGTGAAAGGTCCCCCAAGGAGAGGGACTTTGAATCCAGATCCTCTGACTCTCAAGCAGGTGTCCTTGCCACAGTGACACTTTTCTGGTCACAGATGGCTGCTGACTCCGGCGCTCTCCAGTCGCTTTCTTGGCCACTGCTGAGTTAGGTCAGTGTCCCCACCAAGAGCTACCAAATGAACTATCAGGAAGCGTGAACAGGAAGCCGATGCTCTTGTCACCTCCCTGCCTGATGATCCAAAGACACAACGGAAACAGGTCATGCTTTCAAGAAACTTACTTTCTATCGGGAGCAACAACCTGTATATAGTAGTATTTATAAAACCATTGTTATCATCAATATCCCAAGAGGCAATCTGAGGAATGGAAAGTGGGCTGGGTCCAGAAACATTGTAGTCGCGGTGCTCTGGGTGTGAGAGAAGGTCCCAGCTGGAGTCTGAATATCCCAAATGAGACACTGTCTCTAGTTCTAATTGTCCAAGTATATTCACTGCAGAAAAATTAAGAAAACAGGAGGGAAGAGAGAGGAAGAAAGAGAGGAAGGGGAGACAGAGAGAGAGAGAGGGAGGGAGACAGAAAGAGGGAGAGAGAGAGAGAGAGAGAGAGAGAGAGAGAGAGAGAGAGAGAGAGAGAAAGAGACTCCTTTAACACAGAGGAGAAATGACCTCCAAACAGTTCTTTCCTGGCCTCTATCACTCTTGAATCTCTACTAATACTCCCCAATAGTGGATCCTGTCAAAGAGATGGGATAAAATTCCCATTCTCTTGGAACTGGCATCAACTTTGTGTTTCACTTCACCCAGTCTAGAGTACTATTAGCAGAATCATGCGCCCTGAAAAGTGGCATCTCCACAGGTATGCATATCTGCTAACAAAAGTACTCTCCAGTTATTTCTTCAGATGCTCCTGGGTTAATTCTGTATCCCAGTCAAGAAAACTGACAATGGACTAGCAAGAAGGAGTGAACAGGAAGCCCAGTGGCTGATGTCTCTCCCTGCATGCAAGGGGAATACGTATCCATTACAATATAATTCGCATAAATCCTGCTGTGGATTACAGGTAATATTTTAAGATGTGAGCAGTCACAGCTTTGTTCTTTCTCCATGCCATGAATTCCCCAACTTACTTATTAGCATCTGGATTTACCCATCCCAGATCCTTCAAAAATGATTTCCAGAAAGTCAACAAAATTCCCCCTGCAAGTACACTAGATTAGAAGGCACAAACTCTAGCACAGGACATTTCTAGGTGCAAAGAAAACATGTCAGGTTTCCTGGTTTAAATCACATAGATTCATTAACACTTTAGGATATTATTCATCATGAGTTTTCTTCAGAAACAGTCTTCATAGTAATATATAGACCAGAGAATGATTCTCTACCAATAGTCAGATGTAGAGAAAGAAATGCTGATAGGAATTTCCCTTCTCTCTCCCGGATACAAATAGTATCCTCTGGGCAAAGGCAGTTCCCTTTTATGGTAAATGGAATAGGTGATGTGTCACTTCTACAAATGACTTTACCTAACTAACAAATGGGATTTTTAAAAATTAAGATGGGCCCACAAAGGAAAATAGTTCTTACACATAACCACTGTATCTCCTTAACTTATTAAAACAACTAAGTATTCATTTTGTCAAACATAATCTTCTGGAGCTTTTTTAAGTACATAAGAGCTACTCAATGTTGCTTAAATTATCAAAATTTAAATTTCTACCGAAAATTTACATGTTTCCATTTCACTTCCATGTTACAGCTGTGCAAACAGAGACACCAAGAGATTAAGTGACTTACCCAAAGCCATACAGGCAGTAGGAGGGATTTGAACTCCAAACCCAGATTTCTTTCTCCTCCCCGATACTGCCTCCCCAGGGGGCACCTCACAGGAAGAACACAAACTCCTTGAAGAGAAGAACCATCGAGATTTTATCTTAGTACTCCTCAAGCCTAGCCCTCTGTGGGGTATGTAGTGGGCACCTAATAAATTCTTGTGGGAGTAGGAATGAGCAATCAAACTCCTAGCGGCCCATAATGGTTGACCTCAAATCCAGGGAGAAAGCCTGAGAAACTTGAGGGATAACATTAAATCAACTCAATAAATATTTATTAGACCTTTACTTTATCCAAGGCACTACAGTAGGCATGAAGATGGTATTGGAACAGAGACTTTCAGCTAGGGGCTTGCTTTTTATTCTATGTAAACAGTTATTTTTTCTGTTTTGTTTTTATCCTACCTGGATTTCATTAATGTAGAGAATTCCTGGTAAGGAATCTTCCTCTACCAATGCAGATGGACACCTGTTCTGCAGCTTTTAGTCTTAAAGAATTTCTTGGGGTCATCAGAGGTCAAGAGACTTGCTTAGGGGCACACAGACAGGATACATCAGAAACAGCAGTTAAACTGACCTTTCCCTGCCTCGGGGATTAAGGCACACTGCCTCTTCTATGTAAACATCTTAACTAGTGGTTCTCAATCAAGGTATTCTAAAACCAAGATGGCTTCCTGACTGTAAGGCACCAACAGTCAGCAAATTTTGTAAGAAGAAAAATGCAGACAGAAATGGAAATAATTACATTCAGAGCCAAGAAAAAGTTCAGAAATAGGGAAAAATACTCTCTGGTTGTAAACAAAAGGTAAAGGTGTCACCTTTACCCCAAAGGTGGGGGAGTAGCAAACAGGGCTTGGGACACTAGCTAGGATGGTCACCACTGGACAAGAGAGCTCAGAAGGGGACATGGCAGTGCCTGAAAATCACTCCAGCCCAGATCAAATGTTGTAAGTATCAATCTTTGGTTCCCTATAGGTATGAAGGGTGTGAGAAAAGCTCCCCTTATTGTCTATAGGACATACACAGCATCTCTCTCTATCTCTAAGCAAAGCTGTTGTGGCTCCATACGGCATGAACCCAATAAGGCCTCCTCCCACGCAAAGACTAACAGACTGTCTGGGCTAAGGAGAGAGGAAAAACAGTATCCTTGCTGGAGATCGTGAAGATAATGAGGAGCAGCAGTTGTAATCATCAGAATCCCAAGGTGGCCGTGGGAGGACAAGGGGCTACTGGGATGAAGGCAAGCAGACCGGAGAGTGGGTGGAGGGGACCCATGGCCAAGAACTGCGGCTGGAGCTGGGAGGAAAGCAGCTCTCATTCTCCTATTCCCCCAACCAGAGGTCAAGACTTCCAAACTGATTTGCCCCCCATACCAACTTCTGTGGAAATAAATATACAGTGAATGATTGCAAAATCTGCCCAGCGTGGCTTCAGTGGAGAAGAAATATACAATTCATCTTCCTCACACTTTTTCCACTGGGATGTAATGAGATGTAACATTGAGCATCCAAGTGAGAGAGACTGGAAGAGGATCACAATATTACCTTCAGCTGTATTTAATGTGTGCCGGCCAACGTTAGAATTAGATTGGCCCTCGGACAGGACACACAGATGTCCCTACAGGCCTGCGTGTTTCTGCCTCCATCTTAGTTAAGGTGGCTCTCTAGGCAGCCTTGACCCTCGGAGCAATGTGGATTGTCACAGAAGTGATCAGACAGGCCCCATTGTAGGAATCAAGTGGCCACTGCTACCACGCCCTCTGGCCTCCATGGGTACCTAGGTAACAGAAGGCTGGGCTGAAGGGCCATCCATTAACAGCAGTTCTCAACCAAAAGTCCACAACCTGGTTTTGTTTCCATATTCTGGTAACTATATTCCCCTTGTCATCATATGTGTTTTATTTTATGCATTTAAAAATCTGATTCTGAGAAGGGGTCCATAAGCTTTGGTCCACAACACATAAAAAGGCTAGGAAACCCCCAGGAGAGCCAGAACTTGGTCTTGTCCCCAGTTGGAGTTCCATAGGGATAGGGGAAGGGTCTGAAGCTATGAGTCCTTTGACACAGGGAATTCCATCTACCAATGCAAGCTGACACCTGTTCTACAACGTATAGTCTTAGTAACCTAGAGCAATTAAGAAGGCAAATGACTTGCCCAGAGTCACACAGCCAGCCTATGTCAGAGGATAGACTTGAAGCCAAGACTTCCTGGCTCAAAGGCTGGCCCTTTATCTGAACCAGCGTGGATAGCGTGGACACTTGTCAAACCTTCTTCTACCCCAACTAGCTCACTTCACTCAGACTCCTCTATTGTTGAGGAGGCAGGACGGATAACCCTGACCTGGGTGAAATGGTCCTAGTTCAGTGGTAACATGAACCCTGTTCTTTTGTTGCTCCATTGTTTTCGATTGTGTCTGATTCTTCACAACCCCATTTGGGATTTCCTTGGTAGAGATACTGAAGTGGTTTGCCATTTCCTTCTCCAGAGGAGGAAACTGAGGCAAATGGGGACAGGGTCACACAGCTAGTAAGTGTCTGAGGTCAGATTTGAACTTAATAAGATGAATCTTCCTGACTCCATGCCCTGTTTTCTATCCACTGTGCCACCTAGCTGTCCAATCCTGTTCTACCAGACCTATATATTCCAAAAGACTTGCCCCTACCACCCCACCACCCCAGTTTGTACTGCATGATCAGTGCAATGGAAACAGAGCTCCCCCTTTCTCTTTCCACCAATACCTGTCTTTCAATCAACTATCACCTACTAGGTGTCAAGCACTGTGCTAAGTCCTCAGGATCCAAAGAAAGGCAAAAGCCAGCCCCTACCCTCAGGAGCTCCCAGTCAAATGGGGAAGACAACAGACACACAACCAAGCAAGCAAACAAGCTATGGACAGGAGTCACTGGACAGAGCCTCAGAGGAAAGGCCCTAAGATTAAGGGGGAGCAGAAAGGCTTCCTGCAAGAAGGTGGGACTTTAGCTGAGTCTTGAAGGAAGTCCCAGAGAAACCCGTAAGTGAATAGACTCTCCCTGATCACTCATCCTCCCAAGGTTCAGGGCAGGCAAAAGGAATAGAAAGGAGTCGATTCACCATAATCAGGACCCCAGCAGAGAAAAGTTGAAAAAGTGCATCTCCCTTTGTCGCAGAAGTGGGAGACTACGGGTGTGGAGTATCCCATACACTGGCAGACACAAATGGCAGTTGCTGTTGTGAAACTGTGTCTTTTTGTTTTTCTCTTTTAAAATTTTTGTTACAAGAACTGGCTCACTGGAAAGGGAAGGTGGAGGGTTACATTTGGAAGTAAAGGGAAAATAAAAACAAAAGGCATCCATAACAAACAAAATAGGCAGGCCCTGCCCTCATGGAGTTTCTACTGGGGGGGGTGGGGCACACAACATATTCACAGACAAGTAAGTCCCCATAAAGCTGAAGTTTGGTTTGGGGACAGGGTATTTGTTTTTTACCCAACCTATGATTTCATTAGTATTGGGAATATCCAGTGAGGAAACTCCCTGTTCCAATGTATATCAGCACCTGCTCTGAAACTGATAACCTTTGGAAATTGCCTGGGCTACTGAGAGGTGAAGGATCTTCCCAGGGTCCCACAGCAGGAGGAGTCAGAAGCAGGACTTAAACCCGGGTCTTCCTGGCTCTGAGGCCATCTCTCTGTCCACCAGGACACAGCACATTCTTCAACCTCAGTAACATACTAGTAATCCCAAGTTACTCTAAGAGAGAGCCTTCACGAACACCCAGGTGTTTCCACATGGCTCCCTGTGGCTCTAACTCTCAGAGACTGACCCCATGGAAGCCAGGAGGATCCCAGAGCTGCCCCCCACCCATGAATATCCATCCAGTCACCGACAGCATACACATCTCCTCATTTTCTCTCCACAGAGACCTTAAAGGGAGGCAGATGGCATCACTGCCAGTGTCTAGTGTTGTGAGGTTTGCAAAGTGATTTGCCTGGAGCATCTTACTGGTGCTTCTCCATATCCCTGGGAGATAAGGGGTTCTCTCATTAGCCCATTTAAAGACAAGGAAACAGGCTCAGAAAAATCAAGCAATAGACATTTAATGAGGAACTACTGTATGGCTCCCTCCATTAGACTGTAAGCTACTTGAGAGCAGGTACTGATTTTTGCCTCTTTTTGTATCCCCAGCACTTGGCACAGGACCTGGCACATAGTAGGTGTTTTTAAATGCTTGTTGACTGACTGATGCCCAGACACAATGCTAGGTGCTGGAGATAGAAGGACATAAAAATGAATCAGTCCTTTCCTTCAAGTAGCTTACATTCCATTAGGGGAGACAACATGTATGACATATATGAATATATACAAAATAAACCCAAAATACTTAAGTACTTAAATACTCAAAATAAATACATATACCAAAATCAATACTTATATCAAAATATGGAGAAGGGAGGAGGGCACTAGAAGTTTGGAGGTGGGTGGGGATAAAGAAAGTTTTCTACAGATACAAGGGCTCTTAACCTTTCTGGCGCCATGGGTCCCTTTGTCAGTGAATCTGGTGAAGCCCTTGAGCCTCTAAATTATATTTTTAAATGAATAAAATAATGTACATGGGATGACAACATTATATTGATATGAAGTATCAAAATGAAAATCAAACAGTATCAAAATACTTTTTTAAAAAGTAAGTTCCTGAACTCTAGGCTAAGGCGATGCTCAAGCTGAGCTCCAAAGAAAGCTAGAGACTTTAAGAGGCAGAGATGAGCAAGGAGGGCATTCCCGGCAGGGGGCACAGCCTGGACAAAGACAGAGAGATGGGAGATACAGTGTTTTATGAGGAACAGCAAGAAGAACCATTTGGCTGGACTGTGGTGGGTGTGATGGGTAGTAATGTCTGTCAGTCAATCAACAAGCATTTGAAGAGTGCTCACTATAATCTACATGCTGTGCTAAGCGCTATATAAAAGTTGCTGCCTCTTTTCATCGTGTACCTTTGTAGAGAGCTCTCTCCTTTGCCTTTTGCTCCCAGCTCTCCCCTGAAATATTCCTTTCGAGTTGCAATGTTACTTTTCCTGGACTTTCTCAGGACTTTTCCAGTGCAGTGTCCTGGATATAGCCACTGATGTGTTGTGTTTAACTACGTTTTTCCTCTTGGGGCCCTCCCATCATCCTTTAAAGCATCTGTGGTCCAGGGTTACAAAGCTCCATTTGAAAGCTGAGAATATACCCTGCATTCTCACCTAGCACTGGGTCTGGACATCAGTCAGTCAGCCCATGATGACACAGGGAGATGAGAAACATATGGCCGAAGAAGGCTATGTTTGGAGATGTGAGGCAGGGACAGATGGGGAGGTCCACGGACGCCACATGGAGGAACTGGGATTAGAACCTGCAATTCAAGTATCCTCAAAGAGGGAAGTAACACAGCAAAAGCAGCATTTTAGGAAGCCTGGGGTGACAGTATTTTGCCATCTAGATTGCAAGGGAGAAAGACTAGAAGCAAGGAGCCCAGCTGGCAAGCTCCCAAAGCAGGGCGGACCAGAGAAGAAGAGGGTCTGAACCAGGGTGGCAGCATGAGGAAGAAAAAGGAAGAAATCCACCAGAGCACTTCTAAGAAGGCAGAAGTCACTGGACCCAGTGACAAGCAAGCTGAAAGGATGGATGACTCTATTAAAAGCACATTCTCTGCCAAGCACTTTGCTAAGGGCTGCGAACACAACCAAGAAAAGGAAGAGTTCTTGCCCTCAAGGAGCTCACTAAGAGCAGAAATGACATCTTTAGGTTTCAGATGCAATCACCCGGCAAGCTTCTGCAGTCCTCAGGGCACCACAGCAAAGTAGATGGCAATGCCTCTTCTCTGATAACATTTCCACTCCTAAAACCATATTGGCTTCTGATGTTGAACTATCTGATGGTAGGAAAATAGGTAAGGGAAGTCAGCTTAAATGACAAAGAGAAGACTTGTATCATTGACAGACTTGGCACAATTGATTAACGAGAAGGCTGGATTAAGAGGAGAAGATGAATACAATTTGAGTACGTGTTGAGTTTGAGGTGACTGAAGGGAGTGGGGAGAAGGATGCTCTCAGCCTGGGGATAACTCGGGAGGAGAGGGAATCAAGTTGCACGGTGAGACAGACTTTTGGGGGACATGGCCAATGCCAGAATTTGTTTGACATGACTGTACATTTGCTTTATGTCTTTATTTTCTTTCTTTTTCAATGGTGGGGGATGGGGGGTGGCAGGAAGAGAAGGTGAATTTTTGTTCATCAAAATCTTTAAACTTTTTTAAAAGCCCCAAGTAGGGTCCTGAAGAGAAGAGGGTATGATAGAGAAAACTTATATTTGAAGCCTAGCTCTGCTGCTTATTAGCTTCCCTAGCTGTCCCCTCCTCTGTACAAGGATGAGTTAGGCTAGATGTCCTCTGAAGTCCTGTCCAGCTCTGCCTCCAGTGAGCCTATGAAGAGTCTCTTGATCATCTCATCAACGGAGCCATTTTTCTAGACATAGAATAAGCAAACCTCCAAAGAGCCGTTTTCAGACGGCCTGGAGATGACCTCTCTTCTCCCTCAGTTCCTTCCCACCCCACCCACTCCCCACTCCAAACAAACAAGCGTTTACTCATCTTTTAGCTGTTATTACCTTGTTTGCCACTTTATGTCCAATTGGCCTCCACTGCAGCCAAGAAAGCATAAGGGACTGGATGAAAGGAAAAGCAGAGAATGAGAACAGAGTGAGGAAATCACATCTGTCTTCTTCTCTTTCCAAATGTTGCATATGGATTTTCCATGAATGCAACCCTATACTTTGAAGTAGTCACAAAGGAGAAGAAGGAAAAATCCAAACCAGGCCAAAGAAATGTGTTGCATACATCGATTCTGAGATTCATAGAACTGAGGGCTTAGAAAGGACCTTGGGGACCATCCCACCCAACCCATCTCTAGGAGGCTTGCTTGGGATGCAGATCTCTTTTTCTTTTCAAATGATCAAAAGTTCCAATAGTGTACATTCATTTCCTCAGGCGCCTCTCTAACCACAGAGGCTCAATGAGAGCCAGGGATTCTTCCTTCAGATGGGGAGAGGACATATGAGTGGGAGAGGTGAAGGCAGCCTTCTAGAGACATTCTAAGATCTCTCTAGACTGAAATAAAGCATCACTTTGCTCTGGATACCCTGATCACATCACCTGCTTTTCTTTTTCTTAGCAACAAGGATCCTATCTCATGCCTTCCCCAGATCACTTGCCTAAGACAAGACAAGCATTAACCTACCACAAAGGCACCACTGCCCAAAAAATGCCTTGAGGCTATGCTCGGTGCAGGGGATTATATTGGGGCCACGACTGATACCCCATGGTCCCCTGACTTCACCACCCCGCCCTATATTTCCCCAAGAAAACCACTCTCCTTGTAGCAGCTCTTTGCATTTGGAAGATACCTCTAATTGTTTCTCCTGGCATAAAGACCTCTTTGCATCTTTCCCTCACATGGGGCTGAGCAAAACAAGTTTATAGTCCACACCAACCCCCTTCATAGTATACTCAAAGATGACTTTCGTGTTCTCCTCAAATCTTTTCTCTGAATCACAAAACTTCACAATTGGAAGACATGTCAGGAGCCATGGGCATGTGGTCCAATCCCCAAATGAAAAAAAAAAAGATGTTTGCAGCCTTTGCTTATGACCTCCCAAGACATCCCCATCCCGGGCCACTTTGGAGGAGTTCTAGTTGTTTGTCCTAACATCAAGTCTAACCATGTCTCTCTCTACCTCCTACTCATTGTTTTAGGTTGGGTAGAAACTTACAGAAATGTCAGGGGAAAGGCAAAGTGTATCCAAAGTTTGTGCCTTATTTTATTTTTTTCCCTTGGATACAGACTAATCTGCATGACCAGGGACCCTTGACAAAGGTTGAAAATTGGGCCCCCATCCAGCAGTGAATTTGAGATTCCACATCAAACCATGGATGACCAGAAAACCTCAACCCTTTGAAAAGACCTCTCATGATGATGAAACACAATGATAATAAACAATAATGTAATGGGGTAAACTTCCAAGCTGCCAATTTTCAAAGCTTCCATTTATAAAAAGCAATTCATGAAAGCTTCCCATGGCTCCCCACCATGCCCTGGGCCCCAAGCCGTCTCTTCCCTCGTCCACCCCTGGTCCCAGCACTGGGGAAGGGGCATTTATTTCTCTGAGGATGGAATTCATAATCATATGTGCAACATGGAGGAGAAGAAAGGACAAATCCTCCACTTTTTGTTGTGGCTAGAACATATTTCTGGCACTGACAATGATGGGATGCATTTGGGCCACAGATTCAGGGATTTCCTGAAATGAACAAATGGAAAGTTCCCCCTTCAACACACCCCCTCACCCCACCTCCCATTATTCCTTAGCGAAGGGAGAAGACTTGTGCTTAATTAGCTTCTAATTGTCATTAACACAACCAACAGGAACTAGAATATTCTGGTGAACTTTGATGCCTAATTTAAGCTTTTCTTCATCTAAGTAGAGCTAAATAGAAATGTGACCAAATGCTTCTCATGGATGTGAGGATCCATACCACGGGTGTCCATAAAAGCCTTCTGAGCTCTTATTATGGAAACACCACATGAGGATCCTTTAAGGGTCTCCTGAACCTCCACCTTCAGTAGGGCTCTCTCATTTGGGTCTCCTTTCAATTGTCAAACACTTCTTCCAAAAAGGATGGTTCTTTTTGCACTCCCTGAAGAAGAAGAAAAAAATAGCTCATTGGGTCATATAGTGCTCTGCCCCTAGTCAATGCTTAAAAGATGTTAGTGGAATGGACCTATGCAAGAGGTCCTTCCTGATAAAAGCTGAAGGAGAGGCCAGCGGCCAGGACAATGACAAGGACAGGAACCCGTTCAAGGGGCAGGCTGGGAGAAACTTGTAAAGGTCCTTCCATGATCACTGCAATCAGTCAGCCTGGAGGAAGGATTTGGGACACCCCAGCCCTGCCACATACTCTTCTTGTGTAGAAGTCCCAGTTCCTAGATCACACCTTCCATCTTCTTCATACCCCAAGGTGAAGCCTGCTAAATCCCTCTGACTTTATTTCCAAAGAAGATAGTGCACAGGCCCCTGTAAATATAAATCTTCCTGAGAACTTCAATAAAGCTTCCAGGAGCCCTCTTTCATGAATTTCTATGTTATTGTTGTTCCAGTTTTCACAATCACAAGCTGTCCCCCAGAGTTTTCTAGAAGTCCCAGAGCTCATCTGGATAAATCAACACCTCCGATGCAATCTAGAATCCCCCAGCTCTCAACTGTCAAACATCCTATTTCTCTTTTCCTGATGGCTCCCTCCATCACAGCTTGACACCAAAGGTAAACGCAATTCCCTTCTTTGACTTCTGCCTTCAAGTAGCACACAAGTTCAAGGGGCTTTTCCCTCCTTCTAGGATAACAGCATATTTTCACCAGTTTCCAATTCTTCCTCACTGTTACCAAAATGGAAGCAATCAGTCAAGTCCAATATGTTTTCCCTGTCTATCCCTGGTGCAGCGTGGCTGGGGGGAACAGAGGAGGATAAGAAGACAGAAGGGCCTCCTGCCCTCCAGAAGCATACCCCCTTATTGGGGAGAAGGCTTAAACAATTAAAGAAAAAAATGAACAGGAGTGGCGTTAAGTCCTCAATGATGTCATAGACCCAATGGAGTAGTTACACAAAGCCACTAGTAAAGGACGTAAGCTTGAGTAGGACCTTGAAGAGCCCGTGGGACTTGGACAGATGGGGCGAAGGGATAGCATTTTATCAAACAATCCACAAGCATTTATTAAGCACCAGTCAAGTGACAGGTGCTGGGATACAAATACAAAGACTGGATGCATCCCTAAACTCAAAGAGCCTACATTCTAATGGGAGAGACAAGTCCATGTGGAGAGGCTTCTTGGTGACCCAGTAGAAAGTGCTGAGCCTGGAGCCAAGAAGACCTGAATTCAAATCCGGCCTCAGATACTTGCTAGCTATGTGACTCTGAGTAAGTCTGCCTCAGTTTCTTCACCTGTAAAATAGGGATAGCACTCGCCTCCCACAGTTGTTGTAAAAAGCAAATGAGAATATTTGTTAAGTGCTTTGCAAACTTAACACACTATAGAAATGCTAGCTATTATTATTATTATAATACATAGAAAGAATAAGTACCAATATAAATAAATTCAAAGCAATTAAACACAAGGTAGCTTAGAGGAGAAGGCACTAGCAACTTGGAGTGAGCAGGGGCAATCTTCATGAAGAACGGAGTGCTTGGATTTCACCCTGAAGAAAGAAAGGGATTCTGAGATATAGAGGTGGGGAGGGACTATTTTCTAGGAATGGGAGATGCCCAATGCAAAGACATGGAGGGGGGAGATGGATCCTTCTATGTAAGAAAAAAAGAAAAGAGCTGTTGGGTTCAATTGCCAGGTGTCAGAGGGGGAGTAAGATGTGACAAAGCTGGAAATATTCAGGTTGTGAAGGTCTCATGAGCCAAAGAATGGCCTTGATATTGTATCTTAGAGGCAAGAGGTGGCAACTGTAAGACAGTCACTCAGTCAGTCCACAAACATTTATTAAGTGTTTACTACTAGTGTTTACTGCCAGGTACCTAGTATTGAGTAGAAGGATCATGGGATTAGAGTGAGAGCCGGAAGGGCCCTTGGAGGTCACTAACCCAACCCTTTCCTTTTACTGGTGAGGGACTAAGGTCCAAAGGGGTGGAGGATTTGTCGAGGTCACCCAACTGGAATGTGAACCCTGGTCTCTTGACTCCAAATCGAACACTCTTCCAACTGAGATACAAAGGAAAGAATAAACGTGGCATGTTTAGGGAATGATAAGGAGCCCTGCCTGGTGGAAACAGTCAGAGAAATAGTGGGGAATAGGTTTAGAAATGTGGGGTGTTCCCAGGTCATGAAGGTCCTTCAAAGCCCAGCTGGGATAGACTCAGGCATCTTATCCAACCCAAAGCCCTGGAAAGATCTTTCCCATTGCCTTCTTCTTAGAGCAGATCCCTAATCCCTGGAAAGGTCTCGTTGCGCTTGGACGGGGCCTGCTCATACCTGAATAATGGCCAGATGGCACTGCCCCTTTCACTGCTCAACAGGTTCCTTTGGTGACTTGGGAGGCCAGGGAGAGAGGAAGAAGAGGAGGCGGCTGCCTGGCCCCTCTGGCCATCCCATGTCACATTAATTTAATTTAAATTCCACAATCAGTCAGTTGGCCTTGTACAAATGTAAACAGCATGATCCCGAGGAAACACATTTATGTCCCAGCTGTTCTTCATTTGTTTTAGAAAGCTGCTCTCAGGCGCAAGAATGAACACTCCATTTCCTGCAGGGCCTGTTCTGTTTAGCACATTGAATGCTTCTGGCCACGCTTGTTTTTTTCCTTCCCAAAATGCGGACCAGCAACAGGGCGAGTAAATCACAGAGCATTTCATCTTTTGCATGGCTCAATAAAAACAAGCAAAGCAAATGAGCGTCAATGGACTGAGCATAGCTTGGCTGGGAGTGGGAAATGAAAGGGCCGCCGGCAGCTTGGGAAGTGAGGATTCGCAGGCAATACCCCACTCTTTTTTAACATGGTGGTTAAAAATAGACCATCCTAATCCATTACAAAGCACTTTGTCAGCACCCACACTGAGGCCTCTCTTTTGGAAGTGGTGGTTTGAAGATCTGGGCCATGGGGCCACCTCATAATTTCAATTCACCAAGTCAATGAGCATTTGCGAAACAGCCGTTCCATCCTGTCTTCTCTAGCAGATCTGCCCTCTCCATCATCTTCACTCCTCACTTATCTTCTATCTCTCCCCATCTCGGGGCTCCTTCCCAACTGTCTACAGACATGCCCATGTTTTCCCTAGCCTCAGCCACCATCCCTCCATTCCCACCAATTGTCATCCCATAGCGCACCCATCTTTGTGGCTAAACTCCTTGAGAAGACCATCTACAACCAACATCTCCACTTCCCTTCCTCCTGCTCTTTTCTTAACTCTCTAGTCTAGCTTCCAACTTCATCATCAACTGAATGTGCTCTTTCTAAAGTTACTAACCATCTCCAGATTGTCCAATCTGGTGACCTTTCCTCAGTCCTCCTCCTTCTTGAGCTCTCTGTAGCCTCTGATGCTGTTGCTCATGCTCTCTTCCTTTGTTCTCTAGGTTTTCTCCTGGTTCTCCTCCAACCTACCTAGCTGCTCTTTCTTAGTCTCCCTTGCTGGACCTTCATCCACTAACCTTGGGTGTTCCCCAGGGCTCTCTCCTGGACCCTATTCTTTTCTCCCTCAACACTGTTTCACCCGATGACCTCATCACTTCCCATGGATTTAGTTACCATCTCCATGCTGATGATTCTTAAATCTCCTTCTCTAGGCCTCACCTCCAGTCTCACATCTCCATCTTAATTCCTAACATCTCAAGCTGGATGTCCTGTTCACACCTTAAACTCATCATGTTTAAAACTGAACTCATTTTCTCCCCAGAAATCTTCCCACTTCCAAACTTCCTCCCAGCATCCTGGCTGGCAATGTAGGTGTCATCCTCAATGCCTTACTCTGTCACCCCGATATTCAATCTGTTGCCAAGGCCTGTTGAGTTTTCCTGTGCAGCATCACTCAGATATGCCCCCTTCTCTCCCCTGCCACTGCCAACATCCTGGTTCTGAGCCTTGCCACTTCCTGCTTGGACTATTGCAACAGCTGCTGGTGAGTCTGCCTACCTCCATTCGGTTGGCAAGGCACAATTCAGCCCATGTCACTCCCTTACCCAAGCTCCAGTGGCTTCCTGTCACCTCCAGGGTCAAATATAAACTCCTCTATAGTTCAAGACCCTTTAGAATCTGCATGCTTCTCCCCCCCACTTTCCCAGCCTTCTTACATTTCATATCTCCCCTATGTACTCTTCAATCCAGTGACACTGACATCCTGGCTATTCCATGAACAAAGCACTAGATCTCCTGACTCCAGGTGTTTTAAGTGGCTGTCCCCCATGCCTGGAATGCTCTCCCTCCTCATCTCTACCTCCTGGCTTCCTTTAGTGGCAGGAAGACTTTCCCTGCTCCTGTTGTTTCCAATTTCTCCTGTACAAAGCTTGTTTGCGTATAGTTATTTTCATGTTCTCTCCCTCATTAGATGGTGATTTCCTTGAGAGCAGGGACTCTCTTTGACATTTCTTTACATTTCCACTGCTTAGCACAGTGCCTGACACGTAGTAGGTGCTCATATTTTTATTGACTGCCTGGGTGACCCACCAAATACAGGACAAGGTGCTAGGCACTGGAAATCAGGAGATCATAGAACAGGAGTTGGAGAGAACCTTAGGAATCAGCTAATTCAATTCCTTGGCTACATAGTAATGGAAGAAATGAAGCAGCTGCTTCCCTCGAAGAACTTATATTCTATTGGGTAATAAAACATTTCCTCCATTCAAACCAGCAAGCATTTCCTGAGAGCAAGGCACCGTGCAGGTACCGGAATGCTGAGATTAAAATGCAATAAGCCTTGGCTTCAAGGAGCTTATGTCTACATAAGTGCATACAAGACAATTTAAAGAGGCAGAAGACACTGGCAATTAGGAGGGTGCAGCAAGGTTTCCTTCAGGTGAGAGTCTTTCCTTCCTGAGTGGAAAAGTCTTCAGATTCTAGGATGTCTTACCATTCTCAGAGCATTCAAGCCAGAGCATGCTTTGAGTTGACCTTTGCCTATTGACAAGGGGTCATGAGACTTAGTGGTGGAAGAGAGCTTGGAGGCATCACATCCAACCTCCTTATTGCACAACAAGGAAACTGAGGCCACAAGAGGCCAAATAAGGTCACATGCTAATAAGCCTGATCTTCCTCCAGTGACATGATGTATGGTGTACCTTCCTCTTCTGTATTGAACTTGTCAGGATCATGCTGGACACCTGTAAGTGATCTCAAGAAAAAAAAAGACCGTCTCTCCAAGTAAGACCAATCATACACCCCTCCTGAAGATATCACTGGGCACCCTGTAAAGCAGGGGTGAGGAAAGAGTGCATTTCAGGGATGTGGGACAGCCTGGACTGAGGCCCAGCTCACAGAATCCTGGAGGCAGAAGGGCCTTTAGAGATCCTCTAGTTCAATCCATACCTGAACAGGAATCCCTTCCATAACCACCCCCCCCCCCAAACAACTGGTTATTCAGATGTTCCATGAAGACCTCAAGAGAAAAGGCTATATCCCTAGGCAGCCCAACTGACTTCTGGGTAGCCTTTATCAGGAAAGTTACAGTGACTCACTTATTCAGCAGTACCTGCCACCCACCTACATCCCAGAAATGCTGAGAGAACACACTAACACATACATGTGAAATATTCTGAGTGCCCAATAAAGAACAATTTGGAGTATTCCATTTAAAACATCCTGATTGCCTTGCTTGCTGGTGGGAGTTGGATCTGGAATTAATTTTCAGAGTCCTTCATGACAAGGCATGCATTAAGCATCCTGACAGAGGAAAAACAACACTAGCCCAAAGTTCACACTCCCTCCAGCGCGGTGTCGAATGTTCATTTGTTGGAAAATGAAACCTCAATCCTTTGTGACAGCTAACAGTCTCAAGAAAACATGCAAATGATGGTCCCGTTCTCTCCCATCTGCACAATGCCCACTTCTGCTTTTGAAGAATACGGGTGGGGGAAGAACTCTATGGACCACTTGACTTGGGACAGAAGGCAGCTGGATGAATTTCAATGATGAGCCCTGCTCTGAGTCAAAGAGCAGGCAGAAGAATGGATGAGCCGAAGCAGCCGCATGGGATGGACTTTGTGGCCGTCCTTGTCTAAGCTACTCACGTTCGGTGTCTGTCTCCCAGTGACCCTTCTGTGGAGGGCCCGAGCAGCAGCTCCACTGTCTTCTTCAGTTATCCTGAAGGTTTTCATCCCAAATGGATTGAAGGACTAATCGTGCTCCATCCATCAGTCAAGTCCCAAGCAGATCCCCACTCCAAGCTCTGTGCCTCATGCATAATAAACGCCTGTTGCATTGACTAGATACAAAAGTAACCATTTTACAATTGACAAAAGTAACAATCTATTTTTGACATAAAGGGACATCCTAAATAGCAAGGTTATTATGTAGCACATTCTTTTGAAAGGCTTTCAGATAATTAGTTATTCATTTATTCATTCATTAATGTAAATTAGACAGTAGCCCAGGACCCCATGCTTTGGGTTTACACGTATAGGATCCAAACTTGGGAGTCTCCTGGGGGGGACGGGGGGCGAGGGCATCATTATTTTTTGTTTTATTTTATCCGTACATATAGTTACCTCAGAGAAATACTGTAATATAACTCCTATTTGCAGGGCACAATAGCTGCACGGGGAATGCCCCTAGACCCCACGCAAACATCTAAGGTAACAGTGCACATTAGATATTGGACGGCCTTTGTTTCGCTCCCTCAGAAAATGCAGAAAACATATTAAGGACCCACAGGAAGCCATAAACAATCAAAACAATTTTCTTCACTTTCCAGTGACCTTCACTCAGGTCCCTATGTAATCCCCCAGACTCATAATACCACACTGTAGTTTAGACTCCCCTGAGTACGGAAATGAATTTGGGATGGCTGGAGAGGCCATTTTTTGAACATTGTGGTGAGTCTCACTTTCATCCTAGAGACGCATATGGTCATCCAGGTTTATGGCATTACACTGAAGGTCTGGATACTCGCTGAAAGAAAAACAAACTTGGGGCTACTGACCAGGCAAGCCCAAGGCTGGCACTTCCCAGGAAATCTCTCTTTGAGATTGCTTTAGAGGCAACTCCCTTCCCACTGGATCAGCACATCCTGAAGAACTCGTGGTCACAGCACAGGGCAAAGTGGGGGGCTTCTCCCCAAGTTATGGTTTTTCCCTTACTAGATACTCCTCCAGCTCTGAAGGATAATTAGTATGATCTTCTTACCCTCAAGATGTTGGCATTGAACAGGGTCTCCCCTTGCCTCTCTAAAGGATGGGTCCTACAGCTCAAACATGAGGTTACCAGAGAAGTAATCCTGACACAGGCACCCTAGAATTTCCCCATTCTCTCTAGTGGTCTGGCGTTCAGGAACTCCCACAACTGGAATATGTGGTTCCCCTTTCCTAGGGCCACACAATTAAGAGCATTTTCTACTATCTTCTCAGGATGGGGACATGGAGTCATCACTTCTCCTTCACGGTCCTGGCACTGGGACTAGAGAAGGGCAGAAGAATGGAGGATGCAGTCCTCAGGGGTCTATGGTACTGCAGAGGTGTGCCTTATGGGCCAATGTCCACTCTCTGCTCTCTGACCTATACTCAAAAGAGGAGGGGAGGCAAATAGGTCCAAATATTTGATGAAGACTCCCTTTTATAGGCTTAGCACAAAGAGTGGCTTTTTACATATAATCATCTAAACCAGAGTTCTTAACCTTTTTTGGGTCATGGATACCTTTGGCAGTCTGGCAAGCCCTAGGAATCGCTTCTCAGAATGATGCCTTTTTAAAAATTCCTAACTGAAGTAAATGCTAAATTTATTTCAGTTGGAAGTTAATAAAAATAAGATATGATTTTTCCACCTAACTTGAAGCTTCTCATGGATCCCTTGAGCATCTCTGGACCCTAGGTTAAGAAACCTTGACCTAAAATGGCCACTTCACCCCCAATGGATGAAACTCAGTCATTCACTCTCAGGAAGAACTGAAAAGGACCTTACAAGTCATCAAGCCTGAGCCCTTCATTTTACAGATGAGAAAGCTGAGGCTAAGTGACTTGCCCAAGGTCACATAGACATCCTAAATAGCATGCCAAAGCCAGAATTTGAACTCAGGTCCTCTGACTGTATGCCATGATGCCATCTCTTCAGCCAAACCATACACTTCCATAGGAGGATGCATTAGCACAAGTTCATCAAGATGATCAGTATTTACTGAAAGCCCTCCTATGACATTCCACTAAGTCCTGCTCTGGTGTCTCCTTAGAGCATGGAGGTAGCCCTGGCTCTGGAAGGCTGTATTGTAAAAGCCCAGGCTCTGGTCAGTTCCATAATGACTCTGAGGACTGGCCTGCCAGTGGACTATGTGCTTGGCTTGTGGGTACCAGATGAGCTAACTTCCGCAACACTCATCCCCAGAGGGCTGGCCACGAGGTGATGGATTTTTTGGTCAGAAGCCACTCATTAAAGGCATGAACAGGGTGTGATTTGCCTTGGGGTGGAGGGAATTCCCATCCACAGATGGAATCACAGATTGCTGAGATAGTGAAACACGAAATGACTCTGGGCATCCCCAGGGCTGGATCTGGTGATGGGTATGGTTAAAAGAGAAAAAAAGTGTGAAACAATAGCTCATACCTCTTCCAGGATTCAGCTAGAATGTCAAAAAAACAAAAAAAAACCCACACCTGTGAAAGTTGTAACTCAAGGTAATATGTGGTTAACTAGAATTTGCTAAAGCTAAAAGAGAGACCTGGAGAAAATGCTTTAAGAACATTTGAAGGAGATCATTTTCATCAGGGTAGTGGACATCAGGCTTCATGGAAGAAGTGGTACCAGAGATGAGCCTTTGAAAGAAGAGGACTCAGTGAACAGAGATGTGGAAGTGCTTGGATAGGCCTTGGGCATGCTCCAAACAAATGCACAGTGGGCAGATAGGGCGGGACAACATCCAGAAACTGCAGCTAGTTGCACTGGAACATGGAATATGAGAGAGGAGTCAAAGACGACATGGGATATTGAGTCTGGCTGACTAAGGGAGCCCAGAGAGAGAAAAGAGGAAGCTAAGAGGAAAGGAAGGTTTGGGGGAGAATGTAATGAGTTCAGTTTGGAGACACAGAATTCCCTGTTTCTGTCTGGAAGCCCTTCTCATCCCTAGTTTATGTCTATCACAACATTCTCCACATAGTAGATACTTACTAAGTGGTCCCTAAATCAATGAATGACATCTCTCAAGATGCAGCCAGGGCCTTACCTCCTCCTGGATGCCTTTGCTGATTACCTCCATCCTACTCTCATCACTCCTGGGCTCCATTTCCATTCATCAATGGAGAATGAAGACAAGATGGTCACCTAGCACATGGTACATAGTAGGTGCTTAATAAACATTGATTGATCTTTTACTTAATGGAACAAAAGCAACTCCAGTTGAAATACAGCCTCCTCAAGGGCAGGAACTGCTTTTCATTTTCCCCTGGTGCCCATCACAGTGGAATTACCTTGTTGGGCCATTCAGATGTTAACATTTGCAGTCCGTTATGTCTCCCAAAGGGTAGATGGCACATCCTCAGTTGTTGTTTGTCTCTCTCTTCTCCTCTGTACCAGCTTCCCTATGAATCTGCTGGGGTCTCTAGGACAGGAGGATGCTGTTAACACACAAATGCCTTAAATGGTGTCCAAAGAACAAAGATATTTTTTTAAAAAGTTTGACCAAAGACTGGCCCTTTTAGCTTGGAGATTCTGAAGACCAGGGCAGAACTTTAATGTTTTCCCAATCCAGAGCTCCTACTGAGAGAGCACTTTAAAGTTGGCAAAATACCCACAGCATGCCATTTGAGTCTCAAAACAATGCTGGGACAGAGACAGTATTATTATCTCCAGGAAAGTGAGGGTCGGAGAGACGAAGTGGTTTTCCCAGTCATGTGGCTAGTCAGGGCTTAGGACTTGATTCAGATTTAAGCCATATTGTTGCCAAGTCTTGTACCCTGGACCCTAAAGCCATCCTGCTCCTGTAGAGAACACATTCCCATGACATAACATGGAAAGAAAATCTCTACGAATAACCCTTGGCAATCCATCCTTTTCCCTAGGACATACTGTGTGGCTTAGTAAAAAGGACAGAAGGACAGTGTTTCAAAAGACCCAGCATCTAGTCTTGGTTCTGGTGGTAACTTCCCACTAGTTTCCTCCCTGTGAAACAAAGATGTTGGACCAGATCCTTCCAACTCTAAGATTCCATAAGAAAGAAGAGTCATAAGATCCATGAAGTGCACACTGCATCCTAAGGTTGCTTTCTAAGGGCTCGCCAACATTGCTAATAGCAGCAAGCAGCCGAAGTACCCTGGGCCCCCGGCTTAATGCAGGTGAGCTTTGCCCAGCTCTGAGCTGGGCCCAGTACATCCCCTTGGTGAGCCTCAGCCCCCTCGTTTGTGAAATGCCCACCCTCCCCGTCCCTGTCAGATGCTGAGGTAGAATGTGAGGCAAGCCCTAGGAAATGGGAGGGTTATCCTCATTATCACTTCACTTTAAAAAAAGAGTTTCATCTTTAAGCAATCAGTGGTTGTTGGGGTTTTTTTTCCTCCTTTCCTTAGAGAGTTGCTTTTTCTGCCCATGGTGTCATTTCAGTTCCTCTCCCCATCCGATGCAAGCTCTGACATCTCCATTGCTTTCTAGCTGTGTAAGATTTCCCTGGAAGACAGAAATGAAAGTGATGATTAAGACTCCTGCCCTTGAGATCCCAATCTGACAAGCGCCAAACCTCCTTGCCCCTCCCTGCCATCAGTGCCACCACTAGCATCACCCTCAAAGGGGAGAATTAGCCCTTTTTTGATATCATGAAGACACAGGAGCCACATCTATTTTGTAATAGCCTGACTCAGCTCTCCTTGTCTACACACGGAGCTCATTTCATTCAGTCCCAAACCCCTCTTTTTTGGAGGAGCCACGAAGATGCCTTCCTACTCTCCCTAACAACGGCAACAGGAAAAATAAATAAATCACCTCTTAGGTGCCTTGATGTTGGCAAAGTGCTTTCCTCATAACAACCCTAACTGGCCATTAAGCTGATTTACAGAAGATCAGAGGGGCTGTCAGATTTCAATCCCAAAGCCCAGCACTGTGCCCCCTATGCTATGCTGCCCAGTACTCTTCTCCAAGGCAGAAGGGGGATGGCATGTCAATAGCTCTCACCTGTTTCACTGCTGCCCAGGAAGCAGACCCCAAATGCTTAGTTCCTTGGCCCTTCCATGCAGGGTTTTCTTCCATTTCTCAAATATACTTTCAAACGAAACTAATTTCACAGCACTAGGTTCTGAATGAAATAATAGGTCAAAGAAGAAGAAAATTAGTAGAAGGAGGAGGAGAAAGAAGAAGTCTTCCCTCAGGAAATCTCAGAGGTCAATCAGATTACAATCCTTTCAGCCTTAAGAGCCTGGAGTCACATGATTTGGGTCTGCCTCTCCTGCTATGCACAGGGTACGGGCAGCTGAGGCAGTCGGTGGTACAGTGAATAGAGAGTCAGGAAGATCTGAGGGTCAGGAAGATCTGAATCCAGCCTCAGACACTTACTAATTGTGTGACCCTGGGAAAGTCACTTCAACTCTGTTTTCTCATCTGTAAAATAGGGATAATAATAAATCACCATGTAGGGTTATTGTGAGGATAAAATGACATGATATTTATAGTGTTTTATGAACCTTAAAGCACCATGCAAATGATAGCTATCATAGCAAGCATGTAATAAATATCTGTTGAATTGAATCAAATCAAACCCACACTGAGTAACACAACCAGATATTGCATCACTCTTTTCTTCATTCAATGGCTACTGTAACTAACCAGTGAAAGGTAAATTAAGGGACCGATTCAAGTATATTTTGGTGTAGATACATGCAATCAATATCTGGAAAGATTTTCTGTATTTCTAAATCAAAATTGCCTCTATCCCCAGGCATGTACCTCAGCCACATCCCGAGCTTTAGCACGGGACCATTAGTCATGATGCTTGAAAGTTTCCATATGGCCTCATTCAACCAAAAGGCAGAAGTTTAATTCTGTCCATTTCGAGGCTTGTTGTCACTAAATCTTCTACCAACGTGGTGAAGGGCGGATCATTAGGAAGGCATAGATTGTCCCTGAAATAGCTTCTGCAATACAGTCTTTGTGTGACTCCAGGCAGTTCACTTAACCTCCTGGGTCTCCATCTCTCCTCTGGAACATGAGGAGTTAGATTTGATGACGTCTACAGTCCCTTCTAGCACCAAATCTATGATTCTATGAATATACCATAGCTGTGAGCTACTGCAGATGATCCCAACAAAATTCTCTTCTCCCTTGATTTGTTGGGCATTCAAGTGACTGCCGTGAGGGAATCTTTTTAGAGTCGCCTGAAAAACCTAGACCCAATTGGCTCTGGACCCCCAAGCGTGCCTCATCCTACTTGGGACACAGTAGGTGACTAATGAACGCTTTCCATCCATTCATTCATTCCAATATTTTTATGAACTTATGTCCTCCGAATTCTTAGATTAGGTATACATGGAACCAGTGACTCAAATTAGTTTGATATGTCCTCCTTCACTAAAAAATATTTTAAATACTCATCAACAACCAATAACAAAACTTTTCAAAGACAAGGAAAAATATGTTTGGGAGAGGCCCTTCTCTATGCTAGAGATGGTTTATTCAGTGGCCCTCTTCTCCCTCCAGGCATGGGGAGCTCACAAACCACATTCTGCATATTGCCAGCACCTGACACAGTGCCTAGCAGGCAGTAGGTATTTAATTAATATTTGGTAATTGTCTGATTAAGTAGTACTAGGGAAGTGAAGGGGGTGGGGCCAGAGACTGAAGCAGTGATAGGAAGAGCAAAACATAGAAGAAAGGAAGTGGGAGAAGTAGGGAGGAACTTGCTAGGGGGAAGTCAGGAGGTCTGCAATGTAATCACTAACGGATGCGTAAGCTGTCACCGAATCTCCTCCTCATTTTCTGACCACCAGCTACAAACTAGGCACCCTCACCCACACCTTTTCAGGTTCCTTTCATGTTTCATTATCTTCCCTACTAAAATATAAACTCCTTGAGGGCAGGGATTGGCTTGCTTACCGCACACACAATGCTGTCTATGTCTGTTTTTCTGTCTGCCCACCCACTGTCCTCCCAAGGTGGAAAGGCAAAGTAGTGGGCAATCTCTCTGCCTGCCACATCAGGACCAGCTTAGCTATGTCTGGGGCCCTTCAGCACCAGACTGGCTGCAAGGTGATAATTTTTTCAGCCATAGCGTTTCACAAAAGTTGTAGACTGAGTCATAGGTTGCAATCTCTCATGAGAGAAGATGAAGTCACAGTTCATTGAAATGCGTGATTATTAGTGTTAAATTAGTCATGTGATGAACAGCTGAAAGGACCATGGATATTTAACCTGGAAAACAAAAGATTCACATGGTGACAGTCTTTAGATACCAAAGAAAGGGAGAGAAAATAGGCTTATTCTTGGCAACTCCAGACAAACTAAAGGTAATTAGGCACAACTTAAAGGGAGGCAGATTTTGACTCCACCCAATGAACCTTCTAATGGAGTTGGTCAAAAAGACAATATGCTGCCCAGTAAAGAAGTGATGTCTCCATCTCTGAGTTTTCAAGAAGATTCCTCTTCCTGATGTCCCTTGATGTCCCTATGGGGGATGGTGGAGAAGAGGTTTCTGTTTTGGATGGCATGATGGATAAGCTGCTTTCTAAGGCAACTAGGCGGCACCATGGTGCACAGAGCGCTGGGCCTGGAGTCAAGAAGATTCATCTCCCTGAGTTCAAATCTGGCCTCAGACACTTCCTAGCTGTGTGACCCTGGGCAAGTTATTTAACCTTGGTTGCCTCAGTTTCCTTATCTGTAAAACAAGCTGGAGAAGGAAATGGCAAACCACTTGAGGATCTTTGCCAAGAAAACCCTGCTTGGGGTCATGAAGACTCTGAAACAACCCAAGGCAAGACTCTGCAGTTTCTCACTTTGCCACATCATGAGAAAAGAGGAAGAAGTTCAGGGAGATAAGCATACCTTATGGAGGAATAAAACCATTGGTCAGAGTTTCAAGGACAGGTTTCTAGATCCCTACCCAGCATTGACCTTTCCCTCCAGCACAGAGAGCTCACACCTTTCCTTGTACAGGTTTGATGATACCTTTGTAAAGACCATCCAGGACAAGATGAAGCAGACAGATAGATGAATAAATAAATAAATAAATAAATAAATGGGGGAATAGACAGATAGATAAATAAGTAATAAGCAGGCAAGCAAATGAGTAAATAATCAAATTAACAAATGACAAATGAATGAATGAATGCATGCATAGATAGATAGAGTAATTAATTAGTAAGGAAAGCTTCCAAGTTGCCCTGGCAAGACACAGGGCTTGCTTGCTTGCTTTGGTGCCTGCTAAGCTCCTGTTGGAGCACCTATGCTGGTCATCACCAAAGGTTAAAAGGCCTAGAGGAGGGCCTCCAGGGGTTAGGCAGATTTTCCACTGAAAATTGATAAAAAGAAAAAGGTGAGAATTTTCTACTTGGATTTCAGAGAGAGTTGGCTTTCTCTCTGGCCTCTGGCAAGCACTGTAGTGTAATGGTGGATCTGGAAGGCTGTCCTCAGGGTCCAGGAGAAATGATTTCAACACCTACCTCTGACACAATCAGCTGCATTATCCTACACAAGCTGCATTATCCTTTAACCTCTTGTCTCCTCCCTCCATCCCCATCCCTCACCCCACCCCTTCCACAACTAAGACCAGAAATTGCAGAGAAGTTGAAAATCTACATTGGTAGAGAAAGCTTCCTCACTGAGAGTTCCTTATCCCAAAGAAATCACAGATCTGTCTAAAATAAAATGCCTTATCATAGGGTTCCTCTTCAATGATTCCAGGGAAGGCTAACTCAGTCGTTAATAAGGTGGCCCATTCCCTTTATAGACAGATCTATTGAAGAATGTTTTACCCTGGGCCAAAATCTGCCTCCCTTTTCTTTCTGCTCAGTGGTACTGGTTGTCCTCGGGAGCAAAAGAAAATAAATGGAATCCCCCTTCCATTCTGCCATATTTGAAGACAGTATTTATCTTCAATTTTCCAGGTTAAATATTCTGATTATTTTATTTGTTTGTCTTGTGACAATGATAATAATTATTCGACAATCTCTAATTTCATAATTCTGGATCCTCCTGCCAAAATAGGACAGGATAAGAAAGCGTGGCTGGGTCATAACCCACACCACCAAGGATAACCTACATCAGTGAGAGGAGAAAGCCACTGATGTACTCAATTACTGAAGTTAAATCGAGTGTAAGGAGGAACAGTACACTCTTTAAAGAACCTTTACTTATTAGTGACAAAAAGAATAGTTATAGACCCAAAAAGGCAGTTCCCCAATGGAAGGTTCCCCTCTCCTGGTTCCCACCACCTACTTCTCTTCAGTAACTTTCTACGGCTACTATTCTGGCATGGAAAAAAAAAAAGGTGGAGATGGATTCCCCTTTTAGACACTCCACCTCTGGAAATCTGTCTAGTTCCTTCCACTCTGTACATTACAATCGCTCAACTTTACACACAATGACTTCTGCAGCAGCATGAAGGAAGCTGATGGTACGCATCACACACACACGCACATGTGCTCATGCACACACACACACACACACAGAGTCAAGGGAAATTTTGAGGATAAATGCATACTACTCAATCAGCTTGGCACATATTGAAAGCATCTACCAGTCTCTTTGGGGTGTTTCCTATTTTCATCATGCTTTCTTGCTATTTCACCCTACTTTGAACCCAGCTCTCTAGCTCTCTGGAGAAGTTGGATCCTTCCTTTCTGGACCTAGGCAGGGTCCAATACATGCAGCCTCTACTCCAAACAGATCTTGTGAATAGCCACCAGAAATGCCAACTTGGCCAAGTGCCCACTTGGTTCCAGACTCAGTCGCTCACTTTCTCTGAACTGTTATTAATAATAATTACTGTTTTTTACTAGACCTGTGATTTCTTGTTATAAGCAACTCTCAGGGAAAAAGTTCCCTCTAGCAACAAAGGTTAGCAAACTTCTCTGTAACTCATAATCTCTGAGAATTATCTAAGGGTGATAAGAGGTCGACCAGCCAGTATCTGTCCAAGACAGGACTTGAACTCAGGTCTTCCTCATTCTGAAGCCAGCTCTGTATCCATTATGCCACACAGTCTCTCAATAATAATAACTGCTCCCTTCCACATCTCCCTGCTCCCATAGGGCTGCCCCATGATTCACTTTGGTACTACGACAGAGCAGAGTCTGCACGAAACCTTTATCACTGAGCCCCACAGGAAACTGACTCCTCGTCATTTAACTGGTCCAATTGCAGTTTTGTGGGTAACAGGCTTCCTTCAAATCCCAGCTAAGATCCTACCTTCTTCAGGAAGCTTCTTCCAATTCCTCTCAATTGTAGCATCATCTCTCTGTGGATTATTTCCTATTTATCCTGTCTATCAGTCGTCTGTGCACAGTCATTCATAGATTGTGCGCTCTTCGAGGGAAGGGAATGTCTCTTATCTTTCTTTGTGCCCACAATAGACATTTAATCAGTGTTCACTGACTGACTGTCCTGTTAGCTATAGGGTCAGGAAAACCTAGGTTGGGTGCACCACTGACAACTTCTAGTGATGACACACACCCCAGTCAAGAGGCTTACCCTTCCTGAGTCTCCTCAGCTATAAATTGGGCACAATGAGAACTTCAGAAGCTCCTCCAGAGGGTTACTGGACGGTGAAAAGGAGATAATGCTTGTAAAATGCTTTACAAACTTCAAAGCGCCATGTGGATGTCACTTAAGTTACATAAAAGCACCAGAACCCACAGCTAAGCTATAAACAAATGTTGATCATAGATCTCAGCCCTGGCCAGAACCTCGGGGATCATTAAGTCCAAGCCGTATGTGAACATGAATGTCTCTATGACATACCCCAAACCGTCGTCCAGCCTTTGCTGAAGGAGGCACCCAACAGCTCAGTGAGTAGCCTGTTCCACTGGAGAACAGCACTTATTGTTAGAAAACCTTTCCTAACATCAAGCTAGAATTAGCCTCTCTGAAATTTTTATCCACTTTTATCCACTGCCCCTAGTTCTACTCCTTGGGCACAATCAGAACAAATCCAGTCTCTTTTCCATGTGGTAGCTGCCATGTCCCCCTCAAGACTAAAAACATTGCCAGTTCCTTCAACCCATCCTCATGTGACATAGACTCAAGACCCTTCCCTTTCCTGGTTGCCATCCTCTGACCCTCTCCAGCTGAATTTGTGAGTCAAGAAAGTTGACTCACAATCAAGTTGTTGGGAATGACATAGAATTATTATGCTTCCACTCCATACCAGGCAGTCATTAGACGATTAATGTCCCAAGAACCATTGGGTGTTCATGGCTATAGAAGTCAGGGAAGTTGCTGCTTTCAGGCCTCTACTCAATCATTCATTTACTTTAAAAAAAAAGAATTGCAATAAATTACAGTTTCTACTTTGTTATCACTTTGATAAACACCCCCCTAAAACAGCTTTTGTTATTGACTCTTTAAAAAAAACATCATCTGCCTTAAGATTCAGAAATTATAATGCCAGATATATCGTGGAATTTTTCTTTGGTTCCCCTAACTTACATGCCGCATTTTTTTTAACATTTTGACAATCCTGCAAAGTTAGGTTTATGTAGTAGAAAGAAGAAGGTGATTGGGCTATTCATAAGAACGAGGGAAAAAACCCTGCAAATGTCCCTAGCTGACTAATAACTGCCTTCTTTGGAAGGTCCCTGGACTTTTGGGCTTTCTATTCTGGATTTAGATAGTCCTACGGGAAGAGGACATTAATGGCACAAAATTAGAGCCATGGAGATGGTTATACACCTACAGTGGCTTACCTGACCCAGGTTGGGAAAGATGATCATTTCTCAGAAATAATCATGAAAAAGAGATCAGAAGGGGAGATAGGAATTCCCAAGCTATCCAGGTCCAAACCTTCTGGCATAACCAGAGTCACTACAGCCTAACAGCATAGCTTTCTTGCCCACTGGCTATCATCTGCAATTTAAAGCAACTGTTCCCCTATGTGTAAGCTAACCCCTCCCAAGTGTTCCTAGCCAACCTTCCCTGGCATAGGGATCCCAACAATAATGTCCCCAATAAATGGTTATCGAGCAATCCCTTCAAAACCTCAAGTGAAGAAAAAGCCACAACAAAGAACTGGAAACTAAGTGGGAGTGGGGGTAAAATGGCTAAACAAATTATGTCTATGAATGTTATGGATTACTTTTGTTGCTCTGGTAGAGTTGTTTTAGTCATGTCTGACTCTTCATGACCCCATTTGGGGTTTTCTTGGCAGAGATACTGGAGTAGTTTGCCATTTCCTTCTCCAGCTCATTTCACAGATGAGGAAACTGAGGCAAACAGAGTTAAATGATTTGCCCAGGGTCACACAACTAGTAAGTGTCTGAACTCAAGTCCTCTAGACTACAGGACCAAATGCTCTATCCACAGCATCACCTGGCTGCCCTTATGGAAAACTATTGTGCCATAAAAATGATGAAAGGGATGGTTTTAGAGAAACCTGGGAAGATTTATATGAACTGATGCCAAGTGAAATAAACAGAGCCAGGAGAACATTTTTTATCCTAACAACAGTATTGTCAAGTCAAACAACTTTGAAAGACTTCAGAATTCTAATCAATGCAATGACCAACTACAATTCCAGAGGAACACTAACAAAGCATGTTGCTCATCTCCTGACAAAGAGGGATGGACTCCAGATGCAAAGCAAGACATACATTTTTGTGCTTAGCCAAGGTGGGAATTTATTTTGCCTGACTACATTTCGGTTAAACAGTTTTTGTTTTACCTTCTTTTCCCAATGGGGGTGGGGTATGGAGAGAAAATAAATGCATATTTATTTTTAGTTAAACTAATTGATTTTTTTTTAAAGCTACAACCTCCCAAAGTGGCCCATTCTACTTTGGGATAGCTCTTAACAGCACAAAGTTTTTCCTTTTGTCCAGTTTCATCTAGGTAAATAGACTGACAACAAATATATGTTGAATTAATTCATTTTATTATACTGTCCACAAATTTGGGAAACCTCAAAGGATCTCAAACCAGACAAAGACTCCCCTTCCGTCTGCCTATAATAAAGCCATCTGATTCCTCAAGATGACGGATTATTAGGTCGATTATTAGATAGATTTCTCAAGATGATAGATTAATCCTGCTCATAAATTTAGAACAGGAAGGGACCGCAGAGACCATCTAGTCTGATCCTTTAATTTTTATAAGTCAAGGCCCAAAAAGATGGAGAGAATTCCCACAGTCCCATCAGCAGCCAGTGGTAGAATTGGCATGCCAGTCTACGTCCTTATCTCCCAATCCTATATTCTTTCCACTGCCTAGTGGACATCTAGCATGCAGGTAAGGGTTTCACTGTCCACCTTGACCAGATTTGACACACATTCATTAGGCACTTTCTGGGCAAAACATTGAGCTAGCCACTGGCCTGGCAACAGATCTCCAGGGTCTGCCTTGGTTGGAATTCAACCAGAAAGGTGTTAGGCACAGAAGAAACAGCCTGGCCCTTAGCTTCACCACACGCTAGTCTGTGTGCATCCACAGGGTTCAGGAACCCTTTGGTGAATGAAGAAATGAATGAATGGCTGAATGAATTCCATTTCTAATTCAACATTCACCCCATGTCTGGCCGTGCTCTTGTCAGCTGCTTTTTAATTTTCAGACTTGCAGCTGTAATTATTCTTTTGTCCAGTCACAGCCCCATTTGAGAGCATCGTTTGCATAAACACTTGAGAAAATGAAAAGGTACAACACCCTTGGCTTTCTCAAGAAGCCCCATTGCCCAAGGAGGAAGCAGCTGCCCAGCTCTGAGACAATGTACAGAATGAAACAGAAAGCACGGAGGGCATTGAAACTGTGGGACCCCAAAGAAAGAGAACTAGCAGGCAGCTGGCTTTGTTTCAGTTCATCAGAAGCAGTGGAGAGCCGTGAGGAGACGGCCGAATTCAGAGCCGGGAGAAACTAGGTCTCAGCGCTGGCCGTGTGACCCCGGGCAAATCACCAAACTTTTCGGTGCCCCAGACAACTCTGGAAGACTAAAAATGCTGCAAGGAAGGTGCCAACCCACATTGGCAGAGGGACTTTCTTCTCCCAGGAGTCCCCTATACTGATGAAATCACATACTAGACCAATAAATAAATAAAGAAATGGAGAACTATGAATGAATGAATCACGGACATTTCTGCAACACTTTATGCTTTGCTGATCACTTTCCGTACGTGGTCTCCTCTCTGCCCACACGAATGCCACGAATGCCATATTTAACTCAGTATCAGAGAAGTTGAGGTCATAGTCTGGGAGAGCAAATTTACAATTCTCCCTCCAATAACTAACACTTAGATAGCACTTTACAAACATTATCTTATCTGAGTCTCACAACAACCCCGGGGAGAAAGTTCTATGATTATCCTCATTTTACCAAGGAAGGTGAGATTAAGTGACCCCCTCAGGGTCATGAGCTTGTGAATGTCTGAGGCAAAGTTCAAACTTCCGCAGCTCCTGACTCCAAATCCCACCCTGTTTCCACTAGAACAGCTGATTAATGAAAAACTGACATTCCTGAAAAGTTAGATGTTCTCTCAGCTCATTCCAGTTCTTATTTAAGAAAGGTTGTAAAGATAAGATAGTACCAGATTGTGGGAGGCTTGCGAAATGAGTCTGAACCTTACTTTGGATGCAAATGGAAGCCACTAACAATTATTGAGCAGAAGAAAGATGTGATCATATCTGTTTTATCAGGAGAAAAAGTGTGACAGTATGAAAAACAGATTAGAGTTGGGAGAAATGAGCATATGTACTCTTTGTTCTCTGTCATCAAGTAATGTACACTCTAGCTGAAGAATCCTGATCTCTGAAGATGACCCAAATGGCAAAGTGAAGACATAATTTTGGTTAATTGAATTGTTGTAAATAAACTAAGGCACATTGCCAATGGGGACAGAAAAAGGACATGTGTGACTGTCAAAGATGGTGGGACAGTCACGTGGTAAAAACAAGAAATACAGAATTTTGGAGCTAGAAAGGAGCTCACTCAGTACCCATAAAATCCAACCAATACCTGAAAAGAAACCCCCTCCTCATTATTACATACCCAACAACAGGTATCCCAGATTTTGCTGAATAACAACCTAAACAATAGATGGAGAGTCCAAGACCTATGATACCCTAGCAAGAGGTAAAGGAACAGAAGAAGGCCTTCAGTGTGCTGGGCATGGAGAATCAAGAGAAAGATGTGGACAAGTGTTGCACAGGATGAGAAGTCATAGGATGAAATCACAAGACCCCAGACTAGAATTGCAAGGAACTTTAAAGAACATCGGATCCAAGCCTTTCAATTTATAGATGAGGAAACTGAGGCCAGAAGGACTAAAGGAGCCCAAAGTCACATAGGAACTAAGTAGCATAGTCAAGATTTGCATCCAGATCCATTCGCTCCACTCTTTTCCTCAGGACCACAATTAGGGCCTGAGCCAATGCATGCGCCAATGTCCATACCCATGAGATCACCATCCATTGTGCTCTTAAAGCACCGTGTCAACATCAGTTGGGGATAGGGACTAGAACAGGGACTTCTTTGCGATAGAAAACTCCTAGATGAGGAGATTCCCTTCACCAAGGCAGGGCAGCATTTGGTCAACAACTCGGAGTCTTAGAGGGTTCTCTAGAGCCCTGAGAGGTTAAGTTCCTTGCCCAAGATCTCAAAGCCAGTATGTATCAGAGGCAGGGCCAGACTCCAAGGCTGGCTCTCTGCTTTTGAGTCATGATGCTAAGCTGCCTCTCCAAAGGATTCTTGTTAGGACCAGAGGAGATAAATCAAATAGCTCCAAAGAAATATTTCAACTTACCCCAAATGAGATAAACACATGGTGTCTCTGATACACAGTGGATGCCCTGGACTATCGCTTTGCATTATTCATCAATTGTATATACTTCACTCCGACCCCAGGAGATGGCAAACTCCTCAAGGGCAGGGGTTCTTTTTTTTTTATTGTTCTGAGAGCCTCCCACAGTGTCTAGCACATAGTAGGTGTTCATAAGATATTTATTGTTACTTTGTGTAGATACCAATTATCTTCTTTCTTTCATCTTTGTATCCCCAATGTGTCTAGCATGTAACAAATGCTTATGAAATGCTTTTTCTCTCCATCCATCTCTCTCTCTCCCATACATCTACCTATTCATCCGTCTAGGTTGGTTTTTATTAAGCATAAAACACACAGCGACTGTCACCCTGAAATATAATCATATCCCTAACCATGGCATAATACTAACCAAATCAAACAAGAAAAGCACACCTTGAAAACAGTCAGTGGGGTTCAGAAGTACAGTGGGCTTCCTAGGATATTTTACTGTGCCTTACTTTATTGCAATTTGCAGGTATTACTTTTTTAAGAAAAACTGAAGCTTTGTGGCAACCCTGCCTTGAGCATATCTGTTGGCTCTATTTTTCCAACAGCGTGTGCTCGCATCATGTCTCTGTGTCCCATTTTGGTCAATCTCACAATATCTCAGACTTTCTCGTTATTATTAGATCTGTTGTGGGGATCTGGGACCAGAGATCTTTGAAGTTACTATTGTAAATTATTTGGAGCACCATGAACTGCGTCCATATATAACGGTGAATTTAATCGATAAATGTGGCATGTTCTGACTGCTCCACTGACCTGCTGTTCCCCATCCTTCCTCCTTTCCTTGGGCCTCCCTATTCCAAGACACAATATTGAAGACACAATATTGAAGACTATTCCATAAACTTACTTGATAAAGCAGCAGCAGGGTTTGAGAGGATTGATTCCAATTTTGAAACAAATTCTGCTGTGGGTAAAATGTTATCCAACAGCATCATATGCTACAGAGACATTTTTCATGAAAGGAAGAGTCGATCCACGTAGCAAACTTCATTGTTGTCTTATTTTAAGAAATTGCCGTGGCCAACCCAAACTTTATCACCCACCACCCTGACCAGTCAGCAGCCATCAACATCGAGGCAAGACCGTCCACCAGCAAAAAGATTACAACTCACTGAAGGCTCAGATAATGGTTAGTTAGCAATAAAATACTTTAACTTCAAGTACGCACATTTTTTAATTATATACTTAATAGACTACAGGATAGTGTAAACATAACTTTTACATGTACTGGGAAGCCAAAAAATTCATGTGACTCTTTATTGCCTGGAACCAAACTCACAATATCTCCAGGTATGCTTGTACAGCAAATTTAGCAGCATAGCAGGACCACTGAAGAAGAAAACGAAAGGCCTTTCCCCTCCAGGCACACACACACACACACACACACACACACACAGGAACTTTCCAAGTGTTTTGTAGTTTTAAATTTGCCTCTCACAACTTGGCCAATATGGGAGATAAAGACATTTCTTTGCCTAGTCATGAATGTTATTCTTTGGATTTTAGGTTTAAAGTGTCCATTTCAGCTGCACATGGAGTCTCAAGCTCAGGAGCAGATGCTTACCTTCAGTTTTGAAAGGATGGATTGATTTTTTTTAACCTACACAAAGACCAAAAATTAAACAGTCTTACAAATCCATCCAAAAAAAAAAGTCAGCCACCTGAGATTAAGAGCCAAAGTTCCCTATCCCAGGCTGTTGGATTAAATTGATTCAGGTGAAAAATAAAATTAATGTGGGCCATAATGTCATTACTGGAATAATCATCCCTTGGTATTTCCGTAATCTCCTTATGTGTGTGGCTACTCCCTCCCATGCAGCAGACTGTGACCCTTCCAGGCCTGCCCATCTTGTGCATCTTCTGTGCCTGGCCTCCTCTACCTACACCCCAAGGGGATAATAAGGTATACCTCTAGTGTGGTGAAGTGGAGAAAGGGGTGGCTTCAAGCTGGGAAGCCCTGGGTCCCCACCTCGGACACAGGCTGACTGTGCGACCGTGGACAACTCGTATAACTTCTCGATGATCCAGGGACCTAAGGAGAAGGTCTGCCTCAAACTGGGAATTCCCTATTTCAGTAAAATTAGTCCTCTGGTCCTTCCCTATCCCCAGTACATGGGAAAATTTGAGAAGCACTCTCCTCACTTTTTTCTGCTAAATGTGACAGTATGGGATCCATCCCAGGGCCTTGGGCCTTACTGACATATGTCCACAGGAATAGCCTCAAAGCCTTTTGGGAATTGGTGCCCAGGAGGATGCTCTTGGGCCAAGCATCCTTTGTCAATTTCTAAAGTCCACTGGTTTCCAACCTTCCAGAAGGCACCTCCTCTAAACCTGGTCCTCCTCAACTCTTTGGGCTCACCTAATCCCCAATCAGCTCCCCATTTGTTGCCTTTCATTAATGGCACACCCTATCCTAGCACCCACTCCTCCCTAACAGGGTTTTAAGCAAGGGTATTTATTTTCCAGGGGAGACAGAAGAGCAATTCAGATGCAGTCGTTAAAAGTACCTTTATGAAACTTCTGCGCAGCATGCCTGGAAGGCTTTCAGCTAATTCTTCTAAGCTCCAGGTTAACCTGCCTTTCCAGACTCATTTCACATGACTTCCCTTCATGCACTCTCTATTCTGGCCAAACTCAATATTCTCTACATTGGGTCTAGGAAGAAGCATTTATGAAGCCTTTACAATGAGAAAACAGTTCCAGCCCGCAAGGAACTTCCATTCTAATGTAAATAAGTGGATGTATATAACATAATCAGAGAGTAAATGGAAGACAATCTCAATGAGGGGAGGCAGTCACCCCTGGGGGGATGGGAAAGGACCAGGAAAGGCCTCCTGCAGAAGGTGTCATTGGAGCTGAGTCTTGAAGGAAGCCAGAGAAGCCAAAAGGTGAAGATGAGGAAGCAGAGCATTGGGGGATTGGGGGAATCTGCTGTTCCAAAAACAAAGTGTCACATTCAAGATTCAGCCAGTAAACCAGGGTAGCTACATCACAGAGAACCTTGAAGGCCTTAAAATGTGACTAGGAAGGTAGGAAAGGTCAGGTTACGAAAGACTCGATAGGCCGAATTGTGCTTGATCCCGGACATATGAAGATGTTGCTTCCATTTCCATGCTAAGGCTGTTGAGCATGGCTGGAATGTATCCCCTTCATGGTATTCCTCTTAGATTTCTTTACTTCTCTCAAGGTAGTCTAGGAACTACAAGAAGAAGCTGCCCAATCCCCCCAGTCCTTCCTCAAGGTATCTTGTATTTACTTCTTTTATAAGATCATGGTGTAAGTGGGGTGCCTCACACAACCAGCCCCAATAAGGTAACTCATAAAATGCTCTAAGCCCTGAACCTTTATAAAATAAAAACATCTCTTTGACTAAATTATAGACTCAATCACCCAAATGTATAAACTAAGCCTAAACAAGTCCAAAGCACTTCTCTTGAATCAAATCAGTCAATCAAAGGCGTAAACTAAATATGAGGCTTAAAGTACTTCCAGCCATTGGATGAGATCCGATAATGAAATATATTGGGATTGCTTGAGAGAATCGGACATACCTACTGGGCCTGAGAATATCAGAAAAAGGATTGAGGCAGTAAAGCAATTAAACTTTGGGAGTGATCTGAAGAGTCAGGCCCTTGAGCCAGTAACCAGAAGGAATGTCACACTCCCCCTGGCCCCGTTGATCACGCCATCAGGAAGATTGGCCCAGTGACAAAGAATGTATCCAGCAGGAACTGAGAAAGGACAAGCTCGATGTGTTGAAGAAAGGCAGCTTTAGGGAGTGTAACCTATTCAGGTTAGAAAGAAGCATAGCTTCGGGACCCTGCGAAGAACACCTCAGGAGAACTGCAGGAGTACTCCAGGAAGGAGAAAAAGGACCTTCCACACAGGACCTGTTTTGCCCCTCTGTCTGCTCTTTGTATGACAAACTTGAATGCCCTTCTCCCTATTTGCCTCAGTTTCCTGGGAGAAAAAAGGATCACTAAACCTAAGCCTGCTTTCATCTAGTTAACTTGCTTGCCTCAGTTTCCCCAACTGTGAAATGGAGATAGTATTAACATCTACATCCCAGAGTTGTTGTGAGGATCAGATGAGGTGCTATTTGTAAAGTGCTTAGCACAGTGCCTGGCACAGGGTGGCCTCTAAATAAATGCTTGTTTCCTTCCTTCCTGAACTTTATGTATACTTGTGGGAGGGCAGGAGCCAGACTTCTGGAAGGATATTTTTGGACCAATTGTTCTTCCACTTGAGTAAAAACCCTCTTGGAAAACTTAGGTCTGACTCACTAATTGATACTGAGAAGCACATCAGATGGGGGGGCTTGTGTGTAATAATACTAGCTAATTATCCCCTCCTTACCCCAGCCCATCAGGGTTACCTCTAGCATCCTGAGGAGAAAAGTAGCTAGCCACCTTCTGGGGACCCAAACATCAATAGTGGGAGTGAAGAGACAGCCTCAGAGGAAATGCCACAATTCGATCATAAAGTCAGAGCTAGAAGAAACTTCAAAGGTTAAATGAGGGGGCAACAAATGTGTCATGGAATTTGGAAAGCCTGAGTTCAAATCCTAGCACTTATCCTTACTGCCAGTGTGACTTTCGGCAAACTAGGTAACCTTTCTGGGCCTCAGCTTCCTCACCTGTGTTGGGCCAGATGGTCTCTAAGGACCCTTCCAACTCGCTAACCTAGGAAGCTGGGAGACTGGATAACAGAGGGATGATGAATGTTTTGTAATATCAACAGGAATCAAAACATCAGACAATTTGCCAAACACGGAAAGTGATGGATTTTCTGCTTTATGACACTCTCCAGCCCCACCCCCACCACCCCTTATACCAAGCAGCACAACACACCTGGGTCATCACTTGCCAAATTACAGCTCAAGACTGTAGCAGGTGAGAAATGAGTCTATCAGCTCCCAGCTGTTCCCACCGACATCACAAGATCCACTTGCTCAGGCAAAGAGATGACAGCAAAGAGAAACTTGTGACATTCGTCCTGGGTCTTTTATGCAAAAGTCTTCCTGAAACATCTCATTTCTGGCTAATGTGTGAGAGAGAATCTTTTTTTAAAAATAACTATTTCTTGATCTAAGTCCTATACTGCAACCTCTGTCTCCAGAACTAAGCCACATCTCCAGTTCCCTAAAGGGCACTCCTCCTCCAGAGTCCACCACCAGTGCCCAAAACTGAAACCACTCAAGACTAGTCCATCCTTCCAAGCTTTTTCTTCTCTCATCTTCTGACTTCACTTTGGTGCCAAGAACACGCACTCATGTGTCACTGCTCACTGGTGTCATCCTTGGTCTCTTGTAGCTTGTCTTCCCTCCCACATTCAATCCAGGATTAAATCCTCCTGATTTTGCCTCTGTGGTATTTTCTCCTCTACATCCCAACAGCCATCCCCCCAGGACAAGCCCCTGCTATCACCTGCCTGATATCTTCCAAGAGCCTCCAGAGAGGTCTTCCGCACTCTCTTCGTCCCATCTCTCCGGTCCATCATTCACACAGATGCCTAAACTTCCTCAGGTATTAATCCAACCATATCTTCTACTCAAACATTCTCAGTGACTCCCTACCACCTACCAGGTAAAAGTGTAAATTTCTCAGGCTAATAATCAGCTCTCTCCACAGCCTGGCACCACCTGACGTTTCTAGTCTCATCTCATGTTACCAGCTTCATAACTAAGATAAGGCGACTAGAGCCTCACCACAGGCACCATCATTGAAAAGGCAGTGGCAGCACCTAAAGTCCTTTGGTAGATAGAAGAGAGCTTGGTACGACGTGAAGACCAGCAGATTTCAGGATCCTAGGTTTCCTCCCATTGGTCAACACCTGCTAGATGAGTTCCTGAACAGCCCAGCCCATCATGATCCCCTATGCCCCAGCTGCAACCCCCACAGCACCAGCATCGTGGTGTCTCACATCTCTTCCCAAATTTAACTTGTCTTCAAAAGTTGACTTGTAATTGAGTGATGCTACTTGATCACAATGCGAATTGCTAGGTTAAGTTCTATATTACAGCTCTCCACAATCTATTGTTCAGTCATTTTTCAGTTGTGTCAGATTCTTCGTGACCCCTTCTTGGCTAAGATACTACAGTGTTTCCTTCTCCAGCTTATTTTACAGACGAGGAAACTGAGGCAAACAGGGTTAAGTGACTTGCCCAGGGTCACATAGCTAGTAAGTATCTGAGGCCAGATTTGAACTCAGGAAAATGAGCCTTCCTAACTACAGGCCCAACAATCTATCCACTAGGCCACCTAGCTGCCCTTCAATCTCTGCACTCCAATTAAATTAAACTTTTCTCTGTCCCCAAAACATGCCCTGTACATTCCCACCTCTGGGACTTTGCCATGTTGCACCCTATGCCTGGAATATGCTCCCCCAGTTATCTTATTGAATTTCTACCCATCTCTTTCTAAACTGTGAATTATATTGGTCCCCCCTCCAAAAAAACTTAATAGACTCAAGCAATCCCAAGCATCTTTATCACTTCATATTTATCAAGGGTCCCCAGGGAGTAAGAGTGAAATCAGAATACACCCAGACAAAAACCAGAAGTTGAAGGAGCCCCTGGGAATCTCTCCCATGGTCACAGGTGTCACTGCAAAAATTATAGTCTTGAAGACAAAAAAGACAGCAACAATGGGACAGTCCAGTGTCACACTTAGGGGCGAAAGGACCCAGCCAGGTACCTCACCTGTAGCCAAATGTGGTCTGTCTATGGCCTGGGTTCTTAACCAGGGTTCCATGAGTTTGTTTGTTAAAAATATATATATTTTAATGGTTGTATTTAAACATCACTGTTTTCCTTTGTAATCCTATGCATTTTATTTTATGCATTTAAGAACATTATTCTAAGAAGGCTCCATAGGCTTCACCAGGCTGCCAAAGGCAACCACAGCACACACAAAAGATTAAGAACCACCAGTGTACACTGTCCCCACTACCCTTTTTTGTTTGTTTTCTGCATTTCAGGTCCCTTGCCCTTACCCCAAGTGCCCCACAGTTCATGCTGCTCCTCTAGATAGAAGGAGAATGGTTCTGATCAGTCAGTGTTGGTGAGTTTGGTTCCCTTCTCAAGGAAACCTGTTCAGAGAAGACCTAGAGGGACAAGCAAATCTCAGAGCACTTCAGTTTCAGGTGGTTTTGGTGGTGGAAGACGTAGCGATGGAGGAAGTCTCAGTTGTTGGTGTAATAGTGGTGATGACAACAATAAAGGAGGTTTTCATGGCAGCTGTGACATATTACAAATGAAGAATTGCCCTGAGAATGTAAAAGGTACCATCAGAAGACTAGGTGACTGAAAAAAAATGGAAGGATCCATCATATAGCAAGAGCAAAAGACAAGTGAAGTCAAGAAGCATTCATTAAGTACCTACGGTGTGCCAGGCACTGCACCAAGTGCTGAGGACACAAAGAGAGGCAAAAACAGTCTCTGCCCTCAAGGAGCTCAGAGTCTAATTAGGGAGGTAACATGTTACGAACTCTATACACCTGAAAAATCACCAGTATCACGATTCATTGGTATCCACAAACATCAAAAGAACTAGAGAGACTTCCTGCATGTTGGGTGGGCCTCCATGGAGGATTTACTGGACGGCATGTGGACAAGAGTTGCCCAGAATGGTGGGTAAGGTTGGGTTGAAGCCTGCATTGCCAGACAGAGTGCCCCTGCCCCCATCAATGGGCTCCCAGGCACATCCAAGTTTGGGACTCACAAAGTGTTCACTGCAGCCTTGTGAAGTGGGCTTTATTTTCTTTACCTTACCAATGAGGAGGCTCAGAAAGGGTAAGTTATTTGTCCATGGTCACAGCTGGAATTCAAGCCAGACTGAGTCCTATGTCCTTGTTGCTACCCCCACATTGCCTCACTGATATTAGGCCCCTGGGCTTCTGAGTTCATTCTTCAGGGATCTCAGAGTAGAAGGCACTTAAAATCACGCTCCACAGAGAGTTAGATCCTCCCTGTACTGGTGGGACATTCATCGCTGCTACAGCCATAGTGTCCACAACTATCCCTGTTTGTTTCATACTTTCTACCATTAAAAGTGTGACAAGACAATTCTAATTCATTGTTACTTGGCAATTCAGGTTCATCTGGTTTGTGGAATGTTTGAGACACCCCATGGGGTAAATGAAGACACTCTGTGGTGTGGTCAGGTCACAGGGTTGGGGATCTCAGTTCTCAATCTCCCTGGACGGTGTTTTCCAGAAACCTTACACAGCTATCTCCCAAAACACATGGGCTTTTAGTCAATAACGAAACACCACGGGAAAGGAGGGGACTCCATGTGAATAGGTTAGAAGCTGGCCAAAGGAGAAGTCCCTTCTGTTCTCTCCTCTCCCTTCCTCACCAGGTATTTTCATTTTTGTATATCCCATGACCATTTCTGGAGCTCCACGAAACATTCTTAGAGCTTTGAACTTCACTAAGTCTTTTGGGATACCCTGTATTTCATTTTCACAGAGAACTTGGTCAATGTCTATTGTCTATTTCTTAAAGTAAATGATGCAGAGAACATTGACTATCATTCAAAAGATGGATATGAGAACAAGGAGGTAGAGGACCAAGGCTAACCAATAGACAGACCAAGTACTAACCTGTTAACCACTAAATGGTAAAAGACCCAGTGGCGGGCCTCCATCGTGGGCAGATCCTCTACATGGGGAATGGAAGATAACAGGAGGCCATTGACAAAAGTCACTCAAAATGAGAAGTGGACAGTTGTGAGCTACACCATTGTAGGGAATTCCCATAAAGCATAGAACTGGAGAACTTGAGAGGGGATCAGTGACCACCTGAGGTCAAGCCACACCTGGAAAAGAGTCCTCTCTATATTAGACAAGTGGCCATCCAGCCTTTGCTTGAAGGCCTCCATCAAGGGAGAACCCACTACCTCCCAAGATAACTCAATCTACCCCTTGATGGTTACATTTATTAGGAAGGCTTTCCTGACATTAAGCCTAAACTTGTCTAATGTTGCAACTCTCGGGGGAAGAGTTAAACAATTTTGAATGATGTCTCTGGAAATTAAGTCAGAGGAGACACCAGGAGATTACAGAAGGATTGAAAAAGTGACCCAGCAGAACAAGGATGACCTAGCCTAAGGAAGAGAGAGTGGAGGCAGTGATGTAAGAGGAACCAGCTGCTTGATGAAAAATGCTGACCAGGTTTGTTTGCTTTTTCCTTTTTGACAGAAGTCCCAAGAAGCAGAGATTTAGTTAAGACACAAGGAAGGACTTCCTGACCATGAAGACCCAGCACAAGAATGAGTTCCTGGTGGAAGTTATGAAATCCCTTCCTGCAGATTTTTTATGACATCATTTTCTTTGAAAAGTGTCAAATTAGAGGACAGACATAAATTGCTTTGTAAACCAGAACATGCCCCATCCATTAAGGAAGCAGGAGCCAGCTTTTCCATTCTCTGGTTCTGTATTTTCCTTTGCGCCAGAACCATAATTCATGCAGATCAGCAATTTGCTCTAGAATTTAGAATTTTAGGGATTTGCCCAGGAGTTCTGTGAGATGAAATCCTTCCCTAGGGTCACACAGTCAATAGGTAGCAGCGGCAGTATTGGAATCCCATTGTTCCTGAGTCCAAGGCTGGTCTTCTCTCCTCTCCACCATATTGTCTCTTCTTGCTGGGATTAAGAGAGAAATGTTTGCAGATCCACAGTGTCTCAGGCTCTGTCTTATCCAATCCATTCTTGACCCTTCAACAATATCCCAGTAAATGGGCACATTGAGTTCCATCGTTGACTTCTAGCGCCAGCTCTAATGTCTCCCTCTCTATTTGTGCACATGTTGTACACTCTTTAAAGCCAATTTCGTTCTGCTAAAACTGGGGAGAGGGAGACTATCCAAGGAAAGTTACTTCTTACTAAAGCAGAATTTCCCATAGAAACCTGTACAGGGCAAAAGTCACTGAACACTGGCATTCTTTCTCTGACTTTCAGCAAACAGGTTATGGTCACACCTCTGTGAATGCTCTCATCAAATCTTCAGAGCAGCACCTGTTGTCATCTGCCAGAGAGGAAATAACAGCAAAAGGGGAAAACTTGGTGTATTTCCTTCTCAAAAATGGGGGTTTATGCAAAAGACAAAATATGGTCAGCTTGGGATGGGGAAGAGCTGGGTTTAGTCTCCACCACCACCCCCACCCCACCTCTAACACTTCCTAGCTGTGTGACTGGACAAGATTGCCTCAGTTTATGATTCTGTAAAACCTAGGTAATAAAAATATGACAATAGCTACAGCATCTACTTCCCAGGGTTGCTACGTCATATAATTAGTGTAAAGTGTTTTACAAACCTTAAAACTCTATGATTATTGTTGTGGTTACATGTAAATAACTATGCTAGATGGGACAAGACTGTGATAACTTCACATACTTCGACCTGGGGACAAAATATGGCATCCAAGAATGGAAACCGCACCAAAAGGTTTGGGAGGACAAACTTGTGCCCTGAAATGTACTTCCTTTCATCCACTACACTGACAAGTGATTACTGATGGAAAAAGAAGAGAACAATAAAAAAAATTTAATAAGAAAAAAGTTGGCCAACCTCATTTAGGAGACTCAAATCGAATAAACATTTTCCAGCAGGAAATCAAAAACTGCACAAGGCTCAGGAGAACTTCTGGGTTAAAATGATTTCCATTTAATTAAGCATCTACTTTAGCCAGTCACAAAATCCAGAGGTTCTTGCACTTCTTCTTGTTGGAGATCTTAAATTTTATAATTACTGGGTAAAAAAGTGCCTTTGCTGCCCTTGGTGGCTCCCTTTCCTTTGGCTAGTGGCAGCTCTAGGATCCACTAGAAACTGGTCCTTATGAGTTCAGGTAAATCTAGACCAGATGATTTCTCCTCGTCAGTCGACTGAGTGGCTACATGATGCCAGATCCTGCTCTGGAAAGAACCTTAGGGATCATTCTCAGAGACAAGGAAACTTAGACACAGAAAATCAAAGTGATTTCCTCAATTCAACCTTGGAAAATCCCACATAGCAAATGGGAGGATCAGAACTGGAATCCAGGTCCATCTGGTCCAACACTGTTGTCATGGTACCATATTGCCTCCCTCTCATGTCAGCTTATTGGCAAGACCAATACCCTAAACTCTAGTTTCAGAGCTGCAGAGGCAACATATAAAGAGAAGTGGCATATCCCTCAACCTTCACTACTCCAACAAAATAGTTTGATTGGACTATGCAATGTGCACCTCATTAAAGGCTGTCTAGGATGCTATGTCTGCATTCATGAACAATGTTGGCTCTTAGATCTTAGAATGTCAAATGTGGAAAGAACCTCAGAGATCACTGAATACAACCTTCTCATTGGATAAACAAAACCCAAAGAGAGGAAATGAGGCCCTAAATCCTACTGCTAATCAGGAGAAACACCCAGATACTTTAATGATTACCAAAATTTAAACTTATTCACAATCAAACCCTTAATGCTAGGAAACCATAAAAGTTACAATCCTACCATCTGGGCACAGGAGGAGATCATAGGCATCATCTCATATAACCTTTCCATCTTAAAAATGATGGAGCCATGGTTCTAGAGCTAGAAGGGACCCCAGAGATTATTGTGTCTGTCCAACCTGTTCATTTTACCAGTGTAGCCACCTAAAGCCCAGATTGGTGAAATAATTGACCTCCAAGTCATACATCTAATTAGAGGGAAAACCATTTGTCCAGCTGTTACTACATTGATGAGATGGCTAACCTGTATGTCCTCTAGCCTCCAAAGTGTAGTTCTTATATAGCATAGGGAGTTAAGTATGCTTTGAAATCTTGATGGATTTCTTGCTGTCCTTCTTGAGCCATTTCAAGCCGGAGTCCATAACACAGAACGGAGGAGCCACATCTTCCATGGCAGGATTCTGCCCAGCCACACGCTCGCAGAGAGGGATTTCCCCCAGTGATGTAGAGAGAAAGGAAGGGTAATTCATTACACAAATACGTCCCTCCTTTTTCATCATAAGGTCCCAATTTAGTTCCCTGCTCAGAAACTCAGGCTAAAAAGTATCATCTGTGGTCAGGATTGGTTATCTTATAATACAGAAATTTAAGATAAGAATTCGTTGGAGAGAGGGGGAAGAATGTTAAAGCACAGAGGATTAAAGAAGAAACTGAAAGTACATTTGGGGGAAGATTGGTGAAAATCATGCAAGAAGTGGTTGAAAGTGGTTGACCTAGAGAAGAGACATTTCAGAGGCAATGTGCCAGTTATCCAATATTCGAAGAGGGGACGTCGGGAGAGGGACGAGGCTGGCTCTTCTTCATCCCTAAGAGGAGCAGGAACAATGGGTGAAAGCTAAAAAAGAGGCTAATTGAGAGTGGATAGGTGGGAAGACTTCCCAAGCATTGGAGCCATCCAAAAGTGGGATGAGCTGTCTCTGGTGGTGGCACGTTGGCCAACTTCCATCTTCCATCTCCCTAGCCATCTTCCAACCCAGGACACATATCAGGGATGCCGTTGAGAGGCAGCTCTTTCAGGCACATTTGGACTGTATCACAGGGGTCCTGGGTGTTCTGAGGTTCTGGGATTTACAGAATCACAAAGAATCTTAGAGGTGAAAGGGACCTCAAAGGCCAACTAGTCTAATCAATTCACAAGAGGAATCCCTGCTATAAAATACCCAACCAGTAGCTGTGCAAGCTCTGCATGAAGACCCCAAAGGAGGGGGAATCCACCACCTGCTACAGAGTCCACACTTTGGGGCAGCTTTCATGGTTAAGTGGTTTTTCCTGATATCCAGCCTCAGTTTGACTCTCTGCCACTTCCACCCATTGTTTCTAGTTCTGCCCTCTGGGGTCAAAAAGAACAGTCCTAGCCTGTGGTGCTCCACATGATGCTTTGGGGAGCAAGATGGGTACAAAGGAAGCACTGGTAAAGCATATAATTTATTTGATTTGAAATTTGGAACCCTGAAAGTTTTCTCACTCTGTGTTGGCTTTTTACTGTTCACAGTTTTATTTTGTCTTATGATAGAAATTCATTATATAGAAGAAGAAGCATTAGATTTTGAGTCAGAGGATCTGGGTTTGAATCCTGATTCTGCTACTCCTTACTTATGTGATTCTGGGGAAATCACTTCTACTCTGAGCCTCAGTCATTTGTATAATGAAAGAGGGTCTACCATTTATATACTCTGTGACCTTGGATGAGTGGTACAAGCCTTCTGAACCTAATTGCCATGAATAAGCATTTATTAAGTGCATGTTGTATGACAGGCACTGTGCCAAAATTAAGGACACAGGTAGAACCTCATCAAATGATCAAGGTGAGACAGCACGTAAGGGGAAGCTAGGGTGGAAAGGGGCATAGTAGGCATGGGGTGGGGTACTAAGTCATGGCCCTCCCTTGACTGGAGACCCATCATTTCTCCCAAACATTTCCCTTCTTTTGGATATCAATGATCTTATTCACCTTCATTTTTCAGAGTGATGCACAAAAGGGGTGCAGCAGGAAAGCCAGAAGGGAGATGAGCATCCAACCAGCAGCACGGCCAAGGGATGGGACAGGGGCGCAAAGACAGGAAGAAATGGAGAGACTCCAGAATTAACATCTACCAGCAAAAACATGATTGGACACAGCCACCATCTCTGGGGCTTCCACATTCACACAATGACTCTTGGAAGTCAGTCTCCAAGATGCAGCAAAAAATAAAAAAGTCTTATTGGGAAGAAGACAAAGCAGTGTCTCTCTCTTCCCCAACTTCACCACCACTTCTGATCAGTTTCAAGATTTCATCATTTCCTTCACTGACCTAGTGGCCTTCATCAACTACACCCTTAACCAGAAAGGTGCACAACTTGAATGTTTTATGATGTAATCCAAGAAATGAGATAAAATTTCCCTTGGAAACCCATTTAAAAGAAAACAACAGTATGATCTGAGGTTATTTTTAATTATGACACTAATGAAAACTATCTCTGGTCATATAGAAACGAGGGCAAACTCGCTTGATATAAGTGAACTCTCGTCAAGTCCAGCTTCCATGGAAATCAGTCTTGTGATTTAATGGGTGATCTTACAACAGGTAAACATGAAGAACTTAAAAAAGAAACCTCTTGAGGACACTGAATTCTCAAAAAGCAATGCTGTCAGTGGAAGTGATTTTTTAAAAAAGAGAGAATGTACCAAAAGAGGCCCAGCATTATCATACCTTCCTTAGTCATTAAATCATCAAACCATTGGAGAGAGCTCTCTTTTACATACCCCCTTTTAGAGACCATTGAAGCAAAGGAAATCACTGCATCAAGGCAAAACACAGACTTTCTAGCCCAATCGGAGGGAATAATGGGGAAAGGAGAGTACTTAATTTTTCTCTTTCCATCATAGCAATAGGGAATACTTGGAATCACAGAGCTGCAGGATTGGAATAGACCTTGGAGCCCACCTAGTCCAAATAAAACCTGAACAGGAATCCCCAACAAGTGACCAGCCACTCTTTGTGCTAAGACTTCCCGTGAGTGGGGATCTACTAATATGATTGGAGAAAAGAATGCAATTGAAACAAAATGAGGAAGAAGGAGATAGAACTTACTATGTCTCATAATTGGAGAGGAAGACAATACAAACATGGAGAGAAAGGACAGAGGAGTGGGCATCACATGACCCTTATTCTCATCTGAATCAAAGGTGAGCTAAACACATACTCACACAGAAACACACACGCACACACACACACACACACACACACCCTTACAAGAAGTTAACTGTAGGGATACATTAAACACAACAGGGAAACAGGCAAGATAGGACAAGGGGAGAGGAAGGTTTAAGATAGAGGGTCACATCAGGGAGGCAACAGAACCAAGAAAAAGAAATTTCCACTTTGGAAGATGGATCATAAAGGGAAGATGAAAACAAAAGTCACGAAGTGGTTTGGGTCTAGGAGAGGAGAAGAGCGTGGTGGCAATTTGCTTCAATTACAAACCACTGGTGCTGATGACATTCCCTTTCTTTCCCTATCCTCCTCTTCTTGGCAAAGACCGGAGCAGGGGACAAAGAAAGGGGAAAGTGTTAATAGGATACAGTGGAGGGAAATACTCCATTAACAATCATAACTGTGAATGCAATCGGGATGAATTCATTCAGATAACAGCCACTGAATGGATTGGAAAACAGAATCCAAAAATACGATGTTTACAAGAAACACTTCAACACAATAATTTGCACAGAATTAAAATGAAGGGCTGGAGAAAATACTATTATGTTTCCATTGCACTTTAAAAAATGAGGGTGGCACTGCACCAGCGAAAACAGACATGGTTAAAAAAGATATAAAGGGAAATTACATTACGCCCAAGGGCACCATAGATAATGAAATAACACCAATACTTCACATGTGCATTGAATGACAGATTATCTAAGTACTTAAAATTGATCAATTTACAGAGAGAAACACAACTCAAATGGTTAGGAATCTCAATGCAAGCCCTCCAAGGCTACCTTTTATTTGATCCTTCTATGCCTGTGTGAGGATCCAGATAACTGAAAATATCAATCAATTCACCTTGTCCCATTTAAAGGAAATGATAAAATGTTCTGCCCTAGCGCCTTAACCAGGTGAAATTGAGCCCAATAATAGACTTTAGTCTCAGCCAATCAAGCATAGGCTTTGGGCTACATATGAAGTCATTGGATGTGCGGAAGTGACATCCAACAGGAACTGTGCTTGGATTGGCTGAAAAAAAAAATTGGTCATCTTACAGGTAATCTAAAAAATGTCGAGCCAATTGAGAGAGAGAACTGTTTGCAAGACGGAGATTCCAGAGAGCAGAGGGTGAGGAGAGAATATTCTAGGTGAAGCCCCTGAGAAGGAGTCTCTTGGGATGGAAGGAGAACACTTGAGCCTTGGTCTTTGCCTCCTTCCTTGACCCCTTGGCTAAAAGAGGACCTTGCAAGCTTCAAAGATACTGGAGGATTTGGGACTTCTCTACTCCCCAACATTGTCTACACAAGGACAGACTGAACACATATTCACAGCTTTGCTAAGCCCAGCAAAGAAGCTACATCATACCTAAGCAAAACTTCCTGAGTTTCCACAAAAGGGAGAAAAGGATTTCTAGCAACCAAGGATTGGGAGTCACCCCTTTGCCACATGTGTCCTTTAAGCGTGAGCCCACTTGGCCCTGGACTCTGGATGTACCTTTGCAAAAGGCTATCTCCAACCTTTATCGGGGGAGGTGCTTTGCACCAACTAGTTTTACTGTGCGTACCTTAATACAGAGACTTTTCTAAAAGTTATTTGAGTCTGGCTGACGAAATGATTATCAACCCATAATCATGGCAGAAAGCACACAGGTAGGTGCAAGCTGAACATTAGATTAAGGGGTATCATTCCTAGTGCTGTAATCTTTGAAGGCCCCCCCCCACCCCAAATGAGAAGGAAAAACATAGTAGCCACTCTTTGGAGACCAACTCATTAAAATGAGTGGGAGTTGGAGGAGGAACTCCAGAGTATACTCTACACTAACACGTACATACATACATACATACATACATATGAATACATATGCACGTATTGTATATGCTATTCAATGCATACATATTAAATATTGATATGTATACCTATTCACATATACTAGTACTATTTATACATAAAATATATTTGTATCTCTATGTACATATGTGTGCCTATATTGTCTCCCCCATGAGACTGTAAATCCCTTGAAGGCAGGGTTGTCTTGCTTTTATCTTTGTGTCCCCCATGCTTGGCACGACACTTAACCTATAGTAGGCATTTAATAAATTGATTGATTGACTTCAGGTCACTATACCCAGATGAAGTAGGACACTCAGAGAATAGGGAAACATTCCTTCTAAGTCATTGTTTTTGATCTCTAAAAGATCATGGAGAAAGAAAAAAGTACCCAAGACTAAGAAAAAGCAAATGTTGCCCCCATTTTTTTAAAGGGAGGATAGGAGGAAAGAGAATGGAGCCTGTAAACAAGAGGCCAGTGACCTTGCCTTCCATTCTTAGCAAATTTAAGATCATGCTCTAGAGCGTGCCCCCTCTTTGAGGGGCGATTGATGAACACCTAGGAAAGGCAGTGGGATTCACATATGGTCAGCAAACCTTTATCAAGAACAGATTATAATCAACACCAAGTCCAAAAGAATGCCCCAAAATACCTCATTCACCTCCTGACAGAGCAAGACACACAGTTTCAGACATGGTTAACATGGGAATTTGTTTTGCTGAACTATGCAGCTAAGAATTGAGAATTTTTTTTTGCTCGTGGCAGGAAGGAAGGACAATGAGAGGGAAAGATTAATTTTAAATGCTTGTTAACTGAAAAATAAAAATAATTTTTAAAATGACAGATCATAATAGATTAACCTTATCTAAGTTTTTGAAAAATTCTACAGTTATATTTTACCAAGAATTCAGCAAAACAAGACAATGAGAGGAGTCTTTGATGCTGCCCCTGTGGATGAGATAGAATGACATGTGCTAAATGGTGGGTGTATAGTCAAACCTAAAGAATGGTCTTTAATGACCCAGTGTCAACCTGGGAGGAGCTCACTCTCTAATGGAATGTCTCAGAAAGCTAGGCTCAGCCCTGTGGGATTTAATACCTTATTGATGACTTGGATAAAGGTATGGATTTGTAGATGACACAAAACTTGGAGAAATAGCTAACAAAATGGATAACAAAATCAGGATTCAAAAAAAGTACAAAGGGCATTAGGTCAAACTGAATAAGATGAAATTTAATTGGAACAAATGTGAAGTATTTTACTTAGGTTCAAAAAGTAAATCATATAAGATGAGGTAAGCAAGAATAGACAACAGGCTGCCTGAAAAAGATCCACAAGTTTTAGTAGACCCCAAGCTCAACATAAGTCAACAGTCTGATGTGGCAGCCAGAGTCGAATGTAATGTTAGGCTACCTTGAGAGACTTGGCCTTTGTCAGACCACATCTAAAGTACCGTGTCCAATTCTTGGTGCCACATCTGAGGGTGAAGGATAAGAGATGAAAGGGAAGAAAGAAGGAAGGTGGGGAAGATCCACTCCAATATATCTGTGTCACTGAACATCACTGTCTGGCCTGTCAATAATGGCCAATTATCCCCTTCACTCTTCTTGACCTATTACTTTGTGACCAGTAGACTGTGGGTCCCTTGAGGGCAGGGCCTATTTCATTTTTATCTTTGTATCTCCAACAGCTGACAGAGTGTCTGGTACATAATAGGTGTTTAGTCAATCCTTGTTGAGTTTAATTGATAAATATTGCTCCATCTATCTACGAGCTGAAGAACCCCATCTCTTCCATCTGCTTTTCAGTGACTGTCTTCTGCCTCTTGTCTTCCCTTTAAGCCATTTTTTTTCTTAAAGTCTTCTTTTTTGTTATTCTGAACTTGACAAATACACAAAAATATCAATATGTCCATATACAAAGAACTGAAAAAGATTGGCTATGAAACCATGAATATCTATTGTGTACATCTTGTTTTAAAAGTATATTATAAATTCAACGATTAGTTCCAAAGCTCTCCTACCTATGTGTCTCTCTCTGAGCATGCTTATGTTCTTTTCTATGCATTTTGAAATGATTCATTGATGCTCTTTTCTTTTATTTATTTGGGGGGCGGTCATCATTATTCTCATGTTTCTTTCTTCCCTAGTTTCCCTCTCAAAAAAAATTAACTCTCCCTCATGACAGATAAGTATAGTCAAGCAAAGCAAATCAGATATTTTCTGAGGTCTAAAAATGTGTCCCATCATGCAACTTGAATCTATTCCCAATCTGTCAGGAGTGGGGTAGCTTGCTTCATCACTCATCCTCTGGAATCATGTTTGATCATTGAATTTATCAGAGTTAAATCTTTCAAAGATTTTCTAAACAGTGCCATAGCTATTCAATCAGTTGCATTAGTTCATACAAAATTTCCCAAGTTTCTCTGAATCCATCTCTTTCATCATTTCTTGGAGCATTCCATTCATGTACAATCCCTGCATTCAGCCATTCTCCAATGGATGGACATTTTCTTAGTTTTGATTTTGTTTCAATAAAAGGTGCTCCCAGGCATATTTTTGTAGCTATGGGTCCTTTCCCTCTGTCTTTGATTTAGACCTAGTAGTGGGATCTCTGGGTCAAGGGGTGTGCACTCTAACTCCAAATGGCTTTCCAGAAATGTTGGACCAATTCCTCTAACAGTACTTGCCTTCCCATACTCCCTCTGACAATTGTCATTTTCTTCCTTTGGGGAGCCATATCTGGTGAAGCTTATGTACCCCTTCTCAGATTCATGTTTTCAATTGCACAAAATATATAAGATTATGAAGAAAACCAAATATATTACAATATAGTTATCAAAAACAATTTTAAGCCAAGTTCACAGATCCCAGGTTGAGAATCCTTGGTTTAAATCTTATTTATTTAATATAAGTCTCCTCCCCTCCCACACCCTCTTTGGGTAGTCCTCAGAACTGGGCCCATTTATTTCCCTAGATTATTCTTCTATGGTTCTTGTTGACAGCTTTGTGCAGACACATTGCAACACCCCTCAGCATCATGATGAAAAGAGAGAAACAAAGTGTCCTCCCTTCGCATTTATTTCCTCTCTATTAAGAACTGAATTGAGAGTTGGCCTTAATCCAGTGCTTTCTTCTGCAAGGAGGCAGTCTTTAAACAGCAAATCATCAGCACCCCTCCACCCGTCTTCCAATATCTCTCTCTTGAGCAGAAGGCCTGAGGCTCCTGTGAGATTCCATCCAAAGGAATCCGATGAATTGGCCATTGGCAATCTGTGCAACTCCAAGATGATGCATTGTAAACAACTGTCAATGAGGGTCTTCTACTTACTGGACTGAATCCTGGTTGAAATAATTTGGATTCTTCCTGGAATCTCCTCTCACCAAGTGCTGGACCCTTCAGAATGCCTTTTCAATTGATTAAACGATATTCCTGTAAGTAAAAAGGAGCCACGCTGGAGCCAGATGATGTAATTTGGAGATCCACCAGTACACAAAAGAAAATATTGAGTATTATTAATTTTTAATTTGCATTTCTACAGGGCCCTAAGGTTTACGAAGTACTTCCTCTACAATAAGCCTGGAAAGTAGGTGGGCTAGCTCTTATTGCCCCCACTTCACAGATGAAGAAACTGAGATGAACAGAAGTTAAGAGACATACAGAGAACTATATAGCTAGTAACTGTTAGAGCCAAGATTCAAACCCAGATCCCTTGTTTCTAAGTCCTGAGCTCTTTCCACTTTGCTTAGCATAGAGGTTCTGTTGGGACTTTGAGTTCTGTCGATGGAAAATTAGTTTCAGGAATGTTAGATTTTTCTTTCAATTCGTTTAACTTCCTTCGATGTTATTAAAATTAAAAATTAAGTTTCTTTGATTTAATGTTAGACTAGGATAGTAGGGAGGAAAGGGTGTAGTAGGCTCTGATTGTCACGTCTGGACCCGGGGATGGTTGTTTCTATTGTCCGGTACTTCAAGAGGCCTTGCCAGAAACCCAGTCATAATGTTGCTGATAATTCCCCAGAAGGAGTTCCCAGAAACGTCCCTGTTCAGAGAAGGGCTTTGGAAAATCTAGCTTTGATCTGTTCTCCAGGCAAATCCAACCTGAGAACCCTGGGATTGATGGACAAAGGATGTTGACACCCTGTAGTCTCCTTGTAGACCCAATGGCTTAAGTCATTCTATGTGAGTGAACAGCTAGTCAACAAATGGTGATGTTTACACATAATGAGATTCCCTTGAGTTATAAGCTAAGTAGGAGGAATTCAGAGAAACATGGGGAGATTGGTGTGAACTGATGTAGAGAAAAGTCAACAGAATAAAGAGAAAGATACACAGAAGAGCCACAATAATGGAAAGGAAAGCAACCTGAAAATGGAGAGGAAGCTGAAAGAAATCACAACTCAGGTCAATGGCATCACCAGTCTGGACTCCAGGGTACTGATTCTGAAACAGAGACATGGGGCAGAATGAGGCAGACATTTGCAACTATGACCAACGTTTTGTATGCTTTGCTTTACTTTGTTGCAAGGGAGGGCTCTTAGCATCGTTGGAAAGTGATGGCAATATAAAAAAAATCAATAGGACAGGTTTTTCCCCAGAAAATAAATGAACAGCTTATTCTGCACAGATCCTCTTAAGTCAGGATGCATTGCTTTTAGTCACTTTCCTGTCACATGTACAAATGTAGCATTAGTCACTCTTTTCCCTCATCCAGGCTTAAAAGACTCCCCGAGGAATAACAATCCTCTAAGCCCACAGGCAGCACTTCATTAAAACTTCCACTCCACTTCCCATCTCCCCATCAGAAGTCTTCTAATCCAAGTCCCCATCTTTGTCTTCTATCAGATTACTAGTTCCTTGAGACTGGATACCCCCTACAAGGCTACAAGTCTAATTCTTCAGTGAGTAAAACATTCCCAGAGAGGAAAAACTCATCAGCCTCAGGAAAATGAGCAGGCTTTCCAGACCACATTTAGCCAACCCTGGGTTCCAGGACGTTAAGAGTATCAGGTACCATACAAGGTTTTATGGGACTTCAGAGAGAAACAAGAATCAATCCAGGGACTAAAAAGAGCTAAGAACTAATGACATTAAAATGACTGTGTCTGCGTAGCCCAAGGAAAGCCGAGTGTTGAGATGGAGGGAATGTTGGAAGAGAGTTTGAGATGAGAACGGTTTGGGGCTAATCCAATCCAGGTCCTATGTTATACAGAGAAGAAAACTGAGCCCCAGAGAAATGTACAAGAACAATCAGTCAACAAGCATTTATCAAGTGCCTACAACAGGCCAGGTACTACTCTAGGAATGTCCGTGCAAATAGAAACTCTAGTAGCAGAGCTGGCTTTGAATCCAGCTCCTCTACCACCAAATCCAACACGCTTTCCACTGGACCATGCAGAGCTGGAAGATCGCTAGATTAGAGCCAGGAAGTATCTGAGTTCAAAGCCAGCTGCCCTTGCTTACTCAAATTGTGACCACGGACAAGCTGTTTAACCAATCTGAGCTCTATTTTCCTCACCTGTAAAATACTCAAAGTTCTTAGCTCACGAATTTGGTGTAAGGATCAAAAGAGATAATAAAGCACTGTATAAACATAAATAAAATACTATATAAAGCTTTTTTACAGATAAAGAAACTGAGGCACAGGACAAGAGAGGGAGGGAGAGAGTGATGCAATCTAACACATTGCAAAGGAGCATTTCTGAAAATGAATTAAAGGCTGACTATCCATCTAAAGACCCGAGATCATCTCTATTTCAAAAGCACCTTCCACAGTGTCTCTGTGCACCTCCCCCTCCCCCGCCCAGAGGTGCTAAGACGATGAGGGCATAAGTGAAGGAAACCAATCCTGGAAAAGGAAGGAAGAAGATGCCTAACTAGTGCAGCCCCAGACTAGCACTCTGTATCCAATCAGAACAGGATGGCTTCTGAAGACAAAAAGGCATCCAAGAAAGAGCACTACATAAAGAGTCAAAGGAACTGGCTCAAACCCTGGTTCTGACACTTGATCACTTATACTACATAGCCCTCTGTTTGCTTACCCGTAAAATACAAAATTTGGGTTAGATGACCCCTAAAGCTATGCTCTTAAATCAATGAAGCAGAAGGAGAAGGGGGGAAGGGGAGCAGAAAGAAGAGAAAGGATCCAATCCAATAAACATTTACTAAGTGTCTACTATGTGCTGGGCACTACGCTAAGCACTGGGGATACAATTAATAAAAAAAGAAAGACAGTCCTTGCCCTCAAGGAGCTTACAGTCTAAAGGATACTCATCAGAGAATTAGAAAGGAGGAAGAAGGTGAAGAGGAAGAAGAGAAAGATGATCACTCGAACTGGTCCTTCACCTTTCCAAAGCTACAACATATACGGCCTCGTTTCATCTTCACCTGTGGCCCTATGGGATAGAGCAAGAATCCTCCTTTTTGGTCCAGAACTACAATTTCATCAGTGTAGGGAATCCCTAGTGTGAAAACATCCCCCACCAATGCAGATCCTCATCTGTAACTTACTGTCCTGAAGAGTTGCCAAGGGCACAGGGAGGTTGTAGCTTGCCTACCATCGCACAATTAGTAAGCCAGCAGCAGGTATTCCTGACTCCAAGACCAGCCTTCTACCCATTACACCATACTCTTTCTCCCCCTTTTACAGATAAAGAAACTGAGACCCAGAAAGGCTACGTAATTTGCCCAGTATCGGATAATTAGGGAATGACAAGAGCTTAGATCTCCTAATTGGATGCAACTCTGTTTCCTCTGACCGGTTCTTGCCATCAGCAGATGCTGATGAGCCCTTATCACTACTGCTTGAATTACTCGGAAAAATAATTAATAAGATGGAGTGGCATGGTACAGGTGATGGTGAATCATTTCCTGACAGATAATTACCATCCCTTTCCTGTGAGAGCTCTGCACACCCACCTCCAGAAGCCAGGCAGTGTTCCCTGACCACTGGAAATGAAAGAAAACACTGAGTTTGGGAAAGATCCAGTTAAAGGGCACTGAACCTCTCTGAAGCTCCTATCCAGGCAAATGACAGAGCAGACAAGATAATGATGTTCCAGAACCTACTGAGTTTCTCTCTCACTCCCTCTCTGTCCTCCTCTCTACCTCTGCCTCTCTATTTCTCTATTTTAATGTCCATCTCCCTCCCCCTTCTGCCTTGTTGTCTATAATTCTTCCTTTCTCTGTCCCCCTTTTCCTCTTCTATACTTAATTCTCTTTCTTTCTCTGCCTTTCCTAACTTTCACCCCATAATATTTGTCTATGCTTACGTTGAGGTCAAAAGGACTTGGAGGTGGGAAGCCCTAGATTCAAATCTCAGCTCAAACACTGCCTATGTGACCCTGAGTAAATCATTTACTTCCCTGTGCCCCCCTTTCCTCACCTGTGAAATGAAAAGGTTCGACTCAATGCTCTCTAAAGCTCCTTCCAGCTCTAAAATCCATAATTCTATGCTCCTTATACTCAACTGTAAAATTGGCGCAGTTGAATCTTTAATACCTTACTCCTTAAAATCAGAGAGACTGCATAGAGGGTCAAGCTAGAAGACCTGGATTCGATTCGAGTCCCTTCCCTGAGACATACTGGCTATAGGACCTTTCTCTAAGACTAGAGAAGGCACCACCCTGCATTGGTAGAGGATATTTCCAATACCAATTAACTCACAGGTTCAGTCTTTAGCTTTAGAAACTAGCCAGTTCAGCTTTTGTAGACTTCTTGGATGCTTTGTTTGGCACGGAGTTGGTCCCTGACCAAGAACAGAACATACCCCAATCTGCAAATGACTCCAGTATCCTGGCCAGTTGCTGCCAGCACCAAGCCCTCTCACCTTGCACTGTACAAAGTCAGCTCAGATAAGCAGAATTTAAAAACAAGCTTGACCCTTAGAGTTTCCTCTGACTTCCCCAGACCGTTTCAGTGCAAAAGAATTCGAATATCAGCGCAGGGGACTTTTACTTTTGCTCAATCTCCTGTAATCATCGATTGCACGTTGCAATAGCAAAGACCCCACCATCAGTGCATGGGGCAGATGAGAATCTCATTAGCTGCCTTGGTTCTTTTAGTGTTCAGAGCAGCACTGGATTCCTGCTGCATCACCTAGCCACTCATACACCAAGATGAATCAGGATGAGCACACAAATTGGCTTGGCTGCTGTGCCAAGGATAATAAGACCAGTGAGTTGAGAAATCTGGACAAGAATCTCCCTAGGATACTAATGCAGTCTAATAGCGGAAACAAGATCCAACACGTCCCGAGTGGTAAATTACTGCCCGCAGGCAAACTTGCCGAAGCCTGGGGGGGGGGGGGTAGTTTCTCACCCTGTTCACTCAGACCTTAGAGCCCCAGGCTAGAAACCCTTCCCAACTCAGTGCTTTCCCTCTTTGAATTATGTCCTATTTGTCCTGTAGATAGCTTGTTTTGTATATATTTGTTTGCATGCTGTCTCCGCTATTAGATTGCAAGCTTCTTGGGGGCAGGGGTTATCTTTTGTCTCTTTAATCCCCATCACTTCGCCCAGTGCCCGGCACATAGTAAGTGCTTAATAAATGTTGTTTGATTCCTAGCGCTATACCCACTGGAGCTCAGATTTGGGAAATGAGTCCAGACAAAGCTCAGGAAGGATCAAAAAGGTACCTCCCCCAGGCTTGATGCAAGTACTCCTGCCATTGTAGGAAATCATCTCCTTAATGTCACTTAGAAGTCACTTAGCTGCCGACAAGGTCTCTGGGAAAACTTTTGTCCTGATTCTAACCTTGTTCTCCCTGACTTGCCAGTGTCCATTTTTGTCCTTCTATTTCCAAATCCTTCCCTAACGTCTTCCTCTGGTGTCACGGAGGTGAGCCTGGGCTCTGGAGGTCTACGAACTCACAGCACAAGCTCTAAAGAGCCCCCCAGAACTGGATGAGCTGTGTCCAGGCCCTAAGGACCAGCCTAGTTAAGACTTATGCCCAGCTTGGGCCCAGGGGGATAAAGGTTTATATCTACCTCTTCTCCTGCACCCCCCTCATCTAACTGGTGACCGGTCCGGTAGCCTTTTCCTTCAAAGTATTTCCGATATCTGACCCTTCTGATTCCAACTACTGCCAGTTTCAGCACCAAGTAATAGGGTCCAGGGCTGAAAGAGGCCTCCCAGAGATCATCTGGTGCCAGTTTACAAATGAGGAAATGAAGGCTCAGAAAAGCCCATTGCCTAAGGTGGAGGATCACAGCAGGGCAAGATTTGGAGTTAGGTGCTCTAAATCTGTCTCTCAATCTAGAGCTCTTTCCACCACAGCTTGTGATCTTATCTATTGGCAATATGGTAAAAGTAGCATCAGTCTCTTGGATCCTATGCATCTCTTCCAGATAGCCATCCCTATCATTCTGAACCCTGGGCTAAATCCTGAGCCTTTTATAACTGGTCCCACTGCCTGCCTCTGGTCAACCTCAACTTTTAGAACTCCCAGATGGACTCTGTCCATTCTAGTTAGATGAGTCTTCTTCTCATCCCATTAATATGCCAGGCATCTGGGACCTCACTAGTATTTGCCCCCTTACTCACAATTCTCTTCCCTCCCTCTTCCACCTCTCCAATCCTACCCATCTCTCCAGGCTCATCTGAGGTCCTGCTTTCTCTTCAATCCCCACTCTACCTATGCCAGCTCTCATTCCTCTTTCCTTTCCTCTAAATTCCTATCACACTTACAGTATATGCCATGTGGCTTTATCGCTCACTGCCTGCTAGTACTCACTATTGCTTCTTGTGTGTTCATTTTGTTCTTCTGACTAGCCCATGACTGTCAGAGCCATGCTGTACCTCACAACAAGTGGCATTCAGTACATACTTGTGACCAAGGAGGGACTCCATTAGCACAACAAGCATCCATGGCACCATGGAAAAGGCCCTGGTAAGAGGACCTGGCCTCAAATCACAGTTTCTGTTATTTGCTGTCCACATGACATCAGGCAAATCATTTTAAGCTGGCTAGAATTCCATTGCATCATCTAGAAATTGTTGTTGAGTCATTTTTCAGTCGTGTCTGACTCTTCATGACCCCATTCAGGGTTTTCTTGGCAGATACTGGAGTGATTTGCCATTTCCTTCTCCAGCTCATTTTACAGATGAGGAAACTGAGGCAAACAAGGTTAAGTGACTTGCCCTGGGTCACACAGTTTGTTGGCAAACAAAATGGGCTCTTAGCACTCAGTTCAACCAAGTGTCCTTGAAGAGTTTGGCCTTTGTTTCCATGATTAGATTTGGGTGTCCTTGGTGACCTCCTTGCCTCAGGGGAGGGCCTAGTTTACACATGAGTTTGAGTGACACGTTTGGGACATCAGAGGCTTTTAGACCACGTGGGTTTAAATCGCCTCTTTGTGACGATTTTAGGTCACGTGGGTGAGTCGCATGTGTGACTCACCCTTGACCCTGAAAAAGATATAAAACCAGGGTTTGGCTTTCTCTTCTTCGGAGCTCTTACCCACAGCCTTGGTGGCGCGAGTGACTCTAGGCCAGCCCTTGTTATGAGCTCCCAGGCTGAACCTAGATGTTGGTAACTATGAATTGTATTGGGTCTGTCTATTGATGTTTGTAATTTGTTTGTATTTGCTCTGAAGTTCAGGGTGCTGGCTTTTTCCCCTGAGCTAAGTGAATGATATTTGTTTGCTGAATTAAAGTAAGCTTGTTAACCCCTTAACTGTTGCTTTCCTTAGTAAAGCAGATCAAAAGAACCTGGGCTTTTGCAGCATGCTGGTAGCGTGCTTGTTGTTGGTCTTTCACCCCCACAACAGCTGCTAGCCAGATTGTTGAAACACACGGCTAGTAAATGTCTGAGGCTGGATTTGAACTCAGGTCTTCCTGAGTCCAGACCTGGCAGTCTATCCACCACACCACCTAGCTGCCCTATCATCTATAAAATGGGGAAGTTAAACTAGATGTTCTCCAAGAGCTTCCTAGCTCTTAATTGCAACAAGTATTTATTATGTCAATCAACACAAGACCCTACCCCCAAGGAGCTTACAAGAGTTGGAGGGAGAAAGGCCACTGGGGATGCCATTTAGTACATTCATAAGAGCACCACCAGAAGGAGGTCACCTTCTCCTCTAAGACCTCTAGGGAAGAAGATTCTATTCCCCAGCCCTTCCGATATCTCAGAGCCCTTGCAGGGAGGTAAGTCACCCTATCTTAACTTCCACCTAAAACCCCTCTCTTATTCTTGCAAAGGGATGTTTGTTTGTTTGTTTTTCATTCTGAACCACCATTGAAGGAAAGTAAACTACAAGATGGAGCTCACACACACACAGAGCTCACAAAATTTAGTTTCAGCCATTACTGAGAGGGCAAATATTGATTGCATAAGAAACCAAGTCACTATCAGTAGGAAAGGAAAGGAATGACCAAAACAGAGTTTGGTGATGATGTTGCAAGGGAGTGATCTCATCTCTTACACTTTCAGCCTTACGAAAGGGAGAAAGGACTCTGTTACCACAGGAGCAACCCCCATGGGCAGGGGAAATGAAGGGTCATCATCTGGAGACTTTCCCTTCTGGGTCTCCTACCTCTAGGAAATGCTGCCTGGCTGGACAAGGGCTGAATTCTGAGCACCCTTGTCCCCATGTACCATAGGTTGAGTCTTCTTCAAAATCTCTCATCACTGGTCCACCTTCTTCCTTAAATCAAGGTACAAGGTCAAAGACTTAGTGCTGGACAGGACCTCAGAGACAAAGCCCAAACCCCTCAGTTTATATATAAGGACTGAAGCTGAGGAAAAGGGAAATGGGCTTTCATGGCGCCCTCTCCACTGCCATGACCAAATGAAAAGGAAAAATTCAAATTTTGTCTACATGATAATGTGTGATTGCTTCATTTCTTTCTAAATGAACTGAGTAAAATAAGTCAAGCTGAATACTTTTTTTTTCATGAAATTATGCACCAGGATACTAGCTGTGGAATTAAAAGACCTGAGTTCAAATCCTACTTCTGACTCTTTTTCCACTTCCTTCCCCTAGCATAGCACTATATGCATAATAGAAGGTCTCAGCAGGTTGTTGGTTTTTTTAAATTGTTATCAATGGCCCCATAGGAAGGCTTCTTTGATAGTGGACATGGAACAGCTAGGCTCCTCTTCCTGAGATATGGAAATGGAAAATCCACATCCCCAAGGAAAATATGCGAAAAAGTGCCCACACCATACACACAAAAGGAAAACTCCAAATCAAGGTTGGTTTAGCAGTAAACATTTATTAACTGCCCACTGTTTGCAAGGCACTGTGCTAGGCATGCTCTGCCCTCATGGAGCTTCCATTCTTCTGTACGTAGATAAGTATAATATGAGGGAAACTGAAGGAAAAGCAGAAGGGTTTCAGGGAAGATTGCTCCAAATGATGGAGTTTCAGACCACCCTTCTCACCTTTGACTACCCTGAGGGAAATATAAAAACGAGATCTTCAGCTCAGCTTTCCATGGCAGATGACACTTTCCAGTGGTTTTCTTAGCTCTTGAATAGAGGATGAGGGGAAAGAGGAAGGGACAGAGGAAGGAAATGAAGAGAACCGACCAACATTTTGCATTTTGAGTTTCTGTTTCATGCTGCTGATCTTCAGAGGAAGACAACTTCAGAACCTAAAAGTGGTTCAAGTGAATATATTTTAAGAATAAGGGAACGTCTTGCTTCTGAAGCTTCTCATTATAAAGCAAAAACAAAAGAGGAGGAAACCCAGACAGACTCACCTCCCTAGACAGGGGGGATGCAGACAAGAGGGCTTCTTAGTCAATGAAGTCCTCCAGAGTCCACCACTTCCACTCTGTGTAGACACGGAAGAAGAGGGCCATGGCCCTGGGGGTAGCCCCAACCTGAGGTTTCAGCTGCGCAGGCCCAGAAGTCCATATAGTCACCCTGGAAAGAATCTTTTCTACTGCCCCCAAAGGAATCTACTTCGCTCCCAGCTGAGCTAACTGGGATTTTCGAATCTGGGAGGAAGGAGGTAGCCAGGAGTGCAACAGAATGGGCTCTCTGGGCATACAACAACTCCAGAGTAGTTGAGAGCCTCCTGAAAAGCCTTGAATTGGAGGATTCCCCTCTCCTTCCTTCCCTTAGTACATTTCCCAGGCACCTCTGAGAAGAGGAAACAGTGTAGCCTGGTGGATATGACAATGGACCACCTGGGAGTCAGGAAGCCTTCCACTGACCTGCAATGTGATTTGGGACAAAAGTCATTTAACTAGGATGCCCTAGATGGGGTCAATAAAGAGGAGGAGGAGGGATTGGGCATCACAGGACCTAGAGCTAGACAGGGCATGAGAGATCACCTTCATTTTTACAGGAGATATTGAAGCCCAGAGAAATAAAGAGACTTGCTGAAAGTGACACAGACCCAGAATTTGCATCCATGTCTGCTGACTCGCTTCCCATGGCACCCTACTGCATTAGCAGAAGCCAGAGGAAGAGATGGCCATGACTACTCAGCCTGAGGCCCAAGGGACAGACATTTCAAAGATGGTGGCTTTGTTGATAGCTAATCTCTACCCCCAACCAACAAGGGCTAGCTCTCTAGTGCAAGTGGTGAATGCTGATAAACCCAGAAGTTTCACTGGGTTCTATCATTCTTCTGTGCTCTATGGTCAAAACATGGTCAGTCTAATTGGAAACTGTACCCATTTGTAAAGCCAATCAATAAGTGAAAAGATCTTTCCTGCCCATCGAATAGGCTTCTGGTGGGGCTCCTGGAGGGGCCAAAAAAAAGGGAGGTCTGATTAGATCTTTGCTCCTAAGTAGGCCCCAAACCCCTACTTACTAGGTGCAAGGCCAATGTGGGTGTGAAGCCCTCAGGGCCCTAAGGGGTGTTGCTAAGATCAGAGAACGGTATGTGCCTAAGTTCTGGTCAATCAGAAGACATCCTAGTGAATAGGCTAAGGACTGTATAAAAAGAGAACAGAGCTTGGAGAGGCAGATGTGGCGGAAGCAAGAGAAGGAGGAGCAGCAGAAGTTGAGGAGCAGGAGAAGCTGAAGCAGCCAATGCCGAAGAAGTCGAGAAGCTGGAGGAGTAGCACAGGCTGGAGAAACTGAGGACGAGAAGGAGCAGAAACTGAGGACTGAGGACTGAGAGCCAGGCAGAGAGACAAGAACTGGCTTCCAGAGTGTACAGATCGGAGGGTGCTAAGCAGGGGCTTGGAACTCGTGAGTAATCTTCTTACAGGAGGACCCTAGCATTGGAGGGAGCACCAGTATGGCTTGGTTTGCTGCCATAATATCTTTCTGTAACCTCCTGGTCACTATTGTGAGATGGGCATATTGGTTTTGGAAGGTTCTTGCCACAATATTGAATTGGGGGCATTGGTCCTTTGGAGTTTGAATAAATGCTTTAATTCCTCTGCCTTCTACTTAGAGAATTCCTTATATCCTGGGATTCCAAACAATTCAGGCATGCTCATGGTCCTCTTCAAGGTCATGAACTTTGCCTTAATGATATACCATTTTAATCCATAGTAGGTTTTCATTATGTCTTAGGTAACCCTCTGATCAATGGCAATTATTAAAGTTGGTTGAGCCAGGAAGAAAAAAAGAAAGAAAAGAAACACTCTCATTGCAGGGACAGCTGAAACAGACATCCTGAGGTGGGCTGCAAGTCATACCTACTTACCCTTTTGCTTCACGTGGCAGAATACGGCACCAAGCAGGGAGAGAGTTACATTGGCTTGACTTGTAAGACATTTCAATGTCATTCCTCTTCAGAGCTGAAGGTGCTGACCAAAAGCCACCATTTGATTCTATGCATCAACCATAGCATGTAAACCAGGGGTCAGGAGTCTGTGGCACATGGGCAAGAGGAGATGGGAGGCAGCACGCTCAGAGCAGCATGGTCAGCACTGGCCTGACCCAGACTATGAACAAGCCAAGTGTCTCTCTAGACACACTTTAGAAATGAAAGACGTGTTCTGTAGTTCCTGCTGCTGCCAACCCATGAGGACAAAAACATCTTCTACATTTCGGTTTATTCTCACTTTGAGACCTGCCACTGTGGCTAAAAAGATATTTTCTGCAAAACCTGAACTCTTTCATTTCTTTGGCAGGCTAGAGACCCTCAGCATCTGAAGCCCGGTCAAAAAAAGGAAGGGGACATAATGGTCGAGGGCCCAGCCAGCTGCAGCCCATGGCTACCAGCAGAGGTGGGCACTGTTGGGGGGCAAGGAGGAGGGAGTACAACATATCTTCTTCCTCATTTTCCTCATAACTGCTTCAGGCTTCTGACTGCTGACCTGCCATCCTGGTGGTTCTGTTGCTGCTACATGAAGCTTTGGCTGACATTGTCCCCCTATCTCAAGTGAAATGAGAGGAGGCTTGGGTCTTGGGGTTCCCCCTGCCCTGCCCACTCTTGAGGCTTCAGCACACCCAGTTATCTCCACTGGGACTATATTCCTCCAATACCACTGTGTCCATACCATCCAACTGCCACCCCCAGCCCAGTGTATTGATAATGCATTTTTGTTTAATTTGAAGATCTTCCCATCCATTAATAGGCCCATGTGACCTGCTTAAGTGGCATGGAAGCCTAAGCCACATGTGGTGGGAGGAGCATGCTGAATAGGTAGAGAAGGAAGGGATAGAGTAGAAGGGAGAGGAAGTGAGGTCAGAGCAGTTAGAGCTGAGGTAGACAGAAGAGGCAGGTGAAAGAGGCAGGTGAGCTAGCTGTGCTGTGAATATTCATTTGTGGGGTGGCCCCAACAGGGTGGGGAAGGCTTTGGGATGGAGCTTCTCTCTGCAGTGACAATATGTAGGAACTTCTTTGTTGCTGTGATAGATGGGACTTTCTGGTGTCTGAATACACATTTTGTTTCTGTCTTCTGTGTGGAGTCTGTTATATTTTACAATTCAGAACCATGCCAGCATATTCATAGTAATAGAACCATTGCAAATATTGCCTTGGCAATATACCCAGTGACCTCTGACAGCAGAGACTTTCCTCTGTGCCCCATGGTGAGGAGACCTGGCATGGCACAAAGTGACTTAACTATCCTCACCTTGCAGAATTCCTCACAGCCAAGGACAGAGAAGATTGACCGGAAAGAAGAAGCAGGTAGGGAAGGGGTCGTTAATCCTTTGGGGGTCAGGAACCCTCTGGCACAATCATGAAGCCTCCTCAGGGACCCCTCCTCAGAATCCTGTGTTTCAATGTATCAAACAAAATACAGAAAACCACAAAAGAAACCAATTCTATGGAAATATAGTTCTCAAAAAAAAAAGTTCTTGGAACCTGGGTTAAGTACCTGTGAGGTAGGGAGATTTCTAGGTAATTGAATAATTAAGTGTTAAATTCTTTACTAACTTAAGTACTAATTGGCCTTATGACAAAGGAAAGGATGAAAGTAAGAAAACATTCCTGAACTTGTCATCCATTTTCAGACAGAACTTAAAAATTTAATTACTCTAACAGGAATATTTCTGATTTGTTTGATCTGCCACTGGAAATGTGGGGGGGCCTAACTAAGGAGCAGAGGTGTTCCTAAAAAATTATACATATGGGGAGCCTTAGAATGATACAGACTGAAGAAAGCAGCACCCAAAGGCCCGTGGACATAATAGCGACTCCTCTAAATTAAATAATGATGATACAAACAGGGGAACAGGATTCAGGTCAATGTTGGTACCAGATGGTTAAGGTTAAAGCATATGGCCTTTCTATCTCTTAACGAGGTATGAACTATGAAATGACAAGAGACATGCCAATAGTCCACAAACATCTATTAAGCACCAGGCATTGTGCCGAGCACTAAGGATACAAAAAGAAGCAAAAAACAGTCTCTGTCCTTAAAGAGTTCCCAACCACAAGTGCTGATTCTATTGGGCAATTGGACCTAACTTTCAGGGGAAACATCCTTCATGCAGGAGCTGGTTTGAATATTTGTTGGAAAGGATCTGTTGTGCCGAATCAAATCAAAAAATGTTTAAAATTTTCTAACTTTTGAGCAAAGAAAATTTTGGTGAATCAAATATTTTCTTAAAGGACCTGACAGAACTCAGTATTTAGATGTGTCCTTTAGTGCAGTTTTTAAAAATAACAAATCCTTTGATCAAGGAAATTCCTCCCCTCCCTCCTACTGCCATTTTATGCTTTGAAAGTATGAGTTTTGGGGGTAGGGCAGCTAGGGGGCGCCATAGTGCACAAAGCTCTGGGCCTGGGATCAGGAAGACTCATCTTCCCGAGTTCAAATCTGGTCTCAGACACTTACTAGCAGGGTGACCCTGGGTAAGTGACTTTACCCGTTTGCCTCAGTTCTTCATCTGTCAAATGAGCTAGAGAAGGAAATGGAAAACCACTCCAGTATCTTTGCCAAGAAAACCCTATATGGGGTCACAAAAGAGATGGATGTGACTGAACAACAACCAAAATATGAGTTTTGGTCTATCGGGTTTCCTTTGAATCAGGGTGGGCAAACTTCCGGAATTTCAGTCTTCAACCTTGGCACTGAAACTCGATCTCCGAGCTCTCCGACTTCCTTTAGCTCCTCTTTCCCAAGAGAGGCCTCACTGCTGAGTCACTGAAAAAAAGAAAGTCTAGTAAGAAAGATCCCACAGGGGCCTCTTGGGGCTAAGTCGATGACCCAAGAGGTTTTCTGTACAGTCTAACTCTGATGATGCTAACCGACGTAATAGTACGAGTCTTGCACAACCTTAATAAGGTTTCCTCTAAACTCACACCCAGCCCCAGCTCCACCCCTACCCCCACCAAAGAGTTATCAAAACTCGGGTTTTCCCACCAGAATCCATAGTTGACTCTCAACCCTAATAAATACAGATCAGGGATGTCGGATGGCTCATTCTGCCCTCCAGACCACCAGAAACCTAACCTGCCTTCAACACCCTGAGACATGAACCCTTTGCTCCAAAGTAAGTAAGGGGAATGCTTATCTCTGGCCTTGTCCCAGCAGCTGTGTGTGTGTGTGTGTGTGTGTGTGTGTGTGTGTGTGTTGCTGGCTCTAGCCCTAGTGGAAGCTAGCCAGCAGGAGGAAGTTCAGCCTGAGCAGCTGCATGGTGATCTCACTCCCCTCTCTTCCCTTTCCCCAGTCACAGGATCTCTTAGGCCACTTGCCCTCACCCTGACATTCCTCATGGCCACAGCTGCTCTTCCCATCCCAGATTCCTTGGGGGACAGATCTCCAGGGGATGATGTCCCAAGGAAATCATCCAGCAATCCTGATCTTGAACTTGCAAAGCGACTCCATACGATGGCTTATGACCTAAAAAAGCAGGTGGGTAGGAGGTTGGCTGGATGGAGGAGGGTGGTGCCTGGACTTTCAAGATTCCTCCTTCTGGCCCCTGAGTCGGAATGGGACACTGGCTCCCATTTACCTTGAAGCATTTGCCTCTAACTTTGGACTCAGGCAGTCAGAGACAGAATCCCCTCTTCTGTACTTTCTCCTCTGCTAGCTGGGTCTGCTAGGTTAGTTTTCTTTCTGGAGAGGACCAGGTCTTGTAGATTAGATGGAATTCAGGGGACTTGGTTTCCATCCTTAGCTCCATCCCTGATCTGGGATAAGCTCCATCTGGGCCTCCTTTTTCTGTGTTTGAAAATAAGGACTCTCTACCTTGTTAACACTGTCTGGAAGGATTAGAAAATTATCAACTCCAAAGAACGCTGGGTTTCTTGGCAGCTGGTGGCCACAGTGTAAGATTCTTTGATTGTGAACTCTCAACAGTGAAATTTTCCCCAAAGGAAGAAAAATGTATTTAAAATGCTAAGACATATAACCCCTTCCTCATGTTGGCATAAGCTGCTTTTGATGGAAGATCAAGAAAGGTTGAAAGAATATCAAAATTGTAATGTCACGTGTTTGACACTGTTCTTCCCAGTTATGCCTAGACCATAAGGAGCCATTAATTCATTTTTAAAGGAAAGCTTGACCCTCCTGGTGTCAAATACAAAGTGGGGATCTTTAGCCTGGAGAAAAGAAGAATTAAGGGAGGGCATGAGAGTTGTCTTTGAGGATCTTAAAGGATGTAATGTGGCAAAGGGTTAGGCTTGTTCTGTTTGGCACCATGGGGCAGCAATAGTGGAAGATGCAAAGATGCATATATTGGCTTGATATTGGGAAGAAATTGCTCACACTTCTATCCAAAAATGAATGATACCAGCTGTGCAGGTTGTGAGTCCCCTCCATCTTTGGGAGTTCTTGAGCAAAGGCTGATTCTTACTTGCTGGGAAGATCAGAGTGTGGTTTCCATTTGGGGTGTGGGTTGCACCCAATGCCTACTCAGGCTCCCTGCCAACTCTGAGGTTCTGGAATTCTGAGATTGGATGGCCTATTTGTCTCTTGTTTTAGAAATATCTGTATGATCATGACTGCTTGCCTCTCTTCCCAGATGTGTCAGACCCAGAACATGTGTGACAATAGCAATGAGGCACTAGCTGAAAACAACCTGAACCTTCCCAACATCACAGAGAGAGATGGATGTTTGACTGCTGGATTCAATGAGGTACTGAGCCCTGGGGCCAGAGAAGAGCTGAACTGGAAGGAACATGGAGCTCCTCCAGAACAAAACCCTCATTTCACCAATGAGGAGACTGTAGCAGGGAGTAGGGAGACAACTCAGCCAAGAGCACAAAGCCGATGAGGGGCAGGACTGGGCTCAAGATTTGGCTCTCCTGACTCCCAAGTTAGTGGGCTCCCCACAGCCCCATACTATGAAGAAATCCAAGGACATCTTGGCTCCTTGTTTCTTAGCTCCTAGCTAAGTATGTAACTGCCCTTCTTCTCAGGAAGTGCCTGTGCTGTAGCTATAAGCAAAAAATGAGTGGCTGTGAAATACACAGAACTGTGAGTTAGGGAGAGACAGAGACTTCCATCTTGAGGTCCACCCATACCTAAATGAGGAAGATATGCCATACAAGAGAAGAGAAGGTATAGATAGGTAGATGGATGATAGGGGTGTGTGTGTGTGTGTGTGTGTGTGTGTGTGTGTGTGTGCGTGTGTGTGCACGTGCACCCTCTTTTCTTTCTATCTCTATCTCTATATCCATCCATCTGTCTGTCTGTCTGTCTGTCTATCTATCTAATATGCATTTCATAAGGCAGTTGATTTAAAAGAGGTCTCAATGATGGTCCCAATTTCACATCTTTAAACAAACCTAGGTATTTTTGTTGGTGTTGATGTATTTTTATACCTCTGAATCTCAAAGAATGGAAGCCTCTAAGAAATATCAGATTATCTTCCATTACATGGTCCAGTGACCTCCCTAGCTGGCTATTGACATGCTTCCTCATAAAATAATTCTGATCTGCCCCTCTCACATCCAAATAGTGAGATAATCTGTCCTGAATCTTGATTATGCCATGAAAAGATTCCAAGTCAAAGACACACTGGCCTAGGGAAGATCTATAATTTAAGACAGAGCAGAGGAAAGGGAAAATCTGGGGAATTAAGGCTGTTCCCAGATCTCAACACCTGTTTGGCTTTAAGCAAAATCACTGAAGTGGTGTCTCTGTCCAGATGGAAAATAAGGCAGCTGGACTCTTCCAACTCCATAAGGCCATTGGGAGGAAAAATGAGATGATGTTGTAGGAGAAGCACTTTAATTTTGCTAGAGGAGTAAGGCAAAAGGAGCAATACAAGCTCTGCTGTAAAAGACCAATTTTAACTTTTTTTACATAATATTTTTTTCCTATCGGTAACCATAATTTTTCAATTTTTCACATAAGGAGACATGCTTGATAAGGATCGTCGGTGGTCTTCAGGAGTTTGACACATATCTTCAGTACATGGAAAAAGAGATGAAGGATAACAAGTTTCAATTCCTACAACTGGGTACAGCTCAGCTAGCCCACAATCTGAAGCTCTCGGTGAGTTTCCCTTTGTGCATTCCAAGAAGCAATGACCACGAGTTAGAAATGGACACAGACAGACCCAAGGAACAGACCTCCCAAAGAAAACTGGAAAGTCCTTTAAAATGTAATACTTATCCAAAACAAGTCAGCGAAAAGCCAACCAAAAGCCCCATCACAGTCTTCCTGACAATTAAACCACTTCTCTCCTCTTTCTGTGGAAGCTATTGGGACATAACATTTCTGTGCCAGTTGTAGAGAGCTGAAACAGATAAGTGTTCAGTATGAACTGTGGATGTCCTTGAGAGCCAGGAAGTGGGAAATAGCTCTTCGTACGCCTGTCTGAAACACGTGCCAGCTGTCAAGAAAACTTCAAGAAAAAAATCACAGCCACAGCCACAGATAAAACTGGGCAGTCACTTTTCACTTTCAGGACAGGCTTTTAAGAGAATTCTTGAGAACTTTCTGACTAAAAAGTCTTAGGGGATAGCAGAGGGCTAGGCATGGCAGATATCAAGGAGACTGTATGCAAAAGGTACAAGTAGCACATTTAGGGTTAGTAGCATCACCCAAAGGAATGGTCACTATAGCCAGATTCCAAAGATGACATAATACCGATAATGGGAAATTCCACTTGTAGCCACTGATTGCTTTAGCCTTCTGACTCACTTCAGTTCCTCCGGGTCCAAGACTACAGTAGAGGGAGATTGGAATGGACCAGGAGAATATGTCTGCAAAAGAATGATGACTAGAGATTCTTAGAACTCTGGCATTTTCTTTTTCTTCCCATACTTTATTTTTTCTGGCACTTTCTTTATCACTGAAAATAATAGCAATAATTATAATAGACATTCGTATAGTGCTTAAGAGTTTGCAAAGTATATTATCTATATTATCTTGTTGAGGTCTGTGTAGCCCTAAGATAGCAATTTAAGGAAGGATAGGAGATTTCCTAACAGTATAAAAATATGGCCAATAACCTCCTAATTTGATAAAGGATATATCCCCTGAAGTTTACAAAGGCAGAAAAGTCTCACGAAGACACCAGAAAATGGACCCTCTGGAAATTTTGCCATACCTCACAGAGAACGATGTTCATGGTGTAGTCACGTGACAAAATGAAGTGGAGGATGGGTTTTGTATACCAACAGACATGGATGGAGGACATTCTCTCTCTAGCTGGCAGTGTTTATGTTGGCTCCACATGATCAATTTTCAACAGTTTCCAAGAGCGCTTTGCACATATTAGGTGCCCAAAAAGTGTTTACTGAGATGAATTTGTTGAATTGAAGTGCTGCAATCTCTCTCTACATACTGAACACAAGCTTAGTCTCTACCATGGAAGAACCAGCTAGTTTTGGCTGGGATGCTTACAGATATTTGCAAGGAGGCCCGCTTGGGTCTTCAGTATAGTCTTTGAATTTGGTAAATTCAGAGAAGCTGTATTAGGAAAAGTGGGAAAGTAACTGAACCATGTAGGGCCAAAAATAAGGGGACTGACCAAGGCTGAGCAGGTGGAGGCATCGAGCCGTGTCTAAGCTTTACTTCCTTGTTGTCTTCTTGAAATGTGCTTGGTTGGCTTCTCAGTTAAGTTGGGTTTGCTGCCTGAATTTGGACCCAGAATATTCAAGCCACTGATCAAATACTTCTCTACATAGACATCAGCCTCCTGGTGACAGGAAGAAGGGCCAAGGCTAACCATCCCAAAGTCCTTCCGACCTTTTCTCAAACCACTGCTGATCCCCCAAAGTAAGAGCTAGAATTGACCCTAGATTTTTAGCACCTTAAGAGACAAACAGATTTCAGGGGCCTAAAAAGAGCATATAGCAATTCAATGCATCAAGCACTTATTATGATAGCACCTACTGTGAGCAAGGCACTGTGGTAACAAAGAAAATGAAATTTTGCAAATCATTTTTTTAAACCCATGCTAAAGATGCTACAGTAACAATAACTTACCAAACCCTGAAGAGAGCTAAAATCCGTGAAATCCCCCAGAATGAGATTCTGAATTATGGGGAATTAACCATGAAACTATCCCTGGTCATACAATCAAAAGAAGGTGAAAAGGATAGCTTTTCTTCCATCACTGGAACAAGAGATAACAAATGGAGGAAAACCTGCTTATTGCACAATGTAGGGCCCAGACAGGCTCCTTGCCAAGAAGTATCAGAAACAGGGATTACATCCGACTCCATGGAGGGAGAGGCCAAACTGCCTTCCCATCATTAGATTTGGTCCATGTTAACAGGATTTCCCAACCGTAATCATGTCTCCCAGAAACAATGGAGGCCTTCTCCGCAAGAGTATATCAGAAGAAGACTAAAAGTAACCTTTTTTTTCCTTTTCTCCTCCCTCCAGATAAAAGAGGCAGATGCAGTACCCACCCCCAACCCAACCGCCTCCAAGAACCTGCTTTCTGAACTGCTATCCCTGAAAGCCTGGTCCAAGAATGTGGGTCTCCGTCTCATCCTGTGGCATTACACCCGCTTCATGGAGGGGACCATCCGGGTTGTTCGGTATCTGCAGACTAGGAGTCCTGTTGCCTGAACGTTTTAGTTCATGCCCGTTCCTTCCTTCATTGAAAAATCTGTCCAGTGGGCAGATGGCCATGTTGTTCTTTATGAAGAACCAACAAAGTATGATCAGTGAGACACTGCTTTTTATTATTTTAAATTAATTTATTTGTATTTAAGTAATATTTATTCCCCATAAAGTAATATTAATTTATATATTTTAAAACATTTAAAATATTTTCTATTTTGAATATGCTATCCTAATTAAGAGGGGAGCTGCCATCCTTGTTACCTGAACTCAGACCCAGATCTGATGAAACAGAGGAGTAGGTTTCCTTCCAGTAATCTGCTAAGCAGAGGGCTGGCTTCAGAACTAGAAAGCCTGGCCTCAAGTCTCTCTTCTGACACATACTGACTGGGTGACCCTGGGCAAGTCACTAAATTCTCAGTGGTCCACAAAACTCTTTAAGACAAAGTGTAGAGAAAGTGCCAGCCAACATTGGTAAACGGAGTTTCCTTATCCAAGACTGTCTTGAACCGGTGAAATCACAAGTCTAGTCTCTTTCCCCATCCCTAAAAAAATAACTATTTATGTTGTATTTATGGAGTTTTCATAATTTTAAAAGAAACTTTATGTAATTGTAGTTATTTTAAATAAAACTATCTTTTGTAAAAATACATTGTTTGGGATGATTAGTTTGAGCAGCTTTCTTGCACAACAAAACCTTTGGCCATCCTTTGCCAGATTCTGAAAAAAGGTTAAAGCGACAGCACTCCAGAACAATCCTAGAGTGAGAAGAGCCATGTTCTTGCCCTAAAACATGGTCAATTTTAGTGTAGGTGCCATGTACTACTGAGAAAAAGGTATATTCCTTCCTATCTCCATTCAATTTTCTCCAGAGGTCTACCATATCTAACTTTGCTAAAATTCTATTCACCTCCTTAACTTCTTTCTTGTTTATTTTATGGTTAGATTTATCTAGTTCTGAGAGGGGGAGGTTGAAATCCCCCACTGGTATAGTTTTGTTGTCTGTTTCTTCCTATAACTCCCTTAACTTCTTCTCTAAGAATTTGGTGCTATATGTTTAGTATACCACTTGGTGCACATATGTTTAGTAATGATATTACTTCATTGTCTATGGTACCTTTTAGTAGGATGTAATTTCCTTCCTTATCTCTTTTAATTAGATCTATTTTTGCTTTTGCTTTGTCTGAGATCAGGATTGCTACCCCTGCTTTCTTTTTTTTAATTGGGCTGAAGCATAATATATTCTACTCTAGTCTTTTACCTTTACTCTGTGTGTATCCCTCTGCTTCAAATATGTTTCTTATAAGGAACATATTGTAGGATTATGGTTTTTAATCCACTCTGCTATCCACTTCCATTTTATGGGAGAGTTCATCCCATTCACATTCACAGTTATGATTACTATCTGTGTCTTTCTCTCAATCCTATCCCCTCTCTCCCTTGTTTATGCTTTTCTCTTTCCTTTCTCCTTTCCTTCCTTGCTAGAGTTTTGCTTTTGACAGCCACCTCCATCAATATGCCCTCCCTTCTATCAGCCCCCTTCCTCTTCTTTCCCCTACTTCCTATAGGGTAAGTAAGATTTCTATACCTAACTGAATATGTTATTCCCTTCTTTGAGCAAAATCTGATGAGAGTAAGGTTCAAACAATCCTCATCTACCTCCCTTTTTTCCCTCTACTATAATAAGTCTTTGTGCCTCTTTATGTGATGTAATTTACCCTTTTCTGCCTTTCCCTTTCCTCTTCTCCCAATACAATGCCTTTTCACCACTTAATTAGATTTTTTATCACCACATCAAAGTCAACTTATACCCACACCCTCCATCTACGTATACCCCTTCTAAATCCCATAATAAAGACACAGTTCTTAAGAGTTACAAGTATCATTTTCCCTTATAGGTATGTAAACAGTTAGCCCTTACTGAATAACATGTTGGGGGTGGGGGAAGGAATTCTTTCCTGTTTGCCTTTTTATGCCTCCCTTGAGTCTCTATTTGAGGATCAAATTTTCTGTTGAGCTCTGGTCTTTTCATCAGGAAAGTTTGGAAGTCCCCTATTTCATTGAATGTCCATCTCTTTCCCTGAAAGATTATGCTCAATTTCACTAAGTAGTTGATCCTTGGTTGTAATCCAAGCTCCTTTGCCATATGGAATATCATATTCCAAGCCCTCCAAGAACAGCCATATTTAAAACCACAAGTGACAGACAAGTTGCTATCTCCCTCCACAAGGCGGAGGGAGTTTCTAAAACTGGGAATTCCCTGTGCAGACCAACTCATAATTCCAATCCCAATCAATACCACCACCACCACAAAAAAAAAAAGATGAGTTAAGCCAGTGAGACAGGATGAAAAATATAAAGATCAGAGTGGTTCTTTGGTGGATGCCTGATTCTTCAGTGTGTAGGTGGCCTGTTAGGTCTCTCCCAGCTCTAAATCTAGAGTTCTAAGGAACAGAGCCAGAATTTAAATCCAGCCTGATCCTTACTCTACACCATGCTGCCCATCAATTGTTCTTCCTTTACTTTGATCATATCCCATCTGAAGTATCATGTTCAATCCTGAGTGCTATTTTTTAGGAAGGGCATTGATAAACTACAGAGGGTTTAGAGAGAATGTGACCAGGATGGAAAGTGTTCCAGAGATTGTGCAATGGAGGTATCAGTAGCAAGATCTGGGGATATTTATTATAAAGAGAAGACTGGAGGGTGAGAACTCCCAGCTGTATTTATGTACTTGGAGGGTTGTCATGCAGAAGACAGATGGGATTTATTCTCTTTGGCCCCAGAGGGCAGACCTCAACACAAGAGGTTTCCAAAGAAGCCAGTAATGATGAGAGCTTCCCTACCATGGAAGGGAGTGCCTGGGGAGGTGGTGGGCTCCCCCTCCCTAGAGGTCTTTACTCAGGGGCTGGGTGGCCCCTTATCAGGCATGTTGGAAGACATGCCGGTATCTGCAATACCTTCTCACTCCAATACTCTGGACTTCCTCCCACTGGTCCCAACTATAGCCCCTCCATACCTTCTCATCCTGAGCACTTCTTCACATCTTCCAGAGCAATCTTCATTGAGGATCAACCCAACTCACTACAAACCTTCCCTTCTCCCTTCAGTAGCATGAGGATGCCAGTTGCCCATCTGGGCTGTTCAGCAGCAATTTTCTTCACGCAGCCCAAGTAGTCCCCTGTCTACTCCTACATGTAAACTCTTTCTTTCTCTTTCTTCTTGGATTCTCCCTCCAATCCTCTGCACCATGTTACCATTTCCTCCAAGCATCTTTCTCCTACCTTGTCATTTTTCTTTTAGACCTCACTTGATAAGATTGGCAAGCCTCCAGGTAAGCATATCTTTGTAGGCCATTTAAGATGCACTCATTATTTAAAAGGAATTTCAGCAAATGATTAAAGAAATAAATCAAAATTATAGAACTGCCCATCCAAAATAACAGCCCATACGACGTGGACGGGAAGCACAGAGTCCTTTCTCAATGATATCACATGATAATTATCTGGGGTTAAGTATCACTGGCTAGTGAGGGAAATGATATTGGTTTCATTTCTTCAAGAATAAATGTATTCTTTCTAAAAAGTTGGCTCTAAAGCAAACTTCTAAAAATTGAATTTTTTCCATTTACTTCCATGATAAAAATATAGATGGGTTCCCAAGAATAAAAATCATACTTGACAAAATAGTAACTCTAAAAATAATATATTTGGAAAGAAAAGTTCCCTATAAAATATTAACAATACTCAAAACATCACACACACACACACACACACACACACACACACACACACACACAAAATATGGGAGGTACATACATATACATGCATATACACACATATATAATTTTAGAAATGGTCATTCTCTCAGAGCACAAGTTATGTATGTACAAGGAAATACATCTTGTCTATAACATTCTATGTCTACCTACATGCTCTTTTTTTTTAATCCTAAGCATATAAGTTAAGAGCTATTAGGTAAGCCAGATTCCTGGGGAACAGACAACAAAACACACCTTCCTCATGTAACTAAAGACAATCTGTACATTTTATGCTGCAGACACTGTCGTACTCAGTCATTTGCTCCATTTTTTCTTTGTTACAAGGGAGGGGCTCAATTTGGGAGGAGTCAGAGGGGGACTATAACATCCAGAAATTAATTATGATGTAAAAACAAAAGGCATCAATAAACTTTTTTAGCTCTCAATCAATGATTTCATCTTCTGTTCCCAGTTCTAAAGAAGACTAATCATTTCTTGAACTGTCCTTGTTGGAGTATTAAGGAATATTTACCATGTTCAATTTGATTTAACAAACAATCATTAAATACTTACTATGTACCAGGCACCGGAGCCACAAAGTTTAAAAGCAAAGCAGCCCCTGCCTCCAAAGAGCTTCCACCATCCTTATCTCCGAGGTGCCTAGTTATGGGATTACTATGTGCTCTCTCTCATTAGACCATGGGCTCCTTGAGGGCAGGGATGGTGTTTTTAACTTCCTCTGTATCCCAGAGTTAGCAGAGTACCTCACCCATAGCAAGTGTGTAAGAAATGTTTGCACATTTATTCATTTACACAAATAAGTGCGAAGTACTCACAAAGGGATTTTAAGAGTAAGCAAGGACTAAGAGCTGGGGAAGAACATGGAGCTCGGGGCAAAGGCAGCACCCAGACTTTGAAGAAAACCAAGGATACCAGGGGGCGAAGGTGAGGAAGAAGTATATTCCAGGCATGGGAGATTACTTGTGAAAAGACATGGAGACAGAAGAGGGATGCTTTTATACAGGGAAGTGTGAGCAGGCCAGTTTGCTGATCTCATAACCATTTTCTTTTTTATGTTAAGAAATTTGAGAGACCCCAGCCCCATGCTCAGCTCATACTCACAGACGCATTCCTGTACACTCACTTAAACCCACACTGATTCACACACATACTCACACAGACTCACACACACTCATACTCATACTCTCCCTCACACACACAAAGCATATGCCTCTAACCAGAACCTGTCTTTAGACAACACTCACACACACTCACAATATTCATATACCCTTGCACACACACTCATACTCATATTCTCCCTCATACACACAAAGCATATGCCTCTAACCAGAACCTGTCTTTAGACAATACTCACACATACTCACACACACACTCATACTCATACTCTCCCTCACACACACAAAGCACATGCTTCTAACCAGAACCTATCTTTAAAGTAAGGACGAACAGCCCAGGATGACTCAGAGATAACCCAGACAGCCATCCAGGGACTTGAGTCATCTAGCAAGAGCATCTCCTCACATCCTAAGTTACTAACTTCAATTCATCCAGCCGACAGAACTTTGAATTTGTCATGAAAAGCAATTCAGAAGTTAATGCAAAGGAGAAAGGGAACAATAACCTCAAAGCCATCCCTGCAGAAGGGTAACTGCCCTGGCTGGAGCTATTGCGCCCGAGGAAGCTCTCAGCAGAAGAAATCATCTCTCTGCACGCATTCATCTTGATGAATAGGAAGACAGACTCAGAAAGCTTCTGTGTAGGGAGGACTCTTCAGATAAAAAGATAGCAGAGGTAACTGTCAGGGAGAATGAGAAATTCCATTCTTATTTAGGACATCCCAAACTTTTAGCTAAACTCTGAGGTTTTTTCTAGGGGCATAATGGAGCAAAACTGTCAAGCCACGATCTATTGAAGACTGGAAAACCATCAAATGGCGCTTTATGGAGACAATGACAGCCGGGCTTCTGGCTTCAGCGTCTCCCTCTGAAGTAGAAGGGAAAGGAAAACGTGATTTGAGAGTAAAGAGACTAGAAGAGAGAGGTTCACAAAAAGAGAAAGCCAACCTCAAATTACAAAGAGCAACAAGTCTTCGAGAAGCCAATAGATGGTCCCGGAGAAGAGATCAAAATGTAACTCCCTCCTTTCATCAGAGAAATGGGGAGCTGGGAGGGCAGAATATTGCATACACTATCAGCCAGTTTTTGTTTATCCCTTTTTACTTCTCTACAAAGGAGAACTCAATGCTAGTTGGTTGGGGATATGTAACAAGACATGATTGTGATTTAAAACAAAAGACCTCAAACAAGACTTTTTGTTTGAGGGCAAGGGAACGTTTGTTTATAAGCTCAAAAGGGATCATTTCTAGAGCAGTTACCCAATGCTTTTACTGGCTCTCATTTAATCCTCACAACAGCTCTTTAAGGGAAGAGATGGTAAGGACAGTATGGGAGACTGGAAGTCAGGAAGATGTGGGTTGGAATCCCACCTCAGACTTTGGGACTTTGAGTTAAGACACTTCACTTCTTTGCTTCCTCATTCTATAAAATGGGGGTTGATCCTACCTCACAGGGTTGTTTTTTGCTGTGTGTGTGTGTGTGTGTGTGTGTGTGTGTGTATGCATGCACGTGGGCACCTGTGTTTTTATCAGCTTAGGGCAGTCCTTGAGGAGGAAATTCCATCTACAATACAGATCTGCAATTATAGCCTTAGAGAGTAGGGAAGGTGCTGAGACAAATGAATTATTCAGTCACACAGGCAACATACTCAAAGGTGGGATTTGAACCCAAGTATTCCTGACTCTGAGACCAATTCGGGTAAAGTGCTTTGTATTAAAGCATCTTTAGGTACGAAAGGTGTATACTCACTGAGTTTGAGCAATTACTAAGAGATGGTGTGGCTGATATCTCCACTTTCCAAATGAAGAAACTGAGGGTTGGAGAGGCTCCGGGATTCTCCTTCGGAACAACTGCAAATCAGAGATTCCCAGCGTTTTTGACGCAAGCAGATATAGGGTCATTATCAATTGAACTGCAGGGAAATTCCATGACATTTAGAAAAGGTCTGATGGGCTAGACCTTGCCATTGGGGAGACTACCCCTCTCCTTCGATCTTCTTAGCAGCAATGAAGTCCAGAGAGCCATCCAAGCAGCTCTGAAGGCTAGACCACCAAACCCTCCAGCCACCCCTCAGAATTCCCCCATTCCCAGACACCACCAATGCCCATCTGTTTGCTCCAAGCTCCACCACACCCTCCTTACCTCACTTTCCCCAGGATTTATAAACACTGGCTCACCTCCAACTGCAAGCTTCTCAAATCTTGAATTTCCAGCTAAATGTGAATTCCACTTCCACCAAGGCCATTGTTCAGTAAGCTGCATGCAAGAACAAGAAGGGGCCTTGGGAGGGGAGGGTAGAATCTCACAGAATTACAAAATTATCTTCTCCTGATGGGCACGATTGAAGTCAATAATGGAAATCTTTAGTTTGCCAAGCAAATTACATTTGGGAAAAAAACAACAGAGGTGGGAGAGAAAAGAAGCAATGCTAAATATTAAGCCTCTGGAAAACAAAAGCCTGGCTCCTGGGTAGAATTTTTCCACATTTATCAATTATGTCATGTTAGTTTCTAATAAATCTTCTACGTGAAACACTTGTGATTCCTGGAATCTCCATGACATCCTCGCCGACGTTATCGTGAACTCATTTCTCTTGGGGGAAACTGAAGTCAGCTGCACAACAGAGCTCTGCTCACTGAAATGAAGAATGCACGGCTCCTTCAATGACACGGCCAAATCTCCCAGGCTGACTCTCATGGTCTCTGGACTTGACAACCCGACCTTGGGAGACAGAAGTAGAAGGATTTGTTCACTGGAGAAACTCCTTCGGCCAATGGCGGACCCGTATACACTCTCACAAAGCACCATCTGCTGCTCTGGGAACGAGCAGGGCCAACACATGGGTCTACAAGTCATTCTGTAGCATGGGAGGCAGGAAGGAGCTAGAGACATCATCTCTCTAATACGTTTTTCTTAATAATTTTTTTTCAGTTAACAAGTATTTATTTGCCAGTAGCCTTCCCCAATACCTCTTACTTCTAGTGGCTTTTCTCGGTAAATGATTTCCTTTTTGTCTTGCATACAGCTTGTTTTGTATGTATTTGCTTATTTGCAACAGCCTGCTTGGGGGTGGGGGAAGGGTCTTCCTGCCTCAAGTCTCTCCCCATTCCAATCCATCCTCCATTCAGCCACCAAAGTGATCTTTCTAAACTGCAGGTCCAACTATGTCACCCCACTATTCATTAAACTCCAATGGCTCCCGATTGTCTCCAGGATCAAATACAAAATGCTCCCTGTTCGGCCCCCTCCTACCTTTCCAGGCTTCTTCCCCTCATCCAGTGACCCTGGCCCTCTGGCTGTCCCACAAGCGACCCTCCATCTCCTGGCTTTGGCCATTCTCTCTGGCAGATCGCCACACTTGGAATGCTTTCCCACCCCCACTCGGACTAAAGACCTCCCCAGCTCCCTGTAGCAGCAAGCACCCTGACATACTCAGGATGGCCTGGTAGCACAGGTTCTTAGATCTGCTTTTAAAGGGAAGCACCTTTAAACGGGCCAACAATCTTCTTTAACTACATTCAGTCAGAGAAAACACAAGCAGAGAAATTAGCACAAAGACCAACAGACAGGGCTCTTAACTGCCTGAACCAAAGCAATATTGCTATCCACTTTACATATATCACTAGATAGAGAGAGCCTTTCCATCTGAGCATTCGGCAGGGTGGGGGGGGGGGGAGCGCGCGGGGGGTGGGGGTGGTCCTGAACATACAGCTACTCAGTCTCAAGCAGGGAATCAAAAGGTCTTTCTCATAAGTGAACCCCCGAAGCAAAAGCTCACCTCTCAGAATATATATCCTTTTGGCTAATAGGCTCAAAGCTAGAAGACATCACAATCCTCCACTCAGGGCCTAATTAACTTAGTACCAAAAGGGGTGAAAGCCTTCCTACAAGCAAGCCTCCCCTAAGCAAGCTCCTCCTTAGGTAAGTTCCTCCCGCAATGGGCTCTATGTGATTCAAGATGTATCACATCCTAACCAGAGCTCGAAGCAGTAAGACAGCCTTGATAGAACACATGTGGTCACATAGGCCTATTAATGGATGGGGAAGATCTTATTATCTCATTAACAATACACTCCCTTTAAGGCTCAACTAAAATCCACCTTCTAAAGCAAGCCCCTTCCAACCCTTCCTTCTGTTAATTAAGTCCTCTTTGTCCCGTATGTAGCACAGGAGATATATATAGATATAGATATAGTTGTTTATCATATGTACAGTAATAATATATAAACAGGAGATTTTACATAATATATAGTAATAATATATAAATAGGAGATTTTTTATATAATATACAGTAATAATAAATAAACAGGAATTTTTATTTACGTATGTTATACATACAGGTATATATACATACATTTACATATTTATCTTTCACCTCTTTTTGTATCCTCAGTTTAGCACAGTGTCTGGCACATAGCAGGACTTTGTAAATGTATATTAATTGATTGATTCTCTCTCACCCCCCTCCATTGAATAAAAAAAGAAAAAGAAACTCCTTGTAACAAATATGCATAATCACACAAAACAAATTCCTGTGTTGTTCATTGATGGATCATTTGTCTCTTTCAACCCATAATCTAGTATCCACCAAACACCACAGATGCCACCACCACAAATTGAACTAGACCAGGGGTGGGGCACATGTGGCCTTCTAGGTCCTTGGGTGCACCCTTTTGACTGAGTCCAAGTTTTACAGAACAAAGAGCTACGCATACTTCTTCTTCTTCTGTTTCCTCTGCCAAGGACAATGACTTTCACAATGGAAATAACCAAACTGAAAGGGCTAATGGGGCACTGCTCCCTAGTATCAGGAAGGAGAGCAAAAAAGAACTTTGTTGCCCTAGATGAGTGCCAGTCAATCGGCTCAGATGAGCTACATCCTCGGACCCAAGAACTGTCAGGTGTGAATGCTGAGCTCTTATGAGTGCAAGGAGGAAGGCACTGCAGATGGGAGAGGTATCACAGAACCAGGGAAGGACAATAAGGGAAGAAAACAAAGTCTACAAAGTAGGCAATGGTGAGGTTGACTTTGTTCCCTGGGAAAATTCTAGAATAGATCATTAAAGAGCTGGTTGGTAGATGCCTACATGGGGCCAGCAACACATAGTGAGTTAGGGCACCTAGGTGGCACCATAGTATACAGAGCACTGGGCTTGGAATCAGGAAAAAATCTCCATGAGTTCAAATCCAGCCTCAGACACTAGCTATATGACCCTGACAAGTCACTTAACGCTGTTTGCCTCAGTTTCCTCAACTGTAAAATGAGCTGGAGAAGGAAATGGCAAACCACTCCAGTATCTCTGCCAAGAAAACCCCAAAATGGGGTCACAAAGAGTCAGGCACTACTGAATAAGACTCAACAACACCACCACATATAGTGGGTTAGGTGACTTTGTGCTCACTCATTCTTATTCAGCAATCAGGACATTCTTGGGACTCTAAGAACAGAGATGGTGAGAGTTTAGACTTTTCTTAAGAACCTAGAGTTGATCTGGTCAAGAAAAATAGGAGAGGCAGAAAGGAAAAACCCCAAAAGGACACAGAAAGAGAGCCAAAGTGGAGGGTGGGGGAAGCCCAGAGGTTTATAGGCTTTCTAAAGCCAGAGTTAGAATGATGGCCACCCCAGGGAGGGGGTACATAGCCAGAGATGGGTCATTTAATGGAGAATAGAGATGACCCCTCCCTCTCTCTGACACTGGGTAGATGACATTAATTTTATAGATTGTCATAGAAGATAATTACCTCCCCCTCCCCTATTCGTTGTGGGTTTTTTCATGTTTCTCAATCTCCCTTCTTGAAGAGAGAAGACCAGAAGAAGAAGGGCATGGTTTGTTCCGATTATTTCCACCACTATATTTTTATTGTCCTTCTATTGCTATCCCTTCGTTGTTTTCCAGGCAGCCCCTCTCTAGAAGGTTAAAAGGGACAAGCCTCCACTCCCCTACATTTTTTGTGCTTTCTGATATATCAAGGGGTTTTAGCTTTCGGGGCTGTAATGATTTAGGTAGGGCACTGTCCCCCTCAAGGGAGGGGATCAGTGAAGTCTCAGAGAAGGCCTGCCCCACGTTCTTGGGAATTCTTCATCAACCAAAGCACATTGTCCCAAATATCAACCAGTACTATGTCCTGGCTTCAGGCTATCCCCCCTCAGGGGTGCCCCAGTAAACAGCTGGAATGAATCAAGGCATCAACTATTCACCTCGTAGCCATGCTATATAGACTAACAAACAGTCTGCCAACAATCTCTAATTTGGAAAATAGAAAGTTCCAAATAGTTTGTATTCCAGAAGTTCGTTTGGAACTCGGAAGGCATTTTCCCACAGAAATAATGTTATACATGGTGGTTAGTTTCTTGGGCCAACCCACAAGAGCCTGCTTAACCCATAATGTTGCTGAAGTCTAGTACTGAAATAGAACAGAGAGACTGTGGAAGGAGCTCAGAACAGTCGTCAGGAGACCTTGAAGCTAGTCCTGGCTTCGGTACCGGGTGACTGAAGATGTCATCCTGAAACTGGCATGGGAATGAGGGGCCCTCATGAAGGGCTGAGAAGCAGGTGCCCAGGAGGCCTCTCTGTTCCATAAATGAGTTGGTTGTTTAAGGGGTGCAATGTTACACTGAGGCAGGGATGCACAGGCAGCCGAGGGGCAGTTAGGTCGCTAACGACTCACTTCTTTTAGGAAGACTGGTGTCTGTGTAGGGCCAGCTGCAGAGTTAGCACAGGGTAGTAGGAGAAAAAGATAGAAAACAAGAGTCTGACTTCTATCTCCACCACTCACTACAGCAGGACCCTGGAAATGGTGCAGAAGCCATTTCTTATCTGTAAGTTAGTTTGGAAATTACAGGACACAGTGAGGCAGGTCTTCAGTAATTGGGGAATGGCTGAGCAAATGAGTGTGTTGAAGGTAATGGAATACTATTGTGTCATAAGGAATGAGGAAAGGCATGGTTTCAGAGAAACCTGGGAAGAACCATGTCTGAACTGATGCAGAGAAAAGGGAGTGGAACCAGGAGAACAATTTGCACAACATTTGGTGAAGACAAACAAATGTGAAAGACTTAAGAACTTTGATCAATGCAATGAATGAGCTCAACTCCACAGGCCCCACGCCACCCACCTCCTGACAGAGAGGGATGGACTCAGGGCACAGAATAAGACGGAGAGATTTCTGAATATGGCCAATGTTTTTCCTAACTACACATATTTGTTATAAGGATTTTGTTTTTGCTTTCCAATTGCAGGAAGGCGAAGGAAGAAGAAAAAAAAAGATTCTTGTTCATTGACAAATTAAATTTTACAAAAATTAAAGAATTAAATGAGAATATATGAACAGACCATGGTGACTGTAAAGAACCATAGAAATGTTTTTGTATGTTTATTGTTTTTGCTATCTGAATAACTAATAAGTAAAAAATTTAGGGCAAACCCTAGAAAGGAACTTTCCCTGAGGCGAATGACACCTGATAGCTTTGCAGTTTTTGTAATTCCCGGGAAGGAGGTAATGAGATTATCCTACCATAGTGAGTCTAATTCTGGGCCAGCTGCCCTTTCCCATCAGGGCCTGGCCAAGTCTCCCCTTACTGAGAGCCTCATGAGCTCTGGAAAGGTGGCAGGAGAGATGGGGTGAAGAACTGGGGGGAAGCTCAACCAGACAGATCTATCAATGTTTTCCAGAAATTTGAATGACAGAAGCAGTGAGAGAGCTGGGTGTCCCCCATCCACACCAGCATCCACACCCTGCGCCACAAAGAAACCTCATGATTGGAGGGGCCATGGCTCGACCCTGATTTTCCTCCTACCCATCCGATCCCTCCTTCGGAGTCTCCTTTGCTGCATTGTCATAGTGTGCCCCCTAACTGTGGGTGTCCCCCCAAGGTTCTCTCCTGGACCCTCTTCTCTCTCTCCACCCCCTCTCTTGGTAATTTCATCAGCTCCCATGTAGTTAACTATCATCTCTATGCAGATGATTCCTAGATGTCTGCTGTCTGTCTGGCCTTGGGCCTGTGTCACCAACCACCTGTTTACATTCCAGACTGAATGTCCTTCTTGCATCTCAAAGTCGACACATCCAAAACAAAACTCGTTATCTTTCCCCAAAAATCTGTCCCTCTTCCAAACTGCCTTATTTCGGCGGAGGGCATCACCATCCTTCCAGTCTCAAGCATCAAAGTTATCCTTGTCCCCTCATTCTCCTTCACCCTACATGGCCAACCAGTGGCCACACTGTGCCATTTCTATCCTTACAGCATCTCTCCTATTTGTGCCCTTTTCTCTTGGGCACCCCCCACTTTGGTCCTTCACCACCTCTCACCTGGCCTACAATAGTGTCCTGGCTTCTCCCCACTGCAATTCACCCTCCACAAAGCAGCCAAAGGGATTTTCCTCGAGCACTCATCTGCCCCAGGCACTCTGCTATTCATTAAACTCCAATGGCTTCCTATGGATTGGAGGATCAACTCTCGGAATTCCTCTGTTTGGCTTTTCAAGCCCTTCCCACTTTCCAGCCTCATTCTTCTTTATCCCTCCTCACTCCCCTTCTCACACTCCTCACACCTGGCTCCACCTGTCCAGTCCACAGACTGCTCCCTATACCTGGAGGGCTTTCCCTCCTCACCTCTACCCCTTAGAATTGCTGGTCTCCTTCCCAACTCAGCTAAACATCATCTTCTCCATGAAGCCTTTCCTGATCCCTCAGCTACCAGCACCTTGCCCCTCCACCTCCCTAAATGACCCCACATGTACTTTGTACTTCTTTAGGATATACTTATAAATGTACATGCGGTCTTCCGCCAACAGAATGGAAGCTCCTTGAAAGCAAGCACTGTCTCATTTAGTCTTTGGATCCCCAGTGCCTGGCACATAGTAAGTACTTAGTAAATGCTTGTCAACCAGCTGACTGATTACTATCACAGACTTTAATTCAATTTAATACCTACAGAGAAATGATTTTCGTTATAAATTAAATGAATCTCAAACACAATCTCTAAAATATCCAAAGGCCAAAAGAAAGATCAACATAAAATTATAAACTTCTCTCATTTACAATTTAACAAAATTCTGTAGATTAACTTTGGCATAGTAATGTCAATCCATCCCATAATATCAAACAAGTGCTGTTTGTTTAAATGCTCTGCTTTTTTACCTCTTTTCCATTCAGGGCAGCAAACATTCATGAAATGCCTACCGTATACAGAGAATTGAGACCCCTGTGAAGCAGTGTTGCACGGTCCTATATTAATACACAAACATCCCTTGGAAGGACCATATTTTCATCCATTTGACAAACATCAGTCAAGCATTTGCTATGTGAAGACACTTTGATAGGGGATTTAGAGATGACTGAGCCTTCATTCCAGTCCTCAAGAAACTTAAGAGGTGCTAACAGAAGAAGGGGGAGGATAGCAAGACAAGGGCCACCATTTTTCCAACAAGAGCCCTGTCATCCAACTCATGGACATCTCTACAGGCCAGAGCGGACCATGAGACTAAAAACCAACTGGCTTCAGGGCCATAAAGGACATGGATTCCTGATTACAGGCATGGCCATATTGAGGCTCCTCTTGTTCAAAGACAACCCTGCTGAGTGGCTGGGAAAGGAAGAGAATGAAGAGAAAATGTCCGAAGATCCCTGAGCACATCCGTGCCCACGTAAAGGTAGCTTTATTTGGCAGGCATGGACCGTTCTCAAAGGCTTCAGCTGATTGGCCTTAGACTAAAATGAGAGGACCATTAGCAGAGTTCTCAGCTACATCGGGACCTCTATCTGCTCCTGCCTCGTGCCCAGGACATCTGGCCAGGTTGGGAAGGGCCTGGTGGGGCCACTGAGTGGGCCTTCATACCTTGCTTCCTTGGCAACACCCAAGCTGATCTAATTAACTCCCTATAATATTGTCCTTGGAGCTGATGACATCTAAAGCTGGCTTACAAATGAAGTCTCCTATGTGGTAGGATGTGAGGGACACAGGAAGGCCCCCCAAACCCCCCAAAACATGAACCTCATAGTCTGAAATTCCAACTTGAGAGATTTCATTTCTCTGAGCTAAAATCTTTCCTCTTCTGAATTGCAAGATAAGCCCTTTGGTCAAACAACTATAGACTAATAGCCAAGATAATTAGGATCACAGAGAGAGATAGAGGGAAAGGTCATCTAATCCAAGCCTCTTAGTTTGTGAATGAGCAAATCATAGAACTCGGAACTGGAAGGGGCCTTGGATATCAATCACCTCATCCGGTTCCCTCATTTTAGAGATGAGGAAAATGAATCTCAGAGGGGGCATGCAACCTATGCAAGGGTATAAGGAAGACCATCACTGAGCCAGGACTCAAAACCAAGATTTCTTACTCCACATCCAGTGCTGTCTTGCTGCTTTGGTACAATTTCCCTCTTCCCCAGAGGATCACACAATCATAGATTCAGAATCAAGAGGGGACTGCGAGGTCCAGTCCAGCCCCCTCTTTTTTCATATACGGAAACTAAGGCCTGAAAGAGTTAAATAACTTGCCCAAAGTCATGCAGATAGCAAAAGAATCACTCCCAAAATTCAAGCCTGGGGTCTCTAACTCCTAAACCAATGCTTTTTCCATTCCATATCACTGAGGGCCGGACTAAAGCTTAATATCATAACCAGCTAAGACATTAAGCCTGTCATCAGTCAGTCACACCTTTGTATGAATTAATTTATTAAAGTGCTTGGCTCCAGACAGGTAGCAGTGATCAGGGCAGTAAGGGAATGGAGTTCTGCTGATGGGAACAAGATGGAAAGATCGTTTTTGAGCATGGGTTATTGCATGGAAAGGGGTGCCTCAGGGTTAGGTATCTGAAGGATGGGGAAGGTGCCAGATGGGAGAAGCCAGTCAGGAAGGCGAGGAGACACAAAGGCAATGTTCACAGTTTCCATCAAATCATGGGGGAGTTTGCTGCTCTCCTGGTAGCTAAGGATCAGGATAAACTAGATTCCATGCAATTAGAATTAACATGGAAAAAGTAAAGCATGAGAATATATTCCATATGGCATTCAATGAGTTTCTCCAACACTGGAAAAAAAAACCAACAAACTCTATTTTATCATTACGAGCTCCATCCAAATTCCTTTCTTGTCATTTAGGTTAAAATAAAAGTCCAAGAATTGGTTGGGAAGGTAAACTGCTAGAAAGGCCTCCATAAAGAAGGACAAACAAGAAAAATGATACATTTGGGGCTTTCTCTAATTTTGTCAACTCGCTATCACACTTAAACTATGTCTACAAAGAGCCAAGACTCATGACCCAATGGTTCAGTATGGCTCCCTAATGGTCAGTCTGGATCACGGCTCCAGAACTCAGCTGCAGAGAACATCTGCGTCGGGCCGAGAGTGCTGGCCAGCAGCACGGATCCCTCCGGGACTTCAGGTGTTTGCCCTTGCCTCTTGGCCTCATGCTGGGAGCTCGGAATTAAACTCATGTGAAAAAAGGACTTCGGAAACCTCCCATCTGATTAGGCAATAAGTGCAGAAGTTATAGACCAAATGGATGTGCCAGACTTCTGGAAGCCCTCCAACCTGGAGGCTGCACCTGAATGGGGTCTGTGTATGGAAAACATGGCAGGACGTGCACAAGTCTGAGATGAAAGACCAGACTCTCAGCCTTCAAGGTGGCAGCTCAGTTAGGGGCTGGTTTTTTGAGACCTGCAAGCTCAGAGTCCACCAGCTCCTGGGGCAGTGGGGCATCAAAGGCCAAGCATGGCCAGCTCGGCTGCCTCAAGGACAGAAGCCATGAATCAATAAAGAGGAACAATAAAGAGGAAAGAGACATTCTAGAGAACGTTGTCATTGAGAACTCTGGTCTGTCTCTTAAATCCAGATTATCTATCTGGCCTAAGTCTAAAACAAACTGATGAAGAGAAACAAAAATGGCGCCCTGCAATAGATAATCTTTGGTACAATTAATCTATTGCTGTAATTTTACAGATAAGGAAAACTGAGTCCCAGGGAAATTCACCCATCTACCCAAAGTAACATCACTAGTAAACAGTAGGTGCAGGGCTAGAATCCAGGCTTCATGATTCCCTATCCTGATGTAGGATGTTTTTTTCCATTGCATCAATGGATTTGGAACCAAGAGGAATGTGGGAGAACATTTAGCCTCACCCCTTCATTTTACAGGTGAGAAAACTGAGGCCCAGAGAATTAAATTGTCTGATCCAAGGTCACCAATGTAGCTAGTGGCAAGCCAGGATACAGACACAAGTCCGTTGTTCTTTCCACTCTCCTACCATGATGGTTTCCTCTAAGGTCATCTAAGACATCGAAGAGGCAGCAAGACAGCTCAGTGAGTAAGAGTGCTGGACTGGAGTTCAAAAGACCTGAGTTCAAATCCTTTAACGTTTCTCAGCCTCAGTTTACTCGCCTATAAAATGGGGGTCATAATAGCACCTACCTCACAGGGTTGTAACTGAGTTAAGATATATGAAGTAACTGGCAGACTTTAAAGTGCTGCAAACACACACACAGCCCAAACACACACAGCCCCAGCTAAAAGCCACTCTGAGCTTTCTTGGCCACTGAGGCAACAAGTCTGTGGGGTTCTCTGGGTCTTCTGTCAGGCTCCGTCAAAATTCCTTTCTCCAGAGCAAAGGGCTATCTATCCCACTCTGCAACTCATGAAGACCTTCTCAAAGCCCTTCTACCCAAATCTCAAGAGTCAGGTCTCCCTCCCTCTGGCCTCCCTTTCAGATGCCAGAGTCTCTCTTTGCCCGGTATGTCTTGCCAACCACTCAAATGTTATGGATTAGCAAATACATTTCCATCGACTGTATGGAAGACAACTCCAGGTCTCCAGGAAGATGTAAGTGATGGAGGCAGGGTGGGGCTCTCCTTTCAGGCTGTCCCTGAGGAGTCAGAGTTTCGAACTTGGGCTCCAGAGAACCTAGACTGTTTTTTATAGCAGCGCCAAGAGAAGGCTAGGGGAATCAAATGCAGTTTTTGAAAAAACAAACAAAATCCCCTATGCTCCATGAACAGCAATGTCTAAGAATGAGGGGTTCTGGTTAATTTCATCTCCTGGCTCGCTAAGGGCTGAGCTTTCCAGCCTGGAGGAGAATGTCTCTAAACACGTTATTCCACTTTCTTCCCTGGGTAAGAAGAGGAACGTGGACACTAAGGACCTTTTCAGGAAGGTCCTTCTGGCCCAAATGCCCTCGACCAGCATTGTAACATCAGGGGCAAGCACCCTGAGCTAACTCTCCAGACGCCCCCAGGACCCACCATCAGACCCGAGGCGGGTGTGTGTTTTCCCTACAAGAGGTCGGTCTTTCTCCTAATAGCAGAATGCACAACCTGGTCTGCCTGAGGAGGCTGGGTAGTTGTTGACTATTGACAGGTTTTACTGAAGCTCTCTGACCAGCCTTTCTATTCTCTGACTTTATTTTAAGTTAGGTGACTTGATAGACAGAGCACTGCACCTGATGAGGAGGACCTGAGTTCAAATTTGACCTCAGACTCTTACTAGCTGTGTGACTCTGAGCAAGTCACTTAACCCTGCTTGCCTCGGTTTCCTCATCTGTAAAGGAAAGGGCAAAACCACCCAGTATCATTTCCAAGAAAACCCCAAACGAGGTCACTAAGAGTCAGACATGACTGAAAACGGCTAAACAGCGACAAAATAAATGTGGAGGCCATAGATTCCATCATTCAAGAGCTGAAGGAAGCATTTTCACACCTCTTTAAATTACCACCACCAAGATAATGAATTCACGTCAACTAAAAAAATGATTCAGTGAAAATAGTAAGTCATAGTAACACCTCACAGAATCTGCCTGCACCAGAGAAAAAAGGAATCCTCTGAGCAGCGGAAACAAGGTGACTAAGTCATTCAGTGGCCTGCTTCCACAGAGAAAGCTAACGCCCTCACTCGGAGCCTCCTGATTCTTAATTTGCACACGGTCTTAACGGGCTCGGTGATCTGATTTCATAGGCAGGAGCATATTGAAAACAGCAAATTAGAAGTGGCACAAGGGCCTACGTCAAAATTTAATTCAATAAACATGCGTTACAGTCCTACTACGTGCAAGGGCCTATACTGGGGCTTACCCCAATCAATCAATCAGTTAACAAAGATTAATTGCCTACTATGTACTAGGCACTGGGTTAAACACTGGTTATATAAACAGAATCAAAAGACAGTTCCTACCCTCAAAGAGCTTCCAATCCTTTTGATTCTGTTTATATAACCAGTGTTTAACACAATGCCTAGCACACAGTAGGCAATTAATCTTTGTTCATGGATTGATTGAGTGGCCTAGGTGTGCAGACCCAGGCTCTGGGGTTCTTTCCCTCTGATGATCATAACAGCTAGCATGTACACGAACGTGCTGGGCACTGTGCTAAGTGCTTTACGGATATTTGTACAATACCAACGTTCACCAATATTATCTCGTTTGATCCTCGTAACAACCCTGTGAGATGGGCGCTGTTATTACTTCCATTTTTCAATTGAGTAAACTGAGACAAACAGAGGTTAAGTGACTTGTTCAGGGTCACACAGCTAGAAAGTGTCTGAGGCTGGATCTGAATTAAGGTCTTCCTTACTCCAGATTCTAGCATCTTGGCCACTGAGCTGCATCAAGCAGAGGGAGAGGACGGGAGAGGCCAAGTTCTAGAAACGCTAGAGTTCTGGACAAGCTTGGAGGGATGAGATAGGAGCTGATGGAAGCTAGGGAATGAGGCAGGACTTGGCCACAGGTTAACAAGACAAGGGCCAGTGGCCAAGTCACGCATAGGGGCTGTGGATGGTCCAGGGTTGCTGGCCAAAGACCTCTACTGTTCTCTCTGTCCAGGGACAGGAGAAGGCTGGGTCTGGGGGGACCCAAAGTTACAGGCAGGGCTGGGCTGACAGGTCCTCAGAAGCAACAGTTAAGAGGAAGGGAAACTGAGGCCGCTGGTGACAAGGACCCGCCAGTGGACAGCAAGGGAAGGGAAAAGGAAAAGCCACGAGGAAGAGCGGAGGAGAGAACTCCAAAAGCCCAGCCGGCTTGAATCAGGGCAGTGCAGGGGAGAAGCCAACACATGCCAGGCACCCTGGGGGGATCTCTGTATCATCACAAAGTATAATCACTAAGTTATGTCAGGGAGGTGGGGGAGGAGATGGGTTCAAGTCCTGCTCCATGCCTTACTCCCTGTGTGACCTGGGACAACAGGCTTCATTTCTCTAGGCCTCAGGTGCTCCTCTCATAAAAAGAGTAGATGGCTTCAGAAGGTAAATGGAGGATTCTACAAGTCTGAGTCATCACTCAAGAAAAAGCTGTTATAGGCAGGAAGTGAAGGGAAGGGAACCCTGAGTATGCTTTGGTGCCATTTCCACGTAATAATGTTAAGATGTTGATGTTTCGGGGTTCAAGGGCAGGAACTCTGAGCCACCTTGAGAACTCATCTATGCCGAGCACCTCCTTCCCGGGAAAGGCGGAGGAGGGGGCTCCCAAGGGCCCAGATTTTACTGGAGAATCTTGGAGGGGAGAACTGGCAAGACATTGGTGCCTGGGACTTTACAATAAGACATATGTGATTTTCCAGGACAGACATCTGTTAGAAAAAAATGTCCACAGCTTCACCCGGGTTTGGGGGATGAATTCTTGGCATAGCACCTTGTATATCCTGCAGAACTCATCTGTTCAAACTGTTGCCTCATTTCCTCTAAATAACGTTCACCAGTCACTAGTTCATTGAACTTGAAATTCCTGCCCTCGCCAGGATCCAATCAGGGACCCAAGGGGACAGGCTCTGCACGCAGTTCCCGGGTCCAGCCAGACAGAGCCATGAGGCCCCTTGCCTGCACCCCAGGCTCTCCAGTCTTTGCTCACACCATCTCCTCCACCTGAAATGCCCTTTTGGCACCCCAGCCTCGGTCTACCTGCCCCATCCTCACTGCCTCACATCCAAGGTCGAGCTACCCTGCCTCTAAATCTCCACAACACTCTGCGGTTCTGTCCTCGGGGCACAGAGAACTCAAGGCACAGACCTGTCCACTGTCACACCTCAAGGAAGTGGCAGAACTTACCCATAACCCCCTGCTGCTTCTCTTGCTGCCCTTCACTGAGGACCTTCCATTAGAGTTCTCTGTTTACAAGGCTTGGCGTCCAGACCAGGCAGGACACTCTTGGAGACCAGAGGACACATCTCTCTCCTTCAACAGTGCTTGGCACCAAGCAGGGCCAAGGCTGAGCCATTCAGGCAGATGCAAAGGGTGCAGCACTCAGGATTTGACCACGAGGGACATTGGTCTCACAATGACTTTCTGGAAAGGCGCATTTTAATGATGGGAAATGCTACTCTCATGTCATCAAAGTAGTGAAGGCTCCAGCCTGATCTGAGGGATATCCACAGAGCCTTGCCTAGAGAGCTCACCTTCTGTCTCTGGCCCTGGTCTGGTCTGCACATAGGAGGTACTGGGCAAATATCCACAGATTGGCCACAGGAATGAGAAGTGTGGCCTTGGGGAGATGCTTGGCTTTTCTGGGACTCAGTTGCCTTATCTGTTAAATGAAAGGTTTAGATTAGCTGATGTTCTTAAATCATCTTAAAATTCTATCACACACACACACATACGTACACACAGTGTACACACATATATATACACATATACACATAATACACACACACACACACACACACACACATACATGAACATAAATTCTACCATGGGGAGTTCGGGGGAGGTAGATTGGGGCTGGAAAGATGGGAAGTGGGGGAGGATTCTCTGGGTCAGTCAGACCCCACACAAAAAGGCATGGGAAAGTAGGGATCTATCCATTCTTCAAGTTTCCCTGGAGTGCTCAGTCTGTATTTCTCCTTTGCTCTCTTCAATTAAATTTCTGTAATCTTCCTCTACCTACCCACCCAACAGGATGTGGCCAGTCCCATAGGAATGGACAGTATCCTTTATTTTTGTCTCTGTATCCCCAGAGACTAGCACAGAGCCTTGCAAAAGCAATCTCACATATGTGCATTAAACACCTACTATGCATCAAGGTCTGGGGATCTGAATGTAAAATCTCACCAAAGGGAATACCCCCTCCAACAAGACAGCTCCCCCATGGCAGCTAGGTGGAGAAGTGGATAGAGCGCCTGGGCCTGAAATCAGGAAGATTCATCTCCCTAAGTTCAAATCTAGCCTCAGACACTTACTAGCTGTATGTCCCTAGGCAAGTCATTTAACTGATTTTCTCAGGTCCTCACTGTAAAATGAGCTAGAGAAGGAAATGGCAAACCATTCCAGTATTTCTGCAAAGAAAACCCCACATGGAATCATGAAGAGTTGGCCACAACTGAAATGATTAAACCACAAAAACGCATCAAGGACTGGGGGATCTGGATGAGTGATCTCCCCAAGATGGGTACCCCCTCCAACAAGACAGCTCCTCCACAGCTGCCTGTTCTGAAGGAATCCTGTCCTCCCAGGAGTTCAATGAGGGGGGTCTAACAACATCCTGGAAGTCTTCCTCACTTCCTATTTACATCATGAGGAAGCCGACAGGGCTGGGGAAGCAAAATCAAGATGAAAGGCCCTCAGGGAGCTTACACTCTGTTAAGGGTACAAAGTGCCCAGAAATAAGTAACTAAAAGATAATTTGAGGAGAGTGAACTAAATAGGGGAGAAGAAGAGACTCTTCATAGGGTGGTACCCAGTAACTACTTAATAAATATTGATTGAATTAGTGAACTAAAAAGTCCCTAGTGAACAGTATCACTGGCCCCTCCAGACCTGGGACCACTGGCACCATCTCCCAAGACTCCCTTTCATATTCCCCACCCCACCCCCAACCTCAGCTCCGTGCAGTGCCCCATCCCTGACTCACTCTTTTGTCTCTCTCTGTGCCTTTGCTCAGGGTATCTCAACTGTTTGGAATGACCATAACCTCAGACACAGGGAATGACCTCCTCCATTGCTGTGTTGGATTAACACCCAGCCTGTTTTAATAGCCCCACTCAGCTCAAATGCCCCCTCCTTCATGAAGCCTTCCTTGAAATCCAGCAACAACCAATCTTTGGACCCTGGAGAGCACTGTGTGTTTCCCTTGTTGGGTTCAGTAGGATTTTGCACCTCTGTGACGTACAACTCCCTCCTCACAGCTCAGCTCCATGATGGAAGGGACCCAAGCTCCTAGACAAGCTTGCCATAAACACCTCACCCTGCTGGAGAGGTCCCAGCCTCCACCTGCTCCACAGCTCTTTGACTCATCTTCTTCCCATGCTTGCTCTTTGGCTCTTTCTTCTCCATTGATTTCTATGCTCATTAAGAATTCCTAGTGGACTTCAGCCTCAGCCTCCCTCTGAGGCACCACAACCAGCTCAGTTAATGACAGTGAACACTGTTGGTCTCAAAAAGAAAATTATTTTCCACACTGTTTGTAATAATTGGTAAAAGTTCATAATGAAGACTCTTCAAAAGTATGATACCTAAGGTTATTTTAAGGACCTACTTTGTCTTTTAATGTTAGATTTGAAAGATACAACTTTAATTCTAAAAATTTATTGCAAGAAAAAAACCTTTGTATTTGAAATAAAAGGATTTTGATTAGATTCTTATTTTGCACTTTTAGAAAGAGATCTTTCAAATTGGGACTGGCCAAATGTCATTTAGCAAGATGTTGGAAGCGTTCGGAAGCACAGTTGTGGTATTTAATCAGCCAGACAAGCAACATTCTGTATACCGTACCAGAAAAAAATAGCCTGGACACTAGATTCTGGTTTTCAAGATGGTAATTCTTTTTCGACTTTGAATTAAAAAAACCACAGAAGCCATGATTTCTTTAATCACCCCTAACTCATCAGTTACAGAAAAATCCATGGTTTCTCTCGGGTTTGGGGGATGAATTCTTGGCATAGCACCTTGTATATACTGCAGAACTTATCTGTTCAAACTGTTGCCTCATTTCCTCTAAATAACGTTCATCAGTCACTAGTCCATGGAACTTAAAATTCATACGTTAGACAAGATCCAAACCCAGATCCGCGGGGACAGCATGGATGCTGTACAGCGTCTCCTTCTCGGCATGGTAGCATGACGTAATGAGAAGGCTCAATGCCTGGACCACCGGAGAAAAGGCATCATGGGTTACTACTGGTCAACAGGGCTCTCTGCTTCTCTAGGTCCATTCTACCAGGAGGTAGCTGTCCTATGTGATGGAATAAGAGGGAAGGTTGGACCACAGTCCTCGCCCCCCCAGATCTCCCTCTCTCATTGCTAGTCATAGCAGTATCCTTTTAAGCCTGGAAGGATTTTTGATTTTTAAGAATCCCTATTAAAATGCAAATATCCCCAGGGAGGGCCACACATTAAATAAGCATGGTATTGTGGAAAGGACAACCCATTTGGAGCCCAAGAATCTACTTTCTCAAGCCTGGCTCTGCTAACGATCAGACCTGTGACCTTCTCTCTGGGGCTCAGTTCCCTCATCTACAAAATGAATGGGGTAGACAAGATGGTCTCAGATCCCTGCTTCAAATCCTACAGCCCTGCAATTCTAGCAGCCACTGCCCTCATCATGGATGTCTTGGCACCAAGAGTAAATAAAGGTACAGCTGATAGGTCAGGCTGTAATGCTGGGGACAAAGCATCCCCTTCGCTGCTTTGGCCACGCTCTTCACATCAGCCCTCTTGTCTCTTGCCCCTGGAGCCCGAGTTTATCTTTCCAGAGGACATGAGCACCTGGTTCACATTCACCCCATCCCCTGTTATCCAACCATGGAACATTTAGTGAATGCTGATGGCGCAAGGCACCGGAGGAGAGGACCTGCCTTCACGGAGCTTCCAGTCTGGAATGAGACAGAGCAGTATGGAGTGAGGGTTACTTTAGTTGAACTACAAATGTGTATTAAGTGGGGCTGATGCAGGTTTGGGAATCAAATGGACAAGAAGAGTCAAAGAACAGGATTTGTGCAGATGACGGTTGCCTACTCTCCCACCTCAGCCTAGCTGTCAGTGATAGGTCATCAGCAGCGGGTTCAAACAGATTCCACACAGCATTATTCCTATCTCCCCTTAGACTTTATTTAAAATCTGTGTTTTTAAAAGAAATATAAGACCCAGCCCCAATGCTGCCTCCTCCAGGAAGTCTTCCCCAATCTTGCTGCACACCTCTCCCACAGAGCCCTCGTAAGCACTTTGTTCTTCTTCTATGGAGGATATTTATGATATTCTCCCTTGTACTAAAGGGTCGTGTGTGTGTGTGTGTGTGTGTGTGTGTGTGTGTGTGTGTGTATGTGTGTGTGTGTGTGTGTATGTGCATCTGTCTGTCTGTCTGTCTGGGTATTTGTGTGTGTGTGTGTGTCTGTGTCTGTGTGTGTATGTCTCACCTGACCTAACAATAACAGTGGCTCACACTCATACTGGGCACAACCACCATAAGAGACAGCTAGTATATTCATCTCCTGGAATTTCATGGGCTTAAAGAGGTTAAGAAGATTCCCCAAGGCCACAGAGATAGCCAGATGTGGACTCAGTTCCTGATATCTGGGCCCCAAGTAGACTGCTTTTCCAAAGCTGCTGCACTGCCTAAGAGTTTCCTTACTTCCACAACAGTAAACACCCTGAAGGCAGCCATGGCCTTTCCCCTCACAAAGCCTTGCACAGTGTGGTTGCCAAAGATTTCACTGAATTAGCCACTTACAAACTTCTTCCACTCCCATCACTCTAATAAAACTATTCTCTCCAAGATTACGAATGCATTGCCTAGGAAATCCAATGATCTTTTCTGGTCCCCAAATCCCTGATCACCTACCTCCGAGAACAAATGCAAACTGCTATTTGGGGCACTGCTTGTTTCCTTAAAGACTGCCACACAAAATTAGCACACATTTCTTAGGACTCTTGAACAAAGAGCCATATGTCAACGTGGACAGTGGGGCTTAGTGGCTTGGACCCTGGCCTTGGAGTCAGAAAACCTTGGATTCCAAGCCTGCCTTTGACACTTATTGTAACCTCAGGCAAGTTGACAAACTCTCTGAGCCTTAGCTTCTTCCTCCTTAAATCGAAGACAATAATCCCTCTGGCATCTATCTCACAAGGTTGTTGTGAGGTTCAAGTGAGTTAATCTGTATAAAGCAAATTTTACAGTGTGCTTTGGTGTCAGTTTTTGTTATCAATGTGGAAGACTGGAAACCGAAGAGGACGATGCCAGCCAACTTGCTTCTTGGGCTCGATCATTCTTTCTTTCTTTCAAAGCTCTGTTACTCTGGTCTGGTTACAACAGGCTTCTGCTGATGGGGAGACCAACAAAGACAACTCAAACACAGGCTGCCCCTCCCCAGTGATGGCCTGACATTCACTCTGGTCTGAAAACACACACTGTCGCAGAACGATCAAGGTCTCCTCACACAGAACAGCAAACATCTCTCCATGGGCAGTGGGAAGTTATTTTATTAAAATGAACATCCCATTTCTAAAGGCAGGGGGCAACACCAAGCATCCACCAGGTCAGGAATGGAGCTTGGGAAAACGTCTTGGAGAATAACACAAACACAGACCATTCATTCTGTTATTAAATTCTACCCATTTGCAAAAGCGCGAGGCAGGCAGGGAGGGGGGCAGTGTGCCCCTTGGACCCTTGGAACAAAGGAAAAAGGATCTTTCAGTGTTCCAAGCTGAGAAGTTTCCTGGACCAAATCTAAAGCGCTTTTTAGCAAAATGAGAAGATGCCTCTGTATCTCACTTGTTATCATTCCCTCCAGCTTACCAAGGAGGGTCTGTGATTTGCTTTAAGCTTAAGAACAGGCTTAGCCACCTATGAGAAAGGTGTCAAGTAACACACACTTTCCAAATGCCAGGTGGTGCCTCTGACCCATTCCGGTTAGAGCCAATCGTCCTAAAGGCCTGGATCGTAGCCTGGCCCTGTGCCACAGTGGCCAGAGAGCTGGACTTGGAAGTATCTCTGACACTTATGAGCTGTACAGCAGGAAATCATGTAATTTTTCTGAGCATCACTTTCCTCATCTGTCAAATGAGAGGAGGTGTATCCCAATGGAAAGGAGGCCAGTCCTAGAGTCAGGAAGGTGGACTGTCCTGGGTGTGTGTCCCTGGGTGAATCCCGGAAGGTCTCAGGGCCACTCTCTAAGACTCAGAGTTGTTACCCAAAGAGGACGTGGCTCTATCAGGAATTATCCAGTCAGGTCCACACAGAGCACTCCCCAACACTGGGGATAAGAATTCACTTATTAGCCTCCTCAAAGTGGGATTGGGAGGCTCACGGGAGATCATACAAAGAGCCTCATAGGCCTCGGAATAAGCCATATCGCCCTCTAGCCCAAGACTAAAAGGGCCTATGGATAGAGAGCTCGGGGTTCTATGAACTTGGACTGGGAAAAAATGCCAGCTTGACTTTTGTGAAGCTCGAACAGAAATTTAGCATTTCCTTCCATTCTGAATGTAGGTGACCACCATGATTCAGAGGAGGGCTCACTTGGCTTCACAAGACTTAGGCCAAAGGGGCCATGGACCTGAAGGAGTTAAGAAGCTTTCCTTCAGCTCAATCAGGGACACACGGGGCTTGGACTTGGGCCAGGTGCCCCAGCACACCCACCTGCTCTGTGTATACCCAAGACCCGCCCTCTGCTCCTTTACCCAGCAGCTCACGTGTAAGAGGCAGCTGCCCATGGAGAGATTTTTGTCTGGGCAACGCCACCGCTACCTAGGACATAATTAGTGCCCTTGGTTTCATTGACGTCACCTTGTAATTCTAAAAGGCTCAGGCAGAATCACACATTTGCCTGTTTTTTTCCAGATTGAACAAATATAGATGTGCATTAGACATGTATCTCCAATTAAATTCTCTTAAATGAATATGCATTCAAGCACGCTCTATGCTTCACAATTTACGCAAACAAGTGAAAAGACGTCAGCCATTTAAACTGCAAGATATATTTGAGAGCACACAGAAGCAGAATGCCTGAGTGAAAGGCTTTTAAACTCATCATCGGGCATCCTACTTTACCCTAAGTGTCTCCAAGAGACAGAGTAATAAATCTATGAGGCTGAAATGCTATGCTTTAATTTGGCTTCATTTTCAGGTACCTATCTGTAGGCCACCAACACTCCCTGACCCTCTGTAAGACAGGAGAGATAGAATGAGATCTTAATTTTCCTCACCTCAGATAAACAAACCTAAAAAAGAAGATTATCGTATATGCATTTGTTTCCTACAGTGAGGAAAACCAGCTCCATGTAGAGAACCCAGCCTTCAAAGAAATTAACTGATAGCTCTACAGAGACCTTTCCTATGGAAAAGAGCTCATAGGTGTTCTCTTCCAAGCATTTGAAATTCAAATACTCTTCCCACCCACATTCACAATATTAATTAATGCCTTTCTCTCTGTTTGACAGATTCATGGGGAGAAAAAACGCTAGGCAAACCAAGTATGCCAATTCCACATCTCATCAACCCATCAGAAAATAACATCATCTTAAAAAGCCCTTACTGGGGTTGGAAAAGAGGGTTCCACCCATCCTACCTCTTATTTTCTTGGATGAAAAAGTGCCTTTTTCCAAGCAAGTTCACCTTATAATGATGGAAACAGTAGGGCAGAAGCGGAATGGAGACATATTAATGTAGCAGAGACCAAGCCTTTCTATATGTTTAGGGCCAACACTGGGTCACGTTCACAGCATGACTTTGGGGTCTTTTTTTAAATTTAGTACTCATACAGACCAATTTTAAAACTTCTAAAATTTCTGCAGGTTGATTTCATTAAAGGTACTCAATGTTAATGATACATTATAGGAAAATAGATTCTTCCTCAGAGAAGAGCACAAGAATTTTTTCCACCACTAATCATTCCCAGCCACAAGAGTAGAGCCTTTTCCTATTCCAATCATTTAGCCAGTAGATTTTTTCCTAGACAAGTTCAATTTTTCAGACCCTACCATAGCTGATCCTTGCCTATCGGATGAAGTCCAAGCTTCGGGACCCGGAAAACACAGAATTCCAGGCTTCCCAGAATCTGGCCCCATTTTGCTTCTCCAGCCGGCTCTCCTTCACCAAAGCCCCCTTTCCACATCAGATGTGTCTCCTCAGCTTCCTGCACACATTACCTGCTTGGCTGGCCTCCCCTCACCGTCTGCCTGTCCCAATTCTAGCCAGCTTTCACATCCAATCTCAACAGCCATCTCAGTCAGAAAGCCTGACTCAATAACCCCACCCTACAATAATACATTCTCCTTCCTAACTTCCCCTGGTTCTTATTTTCCATACGTTGTAACTGGGAAATAGGGTCCTTTATTGTCCTCTGAGCGTTGCTTTGTCCCCCACCCCTCAAAGAGGACAGAAAGGCACATTCGGTCCATTCAATGCTGAATGAATTAGGATGGTAGGATTTTGACAGCAGGGACCTAAAAGATCATCTTGTCCTCCACACCCTGGGAGGACCTTCTCCTCTAGAACCCCTCCTTCACTTGGTCAGCTGGTAATGGGAACTTCCTTTTCCAGGACAACCCAGGCCAGGCACGCTCACTTCTCCCCTAGCTCCATACCTAATTCACTGGATTTTCACCCCTTCTCTTCCTCCTACCTGTCCCCCTACTTCCTTACCAACACAGTGCACAGCACATGGTAAACATCTAACAAATGCTTTCCCTTTCTTTATCTAGTTCAAACTCTCTATTTTACAGATGAAGAAACTAAGGCCCGGAGAAGTGACTCACCCAAAATCTCACTAGTAGCAAGTAGGAAAGACAGGTCCTTGGCCTTCAAATAACCACACCTGCTTTTTTTATGAGGTACTGACTCTTCTGCTTACTACAAGGAACTAAAAAAGTCCACTGGTTTAAGGAAAAGTGATCAAATCAACTTGTGAAAAAAAATAATATCTCAGATTAGACATCAAGGAGAGACACAAACTGGTCTGAGGACCCGACTGAGATCTTTCCCTTAGAGGAACGTCTTCCCAGGACCTGTTGGAAGGCAGAGCATGACTGAGGATCCAGGATCCTGCAGTCCCATCAGCTCATTTCCGTGTCATTGTTTTTAGAGTTTTGACATTTATAAATGAGAAATTTGAAGTGAAATGACTGTATGGAGATTATGGGAAGTTGAAATAAGTTCTGTTGAGTTCATACCTAATATAAAGGTGGATTTAAGGTGAAGATACATGACCAAGCTGCAGGAGGCTCTGATTAGAGGCAGAGAAAGAGAGAAGGAAGAGGAGGAAGAGAAGGAGAGGGGGGAAGAGAAGGAGAAAAAGAAAGGGAGGAAGAAAAGAAGAGGGAAAAGGGGGAGGAGGAGGAAGAGAAGGAAGAGGAGGAAAAGAAGGAAGAGGAAGAGAAGGAAAAGGAAAGGAGAAGGATGGGCAGAAGGAAGAGGAGGAAGAGAAGAAGAGGAGAAAAAGAAGAGGAGAAAGAGAAGGATAAGATGGGGAAAAGGAGAAGGAGGAGGGGAGGAGGAAAAAGAGAAGGGAGAGAAGGAAGAGGAGGAAAAGGAGGAGGAGGATGGGGAGAAGGAAGAGGAGGAAGGAAAGAAGGTGGGGGAAAGGAGGAGGAAAAGGAAGAAAAGAAGGAAGAGAAAGAGGAGAAAAAAGAGGAGGATGGGGAGAAGGAAGAGAGGGAGAAGGAAGAGGAAAGGAAGACAAGGAGGCGGGGGGGGGGGGAGAAGAAGAAGAGCACAATAACCAGAAGACAGGGCTTGCTCTGCTGATTGGCTGGGGAAAGGCAGGTCAGCTAGAGGAGCTCTTCAGCTGCTACGCCCATTGGAGCAGAGCTGACCCCTACTTTGAGCTCAGGGTTCAATTGTGCCATCTACAGTCTAAGACAGGGGAAACTTCACAAGCACTCCCCAGTTTGAAACTCAGGGGGAAAGACAGGTTTTACATCTGGTTTGCTGTGAGAAGAGACTTGGCTTGGCACAGACAAGAAAAAGCAGAATCCCCTGATAATCACAGCTCTGAAGAGCTTTGCAGTTCTCTGGCTTAAGTCAACTGCTTGTCACTGAACAAGTACAAAGCTGATATGTTGCACTTTCTCAGCCTCCTATTTCAGGTGGCTATGAGCTAAAAGGGACTGTCATTGCTATGTCGGCTGGAGAGCAATTTGGCCCAGCAGGAAAGGAGTGAGGACTAGAAGAGGAGAAATTAGTGGAGGTGTGGCGAGGATTGTTCCTGAAGTGACCAAGGATATCCAGGCCCCATCTCTAGCATTGTGAGTTGCCCCAAACATGTGGATTTCCCCACTTAGGCCTCTCACTTCTGGGTTTCTATAGGTGTGTGACCATGGACACTGCCTGCATTGGTGGAAAGGTAGAACCCAGGTTTATGGATTGACTGGAATGTTCTGATGTGTCCTCTCCTGAGTCACTAGCTGGTGGGTTTGTTTAGTCAGGCTTTTGCTTTCTACTAAGTAAATGTTACTATTCCTTCTCTTGCCTTCTACTGAGTAAACACCAGGATTATTGCTTTTGTCTTACAATGCAGTAAATAAATGCTCCCTATTAAATGCTTCATGTTAGTGGCACCATGTTGATTGACATGGGAAGCACGCCATTTGGGGCTCAGGAGGTTCAGTGGTGAGAAGCAGAAGTCAATCCTAGGACTGTGGGTGGCAAGCTGGAGCTGCATGGTTGCACTGGCTGAGGTCAACTGCACTCTGGGCAAACACCTCCCAGACCTGCCAGTATGAGTACAAGTTGGGGAAAGTGCACCAGCCTAGAGAAAGGAGGTTTGGAGCTGCAGGGCTCCCATGGTGGGACTGACACCATACTCAGGCTACAGCGAACACTGAATTGAAAAGGCAACAAGAGAAAGAACTTTCTAGATGCTTGTTGACTGACCGATCGATCTACGAGTCAAGAGTACATGACTCCAAACATCTAATTAAAAAAGGAACTAGATCTTTAAACATTTGATCAAGCCCTCAATAAATATTTGTTAACTAAACAACTCCCCATTCTTTCTCTCATTGCTGTATGTACAATGGAAGCTTTGATTTTGTCCTGAATGACAAAAACCCATGACACTGTATACCAACATACTGCACTCTCACAAGTCGGAGTAATAGCAACCTTTGGAGACTTGAGATTTCACTACTCTGATCATTCCATCCTGACATGAGCTTCCTACAACCCTTGCCCACCCTTTCAGTGGTTTATGTCTCAAGGCCCTACCCAATGACATTGCCCAGTCCCTTTAGGGACAATCCTCATCACACCTCTGCTAGTGAGCTTCCTACGCTACAACCAGCCCATACACCCCACCCCAGCAAGCCAGCCATTTGGGGACTGGGGTCAGGAGAACAAAATAACAAAAGAAACACATTCAAGAGGCAAGTGACCACCAAATCCTCCTTATTAATGTCCTCAGGAAGGTCTTCAAATATTTAGGGGTTATAATGGCGCTTTGGGGAGTTTAAAAAAAAAAGGCTGCTTCTTGAGGAAAGTTCAGATGCAGAGCTCTTAAAGCATTTTTGTGCTATAGACCCTTCCTGCAGACTCCTAAAGCCTACGGACCCCTTCTCTGAACAACATTTTTAAGTAGCTGAAGGAAATGCTAAATTTGTTTCAGGTAAGATTCATTATTTTTTTCCCATCCAGGTTTAGACCTCTTGAAATCTACCCACAGCCTCCCTGGGATTTCAGACCTGCCCCCTGGTCACTGGAATGGGTTTCTGAATGCCTAGGGTCTCATAAGAGAGTATGCTTCAGTTCAAACCTCTAGGGACAATTTTTGTAATCAACATGGGCCAACCAAGTCACCCCCAAAAAGCTTTTTTTAAATTCAGAGACTGTCTGATTTGATGACCTTTTACTGCACATTGAATCAGCAAAAAGAAGGGATGTGAATCTTAATATCATTACTATCTATTACTACTTAATATCATTACTAAACCTTAGCTGAAGGTTTATTTTTGTTTTTGAGAATTAAAGGGTACTTTTTTAACACTGAATCAAAATTTGATTTCATCGGTAATCAGAAAGCAAAGTTAGTGAATAATAGTCTTATTTTAACCAACATATTAGTTTAAATAGGCTGGATCTAGGCCACAAGGGCATTGCACCCACTGTTCCAGTTTATCCTGAGACCCTTGGTAGAATCAGTGTATAAGGCACATCTGCCAGTTTTACCATTTTACTATCTCCAATTTTTATGTTTATAGTTGTTAGGTTTTGTTTCCAAAATGAGATTAGTCGTTTCTATGATTTGAGGCCAAGAACTTAGTACTGAACACAATCCCTAATTATAATATTGTTCATCCAGGAAGAAAAAAAAAAAGAATGCCTTGCTTTCTGGCAATTCAATGGACAACGCCAGTTCCTAGAAACACATTGCAGTGAAGAATACCTCAGATGATCAAGGAGGTTATTCTTTAGAAATGCATAGGCACAGCACAAGTTCAACTTTGTATACGTCTGCCCCTTTGGAGTAAAAAATTGTTTATCTTAAAATATTCTGTATCACAGAAAAGCATGAGACAGCATTCTCTACCTATACGAACCAAGATTTCTCAAAATGGAAAGTTGTCAAGGATCCCTGCAGGCTTCAGGGCTGAAGATTCCTCAGCTCTGGAATAAGAAGGGAGAAAAATCTGTTGCATCAGCCCAAAAAAGAAATCCAGGGGAAGAGGAAGGAAGCCTCGGTGGAACCATTAGGAGTGAATCAAAAATGTTCAGCTTTTGTGAGGCTGTTGTCCCTCAATACTTGGGTCAAGCCATTAAATGTGCTACTTGGTTTAAGAGAGAAAAATAAAATTCTCCGGTAAGCTTGATGGGGAAAAGAAAATCCCCCACAGTCAGCTTTATGTCACTTGAAGCCTGAATGCCACAGCTCTGAGCAGACCTGGCCCGGGTGATAAAAAGCCATTTTGGTAAATGCTTAATTAAAATGATTTTCAGGAACAGAATGCAATAATAATGCAAAAAGCCTTGGGTTGGGAGTCAGGGAAACGGTTCTAGTGGCAGCTCTGACTCACTCCCCACGTGACCACGGATAAGTCCCATCCCTGCTCTGGCCCCCATTCTAACCCCCATAAAGACTTTCAGGCTCAGTCTTTCTCAGGGTCTTTGAGACAAGAATTCCATTGAAGTTATTTCCTTACAAAACACAGCCCTATGACTCTCCGTCTTAATGGCAGGGAAATCCACACTTAAGGGAAATGGGTGTCACAAACTATACAGAAAGGAAGACCTTCGTGGTAGTAATAAATTTTGGTCTAAGCTATAGGGAGAAAGTTGAGTTCTGTTCACCCACTTTAATATTCAATGTCTCAAAGTCTTAAATTACTTAGGAACTAACTAGGGCCCAATTATCTGGATTCCTTCAGCGCTGGCTTGGGATCGTAATTTTCACCAAGGAATTCTATCTTCCAAAATTAATCAGGCCAATTTCTCTATTAGAATGAAAACTGAAAAAAGAAAGTTTTACAACTTTCCAAAGTGGCAAGTCACAGGCACTAAAGGCTTTTCCTTCTTGGAACGGGAAAGCAAAAACTGCTATTCGACAGTGCTCCATATCCCTCGACCCAATAGCTAATAATAAGAGCTAACATCAATATGGTGCCTACTGTGCGCTAGGCATCATGCTAAGTGCTTTACAGTCATTACCGCATTGGATGCTCACAACAAACCTGGGAGGTGCTATTAGGACCTCCATTTTACAGATGAGGAAACTGAGGCAGACAGGTTAAGGGACACCATCAGTAACAATAGTAGCTAACATTTATGTGACAACTGCTGTGTGCCAGGCGCAATACCAAGTGCTTTACAATTATTATCTCACTCGATCCTCGCAAGCACCCTGGAAGGTGCTATTATGACCCCATTTTACAGATGAGAGAACTAAGGCAAAGAGGTTAAGCAATTTGCCCAGGGTCACATAGTTAGTATTATGTCTAAGAAAACATTTGAACTCAGGTCCTCCTGACTCTAGGCCCAATGCACTATCCACTGTAACCCCTAGGTGCCCCAATGACCTACATCCCTCTGTGGGTATCCTACTACCACTTCGAGCAGTTCCTGCTTTGGCTTATAAATGCACAAGAAAGGTTGCGTTGGCCTTGCTACCATCACAGGAACCCTACGGTGTTCTACACACACACACACACACACACGCGCGCGCGCGCAGTAAGATCCCAGAGCTTGAACCTGCTCTTCATGCTAAACCACATTTTAAGTCATTTTTAATGGTCTAGTCAAGGAAGTCAACAATCACTAAAACAGGAGTTCTGAACCTAGGCTCTATGTGGATAGACAGATGGCAGGCAGTCTCTGAACTCTGAAGCAAAAATAAGACACTCGTTTCAATATAATTGATCTCTTTATTAAACCTGTATAGTTTATTTTTTGTTTTTAAAAATTACTCTGAGAGGCCTACAGGTTTCACCACTATGGCCAAAGTCTATGACACAAGAATGTGGTTTTATTAGAAAGTGGGATCTTTGTTACAAACCAGCAGCTTTGGAGTTTCTGGAGTACAACTCATTATCAGCTTGATGACGGCTTTTACTTAGAAAGTTACCTTGTTTACAACAGCACAAGGCTAGAGACCACTATGGCTCCTCAGGTCAATGGCAAATCGGTCATTGCCATCAAAAAATACTCAGGAGGGGCTAGGCTAACAACCCCATGGCCCTGAGCTGCTTCAAAAGCCGAGGAAGGCAAGGAGGAGGAGGAGGAGGAAGGGGAGGAGGAACCTCAGATTCTGGGGCGGAATACTGAAATCCTTTCTAAATGAAGAGTGGATGCTAACTCGCATATCAGAAAGTTTACGGATTTAATTTCAACAAAAAGATTCAACGTTTTAGCTCCAGAAAGCAGCTGCTTAGAACAAAAACAGATAGAAAATGTACAATTTTTTCTGTCCTTGATCGTAAGCTCCTTGAGGGCAAATCTCATTCATCTTTACTTCTTTTGCCCTGGCAGAGGCCTGTACATAGTAGGCATGCAACAAATATTTGCGAAATTAAAAAAAAAAAAAGTATATGGTGTTTGTGAACTGATCCAACCATTTTGGAGGGTAATTTGGAACTACACCCAAAGTGCTATAAAACTGCATACCCTTTGATCCTGCAAGAGATTTTAAAAAGAGAAAAGGAACCACATGTACAGAAATACTTATAGCAGCTCTTTTTGTGGTGGCTAAGAATTGGAAACCCAGGGTATGTCCATCAATTGGGAAATGGCTTTAGAAATGAGGAGCAGGGTGATTTCAAAAAAACCTGGAAACATTCACACGAAACTGATACAAAGTGAAGTGAGGAGAACCAGAATATTGTACATAGTGACAGCAATATTGCACAATGAAGAACTGTGAACGGCGCTGCTATTCTCAAGCAGTACGACTCCAGACAATTCCAAGGTACTGATGAAGCATGCTGTCTGCCTCCAGGGGAAGCACTGATGCTGTCTGAATACAGAATTAAGCAGCCTATTTTTCACTTTCTCTCTTTTTGAGTCTTCTTGCACAAAATGACTAATATGGAAATGTTTTCCATGCTTGCTAACGTATAACCTGTATCAGATTGCTTACTGTCTCAGAGAGGGGGGAAGGGAAGGAGAGATAAAATCTGGAACTCAAAATTAAAAATAAAATACTTAATTGTTTTTGTATCTAATTGGGGAGAAAAAGATTATTTTTTTAAAAAGAGTCTATGGCCTACCCCCACCCCACTTTTTTGCAGAGTTGAGTCCACAGTTATTGAATAGTGCATACATTTTCAGAATTTTTTAATAAATTGATACGTTTCACTGCTTTTTTTTGTAAAAATATAACTTGTTATAAGGGACAGTTCTCCGGAGGGGACAGGGGAAAGGATGCTGGAATTCGAGTGATGTAAAAAACAAAAGTGGTCAACAAAAAAAAAGCTAAAGTTTTTGGCCTGAGTCTTCTCCTAAAATGATACTTGGGAATTTCTGATGCCAACAAGCTAACAACCGGAAGTGCACGTATGTTATTGAGCCTTGTGTGTTCCATTTTAAAGAAATATTCGTGAAAATGTTTTATCATTTTCTGTATTCCTTACTATGTTTCATTACACTGAATTTTAAAAGACTGACAAGAAATGGTGGTTTACGTTATTTATTTTGATACATTCCGTCCCCAAGAATTAATGAGAAGAACTATTTTGCCATATACGCCGCGAAGGAAGACCCCAGGGGCATCCAAATGATGAGTTTCACTTCGTTATTCTGGCCAAAGTGCACACCGGCAGGATTTCTCTTGTCCACTGATTGCTTCCAATCCAGATGTTCAAACAGTCTTTCATCCCCAAAGCAAGCTAAAATGTTTGTGGAGAGGAAAAAATAAATTAAATCCAAACAAAAACAAAATTTCTAAATCTAGTTTATTGAAATAGTGTCATGAAGGTCACAAATTAAAACTGGGAGCTTTGCTTGAAAGCTGAGTAAAAGTAAAATAAAGCCTGGTTTAGGAAAAGGCAGACTGGCCTGGCTGAGCGCCAAGCCTCAGGTACAGAACACTGCCTACAGAAAGGTCGGTTAACCACTTTACCCTGGTAAACACGGATAAAGCCGCTGAGGAGTCACCTGAGCCCAGTGCCATCCCAGCCCCATCCCAGCCTCACGCTGTCGGTCTCTGCCCATACAGGGGGGCTGCTGAGCCCAGGAAATGCAGGCACCTGGGGCCAAGCAGCCCGCAGCAGCAAATCAGTAGCCACTCCATAAATACTTGTTAACAAGATCGTTCAATTAATCGAATCCTTCCGGAGCCCGAGATCTGCCGCTGAGCAGCTTGGGGATTGACTCTCCTCCCTCACAAAAGCCTGCCAACCCACAAAGGACAAACGACCCCACCAGTTAGAAAGAGCCCCTGCTCTAAATGAAAACTTTTATGAGGCCAAATCAATTTTTGTTTGTCCGAGCTTGAGGCTAAAATAGAATAAGGACCTCCCTTCCCAAAGTAAATTACTGAGGCCTCTGAGAGTGTCATTAGCACCCTCGCAGAGAGCCCCAGCCTAATGGACAATTGCTTTCAATCATTTTCCATCAAGCTTCTCAGAGGACAGGCCTGGGCTCGCCGGCACTGCTTTGGCTGTCACCCCAGCAGCCACCCCGGCTATTCGGAATCATTGACACAACCAGCCTCTGATAAGATTTTGAAATTTTAAAATCAAACTCACTTTTATTTTGTTATATCACTTGTACCCTCCCTCCCCAGATAATTATAAAATTCTCCTGGACACAGATGAACTCACCAACATCCTTTTTCCTTTTTGTAAAAATCATTTTAAAAATCTATAAGGTGATTATCAAGAGCCCGCCTCGAGTTAAAATTTCCATACAAAAGAATTCCAAAACATTAAGTGCTATTCTGATTCATTAAACTATTTCATGTCCTCAGCACAGGCTAAAGAAAGAGAACTTTGTTTATCTGGGAAAAAGAGGGCAGTAAGGGCTGGCAATTTCTCAAGGTTTAGTCTCAAATTCCAGTCACTCTCAAGGTAAAGGACCCAACTGTACTTAGGTAGCAGAACAGAATTTAAACTAACCTGTTAAAATTCTTTTGTCCTGCCATTAAGCAGCAATGACCTGTAACCTCTCCCTCAGCCACTTGAAGAAACTTAATCTAAAATCTTAAACCATCCATGAATACTAAACAAAGAAAAAGACCAGTTGAGGGGGAGAAAAAGTGAGCTTAGTCCTGCCGCCTGAAAACGTGATTTCTAACACTATGTTCAGTTTAATGAGATACAACCAACTGTTCTGATGTCCTGTGGAGTTTATTAAAAAGGGATTTTGCTGGTACCTGGAGACAACTAATCTTATTTCTATTTTCATTCGTAAATGGTATTAAAACCCCCTTAAAAATCCCCAAGTAATTTTGCATACTTTACTTCCCTTATTTTTTCACATGTACTAAGGTCTCCCCCTAATAGCTATCAGCCTCCAAAACCCAGAGAAAGCTCAGCGCAAAGCCTCACACACACAATGGAGACTCGCTAAGATTATCCTTCGGGTTAAGTATTTCTGCCTAGGAAGGTAACAAAGTTCACTTTCATGCTTAACAATACCTTAGTTATTAAAATAAAATTTAATTGAATTTTGCTTGTGTACATTTTTAAAGACAACAGCAAAAAAGCAAAGTGGTCTCAAATGACAAAACCACCACTACCACATGCCCAGGAATAAATGGTGGGATCACTCCAGGCAGAACCAAGGACTATGAGGCTCCCTCACCACCCCCAACCATAATTCTTCTTCCATAAAGGTGCCACAGTCCTAGAAATTCCACAGTTAGACATTAATGCATTTAGATTAAGTGCTACTTGCTCCCAGGCCATCTTCTTCTAAAAAAAATGTAACTAACCAAGGGAGTGACCCCCAAGAGCAACTGGCCAAGGACTCAAGTACAAATCCTGCCTTTGCCCCTTAATCTACAATCCTAAAATATTGAAAGCATCCTAAAACTAGCTCTGAGACAGAGAGGATGGGATTTAGTTTGGCTGAGCAGAGGAGAGATCCACGGGAGGGACAGATGGTGGCAGGGCCAGCTCTGACCCGGAGTCATGAGGACTCGACACCGGTCAAACCTGCCCAACACTCCAGGAGACTTGGCATTGCTAGAGAACAAAGCTCGTCTAGTACAGAAAGGAAAGAATCTCCCAATCCCCAAGTCCCATGGGCCAAAGGACCACCAGGAAACTGGGTTCATGGAGGTAGCTCACGGTCTAGACCAGCTACGGTAGATTTTTCCGAGAAAGGACAATAGAAGTAGATTAATTATTAACAGCTAATTGTTAATTAGACATGAGGATCAGGTAAATCATCGTGTAAATTCTAACAAAAACACTGAGGCCAGGGGAAGAGGAAATCAATTACTTTACTGGCTTAACATTCTTTGTAGTATTAACTCAGTGGTTCCCTCCTCCCCAAAAACGTTCCCCAAAATTCATGAATAACTCCCACTGGCCCAAAAGAGATTTTCAAATAACTTTCTAAAGAACTAGCAGCTCCTTGGTAGTAACACAGGAGAAAGAACTGATGCACCACTGAGGGCCAGAGATGTCCAGAATCGGTGAGTGGGGTGTGTGCTTGGGGCCTCTCGGGCCCATCCAGAGGCCGAGTTTACGATCTGCACATCTGTGCCCAGGCAGGCCCCTGCATGACCAAACCCAGGGAGGGTGGGCAGGTTAGCCAGGGCCAGAATGAAACAAAAGCTCACAAGTCTATTAAAATAAAGACCACCACTGCGATCACACATGCACTTTCTTCTAAGCAAATGAGTTAGCAGATGTGCAGAAACAGGGCTCCTGCCACCTCTCAGCAGTGTGAAAAAACAGCCCGACTTGTAGGCTCAATCTATTCTCTCTCTCTCTTGGGGACAGCTGCAAGAGAGACTCAAAATTACCAGCCTGGCCTAACGCAGAGAGAGGGGGGCTCGGGGACAGGGGGTCGTCTTTACTGAGACTCCTTGGCTCTCTGGGACACTGAAAGAGATAGCCACTAACAATGAGTGTGAGTTTGTGTGTGAGTGAGAGGGAGAAGGGGGGGGGAGGAGGGGGAGGGGGAAGAGAGAGAGAAAAGGGGCCAATCTCAGACCCCAAAGCATCAATCAAGATACTTATGACCTTGTTGGAGAAGTAAGACATGTTCATGAAAACATGACTAAGGAGGCAAAGTATTCAATGAGGGGTCTGCAAGGGCAGAGGGTAAGCAGAAAAGCTAGGCTGTGGAAAGGGGAGGCAGAGGACAGGTGAATCATTTGCCATCACAAGGCTTGGAAACTTAGCAGGGCCCTGAATGCCAGGTCAAGTGGCTTAAACTTTATCCCAGGAGCAATAGAGACCAGTAAGGAAGCCATTACTGAAGAGAAACTAACTGCTGAGATCTTGAGGCCACATGACTACAAGAATTATAACTGAAATTGGAAGGTTGATGATGTGGAGGGTAAGGGGCAAGTTCTGAGTTTCTGAACTTAAAAACAAAGGGAATCCAAAGAAAGATATCCAGCAGGAAGTTGGATGGACGTGCAAAGGATGCTGGTCCTGGCTCTGCCATTCATTCACTGGGGAAGCCTGGCCACTTCATCTTGTCAGCAAAATAGCCAGGTGGGGCTGATTACATCAAAAGTGAGAGATAACCATGCAAATGTGGGGGTCACCACAGAGGAGGGGGGAGCAAATACTGAACGACCTGAGTTGGGCCCAAGCCACCTGCCCACTCGGAGTGGGGCCTGAGGAGGAGGATCCCCTTGGCAAGGAGATACCGCATGAACCCTCACCGAGGGAGGAGGAAAACCAGGACCGGGGAGTGCTGAGGAGGACATGAAGTAACTGTCCACCTTGTGAAACACACAGAAAAGCCAGGAAACCACGTGTTCTCAGAGCTGGAAAGAAGTTTAAACATCTCTAGTTGAATCCTGTATTTTTACAGATGAGTAAACTATTTCACAGGCAAATTAAATGATTCATTAAAGCCATACTGAAAGGCTATGAAATTGGACAATTAGAAAGTCACTGGTCAATTTGATGATCAATTTTGTGGAATTTTCATTTATTTCATTTTCTTAAAAAAAAATTATCCATCATTGGGATGGCTCTCAGGGAAGAGGGAAAGAGAAGGCCACAGGGGGAAGTCTAGGTGATTTACCAATAAAAGAGTTCAATAAAATCTGTTTTTTAAAAAAGTTCCCTAGTGATCTGCGTGTGTGTGTTTGTGTGTAAATTTGTATGTGTATGTGTTGTGGGGAGCTGTCAGATGACAAGAAGCCCTCCTCCATTATGGAGGAAGGGCCAGACGGTCCCAGGAGCCCTCAGAGTCCTGAGGAGCAGTTCAACAGAAGGAGGCAGAAGATGAGAGACAGCAGAGAGGGGGCACCTGGCTCTTACACTGGGCAACAGACGGAGAAGTCTGCAGCCTCTCGCCCTGCTTGACGATTCTGTCTCTTAGATCGGCAGCTGAATCAAAGGCATTGTTTTCCTAGGCATCTGATAACCACCAGCTGAGCTCCTCGGGCCAGAGGGAGGTCAGCTCATTTGAAGTGAGTTTCAGCATATACCATTCCCCATGGGGTTTTTTTTTTCCTGTATAAGCTTTTTAATCTTCTACAATTAAATGCTTATGAATTTGTAAATACTGTACCTCAAAACAGTTGGTGCAGGCATTCCAGGATCTGCACCTCTCCTAAATCCTAAAAAGAAAAAGATCCCACATAAATAGCAAAGTCCTAAATAAAAAAAGCATTTACAACAAAGAGCGGCATAATGGATGAACCTGCCCCTGACACAGAGCATCTCCCATATGAGCCCTGGAGAACCCATCAGCCACACCATGCTCCCGGCAACTAAGACTAGAGAGGTGCTGATCAGCACTGGTGGGGGGAGTTACCATACCAGTGGTTCTTAAGAACTTTCTGGTCTCAGGATCTCCTTACAGCTTAAAACCTGGGGATGCCTGAAAGAGCATTTGTTTATGTGGTTACATCTCCATATCAAACATCACAGTATTATGAAAATAGTTTGGACCTTGAGGACCCCCCGAAAGGGTCCCCAGATTCCATTGTGAGAACATCCACCCTATCCTGATACACTCAGTAATTCCATTTACAATAAAGGTGACTTTTTTTAACCTGGCCTAGAAAGCAGCCAAAATGTCTCTGAGCCCTGGGTTCATCCACTCAGAGTCTGTCTCTCTCTCTCTCTCTGCGGCTTCTCATATCTGTCAGGAGTGCTCAAGAAAAGCCGGCCTCTACTCTGGCCTGCAAACATCACTCAGTAATCATTTCCCAGAAACAGTGAGAAGATAAAAGCAGGCTTCAATCACCTGATATAAATGGGCTAGAAAAACTACAAACCTATTAAAAATCCTGCCTTTGATAATGTTGAGTGGTTCCAACAGCATAGAGGAAAATTGGGAGAATCTTGGTAATGACTCCAAACCAAGGAGAGCGAGAGCTCGGTAAGTGCACAGACTAATGTAATCTAACTTAATAACGGTAATGTGAAAGACGGGGAGAAGCTTATTCACTACTCCCCCAAACACCTCGATTCTGTTTTCTCTAATGACAAGCACAAATGAACAAAAAATAGTGTCCACCGTCTGATTATCAATGATTAAGGGAATGATTCATAGAATTATCTGGTTACTAAACCAGATGATTAAGAGCCCGGCTAGGAACTGCTCCCTGTCCAGGTTAAGCCCCCAGCAACACCTGTCCAACTGCTCAAGAAACAAAAAGCCCCTGAGACAGCGGGGATGCTGCCTGTCCAGGCCACGAAGCTTTGAACCCACCCGGCAGAGATAAATGGGGGTGGGGAGGGGAATTCGAATTAATGTCAGCCTCCCTTCACAACACAGCCCGACAATGCCCGGACAAGTCAGGAGCAGAGGGGAGAAGGGCCTGCAGGGAGGTTGGCCACACTAATGATGGGACTGTGGAGGGGGGCAGAGGCAGCAAATTGGGGGAAGGAAAAAAGGCTGTTTTCCTCCTTGGGTGTGAAAGGCAAAAAATCACCTCTATTTGAATTCACACCAAGGCAGCTGCACATTAGCTGCAGCTTCTGGTAATCAAACATCCCCAGAACGCTGAAGCCCAGTCAAGCCCGAGCCTGTTCAAGGTGCCAGGAGCCCCCACAGTGCCCCGCTTTCCCAGGAAACCCCCCCCCCCCAGCGGAGGGGCTGCTGCAGGGGGGGGGGCCCAGAACCCATGACCGATTAGGGCCCCAGGCCTTTCCCACCCCACAAGCACGGTCCTTATAGAGTCCGGGGGGCACCATGGCCTCATCCAAAGGGGGGTTGTGTTATTTTAATCCAGAGCTAACTCGGTAGCTGGGGACGCAGAACAGATTCAGCCAGCTTCATTAAGGTAGACAAAGGCCCCAACCAAGCCCTCGATAGGAGGGGTTCCTTCCAGACCGGAGGGCTGAGGGGACAGGCAGGGAAAGGTCAGGGAGGAGGCTTGGCGAACCCCAGGGAACAGGGTCACCCAAGGCCGGGGGCAGCTCCTGGCTGTGGGCCAGCTCTCAGCTGCCCACTGTCCCAGACCACGTCCCAGATGCCCCGAGGGAGAACTTCAGCCTCCAACTGCTGGCTCCTGCAGCTGCAGATAGCCGGGCCGGGCTCCCACGTCCCCCACGTCCCCCCGGCCACGCCTGCCACCCAACGGGGTCAGGAGAAAAGGAGCCTGATTCAGCATCACCCAAGGTCAGGGCAGAGCAAAAGAGCCGGGCGGGCTGCATGAGCTGGGCAAGTCTCCCGAGCCTTGACTGTGGGAGATAAGGTCAGAGGTCAGAGCAAGCGGTCAGCTGGAAGGCCCTGGGAGCAGGTGGAGAACCCATCCTTCTTTTGGGGGGAGGAAAACCATCCTTCTGAAAGAGAAGCAAAGAAGACCCAGAGAGGGGGGATCTCCCATGGCAGAGTCCGGGGGTCCCAGGCTCTTTCCCCTGGGTCCAATCCCCTCAGTTCACAGATGAGGAAAATGAGACCTCAAGAACCAACTCCAATTCAAGTACAGCCAGAGGCTGCTTGGCTCGAGGGTACTTCCTACCTCTGGTACCTCGACATGCCCATCTGTACGATGGGTCAATGACAGCACCTGCCTTAAGTCCGGGATGCAAAGTGCTTTGCAAACCCAAGGGGGGGGGGGGGGGGAAGGCCCCTAAAGCGCTCCGCGAGCCGGCTTCCCGGGGAATGGAAGCTCCTAGAGGGCAGGGTTTTGGTTTGTTTTTTTAAATCTCCTTGGCCTAGCACACAGTAGGCGCCTAATAAATGTATATCCAATTTCAAGCAGCCTCTCGGGCGGTGTGCCCCCAGGGTGGGGGGGGGGGGCCCTCACCTGGAGGCCTGCAGCCTGGTGGACCTCGCCCCTCCCCCTTGGGCCCACGTGGGGGCGGGAGTCTGGTGACGTCACCGCGCGCCGGCGCGTGCTGGGTCACGAGCCCGCGTGCGCGCCCCCGGCCGCCCCTCCCCTCCCCCCGCCCCGCCCGGTGGGCGCCGGCCCCCCCCACCCCCCCGCCCGCCGCTACCGCCGCGCACTGACCCAGGTAGAGCACGAGGGGGATGAAGCCCCAGCGGATGGCAAACTGGCCGCCCCGGAAGAGCTGCTGCAGCCGCTGCTTGGACTCCTTGCTCAGCTTCACCATGGCGACGGCGGCGGCGACGGCACCCCCCAGCAAGTTCGGGTTCCCGCGGCCTCCTCTGCCCGCCTCGGCCAGAAAGTGCGGGCGTCGCGCAGGCGCAGTGCCGCCGCCGGCGTCAGGGCGCCGCGCTTTACGGCAGGAGCGTCGCGAGCGGCTTCGGGCGTCGCAATTGCCCCCTCCTTTCTCCTTCCCCAGCATGGAGCCCCGTCTGGCCAGGCTCCCATTTCACAGATAGGCATACCGAGGCTTCTGCAGAGTCATGGTACGGGGCGGGGGCTTCAGAGCTTCCCCTTCCCCATTTCATGGCAGGGAGGCAGGCCCAGAGAAGGAACGCGGGTTTCCCAGAGTCACACAGCAGATTGGTGGCCACCCAGTGCCATGGAGCCTGTGGACGCCCAAGTGGGAGTCCTGTTCCTGACCGTCCCAGCAGGGGGGAAGCTGCAGGCCCTGAGAGGGACAGGGGCCTCAGTCCCCACCGGGTCCTATTTCCCGTCTCCCATTTTGGAAATCTCCCCTGGAACCTGTAGCCCCCTGCGTGACATCCACCCAGGAGGGGAGCCCACCTCTCTGTACCTCCAGCGCCTGGCTAAGACAGTTGGTGCCTAATAAATGCTTGTGGAACTACTGGCTGGTCGCTATAGGCATCCCATTCATTCCACTTTGGGGTCAATCTCTCAATGGAATGTTCAGCGTGCAACCAACTTCAGTTTCCTTGCTACAATGTTTCTGCCACCGAGGCCACCGACACCAGGCTGATCCCTCCACCCTCCAACAGCCTTTCTGATAGTCCGAGGGAGGGGCCACCTTCCCTACACCATTCCCCCCCAAGCCAGACCTTAAACCTGTCCTCCTACCCCCGGGCTCCAGGCTCTCCGCCGTCCCTACCCACCACTCTCAGCTGATGAATGTCCGCACATCAATCTGTTGCCCAGGTGTCTAACCAGGATAGAATCTGGAAGGAATGGATTCCTCCAGAAGCTTTCGCTAAGTCCCTACTATGTGCTGGGCACAAACTATGCTTCTCGAATTAGCTTTGGGGTGGGGGGCTGCCGTGTCACCTCACACTGCGGTCACACATTGCGTCTGCTGCCCACCAGACACCCCGATCTGTGGCAGACCCCTCCGTTGCTCCCCAAGCAGGCCCCTCTGGCCTTCACTTTCATCTTCTGTTCAACCTGCCTTCCTCACCCGGATTATTGTGAACTTGAAGGCCCTAAAAACACGTGGACTGTGGTTATTGTTGTTTCTATTATTAATACTATTACTTACTTGACTGCCTCTTTCTCTGGGCAAAGAAGAACAAGCTTCCCTTCTCCCCAGAGACCTTCTCCCTTCTGAGCCGCCCACAACCGAGGACCGGGCAAGTCCCTTCATCCCGGGGAGGCTCCGCTTCCTCATCGAAAACTGTAAGAGTTGAATGAGAGGTGTCTGAGGTCCCTTCCAGCTCCTCCGAGCAAGCGCTATTTCCAAGAATCAGAACCGAGGGGAAAGGGGAAAAAGAGGAGTGGGGCTTGTTCACTCCCCTCCCCAAACCCTCAAATCCACCGGCAGAAAAAAAGGATCTCACCTCCTACTTCCCTAGAAGGTTCATTCAGCAAATACTAAGTGAAGGGTGAGCTCAGGGAGAGGAGCTGGGCAAGAGAGATTGGTGACTAAGGCTGGGAACCAGGCTCCACAGCTGTCTGCTGCTGATGTCTTCTACCCCGCAGATTGGGTTTTCTCCTCCCTCCCAACTCAGAGACAGACAAATATCTCCTCTTTGTGCTGAACTCCCCTCCCCCATTAGGCTGTTAGAAGGTGGGGACCTGAATTTTTCATGTTTATATCTCTGACTTGTACAGCCCTGTAGTTGGTGTCTTTTTCAATAAAATTGAAGGAATGTGCCATGCCCCCTCACCCTCTCTCCTGGAGTGGGTGCTACTTAGCTCCTAGCTCCCCTGCCTCCAGAGGCATCAGGCCAGGAAGAGGAAGAAGAATGCTCCTTGTTTTGAAGGATCACTTCTAGACTGTCCCTTTGCCAGCAACTCAGCAAATCCTCTGCCCTTGGGGTCGTTCTGGCCACCATTAGGCGTTATCTCCCTGATGTTGTCATTCTCCTTCCCTTCCCAACGAATTTGGCTCACAGGTTCACTGTCCAGCTCAAGCCCAGCTAGTACTTGGAGGGGTGGAGTTAGGGGGTGCTCAAAGTCAGAGGAATGGGAGAGAGTCCAGTACAATGTTGGCAAGGCTCCTTGCTAGATTCACAGCCTGTTCCACTGGTCACACTCCATGGTGGCTTAGCTTCAGTGAGACCAGGTCACACATCCCCATCAGCAAGCAAAGAGCTGAGATGGCAGGTGCTACACTTGCTGAGCTGGAGTTTGTACCAGGGCCTCTATTTCTGTTGCTGGTCTGGGAGAGAGAGGGATAAAAAGTGAAGCAAGCCCCAGAGCCCAGAGCTCCTGGGTCTATAACTAATGACTAAAATCATCCTGTGGGAACTACATGAGCCACTCCTTTATTTGCCTCCTCCAGGGAGGGCTCAGACTGCTTGTATCCTAGAATTCTTCAGTGCAGATGGGTCTTGGGCCCAGGGGGACTCCCTGTGTCTAAGATAGGCATGGGTTGGGCAGCCAGGTGGCACAGTGGATGGAGCTCTGACCTTGGAGTCGGGAGGACCTGCGTTCAAATGCAACCTCAGACACTTTACTAGTTGTGTGACTCTTGGCAAGTCACTTAACTCTTTTTGCCTCAGTTTCCTCAATCCGTCAAATAAGCTGGAGAAGGAAATGGGAAACCACTCCAGTATCTTTGCCAAGAAAACTCCAAAAGGGGTCACTAACAGTTGGACATAACTAAAAAACAACTGAACGTCAACTTTGCAGCCACTTGGTAGACGGTCGTGGTTTATTGTTTATTGTTATACATTGTCATACATTTTCCCTTAGTATTAAGTACTATTCATTTACTTAGTGATTTCATGCTAAAAGTAAACACACTATACATATCATTCCAGTATGTGTTTCTACAAGTAAACACATGTCAAGGTCAAGGGACTGGCACTCACTGGATATACCATAACCAAAAGAAGATAAAGTGGTGAGTGAGTGGGGGCCCAGAGCTAAGCTTGATTTGTAGGTCAACAACTCCACCCCAGCCCCAGGCAACAAAAGACTATCCTCTAGAAAGAATAATCCCTGAGGGACAGAGTGTTGGGCTCTCTTATGACCAGCACTTCTGTTCCAAGTGGCTCTATCCAAGCCATCCATGAGTAAAGGATTTCCTGGGGAGTCTGGCTGCCATGGAGGGATTACACATGCTGCATATTTAATGTTTGATTAAAAACAATATTGGACTTCACTCCAAACACCTAAACTTGCTTGGTGACCATTTATATGTAAATGAGGGAATTTCAATCTGAACACTTTCAGCCTCTGTGTTGACAATAACTCCCTATCGGAATTTTCAGTCCAAGCTCACTTAATTTTCCCAATGGAAGTGGATGTATATTCCTGTGTTCTACCTTTGGGATTTTTTCACTCTGCATCATTTCACAGAGGCCCTTCTGTATTTCTGTGTATCCCTTACACTTGTCAGTATTGATTGTCTCCCCTTACATTAGGGTAACACAATTTAAACATTCCTCTAGTGTTGGACACATGTTAACCCTATGTTCATCTAAATTCTTCATTTTGTATCCCTTTATTAAAGAGAAGGAAAGGGAAGGGAATTAGCATTTATATAACTCCTACCATGTGTCAGAAACTTGGCTAAGCACATTACAAATATTATCTCATTTGATCCTTATGACAATCCTGAAAGGTAGGTGCTATTAAACATTATCCCCATTTCCCAGCTGAGGCAAACAGAGGTGAAGGATGTGCCCATAGTCACACAGCTGGAAAGTGTCTGAAGCTGGATTTGAACTTAGGTCTTCCTGACTCCAAAGCCATCACTGGACCCCAGAGCTGCCTGTAGATGACAATTAAGGAAAGTGCCAGAAAAATGTGATTCCAATGCACCCCCCTCCCACGTCTTCCCTGGATTCCTATTTAATGGTGTTTTCTCCACCTTTACTAAGTGTCAATAGAAGGATTGTGCATGGGAATGACGTCTGCCTTGAGTAATACCATAGCTAAAGACATTCACCACTGCAGCAACACAATCCCCTTTATAGAAGAAGCCATGCAGACTAGCCCTCATTTGCTTTCCAGGAAAAACGTTTCTTTCTGCAAATGAATTTTTATGCTTCCTTTGGTCAGACAATGATCCCTATGTAAGTCAATGTGTTTCCCTTTCTGCCTGCCCTGCCAGGAACGTCAAGCCAAATTTAGTGCCCAACGGCTGTAATGAGCTTCCTCCACGTTCCTGACATCTGCCCTCTGCTCCTCTTCCATCATCTCTGTTCTGTTTTTATCCTTAAACGTTCTGTTTTGCAGCATTTTGGCTTTTGTAAACTACCTTGAATGCTTTGGGAAATAGGTGTGAGGGAGGGTACCCTTTGATTACCATCATTAATTCTGGATGTCATTTAAAATTAAAAAACAAACCAACCCAGAGTGGAGGCAGAAGTCCCCAGTTAGGAGGGAGGCCACTAGCTGAGTCCAAGCAAGAGAGAATGGGGGTGGTAACAAGAGGAAAGAAAAGAGGAGAGACTCTAGGAACATGACATGGGAGCCAGTATCTGATGGGAGGAGAATCCTGCTAAGCCTGGGTGCCTTCGAGGACAGGGGCAGGTCCCATGCACAAGAACAGGAAAGTCAGCTTGGAGGAAAATGATAAGACCGGAGCTAGACAGAAGATAACATCAATGTAGAGAACTCTGGGTGTGGAAATGCCCTCCACTGACTCACATGAGCAACTCCTCAGTAACTAATTTACTTCTTAGATGCCTTGGGCACTAAGAGATTAAACGATTTGTCCTAGCTAGTGTGTATCAGAAGCAAGGCTTAAACCCAAGTCTTTGAGTCTCTGAGAGGGGCTCCCTATCCACAATGCTACCAACTCCCTCTTTCTTCCTCTCTTTTCCTCTCCTCTCTCTCTTCCTCTTTCTCTCTTCTCTTCTCTCCCTCTCCTTTTCTCTCTCCTCCTCTCCTTTCCTCTTTTCCTCTCCTCTCTCTTTCTCTTCACCTTTTCTCTTTCTCTTCCTTTCTTCTCTGTTCCTTTTTCTCTTTCTCTCTTCTCTCTCCCTCTCCTTTTCTCTCTCCTGTCCTTTTTTCTCTTCTCTTCCTCTCCTCTCTCTTCCTTTTTCTCTTCCTCTCTTCATTCTCCCTCTCCTTTTCTCTCTCCTCCTCTCCTTTTTTCTCTTCCTCCTTCCATTCCTCTCCTCTTTCTCGTCCTCTCATCTCCTCCCTCTCTCTTCCTCCCCTCTCTTTTATCCCCCCTTTCTCAATACCTTGTTTGTTTTGCAGTTCAGCCATGTCCTGATACTGTAGACTCCTCCCCTCCTTGGTAACAAAAAAAACCCCAGTTGTGCCTGAGGCACCCCCAAGGCAACCCAGGCTGTCCACATAGACTAGACTGTCCCCCCACAGCCCACTACCTCTTTATGGAAAGAGTGAAATGTGCATTATATCCTTTGTTCTCCAGAATCAACACTTGATTGCAGTCAATGTGAGCTTAGCTACCATTATCAGTTGACAGAGGCACAGAGTTGACAATGTGGTCCAGTGGATAGAAAGCCAGGCTCAAAGACAGGAAGACCTGGTCCCAAGTCTTTCCCAGACATGTGCTGGCTGCGTGATCCTGGTCAAATCAAGCCTCCCGTTACTCTAGGTAACTCCGAGATTATCAAAGGTAGCAGAGGAGGTGCCAACTTGCATTAGTAGCTAGAGTTCCTGCCAACTTGCATTGGTACAAGGTATTTGTTCCCTTAAGAGCTCCCAGGTCCTGTCCCTAGCCTTCTGGAATCATCTTGTATATGGCTTGCCTGGTTCTCCCAGTGACCTTTCCCCTACATTGCATTAGTGGGATGCTCTTAGGGACACCTGGTTAGAGCCAAGTCCTAATAGATTTCATGCCCAGACCTCTCCCAGAGTCCTCCTAATCAGCCTTAGCATGTTCTCATTTCAGAGTCAAATCCTCCATTGAATAGCATGCCAATCAAGAAATAACTGATTTGATAATGAATGACTTCATAGGCTGAGGGTCTAATCCCCCAAGCAAATGAGCATGAACAGCATTTTGAAATGGATTAGCTTCTGGCCGAGATGACTGTTGAGTCTGATGGCAGGACCTCCATTTGGAAATGTCCAGCAGGCAGCTGGGGATGAGGGGCTAGAGCTGAGAGAGACAGATTTGGAAGTAAGCATGTTTTCGAAGCCAGGAGAGCAGATGAGATTTCTGCAGATTTCCCAAGGACAAAGCATAGCAAAACACCAATGACTGAAACTTAAGAGGGTGCCCACATTCCTGGGACAGGAGGAGAAGCCAAGAGAGGAGACAGATGGAACAGGCAGGCAGGAAGAGAAGCAAGATCCTGTGGTGTGACAAAAGGCAACAGAGGAGAGAGTTGGGGGAAAGAGGGTCTGTGGTATTGGGGGGAAGGAGCTCCTGGCTCTGGCTCAGTTGAGCCACAAGAGGGTTGATGGTCTCAGATGAGAAAGTTGATGCACAGAAAATGGCCAAAACTGACCAGAACTCTGAGATGTTGGAAGTGGGGTATGCAGTCAATAAATCTTTGTCAGTTGATAGATTCTTTGAGAGGAAATGGGCCAATGTAAATGACTTTTTATATGTTTGAAGTATGTTTCAGTTGTGGATTTCGGGAATAGATGTGCCATTATATGCCATGACAAGGCTTCCAAGAACCTGGAGCAGCTGTTGGGCTATATATACCAAGTGGGCCGGAAAAGTGGGAGGACGGAATGTTACAGGCAGTATTCCATAGTGTTAGCCCAACATTTTATGGTACATATGAGTCATGGCAGTGTTGTATGGAGACTAAGCACAAGTCCAAGACCTTAAAGCTCACCATCACACAAACACTTTGCCTTTCTTCATTCTCCAGGCAGGCATTTTAGAAGGCAATTTCTCCAATAGGATATCCTGACCTCTACTTTCTAATAAACTGGTTTTTAATATTTGAACCCCCTCCCCAATCTATTGACAACTTTGCCCCTTAATACCCAGCAACATTTGCTCAGACAAAAGAGACCATACCGCAACTGTGTGTTACTTTTATGTTTGTCCCAATGTGGACATTCCAGAATTGATTGCATAAATGGTTTATCCTTTAGAAACACTTCTGGTATCCCCCCCAAGTTAAAATAAACACAAATATTGGTGCTTAAAAACTCACCTTCTTGAGTATACCGTCACTCCTCCACACGTTCTGCTCCTGACTTTCTGGGCTTCGACCCTGGAAGATTGCCCCCCATCCCACTCAATACCTACTATGCACTCAATACTGTGCTCTGAATTCCTTCTCAGCCTAGAAGAATATACCACTACTGTGATCTGTCCTCTGACTGGTGGGTTCCTCCATTTTGAGGAAGTGCCCAGGCCCAACCCAGGCTCACTCCTCACTCTTTTCCCAGCCTCACTTCTGGTTCCCTTGATGTCTCTTCCTCACCATGCCCATGGACCTTCTCCACCCCTTCTCAGGTCCCTTTTGGATGTGATCTTTCCCTGTTAGAAGGTGAGCTCCTTGAGGGCAAGGATTCTCTTTGATTTTACTCAAATTTGCATTCCCAGAATTTAGTACAGCACCTGTGCTAAGCTCAAACACACAATCTGTGCTTAAGGGATGTTTGTTAACTTGGAGAAGCATGTTTTCTTTCCCCATATCACCACCGCCAGTCCAAGAACACTTCAAACACATTTCTTTTCCTTGACTTTCAGATTCTGAGATTGTTTCTTCAGGTTTGTAGGCAGGTTTCCAATGTTAAAAAAAAACAACAACAAAGATAGATGTGTATATGTATTATGTGTATGTATTCTATGTGTGTCTGTGCATATATACATATATATATAGACACATATTTTCTTTTCCCCCCAATTTTTAAACATTTTTATTTAAAGTTTTGAGTTTCAAATTCTGTTTCTACTTTCCTTCCTCCCCTCTCCTCAACCTGAGATGGTAAGCAGTCAGATATGGATTATACATGTGCAATTATGTATAACATCTCCATATTACTCATTTTGTACAAGAAGATTCAAATAAAAGAAAAAAAAATGAAAGAAAGAAGCAAAAAATAGCCCGCTTCAGTCTGCATTCAGTCAATACCAGTTCTTTCTCTGGAGGCGGATAGTTTGCTTCATCATTAGTCCTTTAGGATTGTCATTGTATTGCTGAGAATAGCTAAGTTGTTCACAATTCTTCATCAGACAATATTGCTCTTACTGTGTACAACATTCTCCTGGTTCTGTTCACTTCACTATGCATCAATTCATGTAAATCTCTCCAGGTTTTTTTCTGAAATCATCTGCTTGTCGTTTCTTATAGCACAATAATATTCCATTGTAATCATATACTACAGCTTGTTTAACTATTCCCCAATTGATGGGGGATTTCCAATTCTCAGCCACCACAAAAAGAGTTGCTATAAATATTTTTGTACAAATAGGTCCTTTTCCCTTTTTTTTGGATGTTTTTGGGATACAGACCTAGTAGTAGTATTCCTGGATTAAAGAGTATGCACAATTTTATAGCCTTTTCAGCATAGTTCCAAACTGCCCTCCAAAATGGTTAAATCAGTTCACAACTCCACCAAAAGTGCATTAGAGGCCCAGTTTTCCTACATCTGCTCCAACATCCAATATTGTCCTTTCTGTCATATTAGCCAATCTAATAGGTGTGAGCTGGTACCTCAGAGTTGTTTTAATTTGCATTTCTCTGATCAATAGTGATTTAGAACATTTTTTTCACATGACTATAGATAGCTTTACTTTGTCTGAAAACTGCCTGTTCATATCCTTTGACCATTTATCAACTGGGGAATGACTTGTATTTTTATAAATTTGACTCAGTTCTTTATATATTTGAGAAATGAGGCCTTTATCAGAGATATTTGTTGCAAAATCCCCCCCTCCCCATTTTCTGCTTTCCTTATAATTTTGGTTGCATTGGTTTTGTTTGTGCAAAAATTTTCAAATTTAATATAATCAAAATTATCTATTTTACATTTTATATATCTTCTTTGCTCCTAAATTCTTCCTTTATCTTTAAATCTGACCCATTAACTATTCCATGGTCTCTTAATTTCCTTATGCTATCACCTTCATGTGTAAATCTATACATACATTTTCTACAACTGAACCAAGGATACACAGAATATACAGAAAAGTGGTGCCATATAAAAGAATTAGGCAGTGAAAACCTGTTCAATATGGAGTCAGAGACCCTAGGTTTGAATCTTGGCTTTGCCACTTCCATTGGGCAAGTTTCTTGACCTCTGGGAACCTCAGTTTCTTCTTCTTCCAATGGCATTTACAAGATGATCCTCTAGACCCCTTCTGCTCCAAGTTCTGATCTTGAGGAAGGTCGGTGTTTTTCTGGAGCTAGAAGGGAGGAAATATGGCCTTCTTTGGACTGCCAGGGTAGTCTAGGACCACTGAAGATGAAGTGAGGCTGGTATGGTACTGCTGAATCAGGAAGGCTGTGATTATTTCTATCAGTTGAGCATACCATGGATAGAAAGGAAGTTTGCTGAGGGCAAAGGACTTTTGTTTATTGTCTTTCTCTCCATGGCACCAAGCCCAGGGCAAGGCACGCAGCAGGCCCTTTAATGTTCTTGTGCTGAATTGGATTCTGATGAACAAGGAAAGCCAGTACTTAACCAAGCAATGTTTTCTTGGCTTTTCCAGAGAAGGCAATCTGTCCAATAGGCCTCTACACCTGAAAACAGCCCTGTGACACAGCTGACAATACCACCCACAGCAAAGGGATCCTTTTCATCATCCGTATTCTCAGCTGTTGTTGGCACAACCCATGGTCACATTAAAACTTGTGCCAAACAGTAAAAGCAAGTATGTCTGCTTCTGACTGCAGTTTCCCTAATGCAGGGGTTCCCCACCCAGCTTTACACACTAACAAGCCATGTGCCCTTGGGCAAGTCACTTAACCTCTGTTTGCCTCAATTTCCTCAACTGTAAAATGGGAACAATAGCACCTCCCCCCAGGGACCAGACGAGCCAATATCTGTGCTGGGCACACAGGAATGCTCCTTTTCCTCCTCCTCCTCCTCCTCCTCCCCCTCCTCCTCCTCCTCCTCCTCATCCTCACCACTATTATTATTATGCCTTGCGATTGCTCTCTTTGACAGTCTGGTGAAGCCCACGAAGCTCCTCTCAGAACTATGCTTTTAAGTGTATAAAACAAAATACATAGGATTACAAAGAAAACCAGTTATGTTGAAATATGATGATAAAGATCTATATAGATGTATAGATATTCTAAAACCCTGATGGAAAAGAAGCTCCTAGAACTTTGGGCAGTCATGTGGTGGTGACTAATCCGGCAGCTGGAAAGGAGAGGGTTAGGAGGAGAGACATGATTGGGAGAAGGAATGCCAACTTCTTCTATTAAGAGAAGAGAAGCCGAAGCAGCCTCCCACCTGCTTTCTGATGCCTTAAAACCCGTTCCTAATTTCCCAGTTGTTAGTTCTCCTTCCCTCATCAAAGTAGAGGATCAGAAACTTAGGGAAAGGGTCTCAGGAGTAATCCAGCCCAAATCTCCCTCGTTTTACAGATGAGGAAACTGAGCCCCAGAGCAGTGCCCGCTAGTCACCCAGCAGCAGAAGGAGGCTCTTTTACTTAATTTAATTTGTATTGTTATTTACAGAGCTTTACACACACTAGACCCTTGCTAAAAATGCTTGCTGCGTTTAACTGAATTGTTTGAATTGAAATTGCTTTGGGAGAATAGGGTTTTTCATTGCAAGTCCCGACAGAAGGCTGAGAACCCGCAGCCCCACCAGAAACCTGGCTACCGATTCCCATGGTGGTGCTAATGACTGACCCTTTCCTGGGAGAATTTTGGGAGGAGGAGGTGCGAATTCGGAAGGCCAGGCTGCCCTAGAAATGGGGAGCTCGCTACCGCAACTTAACAGACTTTACCATTTGGCCTCAGGCCAACCTTGATTCAAGCTTCAGAAATAGTGCCGGGACTGGGAGTCCTGGCTCAGCCCCTTACAGGACGGGCAACCCTGGGTAAATCATTTCTCCCTCTGTCACCAGAAAGGTTAGGGCCAGCTGCTCTCTACGGTCCCTGCCGGCTCCAGATGCTAGGATCCCAGCTCCCCAGAGCCACAGGGATCCTTTGGTGGAGATGGGGGCCACAACCATCCCAGGCCTCGGCCAGCCCTGGCCAGCCCAGCTTAGCCATCGAGAGCAGCCAGAGGGGTGGTGGCCCGGCGAATCAGCGGTGTCATTGAAGGCCAGGGACAGCAGGGGGCAAGCGAGAGTTAGTTTCGGGAGCTCAGCTCAGGACTGGGGCCCGCGAGAGCTTTGGAAAGTCAGCACAAAGTCCCGGGGGCCAGGGAGGGGAACTTGGGCCACCGGCCGAGGGGCGGGGGCCCTTGGGAGGCGGAGCTGGGGAGGGAGGGGGCTTCCGCTTGGCCCCGCCCGGGCGCCTCTGCAGCCTCTGGGCCAGATGCGAGCAGCTGGCTCCGCTGGGCACCCTGGCGCGCTTGGGCGCAGGGCCACCACGGCTCCTAGGCACCGGACGCTTTTCAGGGGTTGGCTCTGGGCGGGCGGGGGCGGGGTCCAGGGGGCCCCCTACCCCCCCTTACCCGTGTGGGGTCTTACTGGTGAGTAATTGGGTTCAGCCCTCCTGTCCCAGGCCCCTCCGGCCTCCCTCCTGCCATCCCTGCACTCCTAGTGAACCGCTCCCCCTCCAACGACTTTAAGTGGGCTTCAGCTCCCCGGAGAAGCCAGAGGGGGAACGGGGGTGGGGTACAGAGTTGGAGGGAAAGGTGGCCCGCTGCATGGCTCTGCCTGCACCAGGCCCTAGGAGCCTAACCTGACAGGAACACGTGCTCATGGGGCTGGAGGCCGGCATCTCCTCGGCCCCTTTCCCAAAGAGGAAGGCCACGTGGTGCTCTGAGCCCCTCTGACTTGTTCCCAAAAAGGCAGGCCACATGGTACTCTGTGCCACCCATCCCCTTTACCAAGAAAGGAGGCCACAGGACTCTGGGTCCCTCACTCCCCTTTTTCAAAGAGGAGGCCTCATAGTGATCTGAGCCCCACATCCTCTTTCCCAAGGAGGGAGGTCACACATGGTGCCCCAACCCCTAACTCCCTTCCCGGGAAGGGAAGCCACATGGTGTTTTGAACCCCTTTTTCTTTCCTACCCCAGAGAGCCCATGTGGTAGTAGAAGCCCCTTTCCCCAGGCCACACGTGGTGCTCAGTCTCCTGGTTGTCACTTCCTGCCTAGTAATGCTAGAGGGAAGCCCTTTCCTCCAAACCCACATGGAGTTTAAACTCCATGACTCATGGGCTCCCCTGTATCCTCCCCACAAAGACCACATGGCTGAGACCCATATGGCCCCAGCACCCCTTTCTGTAGCCCTTTCCTTCCCCAGCCTTATGGTACCTTCACAACTCAGCCCAGCCGGCCTTGGGTCCAGGAGCACCCAGCCTCATCTCCTTATACCCCTCAGGGAGGAAAGAGGGCATTGTATCCTGGCTTAAGAGTCTAAACCACAACCAAACCTGCCTGATTCCCATTTCCAGGTGGAACTGAATATCACTACTTTATGTCTTCTAACCCCTCCCCCCATTTTAAAGGCATCTTCATTACCCCTTTTTTTAGTCATGCTTTTTCTCCCCAAGCAGATCCAAGCAGAAGGCAAAGCCCAGAGACCTAGTATTTCCTAGAAAAGTCATGTCTCTCTCTCTGGCTGGACAGCTGATCTCTGCAAACAGCTGCACCGCCCTCCCAAGGACATGAAAGCTAGAACTGGACCTGTGATTTCACTGGGCTAGTTAACTCCCAGTTGCTCCCAGGAGCACTTTCTGCTCCTGCAGCTCAGTCTTAGCCAAGACTGCCTGTCGCTGGAGCATGGAGAATTGAAGTGGCTTTCTTCTCTAGACCTGTTTCCTGATCTGTAAAATTCGAGGGTTGTGCTTAGGTGAGCTCTGAGTTCTAGTCTAGCTCTAAATGCTGTGCTCTTAGCTAGGAATAGACAGGATAAATGGATTATGAAATGGGAGAAAGAACGCGAGCAGGAGAGTGTGGAGCCCCAGGTCTGGATCCCAACCCTCCCATGATTTGGTATGATTTGGTAACTTTGGGTTATTCACACTGGGTCTCTGGGCTTCTGCACTACCTTAAGCTCTGACTTGAGAGCCCCAGAAGCACCCCAAACCTGAGTCTGGATCAGGGGGTTTTAGGGCAGCTGAGACTTGTCACAGCCCGGGACCCCTGATTCCCTCATCTGTAAAACCAGGGAGTGGGAGGAAATGCTGCTAAGGCCACTCCTGGTCCTAAATTCTCTGCTAGAGCAGAGACATCGCAGACTTTGAAATCCATTTTGCCAAATCTCTCAAACCATTTTCCTGTGTCAAGTCCAGCCTTGAATAATAGAGATAATTACACCCCCACTTTGGGGCTGGGAGAGTAAAAGACCCGTTGATTGGAGCAGCATTCAGCTTGAGAAGAAAGGGTCCTTACAAACAACAGGCAGCTGATTTCTCCTACACAGTCACTTACAGCCTGTTTGCTATTGTGTGGTTTGGTTAAATGGGGGTCTGGGAGTGAATGCCCCCTGCTAGAGCTCTTAAGCACAAACTCTTTAAGCAGAGAGGGAGAGAAAGAGAGAGGTGTGTGTTAGGAACTCCAGCAAAGTGAAATCATGAAGCAGTCATTTTCTGGTCAGCATGGTGGCCAGTCCTGCTGGGATTCTGGACAGAGTGGGCTTGGGGGAAGTTGTGCCCTGGAAACTGATTATTGGCCAAATCTCGGAATGGGCCATTGCAACACACTTTGACTCCCCTGGACATGGATTGTGCCCCTGGACCACAGAATACTGCCCAGGAGGGCCACTTTGAGATCCTCCAGGCCAAGGGCTTTTAATCTGGGCTCCACAGACTGGATAGATTTTAAGGGATCCATGAATTTGGATGGGGAAAAAAATTACAGCTTTATTTTCACTAACCTCTAACTGAATCGAGCATGTCCTTCAACTTTGAACTTAAAAAAGAACATTTTGAAAAGGGATCCCTAATCTTCACCAGACTGCTCAAAGGATGGGAGCTGAGAGTGTCTGACCCAAAAGGCTCTAAAAAGGCCTGCTTTAGCCCAATTCCTTCATTTTACAGAAATGACCTTAAGAAAGTTAATGTCAGTATTGGATGTGCCTATGGGATGTGAGTTCTGGGAGGACAGATTAGCCCAGCACCAGGGTTAGGCCAGTGTGGTTAGAGCAGAGAGATCTCAGACTTTGAATTTGGAGCTCTGTTTCTGGGTTTGAAAACCCCGTCAAATCCTCCCTCCTGTACTTTAAGGTTACAAGGAAAAAGAACCTCTGTCCAGATCAGTACTACTCTCATCCGGTAGGTAAGCCCTTTGACTAGATAATTTTCTTTTGTAATGGTAGGGTGTGTAGTCTCCAGAGGATTGTAGTCCAGGCCAGAGGAATGTGAGTTTGGCCTGGCCAGTCCCTAGCTCAGTGGCCCCCTGGAGGCCAGGATCTGGTCTTTGCTTGGGGACCCAGGACTCCCAGCTAACTCTTTTCTTTCTCTTAGCTAAGAACTTCACCAGGAATCCATACTTCAGAATTTCTAAGGCTTCTTGGAGGAGGGGGAGAATAAGCCTCCTGTGCTCAGGAATGGAGAGTGGAATGGCCTCTGCCCTGAAGGGGCTCTCCTTCTACTGGGGAGATAAACCATCTAGACTGATGAGAAAATGCCGAGCCTTTTTCCTGGGGATGGAGGAGGTGGAGATGAGAAGCTAAGGGTTTGAATTCTGATCTCCACACCCTGGGCGAGGAACTCTACTTTCTGGGCCTCTCCTTTCTCTACTGACTGAATCATTCAGTCTGAAGCTCCTTCAGGGCCGGGGCTGCCTTTTGCTTCTTTATTAAATACTCAGCGGAAGCCAGGCCCTGGGCTAAATGCTGGAGATACAAATACAAAGGGGCTTATATCATTTTTTAAAATTGATTTTTATTCTGAACTTAACAAACACCCAATAAAATGAGCAGTTTTGTCTGTGTAATAGAACAGAAAAAGAGGGCTGTCCATGAAACTGCAGGTATCAGTTATGTACAGCTGAATTTTCTTTTAAATGCATCTGAAGCCTGTAGCTTTCAAAGTTGAAGGAACTTAGTGTCTCATGGGGGAGATGTACATGCAGAAGGGTGGTAGCCAGGCACAGAGAGGGATGTTTTGGTTTGGGAAATTCCAGGGCCTGGGACTGGAGTCCCCAGGACACTTGGTAGACAAATTCTTTACAGGAGTGATAATCTGGGTTTATGTGCTTGGTAGTATGAGAGTAGCAGGAATTACACTGGAGAGCAGAGCAGTTGGGCTGGGGTGGCCTTGATGATATGGAGAGTGGGGTGGTAGGGTTGGGGTGGTCTGGACATGGTGAACTCTCTTTACCCATCAGAAGCCCAGGTTGGCACTTGAGTACTGGATCAGAGGCCCTTGTCAGGGAGTTTGTATTAGTGTTTGGGCTGCCTCTGTTAAGACCACATACAGACAGCAGGTCTTCGCGGTATTGGCAGCCCAGGAAAAGCTAGACTAATTTTGGGCATTGAATATCTCCCGCCTGACTTCCTGCATTCACACCTGAACAAAAGCATAATGCTCTTCATTTTCTTCTTTTTGTCCCAGGGTCCATGAGGAAAACAAGGCAGGCTTATGGTGAATTTCCAGTCATTTCAGGTATGGGTCGGCAGGGTATCATTTAACCTGGGTTATAAGGGGAATGGAATACTTGGCCGAGGATGAAAACCACAGTCTGATTGGGCATAGTTCACATGCTCTGATGGGTTAAAGGATTTACCTGAGGCCAAATGAACATTCTAGATACTTAAGATGCTGGGAAAATGAGAAAAGCTGCTTGACAGAGAGATCAGTTTAGCACAGGAATGCTTAAAACTGAACAGCAGTGCTCTTATTTAAAAAATAAAAACTCGTGGCATTTCCCACCCTCAGCCAATGTTCGGAAAATGTGAGTTTTCCAGGTAAGGGACCTAGCACTTTAGTGTCAATGAGTGGCGGGTGTCTTTTTGAACCTTTCCAGAAATGGAGACCATTTTCCTGACTTCCTGGGTGGAGTACTAGGAGAATGACTACCTTTTCTCAAAGATTGATTATGGCGGTCAGTCAGTTACTGGGCTATGGCCACAGTGATTAATATTCTCAGGGGTTCTTGGAATTTGTAGCAGAACTTGTCCCTCTTCACTAAATGAGCCTCAGGCCCCTCTGGTTGTCCTTGTTATATGCTTTATACACAAGAAATCTTGTACATTAGGAGATGTCTTTGTGTCCAGTGCTATGGGGAAGTGAACATCTTCCTTTTCCTGGTTACTACTTCTTTCCTGGGGTCTAAGTCATTGGAAAGCACCACATGCCACTTTAGAAGCAGTTTTCCTCAGCCTTTGCTGTCTGCTGTGACCCCCTGGCCCCTTGGGTCTAGGAGGACAGCTTGGAGGCTGGCCTGGGTCACCAGGTGACCAAGTGGTGACTCTCAAATTAAACTGGGGCCTGAGAAGAGACAGAGTTTTATCACTGCAGCTAGTGCTGAGCTTGGCTTTGGGGCATCCCAGCTCATGGCCTTTCCAGAAGGTTGTCGTTGCCAGAAGTTGGATGGCCAAGATAAGTGAGCCCCATCCAGGAAGATCTGGAGTAACAGGGTAAAACAAAGCCCACCTCAGCCTGAAGTATGCAGGATGTTTTTGTGCTAGAGCTTGAATACATGGATAGGATGGTCAGTTCACAAATGAAATCCCACAGAAGTCATTGAATGTCACTGAGTCACTTATCTGAAACCAACCAAGGAAGCACTGAACAAAAGAGCATTCTACTTGCAGTGTATGATTGGGGAGAGCCTGACTTCACTAAGTGAAGGTCACTGGGCTCCACAGATGCAACAGGTAATAAATAATGTTTTTCCTTTGCCAGTTCTGGTCGAATGAGAGAGAAGCAAAGAAAGCCCCTCGTCCATCAACACGGTACTAACATGAAGAGGGGGGGCCTGCAGAAGTCCTCCTTGGAGCCCTTGGATTTGGGGAAGTTGAAATGAGTCAAAGGTCAAAGATGCCCTAGGCCTCCCCCACCCTCCCACTCCTTGGAGGCTAAGTGACTTGTTTAAGGTCTCCAGGTAACTAGGCAGAACTAGGTTTGGGACCTCTGTCATTCCACTACAGTATCCTCCCTCACACACCATGCTTTTCTTAGCTGATAGGGAGCATTTGCAAGGTGGGGAAGAGTATGGCTAATCTAGACGAAAGCATCCTTAAAAACCCTAACACAGTGGAGCCCAGCGTGGGGACAGAGCCTCTTCCAGGTTCTGGTTCCATGCCCCAGCTTCCTTCAGAATTGAGCCAGAAGAGGCCTTCAAGACCTCGATAGATGAGGAAATGAAGGGTGCTTCCTTGGGAGAGGTCACCTGGGTGGGTCTGGAATTTGGGCCAGAGGCCTTTTGCCTCTGAGTCCCGAATTCTTCCCAGCTCCAAAGAAGGCTTCAGCTGCAAACCCAGCCCGAGGGCCCTTTTGAGAGGGAGGTAAATCCTGCCTCCTGAAGCCTCTTTATGGCCGTATGCTCTCCCAGTTCTGGGATAGCCCCCAATTCCGATGAAAAGACTCTTGTCTGTTCCATTTCTTGCAGGCCCTTTGCTCTGTTTTTCTGAAATGCCCTCGGCCCATGCAGGGTTCTAGGACTGAATGAAGATCTCTGCTCAGCCCGACATGGCGAGAGCAGAAAAAGGGCAAGAGAAGAGGTGAGCACTCATAGGAGAGTGCTCAATTGGTACATTGTAGTCACTTAATAAATGCTTGACCCTGAATTTGTAGCCTGACATCTTGGCAGAGGCACTGAATTCAGTCAGAGAGCACCTGAGTTCAGCCCTTGATGGAATGCTGGTGACCTTGAACAAGTCACTCAGAGCTTCCTTCACAACTCCTGGGGAGGCTTTCCCTGACCCCCTACCCCTACCACCCAACCAAATTACTTTGCATTTACTTTGTATGTACTTTGTCTTTCACATTCCTCTGTATCTAGGTTCCTTCCCTTGCTACACTGTAAACTCCTTGGGATTGTTTGTATTGTCTTTATAAATACCAAAGAGTAACTGTTTCTTTTTTGGCCAGGAACCCTGAGGGTGGGCCTTCCCCTCCCAGTTTGATTTTTTTTTTTTTTTTGAGTTTTGATTAAAGGGACTATCCCTTGACTCACTTCTTAAAGAGGCCTACTCACTGAATGGGCATTACCTCACTCAAAGTGAGAACCTGAAAAGGCTTTACTTGGCCTGAAAGGGCCAGGGTCCTTGCATCCTAGGCCATCTCCAGTTGCCCTGATGAATATCTGGCCACAGGACCCAGATGGCTCTGGAGGAGAAAGTGAGGCTGGTGACCTTGCACAGCCCTCCCTCACTCAAATAAGAGTCAACTGCAAGTCATGTCATCATTTCCCTGACGTCATGGTTCTCTTCTAGAAGAAAGGGCAAACACAATTGTCTTTGTATCTCCAGTGCTTGACAAAAGGTGTCGAATAAACATTTGCTGATTGACTTCTTAACCTGTCTTGAGCCTTGGCCTCCTCATTTCTAAAACGAGGGGTTTCTGGGGATGCTCTTTCACGGCTCTTTGGGAGATGGGAAGGAAAATGCAATTCAGGGACTTGCTTCTAATTGTACGTTCACATTTTCAAAGACTGGTGTTAATGGCAAATATTCCATGTGGACGGAAATTCCCGGAGTTCCCCATGTATCTGAATCTTTCACAAGACACTTCTCCTAATGTTGGGCATTTTCACTGTTATCACGGCTCAGTGAAATAAAGGCACCTTTGACCATGACTGGGAGCCATAGCAAAGCTAACATTAAGGCACAGACCAAGAAGAATAGAATCAAATGTAAGCTCCCTAGAGGCAGGCTGTTGTTTCATTTTTGCCTGACGGTGGTCGTTAGGGGCTAGGGCCAGGTCCTAAACCTGTGTGGAGGGATGGGAAACTCCCTCCATCAGTGCTAGTTGACATCTCAGTAACTTAGAGTCTTAGAGAGATGCCTGGGGGAGCTAAGAGACCCAGTCCGTATTCGTTAGAGGTGGAATTTGAACCCAGGTCTTCTTGGCTTTGAGGCCAGCTCTGTCCACTAGAGTCTAGTGACTAGACCATGTCATCCCCAATCAGTAAACTCTAGTGGCTCCCTATTGCCTTCAAGATCAGTATAAAATCCTATTTGATTTTGCAAGTTCTTCACAACTTGGCACCTCTGAAGTCTTCAGTCCTCTTCTACCTTCCTCCCCCCTACCTAGTCTTGTGACCCTGAGCCTCTGGCCTCCCTGCTGTTCCAGGACACTCTTCTCCATTCTGAGAATCACCCCTGCCTGGGAGGCTCTCCCTCCTTGTCTCTCCCTTCTGACTCCCCAAGGCTTCCTTCAGATCCCAGCCAAACTCCCACCTTCTCCAAGAAACTTTTCCCTACCCTGAATACCAGTGCCCTCCTCGGAGTTTATCTAAATTTCTCCTGTCTATATTTTGTTTGTACATAGTTGCTGGCATGTTTTCTCCCCCATCAGACCAAGCTCTTTGAAGGCAAAAACCATGTTTTTCTTTCCATTATATCTCCAGTGCTTAGTGCAGTGTCTGGCGCATAGTAGGTTTTTTGGCTTATTGAATGAATGAATGAAAGAAGAATTTTAGGCAGGAAGCAGCTAAAGAGTAGTCAGGGGCCTTCAGCTGGTATGGGACTAGGATTATGCCTTCAGGACTGAGCGAACGGACTTATTCCATTCCATGGGTTATGGTAACCCCTTCATCCCCAATTGTACCATAGAGCCTCTCGACATGCCTCACAGATTGGTATCTGTTAGTGAGCGAATGAAATCCTTGGGAGACACTCAGGATTTAGCAATCCCCATAAGTGAACTTAAGGGGAAGCAGCCTAAAATCATATGGGACAGTGGCAGGCTAAGAAATAGATGAGAGGGAACTGGAGGCCCAGGGCCAGCAAATGGTTTATGGAGTGGTACCTGATTCTTTCCCAGGAATAGTCCATAACATTCATCTGGAGGCTAATGTGATTTTTCTCTCCCTCCACACTGAGCCAAATAGGTGAGATGCACACTTGTAGCCAGAACTCCAGCTGTCTGTCCTAATGGTACCTGGTTTAACAAGTCACCAGATTCTTTTGTTTGGGCCTTCCAGACAATGGTCCCTTCTTCTGCCATCTCTGGCTTACTTACAAATGGGGTGTGTTCCAAAAGTTAGCATGTTAGGTCAGCTGTTTGGAACTTGACAAACATTTTCCCATGGAAATAATGGTCTGCATGGCTCCCAAGCAAGCCAGTAAATGCCTGTGTTACCCATAACCCAAGCACAGTGGTTGTGCCCAGGGACCCCAACCATCCAATACAACAGTGTTTCTATGGGGGAAAAAGCGTATGCCATGTTCCACCTTGGATGCGAAGAACAACACATCTCTGTCCGTGTCATAGGGCTGTGGGCCCCTTCCTTTCTTGTCCCCCATGCAGAAGCTGTCCCAGCTGCAAGATGACACCTGGTTTCTGAGACATAATGGGGAGCAATGGGGGTTACGGGGAGGTCACAAAGGACAACCCCACGAGTTAAGAGAATATGGAGCTGTATGGGACGCGACCCGGTAATACCTCAGACTGTCTGGATGCACAGGGGCCTCATCCACTAAAAAGCTTTCCTTGGCCCCCCCATCTCCAGCTGAAAATGTTCTCTCCCTCATGGACTCACAAAGCCCAGGCTGGAAGGCATCTCGGGGGCCATCAAATCTAATTGACTGGCGAGGAAAATGAGGCCCAAAGAGAAAGTGACTTGGCCAAGGCGACAAGGCAATCAAAATCAGAGGCAGGATTGGAACCCAGGACATGTGATTCCAAAGCCAGGGTTTTTGTCGCTGTGTCTCATGGCCAGAAGGCAGAACCTAGCCATGTGCAAACACAGGTCCTTAAAAGAATCGAAGCAAGGATATTTCTTCCCAGGCAACTAGAACTGATTAGAAACTGGATAAACTGTTTTCCAGGAGTTGACAATGGCCCCAAAGTTCTTCCTGTTGCTGGAGGGAAGTGAGCATGCTGGGGCCAGGCTGAAAGTCTGCTTCTGTTTCCACAAACCTACGAGATGCCAGCTTTGAAAGGTTGCTGTCTACCCCAGGCCCTACGAAGTCTCAATGTGATGAACTCTTTGTAAGCAGACAACAAAGTCTGTAATGTCTAAAGAAGCCCCAAATGTGGAGTGTGAGGACTCCTAGGTTCAAATCCTGCCTTCCTCTGATTTCTTGTAGACCCTTGGGTCTGCGACTTCCCTATACAGGCCTTATTTTCCATACTTCTATTTCTTTCTTTTTTTTTTTTTAGTGTAATAAACCATTATTTATTTATTTAATATTTTTTGTTTTCAGCATTAATTTTCACAAGAGTTTGAATGACAGATTTTCTCCCCATTTCTACCCTCCCCCCCTACTCCAAGATGGCATATATTCTGATTGCCCCATTCCCCAGTCAACCCTCTCTTCTGTCACCCCACTCCTCCTGATCCCCTTTTCCCTTACTTTGTTGTAGGGAAAGATAGATTTTTATGCCCCATTACCTGTATATTTTATTTCCTAGTTGCATGCAAAAACTTTTTTTTTGAACATCTGCTTTAAAAACCAAGTTCCAAATTCTCTCCCCTCTTCCTTCCCCACCCACTGTCCCTAAGAAGGCAAGCAATTCAACATAGGCCACATGTGTATCATTATGCAAAACCCTTTCACAATACTCATGTTGTGAAAGACTAACTATATTTTTCTCCTTCCTATCGTATCCCCCTTTATTCAATTTTCTCCCTTGACCCTGTCCCTTTTCAAAAGTGTTTGCCTTTGATTACCTCCTCCCCCATCTGACCTCCCTTCTATCATCCCCCCTTTTTTTTATCTCCTTCCTCCTTTCCTGTGGGGTGAGATACCCAATTGAGTGTGTATGTTATTCCCTCCTCAGATCAGATCCCAAGAGAGCAAGATTCACTCATTCCCCCTCACCTGCCCCCTCCTCCCTCCCAACAGAACTGCTTTTTCTTGCCACTTTTATGTGAGATAATTTACCCCATTCTATCTCTCCCTTTCTCCCTCTCTCAATATATTCCTCTCTCATCACTTAATTTTATTTTATATTTTTTAGATATCATCCCTTCATATTCAACTCACCCTGTGCCCTCTGTCTCTCTCTCTCTCTCTACACACACACACACACACACACACACACACACATATATTATATATATATATATATATATATATATATGTATGTATGTATGTGTATATGTATATGTATGTATGTATGTATATTCCCTTCAGCCACCCTAATACTGAGGTCTCATGAATTATACACATCATCTTTCCATGTAGGAAAGTAAACAAAACAGTTCAACTTTAGTAAGTCCCTTATGATTTCTCTTTCTTGTTTACCTTTTCATGTTTCTCTTGACTCTTGTGTTTGAAAGTCAAATTTTCTATTCAGCAGTGGTCTTTTCACTGAGAAAGCTTGAAAGTCCTCTATTTTATTGAAAATCCATATTTTGCCTTGGAGCATGATATTCAGTTTTGCTGGGTTGGTGATTTTTGGTTTTAATCCTAGCTCCATTGACCTCTGGAATATTATATTCCAAGCCCTTCAATCCCTTAATGTAGAAGGTGCTAGATCTTGTATTATCCTGATTATGTTTCCACAATACTCAAATTGTTTCTTTCTGGCTGCTTGCAGTATTTTCTCCTTGATCTGGGAGCTCTGGAATTTGGTGACAATATTCCTAGGAGTTTTCTTTTCGGGATCTTTTTCAGGAGGCGATCTGTGGATTCCTTCAATTTTTGTTTTACCCTGTGGCTCTAGAATATCAGGGCAGTTCTCCTTGATAATTTCTTGTAAGATGATATCTAGGCTCTTTTTTTGATCATGGCTTTCAGGTAGTCCAATAATTTTTAAATTACCTCTCTTGGATCTATTTTCCAGGTCAGTGGTTTGTCCAATGAGATATTTCACATTGTCTTCCATTTTTTCATTCCTTTGGTTCTGTTTGATAATATCTTGATTTCTCATAAAGTCACTAGCTTCCACTTGCTCCAATCTAATTTTTAAGGTGGTATTTTCTTCAGTGGTCTTTTGGACCTCCTTTTCCATTTGGCTAATTCTACCTTTCAAGGCATTCTTCTCCTCATTGGCTTTTTGGAACTCTTTTGCCATTTGAGTTAGTCTATTTTTTAAGGTATTGTTTTCTTCAGTATTTTTTGGGTCTCCTTTAGCAAGTCATTGACTTGTTTTTCATGGTTTTCTTGCATCACTTTCATTTCTCATCCCAATTTTTCCTCCACTTCTCTAACTTGCTTTTCCAAATCCTTTTTGAGCTCTTCCATGGCCTGAGACCAGTTCATGTTTTTCTTGGAGGCTTTGATGTAGACTCTTTGACTTTGTTGACTTCTTCTTGCTCTATGTTTTGGTCTTCTCTGTCACCAAAGAAAGATTCCAAAGTCTGAGTCTGAATCTGAGACCATTTTTGCTGCCTGGCCATGTTCCCAGCCAACTACTTGACCCTTGAGTTTTTCGTCGGGGTATGACTGCTTGTAGAGTAGAGAGTACTTTGTCCCAAGCTTGAGGGGTTGCACTGTTGTTTTCAGAGCTATTTCTACACAGCAAGCTCTGCCACACCAGTGTTCCTCCTCCCCCAAGAAGTGCCAACCCAGATCGCAACTCAGATCTTAAGCAGGCTCTGCACTCCTGCTCTGATCTGCCGCTTAATTCCTCCCACCAGGTGGGCCTGGGGCCGGAAGCAAATGGAGCTGTAGTTCTGTCCTCAGAGCTGCACCACCTCCACTGCCCCGGAGGCAGTGGCTCAACCAGGAACTTTCACTCTGTCCCCAAATCTTTTCCCACTAACCTTCTCTGTTGTCTTTGGTGCTTGTGGGTTGAGAAGTCTGGTAACTGCCATAGCTCACTGATTCAGAGTGCTAGGGCCTGTTCCGCCTGTTCCTGGTCTGATTGGTCCGGGTGCAGCCCACACTGGGCTCTGCTCCACTCCGCTCCTAGCTCTGTGGGATAGACCTTACCCAGCGACCATCTAGGCTGTCCTGGACTGGAGCCCTGCTTCTCTTTGCTATTCCACGGATTCTGCAGCTCTAGAATTTGTTCAGAGCCATTTTTATAGGTTTTTGGAGGGACCTTGGGGGGAGCTCATGCAAGTCCCTGCTTTCCAGCCATCATCTTGGCTCTGCCTCCTATTTTCCACACGCCTAACGAGAGATTTGTTTTAGATGACCCCTTCTGGGTCAAGCATTCCATGATCCTTGGAAGTTTTGCCTAATATCGGAGTTCTAAGTCCCTTAGGTTTAAAGCTGGAAAGTCAAATAGCCAATGCACTCATTCCACAAATGGGGAAACTGAGGCCCAGTGGAGTAAAGCAACTTTCTCCTTCTCTAAGTCTTGTTGGCTCCTCTCCTTGATCTTATCACGCTGTACCTTGTATTAAGTTTGCTTGTGTACATGGCACATCTCTCCCCAACTTCTTGCCCTTTTGAATCCTCCAGTGCCTTGCACATGAGGCAGATGATTACTGTTTGTTGACTTTGGGCCCCATACCCTGGTGCTCCCCCTGGTGCTGGGTCAGTCATGGCCTTCTACCTCCCCTTTCTGCTGCTCCCTTCAGCCCTGGATCTCTGGGCAACCAACCAGATCATATGGTCTGGAGCTTATGATTTCAAACAGATCCTTAGCCTCTTTCAGAGATTTTATAACTGCCCATATGGGGCAGTAGACCAGGGGATAAAGAGGCCCTTTGCTATGCCCTCTTGTTCATTTTTTTTTTTTACAGAATGTCTCTCTTTCTCTCTCTCTCTCTTTCTCTCTCTCTCTCTCTCTCTCTCTCTCCCTGACACACACACACACACACACACACACACACACACACACACACACAATCACACACACCTCCAGATGTGTGGAGCCTTTAGGTATACAAAGTATGCTTTTGTGGGTCTTTAGGTGGGACTTTAGGTACACAAGTGGCCACCCGGACTCAAGCTATCAGGGCCCTTCATCTTGTGTGAGAGAAGTTGGAATAGGGCAGAGGCTCTCTTTCATCCTTCCTCCTTCCCCTTCCCATGGCCAGCCTTGCTGGAAGAAGGGGTAGTATTAGGCAATGGGATACCAGGCAAAGGAGGAAAACTCAGTGCCCATGTTCAATAAACCACCTGGTGAGGGCAGCTGTTCTGACATCTGCAGAATGGCATCATCTCCACATACATACTCCATTGTGCCATGCCCTAGGGCTTGCCAACAAATTATGCTTTGCCCCCATCCGTACCCCTATACCAGTTGTCATTTTTTCTATTACCTCCTCAAGCCAGGGCTATCCCCTACAAGGGTAACATTGGGAGAGTCAGAGATATGGTATGGTATACACCCTGCCTAAGTCATTTCCCTGGAATCTCCTTCACTCTGACCCAACAGTGTAACAATGCACACAAGTGACCTGAGAATTAGGCAGAGGAAATGGGGTTTGGTCCAGATGTGTGATTTTCTCCGTATAGGGAACTCCAAATTTGAAAAGTGTCTCCACTAATGAAAACCGGCACCTGTACCTTATCATCTTAGAGGGTTACCTAAGACACTGAGAGGTTAAAGGATTTGCCCACAGTCATCGTCATCATGTGGACTTGAGAAACATCTTGGTACAGCGGAAAGTAATGGCATTGGAGACAAGGCATTTTGACTTTCTGAAACTCAGTTCCTCATCTATAAAAGAGAGTGGTTGGACCAGATGACTCTCTGGTTCCTTCCAGCTCTTGGTCTGTGATCCATGATCTATGTAACCTATCAAAGGGAGCAGACCCAAGTAATGCCAAAAGCTCCCTTCAAACTGCCTGTTGCCCAGCAGGTTTGGGATAGGTACTTGTCCAAATGAAAAGTGAATGCTTCTAGCCAAGTGCTAGTCCCCTGACCTTGAACCTGTTTGGACCTAACAGGTTCTCCCCGCTCCTAACAATGACTGGTTTTCAAATCCTGCCTTGTGGCTTTCAAATGGCTTGGCATCCAGTTTTCCCAGACTATCCTAGGAAATCTGAATTGGGTGATCCAGGCATTCTCATTCTGCCTGTAAACATCTACAGGGCAGGAAACTGAGGCTTGCCCCATGCAGCTCATCAGCAGTCAAGCCAAGGCCCCACTCTGTGCCTTCACCTCCAAGCCAGACGGCGCTGGCTCCATTGTTTAATGCAATTAGGACAGCTCGAAACCTGTTACCTTCAATTAAGGCTCCGGCACTTTCTAGTCTTTTGTTACAATGCAGGCACCAAATGAAATCCTGGCCAATCGACAGGCTGGATGACAGGCACCAAGATCCAAAAAGGGCTTGACAGGTGAGAACATTGGATTGACTTTAATAAGATGAAACCAGATAGGACTAGATGGAAATCTCATCTTACCCTTGGATTTGAAAAATCGACCTCACAATACAGACAAAGACGCACCTCTTGCCTGAGGGCGGCTCATGTGAAAAAGGTCAGGGGGTGGGGGTGGGTGAGGGGGGTGATGGGAGAGAGGCAGCAAACTGGAGCAGGTGGACAGCTTATCTTAGGATCAGAAAAACTTGGCTTCAAGTTCCCTGCTCACACATAGTGACTAGGAGACCCTGGGCAAGTCACTTAACCTTTTCATGCCCCAAGCAACTCTCTAAAATGACAGGTTGCCAGTTGTCAGTGAGAAAATCAAGACCAAAGACTGAAAAAAAAGTGGCCTAAGCTTTTAGTGAAACATAAGCCAGTATATGAATCAACCCTGTGAATGTGGGACATATTTGTCCCTATGATTGGGCAATCAGAAAAGCCAATGGGATCTTTGGTTACATTAAGAGAAAGAGAGTGTCCAGAAATGGAGGGTATAGACCCTGCCCCATGTCCTACTCTGGTTTGTGATCTGGTACAACATCTGGTATTCAGGTCTGGGCACACATCATTACAATAGAGAGCACCAGAGGAAATTCAGCTCAGAGGCAAAGGTCCTCAAGATGGTGCCACGTGAAAGAAATGGGAGTTTCTGCTTGGAAAAGAGAGGATTTGGGGAGAAGGTTAAGGTTGGAGACCTCTCCCTTGCTTTGTTCATTTATGGGTTAATTGATGCAAATGTGGAGGTTTGCAGACTTGTACCTAAACAGTCATTTCTAGAAGAGTTGCAAGGAGACACTTCACTGAGAAGTTAAGTGATTTATCCAGGGTCATCTGGACCCAAAGGCAGGACCTGAACCTAGATCTTCCTGACTCGAAAATTGACCTTCTATTCACTACAACACGCAGCCTCTCTAGAGGTCCTTATAGTAAAAAAGGATAATATTTAAAGCCTCTCTTTTATTAATGATGTAGTTAATTACAAAGTAAAATGTGACATTAATACAGTGTTTAATAATAACATTCAAAGCATAAGATATTGTATTCACCTTGCCAAGTCTTTTCACTCACATAAGATGGAATCTTGGAGAGTGGCATGATGTGGTTTTTGAAGACTTCTATGTTGCAAAAACGCATGTCCCAGATCTCCAATACCATGAGCTTCAATTTGTCTTCGTTGCTTGATGTTCACAGACAAGTTGGTCAAGATTACAGCTGTTTTTTTTAAAAAGAGTTAATGATCTCAATGCATTTTTCAGGATAGAACAGAAAGTCTCTAAAAGTGGAATCCTTAATGGCCAATTTGACAAATGTGTGAGAGACAAAACCAGTGAAAATCATCTGTGTTATGCAAGAAAACTCAGGCCCTTTGATCCAGTGATCCTGCCACTGGGCATAGATCCCAGGGAGGTCAAAGACAGAAACAGAGGCATAATAGTATAAAATATACCAATAAATGAATCGATTCATCAGCAGGCATTTATTAAGTGCTTACTGTTTGCCAAGCACTGTGCTAAGTGCTGAGATACAAAGGCAGGCAGAAACAGAACCTGAGAGTCCTCAGGGAGCTTATATTTTAACAGGAGACACAACATGGACATCTATAGGTAGAAAGAAGATACACAGAGTGGATACAATGGAACCTTCCAGGTGAAGACAGGGCGGAAGGGGAGATGGGACCGGCCACTGCTAAAGGCCTCATTTGTCTTGAAGGAAACCAGGAATTCTAAGATCTGACTGAGAAGACAGGGCATTCTAGGCTTGGGCCCAGCTAGTGCAAAGACACAGAGAGGGCAGACGGACCTGGGGGTGGGAACAACCCCAATATTGGCAGTGGAGTTCTCTGTAGTAACATCCAGGTGCCCATTGATGGTGGACACTAAAGAAACTGGGGCCAAGAAATATAACAGCATATTACTGTAGTAAGAGATGATGAATAGGAGAAATTCAGAGAAAATGGAGAGGTCTGAAGAAACAACACAGATTAAAATAATGACGATACCAATGATAATGGCTGGGATTGATATGACTCTGCTCTGTGCCAGGCGCTGTGCTAAGCGCTTTCCAAGGATCTTATTTGGTCCTCACCACAACCCTTGGAGGCAGGAGCTATTCCTATCCCCATTTTACAGGTGAGGAAACTGAGGTTCAGGGACATACCCAAGGTCACACAGCTAGTACGCGTCTGAGGCTGAACCCAGGCCCAGTGCTCCATGTGCTACGGTGCCGCCTAGCTGGCTTTGGGTCAGAAGAATAATATGCATAATGATTTCAACCATGCCAATGAAAAGGTATCTAAAAGGAGTCAAGATTGGAGTAAAGGAAAAGCAAATATTGGTCTCAGCTCCTGGAACCTGGTGCCTGGCGCGTAGTAGGCTCTCTATAAATGTTGTTGGCATTCCCTCCTCTTAGTAGGGGGGCTGGGGGACTGTGATGATGAGACGTGTTCACTGTCAGATAGCAGAACTGTATCTGGTGGGTTTGATAAACTGTTTTTCTTTGTTACAAGGGAGGATCCTTTTCTTTTTTTTGGAGGGAGGAGGCTCTTTCTAGAAATTATTGTGATATTTTAAAAAAGGCTTGAATAAAACTTGTTCAATAATATTTTTCTTTAAATCCCCCTCATGATCCAATCTCTCCCTCCTTATATTTACCTTGTGGAATCTCCAGCTTTCTTCCAAGCCCAGATCTTGGTTCCCCTCCCACCCTGGATCTCCCCAGCTGATAGTCTTGAAATTACTTTGTATTTCTTCATCCTGTTGATTTTTGCACATGCTACCTCCCTCCCCAAAGCAGAATGTAAACTCCTTGTGGGGCAGGCACTGTTGATTTTTGGCTTTCTATCCCTAGCTCAGAGTACATACTTGATAAATGTTTGTTGAATTCATTTTAAATTTTTAAGAACAAAGGAGGAGGGTTTTGTAATCTGCTCTGAAAGTTCAGTGAATTGATGCCTACAAACTCCTAGTCTCTGAATATTATAGATGGACAATCAATATATGAGAAGATGCCTAGAAAGATGGAGAACCAGAGAAATACTGGAGAGAGTTGGTATCTTTTTGGCCCAAAAGGAGACCTAACTCCCATGTGGCCAACTCAGGGCAGGTGGTAAGATAATTCTTTGGAAAAGAGGCACCAGAAAGCTGACCATCAAACAGCTGGAAGAAAGTGTGATGTCAATGCTGAGGTGAATCCAGAGGATTGAAAAGAAAGCCTTCCTTCTCTTGATGGACTAAGACCATAAGATTAATCTCCTGGCTTAAAAAAAATATATATATATATATTATATATTTTTGTAAATTTGTGGTTTGGAAAACTGTGCCAATTTCTTACCGCTGAGGTGAGCCGGAATTAGTACAAACAGTACAACTTCCTCTTCCACCTGACAGCAGCATTCCTACATTACAAGGAAAGGTCTTGATGTCACCTCAGGTGCTGAAATTGGAAGCATATCTTCCAAAGGTGACAACTTTGTGTCGAGATATCATACCGATAGAGAGAACAATTAATATTAATTTGGCTCTAAAACTAGACTTACATGGTCTCTGTGATGAGAGTAGTGTAGCCATGACAGAAAGCACTTCAGTTGGTTTTCTGTTGCCCTTCCCATCACTCTCCACCCCCACCTCAAGGTAGTATTAAAATCTTGCCATCACTTACTTGTCCTAAGGTGAAGAATATGGACAGTCTTGGGGTCTGTGGCAGGATGTCTAATGCAACATTGAAAAGAATTTCAGACCCAGAAAGAAAGAAAGCTTTCTGAGGGCAGGGATGGCCTCATCTTTGTCTTTGCACTCCCCAGATGCTAGTATAATGCTTTGCACATAGTTGGCACTTAATAAAACTTTGTTGAGTTGAACTGAGTGGGCCTAATATTCCAGCATAATATATAAAGCATGAAACAACCAAATTCTAACATTTTAAAGGGTATGTTATTTTCTACTGAAGGAGAAGATTGTTTTCCTCATTATATAAATCCTGGAGAATAAATATACTTTAAAGCCTTGGTTAATTGGCACCCAAGTAAGCAGAACTCTCAAGTAACTAGCATGTGGTGCTGCTTTTTTCCTCAAAGGGTGAAAGTTGCTGGTTGGGAGAACCAGAGAAGACCTAAAGACCTAAATCCAGCACTCCAGCTGCCAAACTCCTGAAGCTTTCAAACACAATTAAAAGCCACAAGAGTTTCTTTGAAGATTTTTATATATAAATGTGTGTGCTAATTACAACTATTAAGGGCCCCTAGCTTGGGATTTCACACCTTGTCATATAGCACCATTTCCCTGTCAATGAGTTGTGTGAGGCATAATTCTAATTAATTTCCTGATGTCTCTTAAATGTCCTGTATTTTTTTAAGACAACTATCACTGGGATTTATTATATAAAGTGTTAATGGGCCCAACTGAGAAATGCAAGCAAAGATATTCACAAGATCCTGTCCTTTCCCCATTTTCAACTGGAGGTGAGTGGGTGGTAGAAAATATAACTTTATGTTCTAAAATAACAACCTCATTCATTTGGTGGCTTTTTTCCTTAGGGAAAAACATCCATTTTGTGTGCTTTTAGCATATATTTGTTATGTTGTACTTTTATAATTTTAGGTATAAATGGGTTTTTTAACCCTTTATTAGTCGTTAAGGCCATATGACTAGAATGCCTTATTCCTCTACAAAGCTGGTTAGCCGATGTGCTGTTGTATCTGTTATGTGATGGTCCTCACATCTGTTGTTCCCTGCACAGACACTTTTGTGTCAGTGTCCCAGGCCCAAATGAGCCTTGTCACTAGCTGTATTATTTTCCCTTCTAAACACAGAAATTTGAAGCCCTCAATAAAGCAGCATTAATGGCGTTTCCTACTTAAACAGCCACACACATTTTTGCTTACTTTCGGATATAATTTTTAAAGAGAGAGAAATGAAGTCAATTTGCAACAGTTTTCAGTGTTGGTGATTTTTAACTAATAAGAAAGTTGGAATTCATCACTCTTAACTGGGGGCAACTCATTCATGTTGATGTATTTGGAAGTAACGTTAATACTGTTAGTAAAGGTGTTTGGTTTTTCTTTTTAAAATTGGAATTCCTATTCAGTCATCAAAATGAGGATGGATAGAGAGAGAGACAGATCTGAGGTCTGGCCCATAACATACATGTCACAGCTAATAATCATTAACTGTGGAATGCTCACGGGAAGTGAATAAAGCTATGGTCTTTGTTTAATTCACAAAATACTACTATTTCACTCAGATGTTGTCACACAGCATAAAGTTCTTCCCCATGTGACATGGAGGTAGCATGGTTTTTTGGGAAAGTACACTGGACTTGGAGTCAGGGGAAATCCAAGTTCAAATCCTGGCTCTAACTCTTACTAAAGCTGTGTGGCCTTGCACAAGTCCTTTATCAGCTCCAATACTCAGTTTCTTTAACTGTGAAATGGGGACAAGAATATATATTCTACCCATGGTGGGGGGGGGGGGCAAGACAGTGGCTGTTGTGAGCAAAGTACTTCAAAAACCCTAAAATAATACAGAAATGAGCTATTATCATTCCTAACCTATACTTACCCCCTGGGAAGTGGGGTGGCAGCACAAATACAATCATTTTGGCAAGCTTAACAAATATCATTTTGATATGCTAACAGCCTCTAGGAATCTCTGACTAATCTTCACATTAAGACATGAAGAACAGAAATTTGCTATAGGGAGCCATGTAATTGGCATTATTAAAGCTCAGCTGCTGTTGGCACATCCAGATGAAAGGATGGGGCTTCTCCACTAACACCAATTAAGAAGCAAGCTCTCAATGAAACTTCTTTATCTTCATCCCCCACCCTTGACCTCCCACCACCCCTTCCTCTTACTTACTCTCTCCTCCCATGGCTTCTGTGACATTTATCTGTCTTGGTTGTCCTCCTATCTAGCCGACCATTCCTTCTCAGTCTCCTCTGCTGTTTCACTCACTAGGTATGAGTATCCCAAGACTCTCCCTTGGGTCCTCTTCTCTCTTCTCTAAGTGATCTCATTTGCCCCTCAAGGTTAAAGTCATTTCTATATAAATGGCTTACCAAACTATATATCCGGCCCTAATCTTTCTCTTGAGCATCATTCCTGCTTTGTCTTTTGCTTCCTGAATGTCTCAAAAACCTCCCCAACTCAATAGGACTAAAACAAACCTTTTATTTATCCCCGTTACTATCTGTCCTCCAGACTCCCCTTTTATGCTGTGGCTCCCTGTTCCAGTCATCCAGGTTTACAACTTCCCAGTTGTCCATGGTTCCTCTCTTTCCCTCATCTTCAAGATCCAACCAGTTGCTAAGGCTAGTCAATCCTACTTTCACAACATCTTTTGCATCTGTCTCTTCTTCTCCCTTCATAAGGACAGCCCCAACCTTTTAACTTGTGGCCCTGCCTCAAGTCTCTCCCCTCTCCCATCTGTCCTCCACCCAGCTTTTAAATTAATAAAGATATAGTTCCGATCACACTGGTTCATTCTTCAAGGAGCTTCAATATCTCCCCGTTGCCATTAGCAAAGATGGGAGACCCTCAGCCTGGCATTTCAAGTCTTCTATAAACTAGCCCTCACCTATATTTTCAGATTTTTTTTTTTCGGTATTGCTCCTCTTCGTATACTCTGTCTTCTAGTCCAAATGGTCCAATGCCAACCCAAAGCCAACATTCCATCTTCCACCACTGTGCCCTTGTGTAGGCTGTCTGTCTCCATGCATGGCATGCCCTCCCTTCTCAAATGTGCCTCTTAGGGTATCTGGTTTCCCTCAACACTCAGCTCAGCTGCCCCATCCTAGGTCTTTCTGGCCTCTGGCTCCACTTCTTAGTACATTCACTCTACTGAGATGACTTTGCATTTACTGATCTGTCCACTTAGCATATCCTTCCTAGTAGATTATAAGATCCCTGAGGGCTGAAAGTGTTTAGCTTTTAGCTTTCTATCTCTAGTGCCCATCACGGTGCAATACACACGGGGGCACTTGATAAATCTTTGCTGAAAAGAGTTGAATTTAATTGAAAAGAATATTATTCAGACTTCCTATTGGCTAACCCTGACATTATTCAGAGTTTGAATTTTAGCTGTAGCATTTATATACATACATGGTTCTTTCTCCTGAAGCTGAGCTATAGAAACCAACCCACAATGGAAGATCTATGCATTGCTCAGATGGTGTTCCTAAGGGATGGGTTTTTAAAGAATTGATCTAAGTTGTAGCAGTGTTCAAGCTGTAAATGATACTCACTTTCTCTCCATCCTTCAAGGCCAGCTGGAATGCCACCTCCTCCAAAAAGCCTAAAGTTATTTCTCTCTCGTGGTATCTCAGAGCATTTCTACCCCCTTTGACGTAATTGTCTTCTAATTTGTTTGGTATTCATCTGTATTCATGTCTTGGTGAGGATGGAGGGGGAGGGACCATATTTTACATCTCTTTACACATGGAGAGAACCACAATTGGTTTTCTAACCTGCCTCCTCAATTTTTGGCAGTAGAGCAATCACCTTCTTATTTAGTCATCCCAAACAGGGAAGGTGAGCTTCTTGAATGAATTAGTAATGAACAAATGAATGAATGAATGAAGGCATCAACTAGTGGAGAAGTGGCTAGAAACCATGATTGTGAAATCTGAACAATTTTACATGAGGAAATTCTCTAATGGGAGATGTTATCCGATAGGAAGAGTTACATATTTCTCAAGTTAAAAAGGCTTCCCTGTCTCTCTTTGGTGTTTTCTGGGTACGTGGATGTTGATTCCTGTATCTGCGAGCATAAACAAAATACATGGCGTGCCCCATAATCACAAAGATGATAGAAATGAACACCAACAGCCCAAATTGTTGAGGGGCTGGGGCCAGGATTACAAGGATAAAATGGATAAGGTCCATTAGGTAGTTCATAGAGCACTGCACACCATTCACAGTGCCACGTTCTGAATCTGCAATGTTTTCCTGAAGGAGCTGAGTCACAGTGAGGTCAAAGGACCAGAGACCTGCAAGAGAAAGATTTGAAAGAAATCAAAGTAGATGAAAGTATAGTCAAAGTAGCCTCTTTCAATATTGAAGCACTGTCAAAGTGGCCTCCTTCGATGTTGGAGCATTGTCAAAGTGGCCTACTTCAATATTGGAGCATGGTCAGAGTGGCCTCCTTCAATATTGGAGCATGTTAAAATGGCCTACTTCAATATTGGAGCACTGTCAGAGTGGCCTACTTCAATATTAAGGCACTATCAGAGTGACCTCCTTCAATATTGGAGCACTGTCAAAGTAGCCTCCTTCAATATTGGAACACTGTCAAATTAGTGACCTACTTTAATATTACAACACTGCCAGAACCTGCGATTGCGTGTTCCAGGGTCCTTACTTCACTGCCTCCCTTCCAATGATATCGATCCTGGACGATTAAATCCTTAGTCCTTCAATAGTTGCTATGGCCAAAAGAATTGGTTACAACCAATCTGGTGATGAACCTCTAGAAATGTATCTGGACAGGGCCTACCATAACAGATAGGGTTAGCTAACAAGATTTTCGCCTTGGCGGTGCCTAGAAGAAGTGGCACCCTTTGAGCATACTTAGCTTTCATGGTTCAGGGTAAGACTGCTACATATGCAGCTAGAGCGCTAGGGTTGGAAGCCTGCTTACATGCAACTTAGTAGGTACATTATGATGGACAGATCATTTCACAAGCCTAGCTTTGCCCTTCTGTAAAACGAGAAGGTTGGACCGGATGATCTCTAAGGTCCTTTCTGGCTCTTGAGATAGGATGTAACCAATCCAAAGTCATGTCTACCTCACGAGGAAAATCAGTGGCTTTAGGGGATAGAACACTGACCTTGGATTCAGAAAGACCTAAGTCTGAATCCTGTCCCTGTCCCTGACTCGTTGTATGACTCTGGACAAGCCTCTTAACCTTCCTTAGGCTCCAATTCCTCAGCTGTAAATTAGGCATAAAATAATGCTTCCTTCCAGAGTTGTGTTGTGCCTCTAAGAATACAGGAATGTAAAGTGCTTTGCCATCACTGAAGAATTATGAAAATGTTAGATATTATTATGAAGCATCTTTTGGGGAGGACTTTGAGGTGGGTCAGAGTGACACCTGAAAAGGGGAAAATGCCTGTCCGGATGTAATGGCCAGGTTTGGGACAGAAAACACAGATTTGGGTTTCACATGAGCTGATCTAGAACCCCAATGAGTTCCAGCTCCAGCAAACTGGTTGTTGGTCTTGCAGGAAAAAAATCAATTCTCCTTTCTCTAAGTCTCAAGAATAACTATGGTGCCTGCACATGGCCTTTAAAACTGTACAAGAAGCCATTCAACAGCTTTGACCAGGGCTTACCGATTCTGGCCAAGATCACTCCTGAGAAGAGCAGGATGATGGAGACATATGATTCAGGCTGGTTGCTCTCTTGTGTGCCATCCATCAGAACAGTATTATTGGTCCAGTGGATGGTTGAGCGGCCAGGAAGGATAGGCTGGTTAATGTTTCTTTCAAAAGGAGAAATATGTACTGGGTTCTCTTTCAGCACCTCATGACTTAGGGAAGAGTTCCGGCTTAGTGGAAGAGAGAAAATCCCCAAATCAAAAGGACTCCCTGGGGCAAAGACAGAAAACACACAGAGCAGCAAACAGCCTATGTGGAGACAGCTGGAGATGAGGCCCGTGTGAACTAAGCCATAGGACCTTCTTAACCTGGTAAAGAGGATTGTGCCCACAAAACCTGAGAAGGCTGAGATGGCCATAAGGAGGCTGAGAAGGGAGCCTCCGATCCCCTGTGTGTAGGCATAGCCTGTGGTGATACAGTCAAAGCCCAGCACAGTCGTGTACAAGAAGGCTAAACCCAAACCTGCCAAGAAGACAGTTTGCCTGCAATATGTCTTCCAGCCATCACAGCACGTCCGGACTAGTCTTTGCATCTTTCTGAGGCCAAGAGGAGACTTGGAGGTCATGTCCTGCTGGGCTTCCAGAGGAGATGGCTGGTCCTCTGGTCCTTCCAAAGTCTTGGGCATGTTGGCAAACTCATCGATGGTTGGACAAGAGTGAATTTCCCCTAAAAAAAATATATATGTGTGTGTGTGTGTGTGTGTGTGTGTGTGTGTGTGTGTGTGTGTGTGTGTTTTCAAGCCAGATGATGAGGATGTGTGCTTGACTAGTGATGCTGAGAACATATCATCTTCTCTCCAATCACTGCCCCTTACCTAAATTCCTCATCTTTATTGAGGACCCATCTATTGCCCCAGCCAACCCTGCTCAAAATGTTGGCACTATTCTTGATTCATCGCTCTCCCTTACACAGACTTCCAATCATTTACCAAGCTATGTCCATTTTACCTCTATAACATCTCTTGCCTGTGTCCCCTCCCTTCTACTCATATCACCCTAATTACCCCTTGTTTAGATTATTGTGATGTTCTATAAATGGATCTCCCTTAAATCTCTCTTGTCTCTAATTCCTCAACCACAGAACTGGAAAAAGAATTGGCCCAAAGCCCAGGTCTGATCATGTTACTCCTCAGCTCAGAGGCTTTAGCGATTCCCCATTGCCTTGAGTAGTGGTCTCCAAAGTGATCTCTGGGGCCAAGACTGACCATTCTATGGACCCAGATCTAACTCTCAGATCCAAAGGAAAGTCAGTGTGCATATCAGGAAATGGGGCAGGTGAGAAGAGAATTGGGCATGTTCTAAAGACAAGTTACCTCACGGGGAGTATCATATAAAATTTATATATATACGCACATATACGTGTATGTATATACACACATATATATATATGTATATATATATATATATATGGATATGTATGGTTATATGAGGCTTTGCCTGAAGTGCTATGTAGATATAATCTGTTATTGTGAATAATAAATTTCTTGAAGTTATGTATGCTTCCTTTTATGGCTTTTCATTAAGGTAAGAAATGAATTTTTTCAAGTCTTGGAGATAACATCCAATAAAACAAAATCATGTGAGTAAACAAAAGAAAATGTATTTTTTTAAAAAGTTTTTAAAGGGAGCCCACTGATTGAGTCCTAGTTGTGGCCAATCCTAGAAGGAGCCAAGGACTTGGATAGTACTCAGGAGGGATAAGTAGAGTCCTATAAATGCATTCATTCGTTCATTCAGAAAACCTTTATTAAGCACCTACTATGTGCCTCATGCAAGAAGCTGGAGAAACAAAGGACAAAACTGACCAAAAATCTCTGGCCTGAAGAAACTTCCATTATATTGAAAGGAGGGAGTGGTGTCACTTAGTCCAACACCTCTCCAAATCCCACAGCATCCCTCACAAGTGGTCTCAACTAAAGCTCTTCCGGTGACAAGAAACTCTCTACCCCTGGAGACAATTGACATTACTTTTGAACACAGAAAGTAGGGCTATAGGAGGCAGCCAGGATCAGTATTACCAGCAACACTTTGAGAAGGAAGGAGGGAAGGAAAGAAGGAAGGAAGGAAAGAAGGAAGGAAGGAAGGAAGGAAGGAAGGAAGGAAGGAAGGAAGGAAGGAAGGAAGGAAGGAAGGAAGGGGAATATCTTTTTTTTTTGGTAGTTACAGAAAGTGAGAATAATGATGTTGCCATTTTCTGTAAACACAAACTATTCCTTTTACAGAGATTGGTGGACTTGCATTTGAACATAATATATTACACTTTGCTACATGAGGCTGGGCCTGGAGTCAGGAAAACTCCTCTTCCTGAATTCAAATCTCCCCTCAGACACTTACTAGCTGTGTGACCCTGGGCAAGTCACTTAACCCTGTTTGCCTCAGTTTCATCATCTATAAATGAGCTGGAGAAGGAAATGGCAAACCGCTCCAGTATCTCTGCCAAGAAAATCCCAAATGGGGTCATGAAGAGTCAGACATGACTGAAAATGACTGAACAACATGTTTCCATCTCTGGATAAATTTTTATACGGCCTTTGTATCGATCATCCCCCATGCCTGGAACATGCTCCCCTTTATCCCTGCCTCAGAGAGCTCCTCTCTTCCTTTAAGATTCAGTCCAAGCACCATTTTCAACGTAAAGCTTTTCCTGCTCTCCCCTTGCCCTCCCCCCAAATCATCTTGTATTAAAATACTTTGAATGTATTCACTTAATATTTCTGCTGTATATATTTTTATGTATACTTGTTATCTCCTCCATTAGAATGCAAAGTCATGAGTGGGGATTATTAAATTCTTGAAAGAGCTTAATTAATGCCTGTCAACTGATTGATTGATAGATCCCTATGAAGTGGGGTAGGATCAGTTTTGTTTCTCCCCTGGGACCCCACTGAGTACCTCCCTAAGCAGCAGGTGGGGACTGTTGTTGAAAAAATTACTCTCAAGACCCACATTTTCTAAAGTGGCTAAAACATCCACACCCTGAGATCCCACTGCTAGGTATATGCCCCAGGAAGTCGTTGTGGAAAAAAAAGAAAAGGTCTCATAGACACCAGAATATTGGCACTTTTTTTGCTGTAGTGAAGAACTGGAAATAAACATGCCTATATGTTGGGGAATGGTGGAAGAAGTCATGTTGCATAAATATAACAGAATATTACTGCGAGAAACAATGGATGTGATGAAAACAAAGAAGCATGGGAAGGCTTGCACAAACCGATGCAAAGTGAAGGAAACAGACCCAGGAAAATAACATATAAAATGGCTTCAACAAAGAAAATAACAACAACCATGAAACAATCCAAAGTGAATGTTCTTTGCAAATGCGCAAAGAGTAAGCTTGGTCCCGAAGAAAAGATATGATGAGTCCCCGCCCCACCAGCCCTTTGGCATAGGTGGGGGAGGGGGTCCATAGGTGTGTAATATTACATATCACATCAGATTATTTTCAGTATGTTGACCAGTTTTACTGAATTTTTTGTCTTCTTTTTTTGTCTTTTTTTAATCCTCCCCCCCACCTTTTTAAAGAATGACTTATTGGGAAGGCGTGAGAGAGGAATAGAGTGGAAATGTAGGCGATGTAAAAATAAAAGATATCAAAAATCTATTTATAGAATGTTCCATTTTCAGATGGGAAGTTGGGAGTGAATGTCTCTCAAGGGCCAGAAAGTAGAAGCCAATGGAATGACAAAATTCAAAAAAGAAGACCAAGTCAGGAACCGTGGTGAAGTGAGAATTACCTTGAGAGCTGATGAGCTCTAACTGCCTTTTTAGAAAGCTGTCCCCTGTGCACCTCCGGGGTTTGGCAGCCAGCTGAGGAACTAGCTGGTAAACTTTAGACAGGAAGAGGAACTCAACCAGCAGAGACACCAAATTCCATCCCAGGATGAAGCCACAACCAATGACATTAGATGCCCATGCCATCACCTGTCCCACAGAGAGGGGGGCAAAGATGTTGATGATTTGGTCCATTCTTCGAATCATTGCATTCATGCCTAGAAGGGAGAGTAAACCAATACATTTCACTGCACAGTGAGTAGAGATCACCACACCCAACGTCCAAGAATCATTGAAGATATTGAGGTCCCTTCTAGTGCTCAAGGTCTGTGACCAAATGATTGATTCATCAGAGGTATGTAGAGCACAGGCATCCTTGAGTTCCATTCTCCATTTTTTGGAGGAGGAAACCAAGACTCAGAAAGGAAAACTGATCATAGAACTGGTTAGCGGCAGAGATAGGAGTGAATCCCAGGTGTTGTGACCCCTGGTAAAAACTTCTCATCACAATGCTTGACAGGATGTGAAAACACAAATTCAAGTGAGTTAAATATCCACAACTGCAGTCTACTGTACATCACCTTAGTGTGGCTTAAAAGCCAGGACCAGCAATAAAGAGACAGTCTTGTGTAGTGGGAAATGCCTTAAGAGCCTTAGAATCACAAATCAATATCAGGATTGAATATTAGAGGTTAAGGTCGTCCAATGCCCTCTCTGATTCATCCTCCACTCAGCTGCCAAAGGATATTCTAAGTCTAGGGTTTAATCACGTCATCCCTCTGCTTGATGACCTCCCTGTTACCTTCAGGATCAACTATAAAGTTATCTGCTATTTAAAGTTCTTTATAACCTAGAACTTTCCTGCTTCCCAGTTTTACATCTTTTACAAACTCCAGTACTCCACACTAATCTATTTCCAGTTTCTCAAACACAACACTCCATCTCCCACCTCCATGCTTTTGCACTAGCTGTGCCCCATGCCTTCCATGCCCTGTCTCCTCATTGCTACCTCCTAGCTTTCTGGCTTCCTTCTATACACAGCCCAAATCCCACTTTCTGTAGGAGGTTTTTCCTGATCCCCTGGTGCTAATATCTTCTCTCCAAAATTACCTCCCATCTACTTCATATATATCTTATATGTACAATTCTTTGCATGTTTTCTCTCTAATTAGAACATGAGGTCCTTGAGAACAGGGAATCTGATTTTGTATTTTTGTCTTTCTTTCTATCCTGTTTTAATAGGATATTTTAATGAATTATTCTTGCTAACTAGGTGCTACAGAGGTGGCATGGGATAGCTGATAGAGAGCTGGCCTCAGAGCTAGGAAGACCTAGGTTCATGTACTGTGTGTAACATACCAGCTGTGTGATCCTAGATGAGTCACTTGGGGAGGGCCTCTCAGGATCCTAGGCAATTTTTTTGGCAATTTTTTTTTAGATTGTAAGGTGCTGACCTGCATTATTTGAGGGAATTTTCTCACCAGGAATTCCCTACACCTAGGAAATCCCAGGTCTGCCCCTTCTTTCTCCCACTACATTTCAGCACCCTGAGTAGAGGTCTAGTCACCCTGCCCTAGTTATGGCTCCCACAGACACAGATACTCCTCTTGGGCTCTACTGAATTTGCTCATTATCCTTTTGGGGGAAGAATTAAGAGCCTGGGCATTCCTTAATTTCTATTGCCCAGGGTAATAAAGTATTTTCATGATGCTCATTTGTGGGTGAAGCATTGCCTAGGACTTACCAGCGAGCTGGCTTCTGTTGTCTCCAGTGATGACCACGATCCAGTCTCTCTGAATGGTGATAGTCAGGGCTGTGCTGGCCAGGTTGGCCAGATCTGCTAGGATAATCACTGCCACATAGCAGGCCACCTATGAGGAGGGGTTGGAAAGCAGAGTTCGAAATCTGAGAATAGACTTTAATAGGCAAATAGTCCTCCTAGTGACGGATTCAACTTAGGGGAGGCAGAAAGTACTGTTCTGTTGACTCGATGAGCTTTCTTCCTGCCCCTTCCATCAGCCCCAGATCTGATGCTAATTTTGGTCCTGCTGACAGGAGGCCCACAATTCTGCTGTCTTTGCATGCCTTTGATTTAGGGTCTGATTTGCAGCTTCGAGGTAAAAAGCAGCACTAAAGAAAGACTAGCTAGGTTTAAAACCCGAGTCCCCAGAATGCTATAGAACAAGCAAGTGCTGCTGTCCCTGGCAGGAAGACACAGCCCAGACCTCTTAAGTTTCATTTCATTGTGCAAGAGGAAGATGAGTACACACGTACCATGAGCCAGCCCTGCCAGATGCCTTCAATCTCGCTTTTGTAGGAGAACACCAACATTAGGACCACACAGCAGGCAGTGACAGAAGAGTTCTGAAGGAACAGGGATGCATGAGCCACTGGGGGTAAAGGAGATAACCTGCTCAGCACAAGCTTCTAAGTGTATACAGAAGAGAACCAATTCCCTGCCATATAACATAGGCATATCCATTTAACCAGATCCCTATGCCTGCCCCAAGTGACATTTTAATCCACATCTGTAATTCAACAGCAAGGTTATATTTTCATCAAGCAGATACAATAGAAATACATTTCAACAATTTAGACCAGCATCTTATACCATACACCAAAATCCATTCTAAATGGATCAATAGCCTAAATACAAAAGATTTCAGAGGACAGTGAAAGGCCACATATTTCAGCACTGTAATTAGGACTCAAATTCATAACCAGATGATGGTTAGAGCAAATTAGGAAAGACAAAATAGACAGTTTAGATTACATACATGGGAAGATTTACATGAACTTAGCCTGACTATGGAGGGTCTCATAGCCAGTAAGATGGTGATGAATTCTTTGACCAGGAAATTCAGGAAACAAAAGAAAATAACAAAATAATCCTCAAACCTTCTGCTTTCTCAGTGATGCTGACAAAGAGGCCAGGATGCGGGGCAGGAGAGTGTGTACACCCAACTTTCTGATCAATTAGAAATGTAAATTGGCTAACTCTTTAGGATGGACCGACACTAGCTGTCTCCTTAATGGGAAGACCCTGAAGCCACAGGGCTGGGAGGGAAAAAAGAAAAGCTGAAGGTGTCCCACACCTCTGACCTCCTCAAATTCCTTTGCACTTTCCTCATATTTACTTTACATGTATTTTATATCTGTGTCTGTTTCTTATTTCTAATAGAACATAAGCTCCTTGGGGCAGGCACTACTTAACTTTGTATTCTGGTGTCATTAGGTGCTTGTTTTTTGAAAATGATAGATGGATTGACTGGATCATTTAAGAAGAAGGTGAGAGAGATAGTCAGCTGCCAAAAGCTCTAGGGACATCTGTGTTTGATCAGGTAAGCCCTTAAACAAACCTGAGTTTATCTGACAAATTATAATAACACAAGTATGTATCTCAGAATATCAGTAGCTCTGGAATATCAATGTGGATACTCCAATCAAAGGTACAGATAGCAGCCTGCGCAAGCCTTTTCATCTCATATGACTCTTGTTCATGTCTTCCCTTAAGTCCTTGATGGGGGACCTACCCAGAACATAGGAAGGCCTCTGTGGGTATTCAGACAGTCCACTTGTCTGTCATTCATCACTCACTGGATGACCAGTGCATCTTCTTTCCCAGTCTTTGGGCAGACATCTCTTTGACATCTCTTAAAATTCTTGTTGGTAATGAATTAAAGTCTAATCACACCACCCACCGGGTTGGGTGACTGTCAGCAAACTTTGAGTTCTATTTGATTGTGAGTTCCTTGTCCTGTTTTTGTTTTCCTCTTTTCATATCCCCAGAGCACAGCACAGTGCCTGGCACACAGTAGGCGCTTAATAAATGTTTATTGGATTAAATTGGTTTGGAACCCAAAGTCATAGTACCTTGAATCTTCAAGTCTAGGATCTAAGGCAGCTAGGGGGAACAGTGGATAGATAGAATGTTGGATTAGGAGTCAGGAAGAACTCACTTCAAATCCCATCTCAGGCTGTGTGACCCTGAACCATTCACATAACCTTCCAGCCTCAGTTTCCTCATATGTAAAATAAGAGTAATATTGTGAAGATCCAATGAGATGACATATGAAAAGCGCTTTGCACCCCTTAAAGGGGCATAGAAGTGCTAGCTATTATTCTCAATTAATCAATATCCTCTTAACCTCAGTTGGATCATCTAGAAAATGCATGTAATAACAGCCCCTCCTGGAGCTGTTGTGAGAATCAAAGGAGATCATTTTTGTAAAATGTTTTGCGCATTTTAAAGTGCTATAGAAGGGTTAGCTATTATTGGTTAAACATCTGCTATGGACAGGCACCGTGCTTGTGATTAGACGATGAATTACCTTTGTTTCTTGGTTTTCTGTCAATCCAATCTCCAATTAAAACGCCAAACACCAACACTGAGCCAGCCACCGCTAAGCCAAAAACCGCTGTCAGAAGAAGGTTGCGTCCATATAACTCTATCAGGAACACAGACAGAGCAAAGTGCCACATTCGGTCTCCCTACAAGGCAGCCGAGGCCACAAAACAAAACAAAACGAAACAGAAAACAGAAAAAGGGCTGGGCTGGGGGTTGTTCTTCCTCCGGTGACCAAGGAAATTTAATTGTGAATAAGATGCATGGACACTGGGGACAGGCCACCTTGCTGGGGTTTTCCAGAATTAGGAAGGCAGGACAATATTTTCCTACAATCCAACCAGCTCTCATTTATCCAGTGCAGTGAGGAAGAAAGAAGACTGGATTTGGAGTCAGAGGACCTGGATTCAAATCACTGTCCCTCCCCGGGCCTCAGTTTCTCCATCTGTAAAATGAAGGGGTGGGAGCAAGTGGTCTCTGAGGTTCCTTCCCATTCTAGATCTATGGTTCTAGGTGTGGGCATCGGTTTCCTCATCTAGAAAGTGAAGGGGTTGAATGTGACCTCAAAGATCCCATCCACTCTAAAACTAAGATCGTAAAACATTCCCATATGACCCAATGTCAAGATTTGTTTGTGAAATTTCAGTTGTTCTCAACCTCATAGCTCTCTTGATCATTCAAAACACAGGAATAATTATTTGACTTCATCTTACCCATATAGAAAGCGCACAGCTGACATAAACCAAAACTCTTGGCCCCAGGAGGGAGTTCAAAGTTGCCCCTAAAACACACACAACCAAACCATGAAAGACATTTCCACGTAAATCTTGTCAAAGACATACTTGGTTTATTTCTTCTATGCAAAGGAAAACCTGGGTGGCCATTGCCCAGTGGGAGAGAAGGATTTGAGAGCCCAACCAGTGGTGTTCCCATGTGACTGCCGAGGGCATCCAGGAGGTCTGAAGTATGCTCCTCTGGGTCCCTAGAAGTACCCTCAGGACCCTCTCAGAGGCACAAATAGCCTGGGGGTGGGGGTGGGGGCCACCGGGCTCTGCAGTTGTTGGAAGCCAGGTTCAAGTGCCTCATCCTTTTTGCTCACCAATACTTCCTTTCTCTTCAATGCTCACAAATGGGTTTGTTTCAGCATAGAGCAAGCCCCAGTTTTCCAGTACTGGATATAGCTCAGGATTCAGTATCTAGAAGACCTGAGTTCAAATTCTGCTTCAAATACTTCCTAGCTGCACTATTCCTAGGCAAGTCACTTTGTCTCTTAATCAAACAAGCAACAACCATCAAGCATTTGCTTACTATGGGCCAGGTAGGGTGAGCAATGAGGAGGCAGTTTCTTCATCTCTAAATTGGGGACAATAATAATACTTGTAACATTTCTCTCCCAGGAGAGAATGTGTGTAAAGTTCTTTGCAAACGTCGAATACTCACATAAATGGTAATTATTATCATAGGAGAATAAATGGCAAGGAACCTGTTTCTAGCTCAGGAATCTGCCTCTTGTAGATTGAGTAGAACTGTAGCAAAAGGGGCAAATTTCAGACCTGGGAACAATGGCTCACGTTTCTAGTGTGAGGCTTTTGTCATAAGCCTGTGCAACGGGGAATGTGGGCATAATTCTTCTCATTTTACAGCTGAGAAAACTGAGGCTCTTCGGGGCGAAGGGACTTAGCTACGGTCAAAGAGCTAGTAAGAGTTAGAGCCAGAATCTGAATCCACATCTTCTCACTCCAAGGACAGTGTACTTTCCAACATGTCATGCTATAGTTTAAAAATATGACCTTGTAACAATAGTAGACAAATAAATTATGGTACCATAATTTAATAGCACAGACCCTTCCAAGTGGCAGAAAAAGGTTGGATTCCATTGATAATTTTAGAAAATGTCCCTTACACCAGGATAAACATATTTGGAAACTGTGTGGATGTTGCTCTCTGACAAGAGAAGAACCAAAGTCAATTTCTGGTGACTGGGATCTCTCTCTGTGTCTGTCTCTGTGTTTTTCTCTGTGTGTCTGTGTGTCTGTGTGTGTGTGTCTCTCTCTCTGTGTGTCTCTCTACGTCCACCTCTCTGTCTGTGTCTCTGTCTATATCTCTCTCTCTCTGTCTCTCCCTTTGTCTCTTTTTCTCTGGGTATCTCTGTCGGTATCTCTCTGTAGCCCTCCCTACACTCAGCCCTGTGTTGAGGGCTGTCAGAGAAAGTCAAGGACATAGCCCAGACCCAGGTAACAGCCTGGTTTTTAATTTAAAGGCATTTTCAGTTATGGAGTGAAAATAAACAGTTTGCCCTCAAGTGAAATGGGAAACAGAATCCACTTTGGCAGCTGGAGCCTTCAATTTAAATGGAAGTGATTGAATTGAGGGCTTGAAGCATATTTTCGTTAATAATTAAGCAAAGGGGCTTTTTTCTCCCTCCATTTCCTTGTGGCCACTAAGATCATGCTTCTCCCTCCACTCTCTTGAAACCCAACAGATCTCAAAAGAAAAGCCAGGCTCCAAACTGCAGGGAGAGACCCGATTAAAGCGTTAGCCTCGAAGGCCATGGTCAGTCACGGAAGTGTCTCACCCATTTATCTCCCTGGGTGGGAGCCCTGCAGGAATTCACATTTGTAAAATTCTCCGGGATTGTCAACCGGAAAGTGCTTCTGTTGCATTCGGTACCATTTGAAATCCATCATGGAGAGAAGCCTTCCCCCGTGAGCAATGGATGCTATGCAGGCTCTTCAGACATGCGAGGCTCTTTGGATTGGGGATTTCACTTCACCCTAAACCCCGTGCTTTGCAATTTAATCTTACAAATGAAAGAAAGCAGGAGTCACTAGTGAAAACAGAATAAGAGATGACATTTTACAGTCATTGCTCTAACTAGACACTAACAAGGTATTTTTAATATTCAATTCAACTAGGCAACAAGAAACCACTCCGAGAGAGCCTTTGGAAAACAGGCCAAATTGCTTAGTGACATTTAAATTAGAGAAATTCTGTTTTTGCGGCACGTCATTACACAAAGAACAAATGCATGAAAAAAACCCTATTCATTTTGCTTAATCAAATCCCCCCATGCCCAGTGGCACTGGGTAATTTCAGACTGATGATGTTAACAGAGCAATATTTCCAACCCAGAGAGAGATTGCGTCTTTTCCCAACCCAGCTAGCTTTGGAGAGTGAAGCCTTGTTGGCGACCTACCTAAACGTCTCTTTTCTCTCCTAATTTGTCTGGTGCCTACGATTTCACTCAGTTTCTCTTTATTTCCACAGTCTTTGATATCGTTGCCTTCTCTCATCATCATTGCGTACTGTGAACAAGAGATTTTAGAGAATGACAGATTTATTCAGGGGACCTTGCATGGCTGTAAACTGTGAGAAATTAACAAGCTCTCCCTTTAATTCCAATTGGATTTCCCCTAAAAACCGCTCCCACTTGATTCTTTCGACTGGAATAAGTTAATTGTACAATCTATTATAGGGTCTACTGCATAGGAATAAAGTCGAAGTACTTGTCAACAAACGAGGCATGTTAATAATGCCCCAAACCAATTACTCCGTCAGCAGCAATCAAAAGCCCTCCCAGTTTTAATTTATCAAAAAGAGAGAGAGAGAAAGAGAGAGAGACAGAGAGGAAAAAGAGAGACAGAGATGGGGGGAGGGGAGAGAAAGAGAGACAGACAGAGACATAGAGAGGCAGAGACAGACAGACGGACAGAGAGAGACAGAGAGAGGGAGGGACAGAGTTAAACAGTAAACAGCCCTTAATAAACACATTACATTTCCACTTTAATTATTCAACAGGGTAAATTGATTACATTTGCTCTAATTAATGAAAGTTTGAAAGTGAAAAGAAAACCACAAGCCCATTTACAAGAACACAGCAATGAGCTTCAAATGTTTGCTCCCACCTGCTAAGCATTTGATTTAAAACAAGAAGCATCTGAAACTCAGTGAATTGTTTTACTCACCCAGTGCAGGCATCAGGGTGGAGCTTTTCATGTGTTCCAGCTTTGAGTCAGGCCTCGGTTTCCCATTCACTCCCCAGAGACCATGTGCAAAGATGTAACTGGTCAGTGAAAGGTTTCTAAAACTTACATGTGCCCTTGTCCACACACGAACCCCATTGTGCAAAAAGTGCTGGGTGTGCAAATGCTTCCTCTGGGTCATCAGATGAAAAGCCAGCAGTTTCTGCTCCCCGTGACAGGCTAGTAGAACATAATAAAAACTGGGCTCATCTGCACCGTCTCAATCTAAGTGCTGGGCCAAGGGAATGTGGTAGACAGTCCTGAGTCTGGTCTCTCTCCTGCTGCAACCTGCATGGGCAGAAAACAGGGAAAGGCTAGCGCAGACACACTTGGCCGCCTCTCCTGGTGTGTTCCAAAACTTGCATGTCAAATCCAGAATAGAGGTTGCAGAAATATTATTAATAACTGATTGAATAAGGCTCCAGGTAACAAGTGCCACCCAAATGTTAGCTAGGAAGCAGGTTCGATATTATGCTTTCTAGGCATCCTCAGAACAGCTCTGATGTTGATAAGACCCCAAAGTTTCACATGTTTATCTCCATTCTAGAGCTAAGAAATCAGGGCTAAGAGAGGGGAGGAGACTGACTTGTCCAGGGTCATACTACTAGACAGCACCTGAACTGAAATTTGAACCTAGATCTTGACTCCAAGCTCATTAGTCTCCCTGCAACACCATGCTACAAAGAAACCCATCAATAGAGAGCATTTTTTTCAATGCCGGAGTGCTTGTAGAGAGCAGCAGCCAGTCAAGCACAAGGTGGTGATCCATAGAAGGGTGTGGGATGGTTGGTACCCTCCCAGCCCCCATTCCAATGGCCTTTGCCCTCGCATTGAGCGCCATCCTTCCAAGTACCTGGTGCCCTTAGCTGCTCAGGGCCTCATCAGGATCCCCTCATTAGTCCTGTCTCACATGGTTAACCTCTCTGCCCACTCTCCTCAGGATCCCCACTTACTTTTTCTGTGCCTCATTTACTCTCTGTTCTCTTGTTCCTTTCTGCTAATTGTTGCTTTCAAAGGCTTTAATAAACTAATTTATGCTAAGGTGTATGTGTCTTAATGGATCACTGCTCAAAGGAGTATTTACCACTAAAAAAGGGTATTCCTTTAACTCAAAGGAACTAATGCTAACTTTCCAGAAATCAGGGAGAGGCTGCTGGGTATATTGTTAGTTGGGAAACATTCCTAGCCCCCTCCAAACTCACATGTCGTAGAAGCAGCATCTTTGGCTAAGCAGCATCTCATAAAGCTGGCATTATAAATCTTACCATCCATGACCAAAACTAAATGATTTGCCCAGGGTCACACAGCTAGTAAAGGACCCTAGATTCAAACTCTTCCTGACTCCATATCCCTCTGACCATTATGAAGGATGGGGGAGAGAGAAAACCTGCCTTTGATCAGGGTGTAAATATGTTCCCAAGTCTGCAACATTTCATGAGCCCAGCCTACACTTTCCAAAGCCATCTTGCTGACTTGGGACACCTAAAGATATATGGTAGAAGTTGAATACAGGGGCCCAGAGGCAGAGGCAGCACCTCCAGGGAGTGAACAGCTCTATTGGTGTAAAAAAAAGAAAGGACAGAGAAGCTGACAGTACTGCTGTCCTCTGCCCTGCTCAGATCATGCCTAGGGTCTGCCATTTTGGGGATAGGGACTAGATTTGGAATTCCACTGATCTGGGAATTTCCCCAGTGAAGACACTTCCTCTACCACGGTAGCTCTGCACCTTCTCTTCAGCTTAGTGTCTTAAGAAGGTGCCTAGAATCTTTTCTCAAGCCCCTTCACGCTGGTGCTTTCTCACTGAGATACTTTCCACTTTAGCTCATTTACATCTTCTTTGTACATGGTCTGCACATCCTCCCCATTAGACAGAGAGCCGTGAAGATGACAATTAATTTTGCCTTTCTTTGTGTCTCCTGTGCTTAGCCTGTTCACTGACAAACAGCAGGAACTTTAAAAAATGCTTGTTGACTTGGTCTAGAGAACTGAGATATTAAGTGACATCATGATTTTAAGCCAGGTTCTCCTGACTTTTGTAGAGGGTGGGATTTTTCTGCTGTTTGTCCTTCATTCTAGAAGAGGACCATAACATTTAAGTAAGGGAGGGCTATGCAAAGTCACCAGCCTCACTTTCACCTCCTGAACCATCTAGGTCCAGTGGCCAGATATCTATCAGGACAACTGGAAATGGCCCAGGATGCACTGGGGATCCTTGGTCTTTTTAAGGTAGGTCCTTAACAGGTCTCAGAAGGTGAGATTTTAGCTAAGACTTGAAAGAAGCCAGGGAAGCCAGGAGATGGAGATGAGGAGTAAGAGCATTCTAGATGTGGGCAACAGCCAGAGAAAATGCCTGGAGTTGGGAGAGGGACTGTCTTGTTCCAGGACCAGTGAGGAGGCCAGTGTCACTGGATTGCAGACTATGTGGTGAGGGGGGAAGGGGGTAAGGGAGGGAGGGAGGGAGGAAGGGAGAGGGAGAGAGAGAGAGAGACAGAAAGAGACAGAGAGACAGAGAGACAAAGAGAGAGACAGAGAAAGAGAAGCAAAGAGACAGAGACACAGAGAGAGATCTTTGCTTTAGAATGATGAATTTGACAGCTGAGTAGAGGGTATTCTAGAGTGGGGAAAGACTTGAGGAAGAAAGACCAACACAAAGGCTGTTGCAACAGTCCAGGGCTGGGATGCTGAGCTTGTACTAGGTGGTAGCAATGTCGGAAGAAGATGTAGCTAAGGGTTACAAAGATAGAAATGACAGAACTTGGCCACAGACTGGATGGGGCGGGGGGTGGGGATGGGGAGAGAGTATGAAGTGGAAGATAACACCTGAATTGTGAGCCTGGGTGACTGGGATGGTGTGGATACCCTCAACAGTAACAGGGGAGTTAGGAAGGGGGAGATTGTCAAGGAGAAGAGCCGTAATGAGTTGATCTTTGGACATGTTGGTTTTAAGATGTCTACCGACATCCAGTTTGAGATGTCTAATAGGTAGCTGGAGACGCTGAGCTTAGGAGAGAGGTTAGAGCTAGATGAATCAACATGGGGATCATTAGCATGGAGGTGGTAATTGTATCCACGGGAGCTGATGAGATCGCCAAGTGAAATGGTTTGGAAGGAAGGAAGAGGACCCAGGACCTTGGGGGATGAGTACAACCAGCAGGTGGGACCTGGCTGAAGATCCAGGACGGAGCCGTCAGGTTGGAGGAGAATGAAGATAATGAGTGTCATGGATACAGAGAGGGAAGCCGTTATGAAAGAGAAAAGGACGATTCGAAGTGTCAAATGCTGCAGAGAAGTCCGGAAGGATAAAGGTTGGGGAAAAGGTCATTCGCTTCGGTAATTAGGGGAACTTTGGAGAGAGCAGTCTCAGCCGAATGGTGAGGTCGGAAGCCAGACTGCAGAGAGTTCCGAAGACAAGGAGAGGGGAGGAAGTGGAGGCGTCTATTGTTGATGGCATTCTCAAAGAATTTAGCCGCCCAGGGAAGAAGGACAGAGATGGGACAGGAGTTAGTGGGGCTGGATGCATCGAGCGAGGGGGTTTGAGGATGAAGGAGAGACATGGGCACGTTTGTAGGCAGTGGGGAAGCAGCCATCATTGAAGATGAGAGAACGGGGACGACAGAAAAGGTAATCTGCCGAGAACGTGGGACAGAATGGGATCGCTTGCGCATGTAGCGGGGTTTGCTTTGGCGAGGGGAAAGGTCACCTCTTCGTGTGAGACAGAGATAAAGGACGAGATGGCAGCAGAAGGCATCCGGGCCTAGTATAGTGCCTGGCACTGCACACAGGCTTCAAGATTTTCTCCAAATTCGTTCATTGACGGGGAAGAGAATACGCACTTAGATAGCACCTACTACGTGGCAGGCACTATGCTAAGCACCATTTTTTAAACAAATATTATCTCTTTGATCCTCACATCAACCCTGAGAGGTTGATTACTAGCCTCATTTTTACAGATGAGGAAACTGAGGCAAACAAGTCTGGTTGATGATCAAATGGGGAGCACTTTTACAGGGATTCCTAAGCGTCTGCACTAGAAACCCCATCCCCTCAGGGTTATCCAGAGAACTTTGATGGGAGGAATTTGTCCTCTGGAGATCCAGCCTGCCAATGTGGCGCCAGAGGGGGTGTTACATACTCATAAATTAAACCGTTTCTTTGTTAAATGAAACCTAAAACCTTCAAATCTTGAGAGATCTTGTGGGATGGCGGGGTAGGGGTGGGTATGCCTCTACAGCCTGCCCCCCAACTTCTCCATGCCTTAGCAGACAGGCTTCCTAAGGCAAGGCCTCTTTCTGGAGCCAAGACAATTTTTGCCTGGTGGCTGGTCCTTGGGGATGTTGCTCTGACCTGTGCTGGGCTGGTCCTCAGGGAATAGAAACCAAGGTCTCTTTCTAGGTCTGTCCTAAAAAACTCTTCTGCTTAGGAGGACTTGCTCAAGTTTGAGGTCCACTGGCACAGCCTCTGAGAACCCCTTTAAAGCTCAATCTGCCATCCTCGCCCCTGCTGCAAACAGCAGCTTTGGCCTTCATGGGGCTTGTTCAGCTTCTGACATTTCAAGGCTCAATTCTAGAAAACATGAATGCAAGTCTTTGGGGCAATGCTTTGGGTCTGATGGAACCCTTTCAGGTTCTGGAGTGGGATGGAGCTGCCCACAGAAGAGGTGTTTGTGGGCACAGAGCTGGCAAAGCAGCCCTCTAGGACTCTGTCCTGAGCACCAGCATCTGGACAAAGTGCCACTACAACCCAGGGGTGACCACACTGTAGCTGTGGCTATAATGACTGTATATGCCACTGTACATGGCCGTGGAACCCTCCCACAGGCATTGAAGCATCAAGGAAAGTCCTGCAGAACCAGGTCAGGGTGCATTCATCCAAACAACACAGAAGAGGACAAAAGATGGGAGCTTTGTGATGTGCCCCCTCATCCCCCAGGGATCCAGACATATCCCTCCAGCAGAAAGCAGGTCAAAGTGATTAGGAGGGGAAATAGGGTGATAGAATGCTCATCCCAAGGGGAATTCATTCTGTTCCCTCCAAGCTTCCCCGTTCCTGTTGAGGACACCACCATCCTTGCAGTCATGCAAATTCTCAGCGTCCAGATCACCTCTGATGCTTACCTGTCCCTCATCCCACATATCCATTCCACATGTCAGGTCTTACAGATTCTGCCTTAACGCTTTTTCTCTACCCTCTTCTCTCTCTTCACACAACCTCCAACCCAGTTCACAGCTCCACCTTTCACCTAGACAATCACAATAACCTCCTAATTATTCTCCTTTCTTCTATTCCCTCTCCTTCCTATTCCATCCTCCATACGTTTGCTAAACTGATGTGAACTTGAATATGAATCTGACCACATCACCCCCATTACTCAAAAATCCTCAATGACTTCGCATTGCCTCTAAGATGAAATATAAAATCCTCAGCCTCACATTTAAATATTTCCATAATCTGGCCCCCATCTATCTTTGCAGACATTTCATATTCCTTCTCTTTACCCATTGTCCCTGTCAAAATGGTCTTCCATGCCATTCCATCTCTTGTCCCTTTGTCTGGATGGTGGTCCTCTCCCACATTTACAGGGCATTCCCTCCTCACCTCAAACTCTGGAATACTTCCTTTCCTTTAGATGATGCTGTATCATCTGCCTAGTTCTTCCTGCTGTTGCCCTCTTGAAATTTTGTGTTCCCTTATCTGCGAATGTGTTATCTCCTCCTCCTCTCACCTCCCCAGGAGAATACAAGCTCCAGGAGGATGGAGATTGTTTCATTTTTGTTTATCCTCCATGACAAAGAAGAGGCCTGACCATCTGTTGGGCTGCATCCCCCTCAAGACCATGGGACCTTTCCAACTAAGTGGAAGCTGAAATCTTCCATATGCATTATCTCCCCCATTCAAATGTGAGCTCCTTGAGAGTGGAGACTGTCTGACTTAATCTCTAAAATTTGGCACAATGCTTTGCACATAGTAAGAGCTTAATAAATGCTTCATTCATTCTTTTGCTCCTTCATTTCAGTGTCCAACTCACAGTAGACACCTAAGTGTTTATTGAATCATGGGTGGCAGAAGGCACTACCGTTCAAGTGTGGTCTGGGCCAAGTGGTCTGTGACGTCCCACCCAGCCCCACCATTCTGTGATAAACCTTCAGGGCCAGTGTCCTTTTGAAGGTACTTAAATTTAATGAAATTTTCTTCTCCTGGATGCTAAACACGTGCTCTTGAAATCAGGTTAATGGCGAGCAGCGGCACAGTTCTGCCTCTGGAAGGGTGAGATTCAGGGCTGTTCCATGCCATGGGGGCCCCTTGCCCTTTTCCTTTCTGTGACCTCCCTATGGTGTCCCTATGCCCTGGAAGAACAGAAATGTCCCCTCTTCCCCTTCCCCCAGCCTACCCTCTCAGCAGTGCCCTATGGGTTCCAAAATGTCCCCTATTACCTCAATGCTTTCTCTCATCTTGGAAAGAAAACTCAGAAAGTAGTTCAGACTCTACTGGTTAAGAACAGCTGACTGGGTATCCCTTCCTAGGGGCATCTGCTTCATAAAATAGGCATCTTCCTCACTCTTCCTCACACAAATACACTTTGCCTTCCAGTCTCTGGTCATTTTCCCTGGCTGTCCCCCATGCCTGGAATTTTCTCTCTCCTCATCACTACCTCCTGCCCTTCCCAGACTCTTTCCTTCTTGCCTTCTTTAAGCAGTCTTTCCCAAGCCCCCTTAAAGCTTGGGCCATTCCTCTGCTGGTGGACTCCACTTCATCCTGTCTCTAGCTGGTTATCACATAGTGGTTTTTTTGTTGTCTTCCCCATACAATTGTGAGTTCCTTGAGGGCAGAGACTGTCTTTTGTCTTTCTTTGTATCCTCAGCTGGCAGCACAGTGCCTGGCATGGAGGGACCACTAATAAATGTGTAACTGCTACCTGCTTGGTTCAGTTGTCTCAGTTGTGTCTTCATGACCTTATTTGGAGTTTTCTTGGCAAAGATGCTGGAGTGGTTTGCAATTTTCTCCTCCATTTCATTGGACAGATGAAGAAATGGAGGCAAACAGGCTGAAGTGACTTGCCCCAGGTCACACAGCTCGTAAGTATCTGAGGCTGGATGTGAACTCAGGTCTTCCTGATTCCAGGCCTGGATTTCTATCCACTCTGCCACCTAGCTGCCCTCCCCACCCCTTATGATCCCTAATTTCTTTCAATGCTCAGTTTAAGGGGCACCTCAAATAATGGGCCTTTTCTGATTCTTCCCTCAGTTCCTAATGCCATCCACATATGTTACATCTGTATTTACTTTGTATGGATTTCTGCTTTTACTAATATGTGCACATACATGTTATTACATACACACCCACACTCATCGAATATAAATTTCCTAAGAGGAGGGATTGTTTTGTGTTTCTCTCTGAATCCTCAGCACCTAGTACATGGTAGGTGTTTAATAAATGCCTACTGAAGAAATGAATGAGTGAGCTTTCAGCCCCTGCAAAAATCCCTCTTCAGAGTCTCTAACAGCCAAGCATCCCACCTTTGACTCTTTCCTTCCTGGCATTCCCTCATATTGTTCTCCAATGTGCTTGTGTTCCATGCCCCCAGTAGAATGTACTCCCCTTGGAGGCAGGGGCCATTTTGGTTTTTGTTTGTGTATTCCCAGCATTGAGGACAGCACCAGGCCCAACAGCAATGGCTTATTCAATGTTTGCTGAATAGAATGAACTCTGAAAAGCTACAGGATTCACTTTGTTCCTTGTAAGTCAGTGTCCTCTGACGACGGACTTCCTTAACCACCTTCTGGATTCTTCCCAAAACTCCGTCTCACTTACACTGTCCCTCTTGCTAACAAGTCCCTGAGAAAGGGAGATGATAAAGAGAGCCCCAAACACCAGCAAGGCAGGGAGGCTTGGTGAGTTAGGATTTTATTTTATCTTGCTATACAGACCGTGATAACTAGCTGAGAATGCTCAAAATAATGAAGAGTATATTTGGAACCTGTAGGGTAGGAAATGATTCCAAGTCCTTCCAACTTCTTTGTTCTTGCAGCTTCTGCTCTTGAATGTCTAATTTTAAATAATGATCTTCTGAGAAGAAAGATCGGCTTTAAGTTTGTTTTGCAAAATGCAGCAAGATACTGCCTCTGCTTCAGACTCCATTCTGCTCTGTCGAGCTCCCCTGGCTGGTCCTGCCCAAAGAGATAAGCCATTTTTCACAGTTTACAGTGAATATTTTGCCAAGAACAGAAATAAAAAATTTGCAAATAGAATACATAGACAGTATCATGTTGCTAGACTTACTGGGAGTAATACACGAGGAAGAAGGGAAAGAGAATTGATTAAAAAATATAGAAAACTAATCCGCACCTACCATTAAAGCAATTTTAAGGAGTGTGTTTTAGTTAACGGGCACCCCATTGGTTAGTTGTGTATCCTGGGCTGTATTCTGGGACTGACAGTCTTATGAGTAATTTCAGTTTCCCTGTTTGTATAAAAGCCATGGAGCTATTTTAAGGGGAGATAGCAAACTTTGGAGATTATGTGCCTTTTATTTAGCAATTAGATAATGAGATTAGGAGATTTCAAAATGGAGTCCACTTACCTTGAACACAAATTGTAGATGTGTTTCAAGTTTTGACTTGAACAACAGGAAATCTTCATTTTTTTTTTTTATTCCAAAGAGGAAGCAGAAGACAGTGGGACATTTTATGCTTGGGAACAGGAGACTTTCTTGCCTTTGAATCTCGTTCTGCCACTAACGAGGTGGGTGAGTTTGGGCACGTTTCCCAAAGGTCTGTTTCCTCATCAATAAAATGAAAAGAGGACCTGGGCTGGGAGGGGGGAAGGGAAGATTTACCCTAGATAAGGAATGTGTTCAAATCCTACCTTTGAATCTCCCTAGTTGTGTGACCCTAGGCAAGTCATTTTACTTTCTGTGGCTTCAGTTTCCTCATCTTTCTGATGATAATACTTGCACTCCTTATGTCATGGAGCTAGTGCGAAGAAAGTGCTTCACTTACTTTAAGGTTCCCTTCAAAATGTGATTTTTTTATTATTTAAGCCTAAAGTCTTATGAACTTTAGACTCATAACAGCATGTCACAATTAAAAAAACAATGACAACAACAAACCTTTGGAAGGTAACAAAACAGACATTTGTGTAGTTGTAGAAAGTTATCGATACTACTTTAGAGTTGTTGCTTAGAAATGCTCTATTTCTACAGTCATTTTAACGCTTTCCAAGGATACCATAGTAGGGAGAAAAGTCTTTGGTTGGTACTAAGGATGTCTGGTTGCTATTCAAGCCTCTTTCCATTTATTTTGGGTATCATTCCTGCAGTTCATGATAATAAATGTTTCGAGAATATACAGCCCATGGGAAAACAGTGTCTTTAGCAGTGGCATAGAAATGACTTTTTTTTTTCCAAATGAATTTGATTTTGTCCCTCATGCCTGAGCAACCACAGTGGGAAAGTTCTGTTATGAAAGAACAAAATTTAATTGATCTGACACCGCCTGCCATTCTTGTAGACATAGTTGCCCAATGCATACACACATGGTTTTTACTCCAGGGAGAAATCGGTTAATTTTGGCACAAACGTTAATGCAAAAGGGGGGTGGAAGCAGAGGTAATGGATCAGAAAAGGAAGCAGAAGAAAGTGCCCATTGATGCTAATCACTTTTACTTTCTGGAGCTCCCCATTAAAATCATGATGACCAATAACACCTACTTTGGTATATCTGAAGCTGGCAGATCCATTGACCTTATTCCATAATGTTCTCCTTTTCTATTTCTCTTTCAGAATTTCACTCACCATATAAAGATCTCTGGTTACATGGGCTCAAATTGACAGGAAAAATGAACAACGGGAGCCTACCTCCTTCCTGTTAATCCCTAAAATTTGCAGTCCTCACTAGCTGTAATGTTAGGGGAGCCTAATAAATTAGAAACGTGGCCAGACGTTCATAAGAGCTCAAGGATGGAGGGAATGGAGTCATTGGTCTCTTAGGAAGGGATCAGAGGGCCAAGAGCTAGCTTTGAGAAGTGGGGTTAGTGGACAGAGCACTGGGCTTGGAGCCAGAACACTCATCTAGCCTCAAACCATGGCATTCCTAATCCTATAGCCTTAGTCAATGAGCAATCAGATGATGAGATTAGGGGATTATGAAATGGAGTCCACAGATCTCAAACACAAATTGTAGATGTGTTTCAAGTTTTGACTTAAAGGACTGGAGATCTTCATTTTTTATCACAAAGAGGAAGCAGAAGACAGTGGGGCATTTTATTATGAGTTCCTTAACCCTGGGGAGTCTCTGTCTCCTCATCTCAATGGGGATGATAACACACAGAGATCTATTTTGAGTCTCACGTGAAATTATGTAAGGTCCATGATCAACCTCAAGGCATTTAGACCCATGAACTGTTATTATGATGTTTGAATGGGACTATAAACATACACATGCAACGTAGAAGCTAATGTTCCCAGGGACAAAAAGTTGTACCATTCCTATTTGTTTCTGCTGTCTCAACCAACAAAGATGATCATTAGATGGGTAAGAATAAAATACAAATGGTTAACGGGAAACTAAAAGCCAAGACAGATAAGGAATAAAGTGAAGTATAACCTAGTTGCCCTCGGTGAATTCAAGATGTTGGGGCCACACTCCACGCTCACACAGATGTACCCATTTCTATCCTTCCTCTCCTTGGGTAGGAATGGGGAGGAGAAGCATTCTAGGCAGGTAAAGACCCAATTAAATGAGAGAGCCACTCTTCTGTTTTGATGAGAGTGGGAAGTGTGGGAAGGGGACTGCTTTGGGATTAGACCAGACTGTGGAGGCTCTGGCATGCTGGAAGGGTTTGAATTAAATGTGATGACCATGGGGAGCCACTGAAGATTTTTGAGGAGGGGAGGCACAGAGCCAGATCTAGGTGTGAGAAATATTATTCTAACAACACTTCAAAGAATGAATTGGAATGGGAGGAGAGGTGGGGAAAAAAGGGGAAAGAAAAGGCAGGAAAGTCGATAAAAATAATTCAGGTTAAGGATAAGGAGGGTCTGTGCCAGAGTATAGTACAGGAGCAGCAGGGCCAGAGAGAAAGGGATGGATTAGAGAGATGCTGGGGAGGACTAGACAATAGCTCACCTTTCCGGAGGGCTCCGTGGTTGGCAAAACACTTTCTCCCACTGCCCTGTGAGATAAGTCATACAGATGGTTTTACCCCCAT